>NC_083404.1:109117623-109742623 GCF_020745735.1 Hemiscyllium ocellatum | reverse complement strand
CCCTGCTATTTTCTCCCCTACCTCACTCAACAGACTGGGATACATTTCACCAGGCCCTGAGGTTTTATCTACTTTTATTTCTGCCAGACTACACTGGCACCACGCCCCACCTTTTCCTCCGCTACATCGATGATTGTATTGGCGCTACTTCGTGCTCCCACGAGGAGGTTAAACAGTTCATCCACTTTACTAACACCTTCCACCCCGACCTCAAATTTACCTGGACCATCTCAGACTCATCCCTCCCCTTCTTAGACCTCTCCATTTCTATCTCGAGCGACCGACTCAATATAGACATTTACTACAAACCGACCAACTCCCACAGACAGATTAACACCTCCTCCCACCCTGCCCCCTGTAAAAACGCCATCCCATATTCCCAATTCCTTCGCCTCCGCCACATCTGCTACCAGGAGGGCCAATTCCACTACCGAACAACCCAAATGGCCCCCCTCTTCAAACACCGCAATTTCCCCTCCGATGTGTCAACAATGCTCTCCACCGCATCTCCTCCACTTACCGCACCTTTGCCCTTGAGCCCCGCCCCTCCAATCACCACCAGGACAGAATTCCACTAGTCCTCACCTTCCATCCCACCAACCTCCGGATACATCGTATCATCCTTGTCATTTCCGCCACCTCCAAACAGACCCCACCACCAGGGATATATTTCCCTCCCCACCTCTATCAGCTTTCCGGAGAGACCACTCCCTCTGGGACTCCCTCATCAGATCCCAACAACCCAACTTCCAATCCCGGCACCTTCCCCTGCAACCGCAAGAAGTGCAAAACTTGCGCCCACACCTCCCCCCTCACCTCCCTCCAAGGCCCCAATGGATCCTTCCATATCCGTCGCAAATTCACCTGCACCTCCACACACATCATTTACTGCATCCGCTGCACCCGATGTGGTCTCCTCTACATTGGGGAGACAGGCCATCTACTTGCGGAACGTTTCAGGGAACACCTCTGGGACACCCGGACCAACCAACCCAACCACCCCTTGGCTGAACATTTTAACTCCCCCTCCCATTCCACCAAGGACATGCAGGTCCTTGACCTCCTCCATCGCCACACGACGCCGGGTGGAAGAGTGACTCATCTTCCGCCTAGGAACCCTCCAACCACACAGGATGATGTAGACTTCTCCAGCTTCCTCATTTTCCCTCCCCCCCACATTATCTCAGTCCCAACCCACGGATTCAGTACCGCCCCCTTGATTTGCAATTTTCTTCCCGTCCTCTCTGCCCCCACCTCCTCTGCGGCCTATCACCCTCACCCTCACCTCCTTCCACCTATCGTATTCCCTGCGCCCCTCCCCCAAGTTCCCTCCCCCCTACCTTTTATCTCAGCCCGCTTGGCACACCAGCCTCATTCCTGAAGATGGGCTTATGCCCGAAACGTCAATTCTCCTGCTCTTCGGATGCTGCCTGGCCTGCTGTGTTTTTCCAGCAACACATTTTTTCAACTCTGGTCTCCAGCATCTGCAGTCCTCACTTTCTCCTTTCTGCTAGACTACTCAAACTCCTATGCTATTTTCTTTAAATCTCTTCCAGTCCTGAAATCCTTTAAAATATCTATGTTCATCTAATTCAAATTACCTCTGATTTTAATTATTCTACCATTGGAGATTGTTCCTTCTGTTGCATAGACCCTACTCTTTGGAATTTTGTCCTTGCAAATCTCTACACCACTATACCTCCATTTCAACTTTTCAGTCCTTAAACCCTTCCTCAATAAGAAGGATACAAAGGGATATCGAGAGATTTAGTGGGTGAGTAAAAAAAAAATTGGTAGGTGGACTATAAATGTGTGAAAATATGACTTTACTAATTTGGCAGGAAGAATAGATAAGTAAATTATTATTTAAACAGAGAATGAGGAAAACTGCAGGACAGCAGGCCATAGGTGTCTTTGTAAATGAATCCCAAAAAAAAGCACCAACTTGAACAGGTAAATATAAGCAGTTAGTATTATTTAAAATTGCACTTAAATGGCAAACACATTTTATGCTTCAAATAGAAGAACAAAACTAGAGGGGAAACCCCAAAGAAACAGGTCTTCAAAGCTCCAAATTCCAAATCTCCAGCTCCATTCCCACCCTGTACCCTGGAATCCTACAAGTGGGATTGACAGAGCAACTGTCAATCACCAGTGACCTGTTCAGCAAACTTTTCCTGATGAAGGGCTTATGCCGGAAACGTCGAATTTCCTGTTCCTTGGATGCTGCCTGACCTGCTGCGCATTTCCAGCAACACATTTTCAGAGAAGGAACCAAGTTACAAAAAGTGAATGTCATCCTTCTGTCTCTCAGGTGAGGATAGGCAGAGATGCTCTTTCAGGACAGATGGGGAAAGTTTGAAATTCTGCTGGCCACTTTCAGTCACCTAAACGTCACCTAATAGCATCCCAGTTGTTTGCCTCTTTGTATCTGTTTAGACAGGACTTGAAAGTGGTATCAGCAGTTAATATTAGCAGAGCTGCCTGAAAAGATACCCAGACAACTGTCTCATTCGCTTCCTGCCAGGAGCTTTAATCAACCCCTTTTGGAAAGTGCTTGCAGCTTTCCAAAGTTCACAACGTAAATTATATCTTCTACGTAAGGCACTGTCTAGGGGCCTTCCCAATCTCACATGTGCTCAAAACAATTTCCACAGGTGGTTTCAAGCAGAAAAATACATGAGCCTCCCCAAATCCATTCAAATAGTCTGGAGAAATTAAGCTATTAACTTGACATGAAGTTACACTCTATTCTACACTCAATTTGTTGGTAGTTAACTTGCATATTTTGTATAGAAAGTAAACAGCTGTAAATCTAATAGAAGGAATCATTAAATTTCACTTGTATGAACAATCACAAATCACTCCAGGATTGTCCTTGTGGTTTGTAGTATAACTATTTCTGCTCATGTTAATCAGAGACCTCAGTCTGACTGCCGAACCAGCTTGTAATTCAAACCCAGTGTTTGCTTTCAACTGCAAGGGTTACTTTGACTTTCCACAATGATGTAGAAAAGTGATAGTAAATCAGCACTCTATCTTGTACCTCTCCTGATTTTATTTCCATCGTTAATGTTGGATACATTAATATTTAGCTAGTCAGTTAATAAAGACATCAAGAAGCTGAGTCCTACAGTCTAAAGTTCCACATTAAATTCTCATCCAAGTAATGGTGGCAACATGAGATGCTAACATTTGTGTCAGTGCTCCTTGTCAAGGGGCCTGCGTCTGTCAGTGTCCTCGGTCAGTATTACATCATATGAGGAAGACGTAGCACTGAGGTAATGTCATGGATTACTAATCCATTGGCTCTGTGGATGTATGATACTCTGAGGACACAGGATCAGATCCCATAAAAGTAGCTGGTGTAATTTAAATTCAATTAATACATCCGATTTATGAAGCTAGTGGCAGTCATACAAGACACCATGAAACTCCTAATTATTGTAATAAGAAACCCATCATATTCACTCATGCCCTTTTTAAGGAAAGAAATCTTCTCTCCCTACCTGGTCTAGCCAGACATGGGGGCGGCAAGGTAATCGACTTGTAACTACCCTTTCAAATAGCCTAGCAAACCACAGGCAATTTGGGATGGATGATAAAAATTGACCCTGTTAGTGACATCCACATCCATGGACGCTGCTGGAAAGTACACAACTCTTGGTATCAGACAAGACTAGGGCCACTTCAGCAAATCACCTTTTTAGGCAGAGCATGATATAAAGTGACTTCGCTTCAAGGGAGGGTCAATGATTCAGTACAAGGGTCAACATCCTAATGGGAGTGGAGATTCACAAATATAGCCTGAAACATTCAGACCATTAACTGTTCCCATTTAAGAGACTGTTATATACCAATTATTATCATTCATGAAATTCATACAAAAACAGCCACGACACAGAAGAAATCATGGAAGACCATAAGACAAAGGAGCGGAAGTAAGGCTATTCGGCCCATCGAGTCCACTCCGCCATTCGATCATGGCTGATGGGCATTTCAACTCCACTTACCAGCATTCTCCCCATAGCCCTTAATTCCTTGTGACATCAAGAATTTAACAATCTCTGCCTTGAAAACATTTGGCGTCCCGGCCTCCACTGCACTCTGTGGCAATGAATTCCACAGGCCCACCACTCTCTGGCTGAAGAAATGTCTCCGCATTTCTGTTCTGAATTGACCCCTTCTAATTCTAAGGCTGTGTCCACAGGTCCTAGTCTCCTCGCCTAACGGAAACAATTTCCTAGCATCCACCCTTTCCAAGCCATGTATTGTCTTGTACATTTCTATTAAATCTCTCCTTAATCTTCTAAACTCCAATGAATACAATCCCAGGATCCTCAGCGATTCCTCATATGTTAGACCTACCATTCCAAGGATCATCCGTGTGAATCTCTGCTGGACACGCTCCAATGCCTGTATGTGCTTCCTGAGGTGGGGGGACCAAAACTGGACACCGTACTCCAAATGGGGCCTAACCAGAGCTTTATAAGGTCTCAGTAGCACATTAGTGCTTTTATATTCCAACCCTCTTGAGATAAGTGACAACATTGCATTTGCTTTCTTAATCACGGACTCAACCTGCATGTTTACCTTTAGAGAATCCTCGACTAGCACTCCCAGATCCCTTTGTACTTTGGCTTTATGAATTTTTTCACCGTAAAGAAAGTAGTCTACGCTTTTATTCTTTTTTCCAAAGTGCAAGACCTCGCATTTGCTCACGTTGAATTCCATCAGCCATTTCCTGAACCACTCTCCCAAACTGTCTAGATCCTTCTGCAGCCTCCCCACTTCCTCAGTACTACCCGCCTGTCCACCTAACTTCGTATCATCTGCAAACTTCGCTAGAATGCCCCCAGTCCCTTCATCCAGATCACTAATATATAATGTGAACAGCTGCAGCCCCAACACTGAACCCTGCGGGACACCGCTTGTCACCGGCTGCCATTCCGAAAAAGAACCTTTTATCCTAACTCTCTGCCTTCTGTCAGACAGCCAATCCTCGATCCATACCAGTAGCTCACCTCGAACACCATGGGCCCTCACCTTGCTCAGCAGCCTCCCGTGGGGCACCTTATCAAAGGCTTTTTGGAAGTCTAGACAGACCACATCCACTGGATTTCCCTGGTCTAACCTACTTGTCACCTCTTCAAAGAATTCCAACAGGTTTGTCAAACACGACCTCCCCTTACTAAAGGGAAGGGAAAAGGTTTGATGGTCATGAAAGTTCATTTCTTCTAGACATAAAAAAAATCCACTAAAGTCAATAGAATTGAAGATCTGAGAAATGTACTAAAAACAATTAATCTGATTAGTCAAAATGACCCCCAGAAATTAGGTTCTATCACAATCCAGTGGACAGTGAAGAAGGTCATATCAGAAGGTCATATTAGTGGGCGGCACGGTGGTACAGTGGTTAGCACTGTTGCCTCACAGCGCCAGAGACCCGGGTTCAATTCCCGCCTCAGGCGACTGACTGTGTGGAGTTTGCACATTCTCCCCGTGTCTGCGTGGGTTTCCTCGCAGGAAACCAGGATAGAATTTATACAGTTAATGGTAGGGCCTGGGAGTGTTGCCAAACAAAGACCTATGGGTGAAAGTGCATTATTCCTTGAAAGTGGAGTCAAAGGTAGACAATATGGGGAAGAAGGTGTGTACTGGTCAGCATATTGAGTATACGTGTAGGGATTGCCATGCTGCATCTGTAGCAGACATTGGTGGGGCTGTTTTCAGAATACTGGGTTCAATTCTGGTTTCCCAGAATGTTGTTAAACTTGAAAGGGTTCACAAAAGATTTACAAGGATGTTGGGGGACTTGGGTTTTAAGGAGTGATTTAAAAGTAACCTGAGGGACAACGTTTTCACAAGAGGGTGGCACGTGCATGGACCAAATTGCCTAAGGAAATGTGGAGGCAGATACGAATACAACGCTTAAAAGGTATCTGGATGGGTATGTGAATAGGAAGGTTTTATAGAGATATTGGCCAAATGCTGGCAAATGGGATTACATTAATTTAGGATGCCTGGTTGACGCGAATGAGTTGGACCAAAAGATTTGTTTCCATGCTGTATAAGTCTGAGTCTATCTCACTCATTTAAGTTTACATTGAACTATAAAAACATGCAATGCATATTATGTTTGCTAATTCACAATTTTAGATGTGATATTATTACATCAAATTTTTAAAATTACAAACAAAGCAAGAACATGAAATTATGTAGCACTTTTCAGGCTGCCAAACTGCCTCCGGGCATGGGGGGAGAAATGGATGTGAGTAAAAGTCAACGTGGGGAGGTCCAAAAACACAGTCAGAGGCATGTTTTCAGGAAATGGAGAGGAGGAACAGTGTCAAGAGAAAATTCTTCCATGTAAAACAAAGTATATCATTGAAAGCACAAACACCAGAAAACAAGAAGTGAAATATGGGGCTTTTATTTTCCGAAGTAACATCACAATGTCAGCAATACAAATAAGATTGTTAGTCCCTAAAGCCAGCTCTACAGGTTACTACCAACCCCCAAGTATATTTACCCATCTTTGTTCTATAATCTTTCATATTCTTCCCCAACAAAAGTCTGTCCATCTCAGACTAGAAAGCTTCAGTTGCCTCGGTTATAGCTGCTATTTGGAGATTCCACACCCTCCCTCCCCCGCAAAAAAATGACGACTAACCTTTTAAACAAAATGGGGCGGTTTGTTTCAAAATGCAAGAAATCTAAGTTGCATGTTTACGGGTACATTACTTTCAAGGTAGTTTAGTAAGATGGTGACACCTGAGCTTTAGGGAACCGAACAAGAAGCAAAACAGCCGCAAGTTTGTTACCCACACCAAGAATTGCGAATTATCCTTCAAGGCAATCTTCACACCCCCAAGCCCGTAGCCTACTTTCCAAATATTTAACAATCCGCTTATTCGCACCTTTAATTTCACTCACAGTTATTAGCAAGTGTTCAATAAAATGATTAATAATGACATCATAATTAATCCCATAGTTGAAGAAAATAGGGACACAATTAATGTTTGTTATGAGAGGCGAAGACATCAAAGTAATATCACTAGTAATCCAGACACCCACATAATACCCTAGGGACCCGGGTTCCAAACAAGAAAGCGGGGGCGATTAAATAAACTGCAGGAATGCACAGAGAGAACAGCAATATCCATAAATAGGCTGCACGCACCATAAAGTAAAATTAGCAATGTCTTTCACTATTGCGCAATAACTACATGCAGATTGTTGATGTAATACTAAAGCAGGAATGTGATTAGGAAATCTCTCTCAATTTATCAAACGGGATTGTTATGTTCTCTAATATCAAACTTCACCCAGACACAAATGCATAACTTTTCTGTCTAATCTATATAACATTTACAGCACATATGCCCACTTCAACACAACACATTCGACGATGGTGTCGTCTCTCTAAATCCCAGAACTTCGCTCTGTCAGTAAGAGTTGTTTCAAAAGGAGATGGCTTACATACTACGCATATAGTTTGAGAACGGGGTGCAATCTTAAACAATTCCCTTAAACATATATACATATAGGTATATCCAACTTTAAAGAAATGCATCAAAATGCAAGACCAATTTTAAAGAGTTATTTGTTAAAAAGTTAAAAACATGATAGATTGCAATGTAGCAATGCGAGTCGATGCTTCGTTACTTCCTGCAAAATAGGAACAGTTCGACAATTCTGCAATATTTTACAGCCACACAGAAAAAGTAGCACTATTTTTACTTCAACATGTTTCCACTTGAAGAGTAATTACGTGTCTGGCAGAAAAACATCAAAAAGCAAAATTTACCTCAAAATATTCAGCTCAAATTGATCGTTGCATTTTCTGCAGTGGAGGTTTTGTTTCTCTCTCTCTCTCTCTCTCTCACTTACTCACGTCCGCAGTGTCTTCCTCTTTATTCGGGCTTTTTTTGGGTGTCGTTGTTAAGATACAGGAACTAGTTCGATTAACCGTGCTAGCACGAACTGAGGGGGTGGGGGATTCTCTCCTGTTCTGGGGAACAGCTGAGAGCCCACCCTCGACCTAAGGTGACAGTTGCAACTCTTTACCCAAACGAAAAGGGGGGGGGGGGGAAGAGAGAGAATGAATTTAAAAAGGTTTTTTTTTGTTCCTCTAACTGTTGGGTTTCTTTCTTTGCAAGATAGTTGCGGAATCCACTCGCCCACCAACTCTTCCAAGCTTGATTACTTCACTCCCTGCAGTCTCCAAACTTTCTCTGAGTTTCCCCTGTGTTCTGATTCGTGCTTTTCTCTCCTTCTCCTGTATTTTCCGTGTGAAAGTTCAGTCTGCTGCGTCAATGCAACATGAGCAGCAAGAAACCATGACGTGGCGCACACCGCCTCATCCATCTGCATTTGGCATTGCTCATACAGTGGAGTGCACACAGCTAACACACTAGACAAGAGGCATCAGCCCCATCCCGAGTGTCCCTGAGACTTTTCCCCAGGAGTCCTGCAGCCTGGCACATACCAGGAGCAGCAATTCCTGCAGGAAGCCCGCACCCATTCCTTCTCCCAAGGCAAAGAGAAACGAGAAATATGAACTGACCTCACCTCCAGTACCTCACCCCGAGAACACGTTCCAGAGGAAGGTTTAAGGATAAAATACGGATAGCAGTAGGTTAGCAGCCAGTTTCCGAACTTGTTTAACATTCTAAACCTGTTTCAACCAGGGGGGCCAAGGAAATGTTTTACAGGGGTCAGCGACTTGGTCACCTGGAAACCTGTGGCTAAAACCTGGGACATGAAGTCACCTGTGTAAAGGCAGCATCCAGCAAACAGGAGTTAATGCATTGCCAATGGCTCACCTTCATGGTCAGACTCATCTGAAAATGCCTGATCCCCGTGAAGCCAAGCACTCAGGCCTGGATGGGAGATGGCCTGGGAATAGCAGGTTTAGTAGGGGACCGACTTGGTGTAGCCCTGATGAAGGGCTTTTGCCCGAAACGTTGATTTTGCTGCACTTTGGATGCTGCCCTGAACTGCTGTGCTCTTCCAGCACCACTAATCCAGTAGAGGTAGAGTCCCTAACCCTGGACCAAGAGGCCTGGGTTCAAGTCCTGACCGCTGCAGAGGCATGTACTGACATCACTAAACAGGTTCTCAGAAAGAAAACAAGTCGATTTGTTTTAAATGCAGGGTACTAGGATTGGGAGTTCTGAGTGAGAGGATGGGGTGCCATTGTGGGCCACAGCAGGTAGAGCAGAAATTTGGCAATATGGGGTCCTTGTGATTGGACATGGGTCTGGACCAGAGAACTATCTACTCAGTGTTGGGTTGGAGCACTGGGTATCAGCAGTGGCACCAACAAGAAAGTTAAAAATCACATAACACCAGGTTATAGTCCAACAGGTTTATTTGGAAGCACTAGCTTTCACATATTCATGAACTGAAACCTGCAACCCATTCTAAAAAATGAAAGACTTAACAGCAATCTAGGTTTGTTCAATACATTGTTTCAATTGCATAATGCTCTGATATTTTGCTATAAGTTCTGTGTCTTATGATCCTCCTGCACAACCACCTGATGAAGGAGTAGTGCTCTGAAAGCTAGTGCTTCCAGATAAACCTAATGGACTATAACCTGGGGTTGTGTGATTTTGAACTTTGTCTACCCCAGTCTAACACTGGCACCTCCACATCATGACCAACAAGAAAGGCAGTTTAAGACAAGACGAACAATAGTTGTGGAGACAGAAACAGACTTAACATTTCAAGTCCAGTATGACTCTACGTCAATTCTTTGGTTGCTGCCAGACCTCCTCAGTTTCTCCAGCATTCTCTGTGTTTATTTCAAATGACCAACATTGCACTATTTTGCCTTTATTTAAGGAAGACAGTGCTCTGATGCACAGAGTTGTTGATTGAGGGATGTTAGCAGGCAGTTCTGGTCTCCTTACCTGAGGAAGGATATATTGACTTTGGAGGCGGTGTAAAGGAGGTTCACCAGGTTGATTCTGGAGATGAGGGGGTTACCCTATGAGGAGAAGTTGAGCCGCCCGGGACTGGACTCACAAGAATTTAGAAGAATGAGAGGGGATTTTATAGAAACATATGAAAGGGATAGATAAGATAGAGGCAGGCAAGTTGTGTACGTTGGTTGGTGAGACTAGGACCAGGGGATATAGCCTCAAGATTTGTGGAAGTAGATTTAGGACAGAGATGAGAGGAACTGTTTTTCCCAGAGAGTAGTTAATCTACGAAATTCTCTGCTCAAGGAAGCAGTAGAGGCAGCTTCATTAACTATATTCAAGACACAGTTGGATGGGTTTTTGCATGGTAGAGGATTAAAGGTTATGGGGATAATGCAGGTAGGAGGAGCTGAGACGATAGACAGATCAGCCATGATCTTAATGATTGGTGGAGCAGGCTCGATGGGCCAAATGGCCTACTCCTGCTTCAATTACTACAAAACTATGAAACAAGGACCAATCCCCTTAACAGGTCGAACTAACAATGCCAATGACAGTTGAGCCTTTCAAGGTAGCTGGTGGCTGATCTGTGTGTCCTTTAGGCGAGGAGCCACCCCCATTCAGTAAAATTTTAGTGTCATCAAAGAGTACAGCCTGTGTGGAATCTCACAACTTCACATTCCTCATGTGGTTAATACCCTGTTGAGAGAATAATGGATTTTCCGTCTTCATTATACACCATAAGGGGCAAGTGATCGGCAGAGCTAAGCAATCCCACAACCAAAGGATTAGATCTAAGCTCTCCCATCCTGCCACATCCAGTCATGAATGCTGGTGGAAAATTAACAGCTCACTGGAGGCTCCACAAATATCCCCATCCTCAATGATGGAAAGCTAAGGCTGAAGCATTTGTAACAATTTTAAGCCAGAAGTGCAGAGTAGATTATCTAGGAGAAAGTGAGGACTGCAGATGCTGGAGATCAGAGTCGAGAGTGTGGTGTTGGAAAAGCACAGCAGGTCAGGCAGCATCTGAGGAGCTGGAGAATCCACATTTTGTGCATAAGCCCTTCATCTATCTTGGCCACAGCCACAGATACTAGCCTTCAGTCAATTCGATTCATTCCACGTAATATTAAGGAATGGGTTGAAACACTTCAAAAGCGATCAACCCTGACAACATTCTGGCAATAGTACTGAAGATGTGTGCTCAAGAACTTGCTGTACCCGTAGCCAACCTATTTCAGTACGGCTACAACACTGGTATCGACCCAACAATGTGGAAAATTGCCCAGGTCTTGTACACATAATGCATGACAAATCAAACCCAATCAATTACCTCCCATCAGTCTCCTCTGGATCATCAGCAGAGTAATGGAAGGTGTCATCAACAGTGCTATCAAGCAGCACCTGCTCAGTGACGCCCAGTTTAGGTTCCACATAGGGCCACTCAGCTCCTGACCTCATTTCGGCCTTGGTTCAACCATGGACGAAAGAATTCAAATCCAAGGGTGAGTTGGGAATGATCATTCCTGATATCGAGGCTGCATTTGACCAAAGACTCTGAGCAAAACTAGAATCAATGGGTATCGGGGCAAACTCTCTGCTGGTTGGAGTCGTACCGAACACACACAAAATTGGTTGTGGTTGTTGGAGGTCAGTCATCTCAGACCCAGGACTCCTCTGCAGGAGCTCCTCAGCATAATGTCCTAGGCCCAGATGTTCAGCACCATTCATGACTCCTCAGATATTGAAGCAGTCTGTGTTTGCATGCAGCAATATCTGGACAATATCCAGGCTTGGGCTGACAAGTTCCAAGTAACGTTTTTTATAGAATTCCTACAGTGTGGAAACAGGCCCATCGATCAACTAGTCCACGCTGACCCTCTGAACAGTAATCCATCCAGACCAATTCCCATACCCTATCATCCTATATCTACCCCAATTTATGCACCTAACCTACACATTCCTGAATATCATGGGCAATTTAGCATGACCAATTCACCTTTCCTGCACACCTTTGGACTGGGGGAGGAAACCAGAGCACCCAGAGGAAATCCATGCGGATACGAGGAGAATGTGCAAACTCCACACAGACAGTGGCCCAAGGCTGGAATCGAACCCTGGCACTGTGAGGCAGTAGTGCTAACCACTGAGCCACCATGCTGGCCCTAATTAAGGGCTGCAGACACAAATGCCAGGCAATGACCATCTCCAATAAGAGACAATCTAACCACCATCCTTTCACATTCAATGATGTTACTATCACCAAATCCCCTAATATCAATATCCTGGGGGTTACCATTGACCAGAAGCTGAACTGGACTTACCATATAAATACAGTGGCTACAAGAGCAGGTCAGAGCCTATGAATACTGCAGCGAGTAACTAATCTCCTGACTCCCCAAAGTCTGTCCACCATCTAAAAGACACAAGTCAGAAGTATGATAGAATACTCCCCACTTGCCTGGATGGGTGCAGGTCCAATATCATTCCTGATATCGAGGCTGCATTTGATCAAAGACTCTGAGCAAAACTAGAATCAATGGGTATCGGGGCAAACTTAACATTATTAAGGACGAAACAGCCCACTTGATTAGCACCACATCCACAAGCATCCGCATTCTCTGCTAATGACGGCCAGTAGTAGCAGTGTATACAATCTACAAATTGCACAGCAGAAAGTAACCAAAGATCCTTTGACAACATCTTCCAAACCTGTGAACACTTCCGGCTGGAAGGACAATGGCAACAGTTACATGAGAACACCACCGTCTGCGAGTTCTACTCCAAATCACTCATGGTCTTGATTTGGAAACATATCACCGTTCCTTCACTGCCACTGGGTCAAAGTCCTGGAATTGTTGCCTTAAGGGTATTGTGGGTCATCCCATAGCCCTGAACTGCAGCACTTCAAGAAGGCAGCTCACTACCACCTTCTCAAGGGCAACTAGGGGTGGGCAATAAATCCTGGCCAGGCAGCAATGCTCACATGCCACAAGTGAGCTATGAGAAGTGACCACTTTGTCAGTTTATTTGTTGCCCTTTGCCAAACTTTGAAACACTCCTAGTCATCAGGCTTACGTTTATTTTCACAACCTTTTAGGCCTTCTCCTTTGATGTGACATTTACTTTGGAGAAGGGATAAGTCAGATTACAAAGCAAAAGGATTGCACAGTAGTTATTTAGATAAAGATAAGTAGAGTGGGGCAGGAAGGAACAGGACGTACAAACATGAAAAATGCAGCAAAAAAGTTCAAATGAGAAATCATTTCTTCAGTCACAGGGTGAGGGCATTGCTGGCTCGGCCAACATTGATTGCCCCACCGTAATTGCCCAGAGGGCAGTTAAAAGTCAAGCACATTGCTATGGGTCCAGAGTCACACGTAGGCCAGACCTGGTAAGGGCAATTTCCTTCTGTACAGGACATTAGTGAACCAGATTGTTTTTCCCAACAATCAACAAGGGATTCATTGTCATCATTCATTGGATTCTTAATTCCAAATTTCTCTTATGGAATTCATCCACAAAGCCAGGTCCTGAGGTTATTGCCAGGGTCTCTAGGTTAATAGTCGAGTGATAATACCACTAGGCCACTGCCATTGGTAACTTGGAATTAGTGAGAACTGCAGAGGTTGGAGAGTCAGATTGGATAAAGAGTTGAGCTGGAAAAAGCACAGCAGGTCAAGCAGCATCTGTGGAGAAGGGGAGTCTTTCTTTCAGGTTGGAATCTTTCATCAGGACTGGGGAGGGGAATGGGGCTGCGAAATAAATGGAGGGAGGGAGTCAGGCTGGGGAAAGATGGGTGGGATGGCGATACGTGGATCCAGGTAGGAGGTGGATGTGATTGAGCAGTGGGGAGGGTAGAACAGATAGGTGGGAAGGAAGATGGACAGGTAGGGTCAAGTTAAGAGGGTGGGTTGGAGAGGGAGGGCTGGACCTGGGATGAAATGGGGTGTGGGGAGATTTGGAAGCTGGTGAATTTCCAAATCTCCCCACCCATCACTTCATCCCAGGTCCAGCCCTCTCTCTCCAACCCGCTCTCTTAACCTGACCCTACCTGTCCATCTTCTTTCCCACCTATCTATTCCACCCTTCCCACTGACCAATCACAGCCATCTCCTACCTGGATCCACCTATCACCATCCCACCCACCTTTCTCTGAGCCCCACTCTCTCTCTCTATTTATTTCACAGCCCCCTTCTCCTCCCCTAATCCTGATGTAAGGTTCCAACATGAAACATTAACTCCCCTTCTCCTCAAATGCTGCTTGAGCTGCTATGCTTTTTCCAACTCAATCTTCTAGCCACATTACCATTGGTAAAAAAGCAAAATTAATGGCTCTTTACATAAATGTGCATTATTTCTGAACAATATATTAGTGAATTAACAGCACAAAAAGAGGTTAATGGGTATAATCATATAACCTTCAAAGTCATGGTTACAAGGAGACTAAAGTTGGGAAAAAAAATATTCAGGAGATTCTTTGTGAATGTGAACTTTTTGAAAGGCCAAACAAGAAAGAAAGGATGGTTTGTGAGAAGTTTAGTGTGAAAACGAATAAATATAACACCAAGAATTGATCTTGGATCAGAAGATGTAGAATCCATATGGGTTGAGATAAGATACGACAAGAAGAGACTGGTAAGACTGTATACCTGCTAACAAAACAGCTATACTATAGAGCAAATAATACATCAGGAAACAACAAGGACACGTAAAAAAGACAGCATATTAATCAGTGATTTTAATTTTCATGTAGATTGGAAAAACTAAATTAGCATATGTATCCATGGGGAAGAATTCATAAAGTTCACAAGAATAATAAGGGATCAGGCTATTTTGGATCTGGTAATGTGTAATGAGGCAAGTTTAATTAATAAATAGTAATGGAATTCCTTGGAAACTGTGACGACAGCGTGGTTGAATTTAGCTTTCTCTCAGTTTGAGAGTGAAAAACTTGTGTCAGAAATAACTGTGCTGAACCTGAAAAAGGGTAATCTCAAATTAATGAGGCACGACTGGTGAATTTCAGAAATAGTTTAGCAGAAAAGACAGTTGAGAATAGTGGCAGAATATAGTTCACAATACCTCACAAAGGTATAACCCAACGGCGAAGAAGGACTCCTGGCAGGGGATATAATCAAATATGGTAACCAAAGCAGTTAAGAACAGTTCGAAAATGAAAGAAACGAGATATAATATGGCACAGATCATTGGTAAACCAGAGGTTTGGGAATGTTTTAAAAACAAACAAAAGATGCTCATCAAAAAAGTGAGAAAATATACTCCATTTTTTTATATTACTTGCTCTTTTACTCTCCAAGTTTAAGAACTGCTTTAACATATAAAAATAAACATAAAAACCAGTGACCATAGGCCCCTTAAGGAAAGAGGCTGGGAAATAATAATGGCAACTCAAGGAATGGGAGAATGGCATCAGTCTTCAGTGGAAGACAATAATTGCATTCCAAAAGCATCAGATAATCAAGGGTCAAAGGGGTATGGAGAAATAAATACAATAACTGTTATGAGAGGAAAGATACGAGTGAAACTCGTGAGATGGAAAGCCAATAATGTTTCTGAAACTGCTAGGCTGCATCCAAGAGTAGTAGAACAAGTGGAGTCAGTTGATGCACTTCCAAGATGTCTTAGATTCTGGAAATTTCCCCGAGGATGGAAAATGTCCAGTGTAACACCATTATGTAAAGAAGAGTGAAGAAAAGAAACATAACTATAGGGCAATTAGCTTAATATCAGTCTTTGGAAAATTGTTAAGAGTCCTTTCTAAATAATGTAATCACAGAAGAATAGAAATACATAATATAGTCAAGCAGAATCAGCATGGCGTCATGAAGATGAAATCACGTCTGACCAAGTTACCAGAATTCTTTGCGGAGGTAACAAGCAGATTAGATAAAGAGGAATCTGCAGGTATAATATGCTGTTGATAAACTACCTAACACAAGGCTATTGAATAACATAAGAGTCTATGGGGTAATATATTAGCAAATATTAGAAAAACTAGCAGAAGGCGGAGAGTTAGGATAAAGGGAACATTTTCAGGATTGAAACTGTAACCAAAGGAGTTAATGCTGGACCAGAATTTACAATATATATTAATGATTTAGGTGAGGGAAGTGAATGTAGTATCTTCAAATTTGCAGGTGACACAGAAATAGATGAGAAGGCAAATGCTGAGATTGACACAAAAAGTCTGTTGTAGATCTCTGTGACTTTAAAGCAAATGACCTTCATAGTGAGAAGATGCCAATCCAAGAACAGGGAGGTCTTGCTCCAGTTGTACAAGGTCTTGAGACCACACCTGGAATTTTGTGTGCAGCTTTTGTCTCATTATCTGGGGAAAGATGTTTGAGTTGTACAGGGAGTGCAACAAAGGTTTACTAGGCTGATTACTGGGATGGCAGGACTGACTTATGATGAGAAACTGGACCTTAGAAGAATTGGGGGGAGGGGGTGTGGGGTTTGGGAAATCTCATCGAAACCTACAAAATTCTAACAATACTAGATAAGTTAAATGCACACAGCATGTTCCCAATGACTGGCAAGACCAGAATTGGGGTCACATTCTAAGGAAACAGGATAGGCTGTTTAGGATTCAGATGATAAGTTTCTTCACCCAGACAGAGGTGATCCTGTGGAATCCTCTGCCACACAAAGTGGTTATGGCCATAGCATTGAATACTTTCAAGTAGCAGTCAGATATAGTTATAGAGTCAAAGAGATGTACAGTATAGCAACAGACCCTTTGGTCCAACCCGTCCATGCCGATCAGATATCCTAACCTCACCCAGTCACATTTGCCAGCACTTTGCCCATATCCCTCTAAACACTTCCTATTCATATACCCACCCAGCTGCCTTTTAAATGTTGCAATTGTACCAGCCTCCACCACTTCCTCTGGCAGCTCATTCCAAACACGTACCACCCTCTGCGTGAATATGTTGCCCCTAAGGTGCCTGTTGAACATTTCGCCTCTCACTCTAAATCTATTTGCTCTAGTTCTGGACTGCCCCACCCCAGGCAAAAGACCTTGTGTTTTTATACTATCTGTGCCCCTCATGATTTTATAAACCTCTCTAAGGTCATCCCTCAGCCTTTAACATTCCAGGGAAAAGAGAGCCACCCTATTCAGCCTCTCCCGATAGCTCAAATCCTCCAACTCCGGCAACATTCTTGTAAATCTTTTCTGAACCCTTTCAAGTTTCACAAAATCCTTCGATAGGAGGGAGACCAGAATTGCACACAATATTCCAAAAGTGGCCTAACCAATGTCCTGTACAGCCGCAACATGACCTCCCAACTACTATACTCAATGCTCTGACCAATAAAGGAAAGCATACCAAATACCTTCTTCACTATCCTATCTACCTGCAACTCTACTTTCAAGGAACTATGAACCTGCACTCCAAGGTCTCTTTGTTCAGCAACACTCCATCTGCCACTTCTCAGCCCATTGGCCCATCTGATAAAGATCCCGTTTATACTCTGAGGTAACTGTCTTCGCCGTCCACTACACCTCCAGTTTTGGTGTCATCTGCAAACTTAGTTCTTCGTGTAAAAGGGATCAACAGGTATGGGGAGAGGTGGGAGCAGGCTCTTGATTTGAATGATCCACCATGATCATATTGAATGGTGGAGCAGGCTGAAAAGGAAAAATTCTTTTGTTTTATTCACTGACAGAATGTGGGCATTAGTGACTGGGTCAGTACTTATTGCCACTCCCAGTTGCCCTTGAGAGGTTTTGGTAAGCTACCTTATTAAAGTGCTGCGATCCATTTGGACTAAGTGCACCCACAATGCCTTTAGGAAAGGAGTGCCCTGACTTTGGCACAGTGACTTAATTCTCATTGGCCTAGATCTACTCCAGCTATGTTTCATGTCTCTAGCTTTGGGTGATAAGCAAATTTGGCAACCAGTCCTTCCATTCCAATACTTGTGGCAACTAGTTGTTACATGTTACCAACCTGAAAAAGACGTATTTATGCCTACTCTTTATTTCATCTCAGCCAGCCAATTTTGTATGCATGCAAAATGCTTTGAGCTTTTATATTCCACAACAATGTGTCACACTTTATCAAATGAGACTAAGACGCTCCAGTCAGAGCTCCTCTGCTCTCTTTTCTTCCTTTTTTCTCTTCTTTGCAGCTTTTTTGTCAACGACTATCCCCCACCTCACCTTCCCCAACTTTTAACTTCTGAAAGTACATTAGCCCACTTGGAGGATGGAGGCGAGACGAGATGGAGAGAGTTGAGTCGTGGTCAGAACTCAGACGGGAGCAGAGCGAGGACAGGCTGAGTCACGGTCTGGATCCTGGAGTGGGAGCAGAGTGAGGACATGCAGGGTTATAGGCCGATCCCAGAGCAGGAGCAGAGCGAGCACAGGCCGAGTCCTGGGCCAGATCCTGGAACAGGAGCATAGCAAGTATAGGCTGAGTCACTGGACGGATCCCAGAGCGGAAGCAGAGCGAGGACAGGCCGAGTCACTGGCTGGATCCCAGAGTGAGCACAGGACAAGTCACGGGCCAGATCCCAGCGTGTGAGCAGAGCAAGGACAGGCCGAGTCACTGGCCGGATTCCAGGGTGAGCACAGGCCAAGTCACGGGCCAGATCCCAGTGTGGGAGCAGAGCAAGGACAGGCCGAGTCACTAGCCGGATCCCAGAGCGAGCACAGGTCAAGTCACGGGCCAGATCCCAGCATGGGAGCAGAGCGAGCACAGGCCGAGTCACTGGCCGGATCCCAGAGCGAGCACAGGCTGAGTCACTGGCCGGATCCTAGAGCGGGAGCAGAGCGAGCACAGGCCAAATCACGGACCAGATGCTAGCATGGGATCAGAGCGAGGACAGGCCAAGTCACGGGTCAGATCCCAGAGCAGAAGCAGAGTAGGACAGGCTGAGTCACGGGCCAAATCCTGGAACGGGAGCAGACCAAGCACAGGCTGAGTCACAGGCTGGATCCTGGAACAGGAGCAAAGTGAGGACAGGCCAAGTCACGGACCGGATCGCAGAGCAGGAGCAGAGTGAGCACAGGCAGAGTCACAGGCCGAATCCTGGAGCGGGAGCAGAGTGAGCACATGCCTGGTCATGGGCCAAATCCTAGAGTGGGAGCAGAGCAAGCATACGCTGAGTCATGGGCCGAATCCTGGAACAGGAGCAGATTGAGGACAGGTCTAGCCACAGGCCGTGTCCTGGAATGGGAGCAGAGCAAAGACAGGCCAAGTCACAGACTGGATCCCAGAGCAAGAGCAGAGTGAGGACAGGCCGAATCATGGGCCAGATCCTGGAGTGGGAGCATAGCGAGCACAAGCCGAGTCACGGGTCAGATCCCAGAGCAGAAGCAGAGCGAGCACAGGCCGAATCACGGGCCAGATCCTGGAGTGGGAGCAGAGCGAGCACAGGCCGAATCACGGGCCAGCTCCTGGAGTGGGAGCAGAGCGAGCACAGGCCGAATCACGGGCCGGATCCTGGAGTGAGAGCAGAGCAAGCATGGGCCTGGTCCTGGAACAGGAGAAGACTGAGCACGGGCTAAGTCACAGGCTGGGTACCAGAGTGGAAGCAGAGCAAGGACAGGCTGAGTCACGGCCTGTGTCCTGGAGCAGCAGCATAACGATCATGAGCTGAGTCAGCCACACTGTGTGTGGGCTAAGTCTGAGAGCAGTAGCAGAGTGAGTGCTGGATGGAGACCAGTGTGTGGAGGCATTGTGGCCTCAAGTTCGGAAGCCCAGTAGGCACAGACTCATGTTGGAAAAGGACTATAACTTGAATACTTTTTATTATCATACTGAACTTTTTAACTTTCGCATTCCCATGCTAATCGTTTTCTTTACTATTTCAAATCTGGAACAACACTTAATGTATCTGTACCTATGATGAGACCAAGAGGTAACATTACAAACTTTTCACTACACTCATTCGGCTGCATGTGACAATAAAGGCTATTCTATTCTATTAACATGAAAAACATCGAATTGTAATACTGTATATCTATCATTTCCCCTTTCACCACATAATAATGTCTCCGCAATGATTTCCATTAGATTGACAAACTTCCTTTTCATAAAATTGGTTTGAATCTGCCTGATTATTTCGAACCTATCTAAGTGACATGCCATAGCTTCTTCAATAATTGCTTTTTCCTGATGGCAGATGAGAAGCTAATTAGTTTGAAGTTTCCTGTTTACTGTCTCCCTCACTTTTTGAATATTTCTATTTCCTGATTTATTGCTTCTTTGGAGTAGTGCTTGAATTCTCAACTGTGAAGGCCAATTTATTTTAAATTCAATTCATCTGTTATCTCTATTTTATATTGTTGGCTTGCAGCATCAATTCACCTCGATAATTATGAATGCTACCTGTTCTACTTAATCACAAAATAGTCAATTTGTTTCCCATTAATACTGCTATCCATTCCAAAGTAGTTTTGATTTGGAGATGCCGGTGTTGAACTGGGATGTACAACATTAAAAGTCACACAACACCAGGTTATAGTCCAACAGGTTTATTTGGAAGCACTAGCTTTCAGAGCGCTGCTCCTTCATCAGGTGATTGTGGAGGATAAGATACTCCACAACCACCTGATGAAGGAGCAGCGCTCTGAAAGCTGGTGTTTCCAAATAAACTTTCTGGACTAAAACTGAAAGTAGTTTTCATTAGATTACTTCATAAAACTCAAAAGAACTTGGTTATAAGAAATAAACTTATGCTTTGAACATATGGCAACTACGTTACTCTGCAGGACTTTATCCTCTTAATCCCAAACACATGAACATTCACACATGCACAGCATGAGACAACATAGCTCTGTACAGCAATTATAAGAGAAAATTAAGAAAATCCTGTGATCAAGAGGTCAAACTAGAAGGTTACAATGAGTTTACTTTTCCTCCGTTCCTTCAAGTTCTAGTTAACAAAATCACCTAGCTAATGGCTGTGAAGCAATGGAAGACCCTCAGTTCGGGTAGCATGTCACTTAGATATAGGTCTGACAATTGAGTGAAGGCAGTAAGATGGAAGTGGGATTATCAGATCAGCCACCACCTCAAAGACTTGTGGAGCTGACTCAATGGGGCCAAACAGTCTACTTCTGATCCTACATCTATTGCCTTACAATCTTTGTAACAATGCCTATCATATCAGTGTAAGTTGTACTGAGTTGCAACAATGCAATAAACTACAACCTGCTTAAGTCAGGAGCCTCTTCTCATTCGATTAGCAAATGGTTTTCTTCGACTCTTCAGACAAAGATGCTCTATAGATTCCTCCCCTTAAAAAGGATGGTGGAAGCAACATGATGAGCAATACAACAGATACCCTCATATGAGTGGGTGGTCAGCAATAAGGATTGGTCATACAACATACAGTTGTAAAATTTCAATGATGATTCAGAACCCTTTAATGTTGATATCCCCTGTTTAGTTAACCTTAACTTTATTCTAAATCGGATTGACTAATTAAACACTGAACTGAATTCTGTGATAAATTATTCAATACAATCCACAAAATGTGATTTATGCATTTAAACTAATTAGCTTCATTTTCATTTTTAAACTATTTAATCGATCAATTTTTTTTAGATAGCTGTAATTAAATGTTTATCTGTCGACCCTGTGCACCTAACATCACTGTGTAATTGTATTTGATGATCCCAGACAGACCACCTTTTGCACAGCACTTCTGATGGTGCTGTGTCAATGTATTGGGATGAAGAATGTTATGAGGCAGCTGCAATACACTCTGTGAGAGAAAGGGAAGAGCCATGGTCATTTTCAAACCATTGAGATTGGAAAGAAAAGGCTTCAGATTCTGCAGTCAGAATTTTAGAAGCTTGTGAAGAGTTACACTACATGCTGTCAAAGACACTAATTTCTAGATTCCTTTTGGTACCTGTGCAATTATATATCGAAACAATGACATGAAGGAGGTTACTAAGACAAAGAACTGTTTATGGTGGGATTCTGATCCAGAAATTGCTGGGGAAACTCAGCAGTTGTGGGAGCATCTGTGGAGAGAAGGCAGCATTAACATTTCAGGTCTGTTGATACTTCTTCAGAAATTGCTACTTTTGTTCCAGAAATTAGATTAATTGTGACTGGGGAGGCACAGGAGGCCTTGTGAGCTGATTAACTAGTGCTGTGGATAAGGTTTTAATCTTATTTGGAAGTATTAAAAAAGAGAAGCAAGGTACGCACAGAACCGGGACTGACGAGCAGCGCTAGAATAGAGAATAGTTCAGAAATAGAATGGATGAGACAGAAAATGTGAAGCAGATTAGGATGCCTTTGAAATGATTGTACATGAAAGCATGAAGCATAAAGAATAAAGTTGTTGAGTTACGGGCACAAATTGCTGCATGGTTAAGATATGGTGGCGAAGTGGAGATCTGACTCAACAAGAGAATGATTTGGAACTTCACATTCTTGGTTACAAAGCATTCATAAAGTTGACAGAAAAAAGGGTGAGGTGTAGTGGTAGCATGACTCAAACTGTTCTCGAACTGGAAAGGAATTATAATATTGAGTATTCACAGAAGAACCTATTTGATCCGAATTAAGGAGAAGTCAAAGAGATATTGCCATGCTTGTCATTTCATACAAGCTATCAAAAGCAGGATGAAGATAGGGGAGGGAAAATAGCTCAAAACTTTCAGAAATGTACACCGGCTAAAGTGTATTGATAATAGAGAACTTTAAAATAATCAAAGTTGAGCTAATCCAAGTGATAATATCAAAGGCGAAGAAGAGGGAGGAATATCGAAATACATACAAGAAAACTTTCTTGATCAGTATGTCTCCAGCCAAACAGGGAAGGAAACAGGGTTGGAACTCATTCATCATTTTAACCTCAACTCATCATCAAACAATCATGAGGGTTTACCACCCAGTTCTTGCCTAGGAGCTAACGATGTTGCACTGTGGCTCACCAAGTTGTTTTACATCAATCAATTCAGATTATATGAGCAGTTATATTACAACCACGGATCATGTTCTTCACAAGCAACTGAACAACAGAATTTACCCTTTATTGCCAGTCTCCATGCACTAGACAAACAAACAGCTTTTAAAAAAATCACAACAAGAACAGTTGAACAAACCAGTATACGTACACAATCCTTTAACCGAAATCCTTGGGGTCAGTTGTTTTTGGAATTTGGAATTGTTTGGATTTTGGAATAAATGACATTTTCGCAGTGAATTTTTAAAAAAAATTTACTTAACAGCATATACATGTGTGAATAGTACGAGCGCTGAGACATAATTGACACCTGCCATTTCTGGGCCACAACGCCATGTCACATCTGAGTGACGTGGCTCAAGTGGGTGTGGAGTTGGGTCACCTCTTCGCACACCAAAATGACGCTCCACACTCGATGAAAAAATTTTGGATTTCAGAGCATCTCGCAATTTTGGAGAAAGGACTGAAGGCAGAGGATTTTGGGTAATCCAAGATGGAGGACGGGAAAAATTTCTGGCTGTAACAGCTGCTCTAATTTGAGGTATTTTAGGTGTTGGAGGTGATTTCCTCGAATTCCAGGAGCAGCAATTACTGTTTTCTACGCTGTTGTATTGTTTTGGAACTTTGGGAAAAAAAGTCAAAACAACAGGAGAAGAACAGACAAAGGAAGCACATGGTGAGGTCAATGCAGGGGAGAGAGAGAGAGAGAAATTGATACTGCCTTTGCTGTTTGAATTCATTTATCGCTGGACATTGGAGTGCATCTGGGAAAATTAACAAACAGTGCAATTCACAATTGATCTTGGAGGAATTGTTGGGAAAAGTTCATAGCACAGAAGCAGATAGAGTATCGTTGCTTTAAGTGTGTCCGACGCAAAGTCTGCAATAGTGAGGAGAGTGAGTTCTTTCTTGATTATATGTTTTTAGAGGTATGTCTCTTGATTAAACTTAAAATATAAGCCATAACTATTAATTTAATCTGGGGCGGTCTTTGTAGAAGAATAAGACGGTGTTATTTTCTGGGTCTGTAGATTGTGAAGAAGCAAAAATGGCCTTTAGTAGAGTGATATGCGCTTCTTGTCAGATGTGGGAGTTTAAAGAGAGTTTAAGGGTTATAGCGGATTATGTCTGCCATAAATGCTGTTGGTTGTGAATCTTATCAGGTTGAATAGATTGGTTGGAGAGCCAGTTAGAAGAAATGAGGAATTTGCAATAGCAACAGTATGTAATGGATGACAGTTATAGGAAGGGGGGAAAGTCTCAGATACAGTCCCATAGATGGGTTAACTCCAGGAAAGGTAAGAAAGATAGGCAGCTAGAGCAGGAGTCTTTTGTGGCTACACCCATTTCAAACAGGTATGCTGTTTTGGAAAATGTAGGGGGTGATGGATTCTCAGGGGAATGTAACACGAACAACCAAGTTCCTGGTATTGAGACTGGCTCTAGTGCAACAAGAGGTACGTCGGGTTCCAAGAGATCAATTGCATTAGGGGACTCTCTAGTCCAAGGTACAGACAGACATTTCTGTGTCCAGCAGCGAAAAATCAGAATGGTGTGTTGCTTCCCTGGTGCCAGGATCAAGGATGTCTCAGAGAGGGGCCAGAATGTTCTCATGGGGGAGAGGGCCAGCAAGAGGTCATTATCCACATTGGAACCAATGACATAGGAAGGGAAAAGATTGAGAGTTTGAAGGGAGATTACAGAGAGTTAGGCAGGAATTTAAAAAGGAGGTCCTTGAGAGTAGTAATATCTGGATTACTCCTGGTGCTACGAGCTAGTGAGGGCAGGAATAGGAGGAAGGAGCAGATGAATGCATGGCTGAGGAGCTGGTGTATGGCAGAAGGATTCACATTTTTGGATCATTGGAATCTCTTTTGGGGTAGAAGTGACCTGTATAAGAAGGACAGATTGCACCTAAATTGGAAGGGATCTAATATACTGGTAGGGAAATTTGATTGAGCTGCTCGGAAGGTGGGGTGGGGGATGGGAACCAGAGAGCTAGTGAGGAAAGAGATCAATCTGAGACTGATACAGTTGAGAACAGAAGCAAGTCAACAGTCAGGGCAGGCAGGGACAAGGTAGGACTAATAAATTAAACTGTGTTTATTTCAATGCAAGGGGCCTAACAGGGAAGGCAGATGAACTCAGGGCATGGTTAGGAACATGGTACTCTGATATCATAGCAATTACAGAAACATGGCTCGGGGATGGGCAGGACTGGCAGCTTAATGTTCCGGGACATAAATGCTACAGGAAGGATAGAAAAGGAGGCAAGAGAGGAGGGGGGAGTGGTGTTTTTGATAAAGGATAGCATTACAGCTGTGCTGGGGGAGGATATTCCTGGAAATACATCCAGGGAAGTTATTTGGGTGGAACTGATAAATAAGAAAGGATGATAACCTTATTGGGATTGTATTATAGACCTCCTAATAGACAGAGGGAAATTGAGAAACAAATTTTAAGGAGATCTCTGCTGTCTGTAAGAATAATAGGGTGATTTTTGTAGGGGATTTTAACTTTCCAAGCATAGACTGAGACTGCCATAGTGTTAAGGGTTCAGATGCAGAGGAATTTGTTAAATGTGTACAAGAAAATTTTCTGATTCAGTATGTGGATGTACCTACTACAGAAGGTAGAAAACTTGACCTACTCTTGGGAAATAAGGCAGGGCAGGTGACTGAGGTGTCAGTGGGGGAGCACTTTGGGGTCAGCGACCATAATTCTATTAGATTTAAAATAGTGATGGCAAAGAATAGACCAGATCTAAAAGTTGAAGTTCTAAATTGGAGAAAGGCCAATTTTGACAGTATTAGGCAAGAACTTTCGAAATTGGGGGCAGGTAAAGGGACGGCTGGAAAATGGGAAGCCTTCAAAAATGAGATAACGAGAATCCAGAGAAAGTATGTTGCTGTTAATGTGAAAGGAAAGGCTGGTAGGTATAGGGAATGCTGGAATACTAAATAAATTGAGAGTTTGATTAAGAAAATGAAGGAAGCATATGTAAGGTATAGACAGGATAGATCAAGTGAATCCTTAGAAGAGTATAAAGGAAGTAGGAGTATACTTAAGAGGGAAATCAGGAGGGCAAAGAGGGGACATGAGATAGCTTTGGCAAATAGAATTAAAGAGAATTCAAAGGGTTTTTACAAATATGTTAAGGACAAAAGGGTAACTAGGGAGAAAATAGTGCCCCTCAAAGATCAGCAAGGCGGCCTTTGTGTGGAGCCGCAGAAAATGGGAGAGATACTAAACAAGTATTTTGCATCAGTATTTACTGTGGAAAAGGATATGTAAGATATAAACTGTAGGGAAATAGATGGTGAAACATTGCAGAATGTTCAAATTACAGAGGAGGAAGTGCTGGATGTCTTGAAACAGGTAAAGGTGGATAAATCCCCAGGACCTGATCAGGTGTACCCTCGAGCTCTGTGGGAAGCTAGAGAAGTGATTGCTGGGCCTCTTGCTGAGATATTTGTATCATCGATAGTCACAGGTGAGGTGCCGGAAGACTGGAGATTGGCTAACGTGGTACCACTGTTTAAGCAGGGCGGTAAAGACAAGCCAGGGAACTATAGACCAGTGAGCCTGACCTCAGTGGTGGGCAAGTTGTTGGAGGGAATCCTGAGGGACAGGATGTACATGTATTTGGAAAGGCAAGGACTGATTAGGAATAGTCACCATGGCTTTGTGCGAGGGAAATCATGATTCCTAATGAAGGGCTTATGCCCGAAACGTCGAATTTCCTGTTCCTTGGATGCTGCCTGACCTGCTGCGCTTATCCAGCAATACATTTTTAGCTGCGAGGAAAATCATGTCTCACAAACTTGATTGAGCTTTTGGAAGAAGTAACAAAGAGGATTGATGAGGGAAGAGCAGTAGATGTGATCTATATGGACTTCAGTAAGGCGTTCGACAAGGTTCCACATGGGAGACTGATTAGCAAGGTTAGATCTCACGGAATACAGGGAGAACTAGCCTTTTCGATACAGAACAGGCTCAAAGGTAGAAGATAAGAGTGGTGGTGGAGGGTTGTTTTTCAGACTGGCGGCCTGTGACCAGTGGAGTGCCACAAGGGTCTGCTCATCGCCAGTGGAACCTTCTGACATATATGCCTCTGGCATGATCATTGAAGTCTAACTGCATACCACTTAGGACACTGCAAGCCAGAAACTACCTTTGAAATAGCAATGCCCAATAGGGGAAAGGCATGTTGTTCCCATCCTCTGGGATAGATGTTTTGAGGCATTGGTGCATTGGCTGATGAAGTGGTGAACTTGCTGACGACACATTCATTCGCCCAAATTACTAACCGTTCCTGCCCTTTGCATTTCCTACTTGCTGTTTAAAACTGATCCTGCTCATGCATCACTACAAACTGTTCTGCGTCCAGTTCCATCATAGTTATTCTCCCCCTGGCTAAGTCAGCAAGGGGGAGGCCAGGTGCGTGACAGACATCAGGCCTCTCACCAGATTCCTTCTCATTTCTCTTGCTGGTGTGTTGACCTCCAAGGTCAGTGCAAGGCAGTGGCTGGAGAAATCAGAAGTCAAGGCATTGACATGCTGATTGATAAGTACGGATCTCCAAGTGCTTGTGCAGCTGTGTAAAATGCATCTTAAAGAGAACATTGGTTTTCACTGACCATCTTGGGATCGGAAACACCAATGGGCAGCCAACCCAGTATGCTTCATTGTGCTGTGATGTTTTCCATTAACACCAGTTGTAACTCAATCTGCACAAGGTTTTCCCAATCTTCAACAACTAATTCCATCTCTTCTCTTTTGAAGGCAATAGCAGCACTGAGGAAAAACTGTACAAAGAGGCCAGCACTGGAGATCGTGAGCTCCACCTCCTCAGGAGTACGTCAATGTAGCCTCAGAGAATGCACTGCAAGGTGTTCACCTGCACTCTCTACTTGTTGGAGACTTTCACCACAGTGGTTACTTTTTCTAGATCAGACTCCATCGAACGATCTGGTGAGCACATCAATGACAAGTCTATGCAGCTTGTCAATGAAGAAACACCCAAGCCTTTGGCAATCAGAGGACTGTTGGAGGTCAGGTACCTGCTCAGTCCCAGGCAGATGGTGTGCCCCTGTTTTCATCCATTAATTAGGTTTGGCAAAATACAGCAACAGTAACATCATGAAGGTTTGCAAGAAGCAGCTAATAAAGTGGATCAAAGGATAGAGGAATCTATCAAACACGCTGGCTCTCACATGCATTTGTCTGACTTGCCATGGAGAGTCAAAATGTGTGGCACTGGGACCCAAGTCCAGCAGCATACTCAGTGTCTGCTGGAATGTTCATATACTCATATTTGATTGCTTTAACCGCTGGTGACCAGCATCAGTGGAAAAGCAAGAAGAGGGAGAGGGATGTTTCCCCTATTCCAGGTTCCCTTTTCTCTCAGGGAAACAAGATGAACCACAGGAAGGGGGCATGACCAGCACCACAAAAGCTTTTTCTCAGGACATTCTCTCCACCTCCAACCAGCATGTAAGTCCAAAGCCTGCAGCTAACAAGCCGAAGAAGGTGAGCCTGCATTTGGGCAGGAGACTCTCAGAAGGTCTGGTACCTCTAGGCCCAAATGAACCAGGGAATGATCGCTCAAATCTTCTCAGTGAAAGGCCACCCACAGAGGAACTCCAGTGACTCCAGGTATGGACATTGGGCCTACACTTAGATGTAGTGTATGGAGGAAGAAGAGAAAGCATACTCGGCACAGAAATGGCACAGGTAAAATCATATCATTGTAAATATATATTCACATACACTTTTAAAATGCTTGGTGTCATAAAATATTCACTGTTGGACCTAGTCAAGTCATACCCATGTGAGAGACGAACAGCCTCTTTAGACAAGAGTGCAATCGTCAAGCGTTACTCGCCCCTCACAAGTGAACAACTCCTTGACTTTAGCTACCCTCTAAAGTTTAGGGATCCTTGGGCTGTTGAGAATTTCAGCCAAAGTGTAGTGCTGGAAAAGCACAGCAGGTCAGGTACATCAGGGAAGCAGGAGAATCGACATTTCAGGCATAAGCGCTTCATTGGGAATGTGGTGGGGTGGAGGGACTGAGAGATAAATAGGAGGGTGTGGGCACGGGCGGGGGTCTGTAGCTGAGAAGGCGATTGTTAGATGCAGGTGGAGGGTGATAGTGATAGGTCAGAGGGGAGGCTGAAGTGGATAGGTCAGAAGGAAGATGGACAGGCAGGACAGTTCAAGAGGGCAGTGCCGAGCTGAAAGGTTGGATCTGGCATGAGGTGGGGGAGGGCGAGCAAGGGAAACTGATGAAGTCGACCTTGATGCCATCTGGTTGAAAGGTCTCAAGGTGAAAGATGAGGCATTCTTTCTCCAATCAAAGGGTAGTTTGTATTTGGCGGTAGCGGAGACCCAGGACTTGCATGTACTTGGTGGAGTAGGAGGGAGAGTTGAAGTGGTCAGCCACAGGACATGGGATTGTTCCTTGAAATGTTCCAAAAGTTGGCAGCCTGTTTCCCCGATGTAGAGGAGACCACATCGAGAGCAACGGACACAGTGGATGAGGTGTTTGGATGGGCAGGAAAATCTCTGCTGGATGTGGAAAGATCCTTTGGGGCCTTGAAGGGTGGGTGGGTATGAGCACGGGCTTTACACCTCCTGCACTAGCAAGTGAAGGTGCCAGGAGTGGAGGGTGGATTGGTGGGGGACATGGGCCTAACAAGGGAATCGCGGAGGGTTCTATCCTTGTTGTGGTTGGAGGGGTGGGGCTCAAGGGCAGAGGCACAGGAAGTGGAGGAGATACACTGGAGAGCATCATCAACCATGTAGGAGGGGAAATTGTAGCCCTTGAAATAGGAGGCAATCTGGGATGTCCTGGAGTGGAATTGTTCTTCCTAGGAGCAATATGGTGGAGACTGAGGAATTGGGAGTAAGGGATTGATTAATATGGGGGTTGGAGGGGTGGGAGGAGAGTTCGTCCAGGTAGCTGTGGGAGTTGGTGAGTTTGGAATAGATGTCCATGTTGAGTCGGTTGCCAGAGGTCCAGGAAGGGGAGGGGATCTCCAATCCACAGCCTCCAACCTCAATCTCAGAACCCCACACCTCCTACCTGAAATTCACAAACCTGACTGCCCCAGTCAACCTATCGTCTCCGCCTGCTCCTGTCCCACCAAATTTTTCTCCTCATACCCTGGCACCATCCTGTCCTCCATGAACAGGAACTCCCCACATACATCAGGACACCACCCATGCCCTCCACCTCCTCCATGAGTTTTGTTTCTCTGGCCCCTAGTGCCTCATCTTCACCATGGAAATCCAGCCCCTATACATGTCCATCTGCCATGGTGAAGGCCTCCAAGGCCTCCGTTCCTTCCTCTCCCGCCGACCGAACCAGTACCCCCCCACCAACACACTCATTCGATTGGGGGAACTGGTCCTCACTCTCAACAACTTCTCCTTCAAATCCTGTCACTTCCTTCAGACGAAATGGTAGCCATGAACACCCATGAGCCCAGCTATGCTTGCTTCTTCATTGGACACATGGAAAATTCCATCTTCCACTGTTACACTGGCACCATTCCCCACCTTTTCCTCTGTTACATTGATGACGATATCGGTGCCATCTTGTGCTCCCACGAAGTGGTTAAATAGTTCATCAACTTCATGAACACCTTTCATCCTGACCTCAAGATCACCTGGAGAATCTTGAGAACCTCCCTCCCTTCCTGGACCGTTCTGTCCCCATCTCCGGCGACAGATTCAACACGTACATCAATTTCAGACCCACTGACTCCCACAGCTACCTGGATGATAACTCCTCCCACCCCACCTCCTGTAAAAACGTGATCCCTTACTCCCAATTCCTCAGCATCCACTGTATCTGCTCAGAAGGAGCAATTTCACTCCAGGACATCCCAGATTAGCTCCTATTTCAAGGATTTCAATTTCCCCTCCTACGTGATAAAAAATACTGTCCAGGGTTTCTACTTCACTTCCCACACCTTTGCCCTTGAACCCCACCCGTCCAACCGCAACAAGGACAGAACCTGCTGAGCATTATCCTGAGCCATTTCTGCCACCTAAAATCAGACCCCACCACCAGAGATATATTTCCCTCCTCACCCTATCTGCATTCTGCAGAGACCATTCCCTCCGTGACTTCCACATTAGGCCTATGTGCCCCACCAAGCCACCCTCCACTCTGGGCACCATCCTTTGCCACTACAAGAGATATAAAATCTCCTCCCTCAACACCACCCAAGGCCCAAAGGGTCTTTTCACATCCAGCAGAGATTTTCCTGCACATCCAAACGCCTCATCTCCTGTATTTGTTGCTCTTGATGTGGTCTTCTCTATATTAGGGAGACAGGGGGCCAACACATGGAGCATTTCAGGGAACATCTCTGGGACACATGCACCAAACAACACCGCTGTCCTGGAGCTGACCACTTTAACTCTCCCTCCCATTCTGCCAAGGACATGCAAAGCCTGGGCCTCCTCCACTGCCAAATCTAAGCCACAAACGACTGGAGGATGAACACCTCATCTTCCACCTTGGGACCCTTCAACCACACGGCGTCAACGTCAACTTCACCAGTTTCCTTATCCCCCCTCTCTCAACCTCTTGCCAGATACAACCCTCCAACTCGGCACCTCCTTCTTGACCTGTCCTACCTGTTCATCTTCCCTCTCAACTATCTGGCTTGATCCTCCCCACCGACCTATCACAGTCACCCCCCACCAACTCCATCTACCTATCGCCTTTGCAGCTACAGTCCCCCCACCCCGATCCTCCTATTTATCTCTCAGCCCCTTTTCCTCCCAAATTTCTGAGGAAGGGCTTATGCCTGATTCTTCTGTCCTCAGATGCTGCCTGACCTGCTGTGCTTTTCCAGTGCCACACTTTTTGATTCTTTGCTTGACTCGTCCAATTCAGTTTCTGATCAATGGAAACTGCCAAGATGTTGATAGAGGGTATTCAGTAATTGTAATGCCAATGAATGTCAAGGGGAGAGGTTTGGTCTTCTCTTGGGAATGATTATTGCCTAGTATTTGTGCAACACAACAGTACATGCCACTTGTCAGCCCAAGGTTCACTGTCTCACTGACTGCTGGATTTTCCCTAATGGGCAGTAGCATTCATTATGTGCAAGTATTTTAAAGTGAGTTCACCTAAAGATGGCATAGATACAATCATAAGGATAATGATACATTTATTCAGCAACACCAAAGGTCAATGACCACAAAAATAGCAAGATTCATAAAAATAATAAGGTCCATATGGAACTAAACTAGGGTTGCTTGCCAGATTAGCAACTACATCTTAAACAACTAAACAAAATCAAATACAACTGTGTTTTTCCAGCGCAGATGGGGGAGCAGATTTCAATTAGGTGCTCTCTCTCTCTCTCTCTGACTCTTCAATACATTGATCTGTCATGATATCTTGGATGGTCTTCCTGGTCAATACCCAGGTCCTCAGTCTCATTTTCATTCTCAGAATATTACTTTTGATCCCCAGTTTCCTCAGGATCCCTTCACTCATTACCCCGCTTGCCCTCAAAACCCACCACATTGTTGACTCCAGTTGTGAAGGGTACAGCATGTCACAATGGTGCAGGACACTCTTTCTTGATTTAAACTGCAAGGCTTTGGCAGAGTAGTCCAGACATTAAAACCTCACCTTCATGAGACCCAGCTCTGTCCAATTATGGCCCTTGTTGAAATGTGAGCAGCATTTCCTCTTTATTCTGCATCAATCTGTGGATTTCTTAAAGGTGGCCATGAGCCCTTTATGGAGGGGTAGCCCTTAGTTCCCAGCAGTCATCCCTATGTGGCCCAAGGGTTTGGAAGAAGACAGGAACCTGTGAGTTCTCTAGCATGTAAAAACTTTGCCAGCTCCCAAGATACGTGGGGCAGACATTTAAAATGTGGCATCAATCATCAAATATAATTTGAACTTTTTTTTTCATATAGTCTGAATGTTTAAAGATAGAGCGCTCTCAAAGCAACATAGTTGCAGTCAATAGCTACCGAGACCCAGGAGACACCAGCAATGCTTTGGATATTTAACTCTCATTATTACTGGAAAAGAATATAAAGAGGTTTGCTGTGGAGAAAATAGCCGTAGTATTTATTCATGGGATGAGTATTGGGAAATGCTGCAAAGGTCTCCATTTGCTCATTGGAAAGAGTCACTGGTCTACAAATTCAGTGAAACTATAACTTTGATGGTCACGAAGATGAAATTGTTTCACAGCTCATTTGAGCACAAATTCTCTTCTTGCAGACTGCAAAGTTCACTGATGTTGGAGCAGAACCTTAATCTTTCCTTATTTGTCATATTTTGAAGACAATTAAAGATAATGATAGTAAGGCCTATAGATCCAGCGTTTTATCATTCTCTTCCACTTCCTTAGTGGATCTTCACTTCCTGTTTTTCTGTCTGGAGGCTGTGTGCTGTGCTGGAAGTTGCTGTTTTTGCTAGCCTTGCTGACAATGTTCTCCATTGTCTTTAGTGAATCAGCAATGATTCCAATGACAGTGTTCTCCATATGATTCCATGAGAGAATAATCTGTGGGAAATGTCAGAAAGATAACACAATTTTATTAATGGAGCTCCTGAGTGCTCATGTTCATAACAATGGGCATGTGAACATAAGAAATATAAGCAGGAATATATTATTCGACCCCCTCAAGCCTACTCTGCCATTTGTTATGATCATGGCTAATGTAGTTGTGCTTCAAATTGGCCATTCCTGCCTACTCTTGCTAACCTTTCCTCTTGCCTGCCAAGAATATGTATGATGTTATGCCTCCACATAGTGTGACATGGAAGCTTCCGAAGGAGGTCACTATCATGCCTTGAGATGATGTATTGGTCTTTACCAATTTATATTGCATAACAAAGCTTTGCACTATATTGGAACTATAATTCTGACGGTAAGCCACCATGAAATTTCTCCCCACAAAGAAATGGCTGCCTTCCACATCACAATCTCACCTCATTGGATATATGCATTGCAGTGTGCAAATGTGACATTCCTGAAGCATTATCTTCCTGAACTTGAAAACAACAAATGCTGGAGACCACAGTGGACCAGGCAGCATTCATGGAGAGAGAGCAAGCCAATGTTTTGAATCTAGATGACTCTTCATCACAGCTCTTCCACTGCTCGAAACATTAACTTGCTCTCTCTCCATGGAAACTGCTTGACCTGCTGTCATCTCCAGCATTTGCTATTTTCAGTACAGATTCCAGCGTCTGCAGTAATTTGTTCCAACATCTTCCTGAACTTGCTGTGAAATGTAGTTATCAAATATGAACTTCAGGTTATTCTTTTAAGTTCCTTGCTCTCATGCCATTTATTTAACTTACATAATAAGGAGGTAATTCGTATGAACAATGTTAAGGCTATGATTGCTTGAGGCCATAGTTTTTCATCTACGTTCTTGTACATCTGTTGATGAAGTGTATTTTGAAGGCAGATGAGTAGGATTACTTTAATCACTGGAGGCAATGATAATGAAGCAGGTCCTCAAAAATCAATGTTTTTTACTACAGTCTGAACGAAAGAAACTAACTGACTCCACTACTTTGTACGTTGTCACTGCTATTTTAAGTTACTGGGCAGCTAATGTTCGATCTGAAATAGTTAGGTTCCAACTTTGTGTTTGTGCATGACTTGCAGGCTCCGCCTGTGATCCACCATTGCTCCTCCCACCCTTGATGTTCCGTTTTTGTTGAGCTCCCTAATAGCGTTAGTAATATGACCAATTTACTCCCATAGCCCATGATACCTTGGAATTCCCTTGTCCTTGTTGGCACAATACTCTCCATTTACAGAAGCCTGAGTAACTGTGACTTATTTGAATACTCTCTTAGAGAGCTCCCAGTCACCTTCTATTCTCTATGGGTTCCCACCTTATTAACTGCATTGCCTGCTATCACAGTGACCATTCCCTCAGTGGCTGAGTACAATGAAACTCATCCTGCCCTTGAATTACCTGCTTTCTCATGACGCCATGGATTGGCCCCAAAAAGCCTCCTGACCGTTTTTGATCAAATCCCTATTGCTGGCCATTGCCCACCCTACAGACTGACTTCAAAGGACAGCCCTGGTTGATTGCTAACCCCTGGATTGATATCTCTATGGTACCCTGCCTGTAATGCCTGGACTCATGCACCTGACCTCAAGAACTGACTCTGACACAATTTCCAAAGTAAGGACAAGATTCACCAGCATCATGTCGCACCAAGCCTGTGACTGACTGTTGCCACCCTACGAGATAGGAATTGGATAAGTTCCCTTACTGACAGTAATCCCTGACTGACTATATACACCCTTCAGGCCACTAAGGACTGGTCCATTTTGACTTTTACACATCACTACTTAGAGTCATAGGGATGTACAGATGTACAGAGTCAGTCTCTTTGGTTCAACTCATTCTTGCCGACTAAATTAATCTAGTCCCATTTGCCAGCAATTGGCCCATATCCCTCTAAATCCTTCCCATTCATATACTCATCCAAATGACTTTTAAATGTTGTAATTGTACCAGTCTCCACCACACCCTCTGGAAGCTTATTCCATACATGCACCACCCTCTGCATGAAAAAATTGCTCCTTAGGTCCCTTTTAAATCTTTTCCCTCTTACTCTAAACTTATGCCCTCTAGTTCTGGACACCCCCACCCCAGGGAAAAGACTTTGTTTATTTACCCTATCCATGCCTCTCAAGACTTTATCAACCTCGATAAGGTCTATAGGTGGTGTAGTGGACAGTGAAAAAAGATTATCTCAAAGTCCAACGGCACCTTGATCAGATGGGCCAATGGGCTGAGGAGTGGTAGATGGATCTTATTTTAAATAAATGCAAGGTGTTGCATTTTAGTAAGGTAAACCAGGGCAGGATTTATCCAGTAAATGGTAGGGCCCTGGGAAGTGAACAGAGATCTAGGAGTGCAGGTGCAAGTGGAGTCACAGGCAGACAGGGTGATGAAGAAGGCACTTGCCTCCATTGGTCAGAGCATTGAGTGTAGGAGATGGGATGTCATGCTGTGACTGTACAGGACATCGGTGAGGCCACTTTCAGAATACTACATGCAGTTCTCACCACACTTCTATAGGAAGGATGTTGTTAAAACAAGATGAATAAGGATATTGCCAGGATTGGAAGGTTTGACTTATAGGGAGAGGATGAATAGACTGGGGCTTTTTTCCGTGGAGCATCAGAAGCTGAGGGGTGACATTTGAGAAGTTTATAAAATCATGAGGATGAATAGCCAAAGTCATTTTCTGAGGACAGGGAAGTCCAAACCTAGTGGGCATAGGTTTAAGGTGAGAGGGGAAAGATTTAAAAAGGACTTGAGGGGTAATTTTTTCATCAGAGGATGGTGCACGAATGGAACAAACTGCTAGGTGAAATGGTGGAGGCTGGTACAATTAGAACATTTAAAAGGCATCTCGATGGGTACATGAATAGGAAGGGTTTATAAGGATAATGGGCCAAATAATTGAAAATGGAATGAGATCAGACTGGGACGTCTGATCAATGTGGACAAGTTGAACTGAAATATCTGTTTCTGTGCTGTATGACTCTATGACTCTGGTGGAATTGATTGACCAGATATACTGTCAAAACTGCAAGATTATACGCATAACTGGAGTGTTCCTCACTGCAGGGCAAGAAGTGGACCACGTGCACAGTTCACAGATGAACCATTAGACTCAGTGGTCTGCAACATCTCTACAATGGAAATGGAACAACAGTTACCAAGGAAACAAGAAATGACATGGGATAAGCACTCCCCAGCGAAGGAACAGGAACATTACTTAGATGAACAAGCAATATCTAATATACACACCTCCCATAAAAGGATTGCCCAATTTAAAGACTATGCACATATGGCAGATATTGACGAGGTAAACAAACTACTCATGCAAGAGTTGAGTGCAAGTGGTGGGATAATATGGTGGGAACTGTCCTGCACAGTGACTGACATTTACCCTAGATATGGCAGAGAAGGAGAAATTGATATTTTGTTTAGTGGACAGCATAATGCAAGGGATGGCCATTTTCTTCTCGAAGACTGGCAAAAGCGGCCATGACACCAGACCCTGTCAACCTGAGCCAAATTTGCTACCCAGGCCAGTGTGGTCTCAGCCATTTGGAGGAATTGCAAGCAGTATAGGCAGAAGGCACATGACTTTCAACACTCTACTAGGTTAAGAGCCACCATTCTCTCTGTTTCTGTACATTGACTTGATCTCTGCTAGTGCACACACTGCCCAACAAGGCTCATATTCTACGATTCTTCCCTCAAATAGTCTCATACACCCCACACTTGATATTGTCAACCCTGCACACTCTTTACACTGCCTACTCATTCACTTGGGCCAACTCACCACTTTCCATCATTTGCACCCGCAATAACTGATGTACTACGCATTTTTAAATCACTCAATCACTTCCTTCTTCTCATTACACAGAAAACAGCCCACAATAGGGCACAGAAAAAACAAATCAGGCGGTTGATTAACTGTGTTCAAACCCTATGTCTGGTATCAGAGGTTGCCCTTGACTTACTGTGCAGGGAGCCCGGACATTCTCCCTTGGTGTGGCTGAGGACTGCTGACAACCTTGACAAATTCCCTGGCTTTGTGTTTGCACTAATTGGAGCAAAATATATAAGACTGGTATGTCAGGCTGAGGGAGCAAAGTGCAAAAAATGGAAAGGCAAAGCAAGCCAAGACATGGATGCTGTGAGCATCTAGCTAGACTCAAAGTGAGTGAGTGCTTAGACAGTGACAGAACAGCTATGAGATGCAGCTTGGTCCAATCCATAAGCTGAGTGCTTTATCTAAATAATCCTTTCAGTGCTAGTTGCTAGTGACCCTTTGAGGTGCAGCATTGAAGTGCAGAAGTCTCCTGCAAGTGAATCAGAGAGGTGCAATGAAGACAGCTATTGGAAATCAGTGCCTGTGGACAAGTGATGTATGCAAATGGTGTCTTGCAGCGTGCCCTGGAATGTTGATTCTGGGTGTCCAAAATGGTGGTCTATAGGAACAAGTAGTGAGCTGAAGTTGCCTGATACCTGTTCTGACTTTCATGTTGAGAATTGTCATCATCTTGTTTCCATACTGTTCGTGGCATGGTGGCTCAGTGGTTAGCACTATTGTCTCACAACGCCAGGGACTTGGGTTTGATTCCTGCCTCGGGCAACTGTCTGTGTGGAGTTTGCATGTTCTCCCCATGTCTGTGTGGGTTTCTATCAGGTGCTCCTTTTTCCTCCAACAGTCCAAAGATGTGCAGGTTAGGTGAATTGGCCATGCTAAATTGTCCATAGTGTCAGGTCCATTAGTCAGAGGGAAATGGGTCTGGGTGGGTTAGACTTAGACTTACAGTGTGGAAACAGGCCCTTCGGCCCAACAAGTCCACACCGACGCGCCGAAGCGCAACCCACCCATACCCCTACATTTACCCCTTACCTAACACTACGGGCAATTTAGCTTGGCCAATTCACCTGACCCGCACATCTTTGGACTGTGGGAGGAAACCGGAGCACCCGGAGGAAACCCACGCAGACACGGGGAGAACGTGCAAACTCCACACAGTCAGTCGCCTGAGTCGGGAATTGAACCCGGGTCTACAGGCGCTGTGAGGCAGCAGTGCTAACCACTGTGCCACCGTGCCGCCCGGGTTACTCTCCGGAGGGTCGGTGTGGACTTGTTGGGCTGAAGGGCCTGTTTCCAAAGTGTACAGAATGTAATCTATAGAGGTACTAGAAGGAAATTGAATATTAATGATGTGAGATTTGGTGTTTATAATACCTGTCAATAGGCTGCTGCTTGCCTAGTGAGAATCTCAACACTTGGAAGTAAGTTGGCAAATGCAGCCAGTCACTCCCTACATTGAGATAAGCCTCATCAGACTTCTCATGCAATTCTTCTAGATTTCTTATCATGCCCTTCATTTTTCAGGCTCCTATAAAATCCTGCCCAATGTCTGATAAAGCAATGGATGCAGTACCATGTCAATGATGGAACAGCAGCAGCCTGTCACAAAGATGAGTTGCCTATATATTCACACCAGAAGAAGGCACACAGGAAAATGGCACATAAATTCAGGAAACAATCCCAAAAATAAGATGCCTGTCACAGATTATTTAAAGCAAATTTGAGCTCAAAAATAATGAAGTTTTACAACACGTTTGCACAGTTTGGCGAGACTACATTTAAAGTGTTTTGTACAGTTTTTAACCTCATGATCTAGGACAGAATGCTGCTCTCTGAAAACTTATGTATTTCAATCAACTGTTTTAGCTTAGTTTTAATTCATAACTAATGCAGTGACAGCCAATGCTCTGCACTCTGTGGCTGTTGAATTGATGACTTGTCTGTGTCTCTGCACATAACAAGGGACTACAGACCTCCACAACATTATATGCAAATTTACATCAACATCAACAGGCTGGCATTCTCTTGCACAATACACTTGTGGGCATGCATGGGTGATACCGTCAAGAGGTCCTGCTATGACTGACATGGTGATCATCTGCACATGCTATGGCAGCCATATATACTCCATTTTGTAAGATGAATTTAGATTCTTACAACAGTCTGCCAAAATCCCTTCTCAGTGAAATTGTTTAAAACTTTACATTATCAAAAACCCAAATGGAGATGGAACAAAACCGATTCAATATTTTGGATACTCCTATTCATAGCCTGTGGATGTCTAAAACATGTTTCACTTGAGTTTCAACTTCAACTGTCTTTCTTTTCCAAAAGCTGACAAATTCTGAGTGTTCACTGCCATTTCCATTTTGAAATTCAGAAGATAAATATCCCTTGTTATAATGTAGAAATCAAACCATTTATACCACAGGGATATTTAGAATCAGACATAAATGTCGTCCTGTTGTGCTGGGGCTGCAGAAAACACAAAATATCTGAGGCAGGTTGGTGCTGGTGCCATTGACTTCAATAAGCTCAACAGTGCCACTATCAGGTATGAATGTATGTATGAAGAAAATGCTCAGGGTTGCAAGTTTCTGCAATTTCTGGAGAAAGAGGAGCTCAAGCAAGATTTTTTTAATGGAAACATATTCAATAATTTTCTTCTTTTTTAACTTACTGGTTCTATGTAACTGAAAGGGAAGATTGTTAGGGGGAACATTTTCAGGCCACCTGGTGTTACTCCCATATATTTCCAGCCCACTTATTTATAGCACATGCAGAGTCAGAAAGTCATTATGTCATACAGCACAAAAGCAGTCCCTTCGGTCCAACTTGTCCATGCCGACCAAGTTAAACTAGCCCCACTTGTCTGCATTTGGCCCATATCTATCTAAACCTTTCCTATTCATATACCTATCCAAATGTCTTTTAAATGTACAGGTAATCGTCTATAACTTGGAGCTGCTGGTGTTGGACTAGGGTGGACAAAGTTAAAAATCATGCAATACCAGGTTATAGTCCAACAGGTCAAACCTTGTTTTGAACTCACCCACCCTAGAGAAATGACCTTTACTATTAATCTTATCTATACCCCTTGCAATTTTATAAATCTCTATAACATCACCCTATAACTTCCTATGCTCCAGTGAAAAAAGTCCTAGCTTCTCTTTATAACTCAAAACCTCCAGTCCTAGCAACATCTTGATAAAATTTTTCTGAACTCTCTCTCCAATTTAATAAAAGCCTTCCTATAGTAGGGTGACCAGAAGTGTACACAGTACTCTAAAAGTGGCCTCATGAATGTCCTGTACAACCACAACATGACGCCTGAACTTCTACACTCAATGGTCTGAGCAATGAAGGTTAGTGTGCTAAATGCCTTCTTAACCACCCTGTCTGCCTGTGGCACAACTTTCAAAGAACTACATACCTGAAACCTGAGGCTCTCTGTTCATTAAAACTAACCCCAAAAAAACAGTCAATATGTCAGTACAACTTTAAGAGAACAACTCATGACAACATCATTGTATCATAGCATGTGCCCAAAGGATTTAAAACTTGAGCACTTCATATTTTAGCCTGGGAATCAAATGAAGCACAACATGCAAAAAGAAACATGCTCCTTGGTTAAAATTTAATAGCTTAATGTGAGCTCAGACACTGATATGGTCATTAATTTATTATTTGTATATATTAGTTGGCTATAATAAATTTCTGTTCAGTTCTGAAATATGCACAATATCTGTGTCCAGTTTCTTATGTTATAGGAGATTAAAATACCATTCTGGCAGCAAGACCATGGTTAGCAACAATGGCCATCTATAAAGAAGACTCCAAAATCTCAATGGTAGGTATTTGGAAAACTAACTGAAGTTTTGTCTGGTTGGACTGCAGCTTTGGATAACAGAGAATTCAAACACCGAGTCAACTTCTCACCCTTTAAACAGCATCACTTTCTGTGAGACAGTTGTACAGATTTTTAGATAGACAATTAACCAGCAAGGAAATAGTCCTGATCTCTTTTGATTGGGATATAAGTTAATTCAAGATAAAATAAATTACTAGGAATGCATCGATTAAAAATAAAAAGGCTGCGTTTCATTTTTTGAGCTGAGACATAGTATGTTCCTCATTGTGATACAAAAGCTGCAAATCAGAGAGTGATAGATTCTTCTGCTAGTAAAAAAGCAGTAGTAGGTTTAAAGGGCCCTCTTGTGGCACAGTAGTAGTGTCCAAAGCCCTGGACTGAGAGAACCAAGTTCAAATCCAGTGATGTGTCATAATATCTGTGAACAGGTTGATTAGAAAAATCAGTTAAATTAGAAAAAAGCAGTGGGGTCTTCTTGTGGTGCAATGGTAGTGTCCCTAACCATGGACCAGGAGGCTTGGGTTCAAGTCCCACCTGCTGAGGTGGTGTGTAATAATATTTCTGAACAAGTTGATTAGAAAAATCTGTTAATTAAAAAGCAAAGAAACAGCATGTGTAGCCACAAAATCAGGTATGTAATGTTTTTAAGGTTGGATCATGGATAGCAGAAGCATCATTATGGATTGGGCAGAATCTAGGAATACCTTTACTGAATTACAACTGTTGAAAAATGTTCTACTTTACAGATAGTAGTCATGATTTGGAGATGCCGGTATTGGACTGGGGTGTACAAAGTTAAAAATCACACACCACCAGGTTATTAAAGTCTGGTTGAAGATTTGTAGCTCGGGTGTCCGTTGAACAGAACCACAACAACCACCAGGTTATAGTCCAACAGGTTTAATTGGAAGCACACTAGCTTTCGGAGCGACGGTCACCTGATGAAGGAATGTCGCTCCGAAAGTTAGTGTGCTTCCAATTAAACCTGTTGGACTATAACCTGGTGTTGTGTGATTTTTAACTAACTACTTTACAGAGCAAGTGATGGATGATGCAGAGAGAAAAGCAAGCAAAACCTTTGGAAAATTAGCACACCCAATATTTCGTGGATGATCAGACAGATCCAGAAAACACCTGGACAGTTTTCAAGGACCAGCTCCACATAAAAAATTAATCTTAAGATTAACAGACTCTAACTCGTCATACAGACAGCAGCCCCAAGACTATTGACCAGTTAGGCAGAATATGCCACATGAAAGGACATGAGTCTGAAAGGCTCATTGAGTTAATTTGTCACATCTACAATAATTAAAGCATTTGGGAAGGATCTTTCAGGCAATACCGTTGGTACATTACACAAGGATGGACACAAATATGAAGCATAGTGACAGACCAACAACAATTATATGCTTTAGGGACGGTCAACACTATTGCTCTAGTCTGCAAAGAACATCATACCAAAAAAATTTGCAATAAATGCTGATTTTTGCACCTACCCAAAAGCTGTCCAGTTTTTCTTGATATCTGTAAAATATGTGGGTACACATGTAGGAAATATGATTCCAAAGGACAAGTTAGACCCAGAACAACATATCAGAGACCAATAAGACAGTGCAACATCACATTATTTGCAGCAAAGAAAATGTTAATATGAAGCATAAATGCAAATGCATCAGAGGTTTAGCTTCAACTAACTGAAAGGCAAATTTCAGAGGATGACCAAGCTTTTGGAGAACTGAAAAGAAGCTCCAGTAACCATTGATATCACACATTCTAAAAAGGCAGAACAACACTAAAAGCTAAAATTGACAAGGGAGCCAGCGCCAACATATTACCACTATACTTCTTGAAAGACATCAACTCCATTGAACAACCTACAAGAAACTGGTTCAAAGCAGAGTTAACAGATCACTAGTTCCCTTCATTGGCAGAATTACACTGCTGTGCCAATATGCAAGCTCATTTTGGTTCCTCAAAATCATCTTCCCAGTTGATCCTAATGGCAGGACCGTCAGTATATACAGATTTCAGAGTAGTCACAATTCATGAAATTTAAACCACACCCACTGTGGTGGAACAGGCCAAAAATGATGCAACTGATTCAGTCAATGATCTCAAAGGATATGACTTTGAAAGAAGTTCTCTCTGTCAGCCTACCTCTATTTAGTCTGAAGATTTCTGACATTCATTCCTTCCATACCAAACTTTAAATCACGTATTTAACATCTTGACTTAATTAACAGCTGGGAGGTTTGGCCTTTTTAGTTAGTTCCTAATTGTTCAAATTCTTTCCGCAGAACCTCCCTTCTAGTCCTATCAATTTTTGTTGCTACTGAGGAGGATGACAACCATTAGACAGTTCCCCTCCCACTCCAAAGTCCTCTTCTCCTGAGGAGAGGTCTTTAATTCTGGCACTGGGCAAGCAACACAATCTTTGGGACTCATACTTATGGCTGCAGAGAACAGTATCTGTCCCCTAATTTTATTTTGCCCTTCCACTACTACATTCCTATTTCCTCCCTGCACTTGAATGGATCCCTATATCACAGTGCTGTGGTCAGTTTTTCTCATCATCCTTGCCGTCCTAATCTTGTCCATACAGCTTGCAAGAATCTTGTAGTTTTTTGACAACTGCAGGGGTCAAAGTTCCTCAAACATTACCCCAGAATTCCCATATCTGCCTTACCTGAGCCATTCACTCCTTTCCCTGATCACCAACTAAAGTTGAATGATGTAATCTAAAGACTGTGATTGGCTCTTGGAGAAACGTGAGGATTATTGATGCTGGAGATCAGCATCTAGACCGTGGTTCTGGAGAAGCACAGCTGGTCAGGCAGCATCCAAGGAGCAGGAGAATCAATGTTTCAAGCATAAGCCCTTCATCAGGAATGTGCACTTTGGAACAAAGTGTGCAGGCAACTTTCTCCTTCCCTGATATGGTGCAATGTCTATTGCCTGGACTCCAGCTCCTCAAATCTGATCCAAAATTCCTCAAACTGCAAAGAGTTTTTGCAGCTGTGTTCACCCTGGATCACCTTGGTTCTCAGCAGCTTCCACATGCAGTAGCAACAATATGTCACCTGTCCTACCAATACTAACATATTTTATTTAGTATTCCTGCACATTACTCTTTATTGTAATTAGTTTGTTTTGCACCAGTATTAATTTTGCACTTAAGCTACTTGTAAGAAAGAGAAGAAAACATTCAAGACCTACACACAAACTTAAAAATCACACAACACCAGGTTATAGTCCAACAGGTTTAATTGGAAGCACTGGCTTTCGGAGTGTTGCTCGTTCATCAGGTAGTCACAACCATCTGATGAAGGAGTGGCACTCTGAAAGCTAGTGTTCCAATTAAACCTGTTGGACTATAACCTGGTGTTGTGTGATTTTTAACTTTGTACACCCCAATCCAACATCGGCATCTCCAAATCATGACTACACACAAACTGAAAACTTTACTTCTTCTTTAAAGAATAGGCCACCCAAATCAGTCCTCCTAGCACATTTTTAGGCTTTCTTTTATTTAAATAATGGTTTGTCTTTTGATTCTTCCTACCTTTTTCTGCGTATGGAGTCAACTGTTACTAGGGGACACAGCTTTAAATTAAGGGGAGGTTGGTATAGGACAGATGTTAGGGGTAGATTCTTTACTCAGGGAGTTGAGTGTTCATGGAATGCCCTGCCAGTATCAGTGGTGGACTCTCCCTCTTTATGGTCATTCAAGCGGGCATTGGATAAGCATATGGAGGTTATTGGGCTAGTGTAGGTTAGGTAGGCTTCGGTCGGCGCAACATCGAGGGCCGAAGGGCCTGTACTGCGCTGTATTTTTCTATGTTCTATGTTCTATGTTCAAAGTGCATGATTTTGTCTATTCACTCAACCAGTTTAGATTCCCTTGAACATTCCTCATGCCCTCATCACAACATGCTCATCTATCTATTTTTACATCATTAGCAAATTTGGATGTATTATACTCAGCCACCAACACCCCTCCCCCCCCTTTAAATTCGAAGTCCTTAATATCAATAATAAATAATTGTAGGCCGAGGACTGATCTTTGTGACACTTCACCAGTTATGTTTCTTTAACCTAGAAAAAAATCCTCACTCTTACTTCAATGTATTAAACAATCCTCTATCCATACTAATACTTTACCCCAATACCATGAGCTCCTATCTTGTACAATAGCTTTTTATGTGGAACCTTAATGAATGCCTTCAAATACACTGCATTCATCAGTTCCTCCTCACCAACTCTTATTGTTATATCCTAGCAATTCTAAAAAAATTTGTTAAACATGATTTCACTTTCACAAAATATTGTTAACTCTATTGGGTTGCAAAAGGCTCTACTCAATATTCTGCTATTTCTTTAATAATGGTCACTAGATTTTTCCCAATGACAGATCTTATGCTAAGTGGTCGATAGTTTCCAGCCTTCAGTTTCCCTCCCTTCTTGAACAGGAGTTCACATTAGTCACAGTGTCACATTAGTTTTCCAATCCTATGGAATCCTTCCATAATCTAGTGAAGTCTGGAATATGCCTCTTCTGTCAGTGCAGGCACTTGCTTTACAACTTTTGGATGCAGGATGTTTGACCCTGATAACTTGCCTGCATTTAGTCTTCATGGTTCATCAAGTCCTTTGTTACTTTTTATTCATTCATAAGATATGGGCTTCACTGGCCAGGCCTGCATTTATTACCCATCCCTAATTGTCCAAAGGGCAGTTCAGTGTCAACCACATTGCTGTGGGTCTGGAGCTGGCCAGACTCGGTAAAAACAGCAGATTTCTTCCCTAAAGGACATTAGCGTTTCTAATCAAATTCATAATCCAATGCTGCAAATGTGTTGCTGGTCAAAGCACAGCAGGCCAGGCAGCATCTCAGGAATAGAGAATTCGACGTTTCGAGCATAAGCCCTTCATCAGGAAGGTAATTCCTGATGAAGGGCTTATGCTCGAAACGTCGAATTCTCTATTCCTGAGATGCTGCCTGGCCTGCTGTGCTTTGACCAGCAACACATTTGCAGCTGTGATCTCCAGCATCTGCAGACCTCATTTTTTACTCATAATCCAATGCACCTATTTCATTACTCACCAGTTAGACTCATAGAGTCATAGAGATGTACAGCATGGAAACAGACCCTTCGGTCCAACCCGTCCATGCTGACCAGATATCCCAACCCAATCTAGTCCCACCTGCTAGCACCCGGCCCATATCCCTCCAAACCCTTCCTATTCATATGCCCATCCAAATGCTTCTTAAATGTTGCAATTGTACCAGCCTCCACTTCATTAATAAAGCTACCCAAGGTCCTGTTCCTTTTTGCCCATTGTTCTGGATCATCAAAGACCCTTGAATATTGAATTCCTAGTATTGGTCACACTGTAACTGCTTCTCCATAATAACTATCAAGTATATTTGTGTCATAAGCTCATCTATTTTGTTACAAATGCAACATGCATTTAGATAAATAGCCTTAAGCTTTAACTTCTTTACCATTACTTATTCTCTGGTTCAAATGTCTGCTGCACTCTTCTGTATAAATATTCTAATCCTTCCTTTCACATGTTGATTATGGTTCACCTCTTCACTACCTTGCACCTCTGCTCTCTTGTTTCCATTGACATTTTAAACTTATTTTCAACTGAACCCTTGTTTCTTATTAAAGCATGATACAATTTGCCTGTACATTTCCAGCGTGGTTCAAATAAAGCCCATCCCAATGGAACAGTTCTTTCTCTTGTCAGGACTAACCCATTTCTCCTACATCAATCTCCTACATGCACTTAATCTAATATCTCTAATCTTATCTGCAAGTAGCCCAGGGAGTAATCCCAAGGTTATTACCTTTGTGGTTCTGCTCTTCAATTTAACCATGAGCTGTTTATAATTCCTCAGCAGAACTTCATTCCCAGTCCTATGTATGTATCAACAGGCAGATGGAAGACAGACAAGAAGGAGAGGACAGACTGAGGGAAGGGTTCCTGAACTCCTCAGTTAGAGAGCAAGATGCCGCCACAATACTTTAACAAGGCCAAAACATTTTGTGTCAAAAGCCTGTCCTCTAGTATCATCCTCATTTGGCACAGTTGAATACTTTATCCAATTAGCTAACGTATTATACTTAAATTGTTGCTTCTTAACTCAATCAGAAAATTTCTTACAAATTTGTGACTGCCTATATGAGGTAATTGTGAGTATGAAGCTCTAAAAGGAACATCCTACAGAAGGCAGTTGAACCAGTGAGAATTGGGTTAGCACAAGAAGGATTACTTGAAATAAACAGAGATGGTGTCAGACTAGCAGTGTCAGAACGGGTCAGGAGAGAACCTGAAGAAGTTAAAAGGGGCACACTTAGACCAACAGCCGTAAAATGAGGCAAGAAACAGCTAGAGAAAACAAGCAAAATTGACAGGGCAGAGTCAAAGATCTGGTTATCAGAAACTGTTACAGAGAAGCCATTTCCAGAGAAATTCTCAAATGGGCCAGAACAGAGTGCCTCACTTACTGGAACAGTGAAAGTGGATGAGCAGTACAGCTACCTGACAGAAGTTCCAGGAAATGTAGAACAGGTTAGAGGAAATCACATTACGATAACAATGGGTACAGGAAATGGAATGTACCCATTGCTGACACAACTGATGGAGACCACTAGGAGCCATCAGAGCTAAAAATAGAATTACTCACTTGGAAATCCAAGGAACAGAACAGAGCTTCCAAACAACAAGTTGACAAAATGAATTAATATAAATTTCAGTGAGAATAAGGCAGAGAACGTAAATCCAGACACCGTACGGGAGTTGAAAATCAAAATAACCACCTACCAGTTTAGAAATCACATTTGTAAAAATGCCTAAAGCAGGAACATAGATTATACAATTAGGCAATAAAGAGTTAAAACTCAGACAGCAGCACAGCTCTGCAAAAAGTCAAAATACATAATAACAACATCTTTGAAGGGTCACAGGATTTCAAACATTAACTCCAGCTTTCTCTCCACAGATGCTGCCAGATCTGCTGAGCTTCTCCAGCAATTTCTGTTACTGTTGCTACTCAGAAACTAAATTTTAAACGCAGGTTAAAGACAAGAAAGTGAATGCAGATGTGTATGATTGTGCCTTTTTAAAATCTGTTATTTCATCACGACCCGGCAGTGGAATGCACACTTGAATAAGAGGGACAAATATTGTTCATGTTTCATTCCTTGCCAAAGTGTGGTATTATGAAAGATACTACGGAGGGTTAATTTTTGAATTCCATTAGCCAATACTTGAACTCTCATGAAAACAGACCAAAATATTGATTTAAATTGGCCACTGGAATCACCTGACCTAAACAGGTTGGTCACGTTTTGTGATATTTATTCACCAAAGACTAAGCTGAAAGAAACTTTTCTCTAAGGGTAAAAGATTACTTAGTCAGACCCTATAGCAAGCTTGTTAAAGCAATCATCTCCTACCTGATTTATACCTTTGGGAGAATATTTGTATGTTGGAGAAGAAACATCTACTGTAATTACCAGGGACAATAACTTACACAGATACTGAATATACAAACTGCTTCTGTTTGAAGGTGGTTTTCAGTAGACCAAGGGAAATGAAACTAAGAATGCAACATTCAGTACACACTGAAGAAGGACTCTCTCTCTCGCTCTCTTTCTTTCAAAAAATACCTAGTTGACAGTGAAAGAAGCAGCATTGAACTGAGAACTTTAAAAATATCAGCAATAATCACAACTGTTGAATGCATCCAGAATAACAACTAATCAAATAATGCCTCAGAGTAAAACTTTTGGATTCAGGGACATCTAAACTGTATATATTCTTTTAATTTTGATTATATTAGAACCAATCCTTTTCTCTGGTTGAGAGGGTTTTCAGCCATGTATAACCTATCTCCTGCACTTCTACCCTCACCCCATCTCATCCTTCCCAGGACGACAAAATAGCTTCCCTTGTTTTCTACACCACCATTCTCTGCATTCCCTTATCCATTGCCATTTTCACCACCTCCAGCAGGATGCCACCCAAACACATCTTACCCTTCCCACTGTCAGCATACCAAAGAGATCATTCCTTCTGTGGCAAACTGGTCCACTTCCCCAGATACTTTCACAGTGTCCCATGGCACCTTCCCAAATAGTCGTAAAAGGTATAACACTTACCCATTCACTTCCCCCCTCCTTACTGACCATGGCCTCAAGTATACCTTCCAGGAGAAGTAGTATTTTACTTGTATTTCTTCTAATCCATTCAACTGCATTTGCTGCACACAACATTGGCAATGCCAAACAAACTGGGTGAACTCTTTACAGAATCCTCTCTGTAAGAATGACCCTAACATCCCAGTTGCTTGCCGTTGCGATAATCTACCTTGTTACCATGCTAACACTTCCATCCTGGGCTTGCTGAAATGATCCAGTGAAGCACAATGCAAGCTGGAGGAACAACATCTCATCTTACACCTTGGCACTTTACAGCTTCAACGTTGGATTGAACAAGTTCAGAAACTGACCACATTATATCTTGTCTCCATTTTTCTTATGTTCTCTTCCCCTCTCCACTGACCCCTCCCCATCCTCCACTACCCCAACCTTTTCTTTTACATTTCTTTTTCCTTCACTTCCATTGACAACGTCTTTGTCTTTTGCATTGGGCCTCGAAAACATCATCCACATTTTCCTCCTGCACCAAATGAAACGTCAAAATCTTTCAGTTCTGAATAAGAGCATTACCAGACTCTAAATGTTCACTCTGTTTCTCTCCCAAAAGATATTGCCAGATATCTTGACTTTCTCCAACACTCTTCATGTTTGCTTCACTACGCCCTTTTAACTTTGTACCCGTGCATGTGTCTGAGAGCCAAGTAACTGCCAAAGGTTGTATACTTGACATTGCAACTTTATTATTGTTCTTGGCATGAACAAGTAATAAACTCACTCCTTATTTAACTCAAGGAAACCTTTGATTGGCACCTTTGGAGTAAAAATATTTAACTACTTTTTAATTGGGGAATGCAGAGCCTTGTTTTAAAAAGAACTTAAACTTCTGTTCTGACCTACGGAGAAAAAATAGGGGAGCCCATTCATTGCTGCTCACTCAGTCATTTCAAACTAAAATAATCTTCCTAACTGGCTTGTAATTTCATTTTGCTTGCCCATTTGAAACTTATTTGTTTGTAGCTAGTTTTCTGTAATTCTCCTACAAAACCATGTTGCGACCTCTCTGGGTATGACAATCTCTGCTGTGGTCAGGGTTGGAGGATTTGAGTGATAGGAAGAGGCTGAATAGGCTGGGGCTGTTTTCTCTGGAGTGTCGGAGGCTGAGGGCTGACCTTATAGAAGTTTATAAAATCATAAAGGGCAAGGATAGGGTAAACAGACAAGGTATTTTCCCTGCGATGGGGAACTGCAGAACTAGAGGCGGCACGGTGGCACAGTGGTTAGCACTGCTGCCTCACAGCGCCTGTAGACCCGGGTTCAATTCCCGACTCAGGCGACTGACTGTGTGGAGTTTGCACGTTCTCCCCGTGTCTGCGTGGGTTTCCTCCGGGTGCTCCGGTTTCCTCCCACAGTCACAAAGATGTGCGGGTCAGGTGAATTGGCCATGCTAAATTGCCCGTAGTGTTAGTTAAGGGATAAATGTAGGGGTAGGGGTATGGGTGGGTTGCGCTTCGGCGGGTCGGTGTGGACTTGTTGGGCCGAAGGGCCTGTTTCCACACTGTAAGTCTAATCTAGAGGGCATAGGTTTAGGGTGAGAGGGGAAAAGTTTAAAAGGGACCTAAGGGGCAACTTTTTCACACAGAGGAAGCAGTGGAGACTGGTACAATTACAACATTTAGAAGGCATTTGGAAGGATATATGAATCAGAAAGGTTTAGAGGGATATGGGCCAAGTGCTGGCAAATGGGACTAGATTCGGTTAGCATATCTGGTCAGCATGGACAAATTGGATTGAAGAGTCTGTTTCCGCGCTTTACATCTCTATAACTCTATGATAAACTATATTGCTTTGGTCCTTCCCTATTACAATAAATTAAATCACTTCTTGCTTCCCCTTGTAAGACCTGTGTGAAGAACACTGTAGGTTAGTTCCTCAGAAATATAAATTAATTTGAATTCCTGTGGTGTACGAAAATTAAGTTAAACCCTGTCCCAGTTACTTTAATCACCAGTCCACTGTAAGGTTCTTCAAAATAACTGTGTTAATTGGGAATCAAATGAAGAACCCAGTTGCTCCGTCTGGCTTGGTGCCTCAGCAGGCAGTATATGCAATTAACCAAAATCTGGCTGGAGTTGTTTTCATTGAATAGTTTTAATACAGGGGTGGATAGATTCTTTTTATGCTCTTACTTCATATGCTTGTACTTTCATCGCATGAACCCTTGTCTCCTAACTTTCATGCTTCCACTCTTTGTTAACTCCATGCATCCATTCATATTGTGCATCACTTTAAAATGCATGTTGCCTGTTTGATAACTGGGCAATTTTTGGATGTACTGATTGCATCATGTATATGACACTTTGCTCTTTTACTATAAATGCTATGTCGTATGATCCTGTCCCACTAGTTACATGAAGAAGGAGGAACGCTCCGAATGCTTGTACTTCCAAATAAACCTGTTTGACTATAACTTGGTGTTGTGTGATTTTTAACTTTGTCCACCCCAGTCCAACACCGGCATCTCCACATCATAACTTGAATATGGGAGCACAAAAACATAAATGTAGTACAATGTTGATTAAAGTGAAAATATACAGTTCAAACTGAAAAAAGAAAGGCAGTGTATTGTTTGATGATAATCTCAGAAATGTAGATGTAGATAAGGATCAGGGTATCCTTGCACACTAGTTAATGAAGATAAGGTTCCCCATGTTAGGCTCATTCAGAAGGTCAGGAGGAATGGGATACAGGAGAACTTAGCTGTTTGGATACAGAATTGGCTGGCCAACAGAAGACAGTGAATGGTAGTAGAAGGAAAATATTCTGCCTGGAAGTCAGTGGTGAGTGGTGTTCCATAGAGATCTGTCCTTGGGCCTCTACTGTTTGTAATTTTTATTAATGACTTGGATGAGGGGATTGAGGGATGGTCAGCAAGTTTGCAGATGACACAAAGGTTGGAGGTGTCGTTGACAGTATAGAGGGCTGTTGTAGGCTGCAGCGGGACATTGACAGGATGCAGAGATGGGCTGAGTGGTGGCAGATGGAGTTCAACCTGGATAAATGCGAGGTGATGCATTTTGGAAGGTCGAATATGAAAGCTGAGTACAGGATTAAGGATAGGATTCTTGGCAGTGTGGAAGAACAGAGGGGTCTTGGTGTGCAGGTACATAGATCCCTTAAAATGGCCACCAAAGTGGACAGGGTTGTTAAGAAAGCATATGGTGTTTTGGCTTTCATTAACAGGGGGAATAAGTTTAAGAGTCGTGAGATCTTGTTGCAGCTCTGTAAAACTTTGGTTCGACTGCACTTGGAATACTGTGTCCAGTTCTGGTCACCCTATTATAGGAAAGATGTGGATGTTTTGGAGAGGGTTCAGAGGAGGTTTACCAGGATGCTGCCTGGACTGGAGGGCTTATCTTATGAAGAGAGGTTGACTGAGCACGGACTTTTTTCATTGGAGAAAAGGAGGAGGAGAGGGGACCTAATTGAGGTATACAAGATAATGAGAGGCATAGATAGAGTCGATAGCCAGAGACTATTTCCCAGGGCAGAAATGACTAACATGAGGGGTCACAGTTTTAAGCTGGTTGGAGGAAAGTATAGAGGGTATGTCAGAGGTGGATTCTTTACACAGAGATTGTGAGAGCATGGAATGCATTGCCAGCAGCAGTTGTGGAAGCAAGGTCATTTGGGACATTTAAGAGACCACTGGACATGCATATGGTCACAGAAATTTGAGGGTGCATACATGAGGATCAGTGGTCGGCACAGCAGCGTGGTCTGAAGGGCCTGTTCTGTGCTGTACTGTTCTATGTTCTATAAACAGGCAGGTACAGTAAACAGTTTGGAAGGCAAATGGTATATCAGCCTTCATTAAAAGAGGATTGGAGTTCAGAAGTAGGGACATCTTACTGCAGTTATACTATAGCTGCAGTTGGAGTATTGTGTACAGTTTTGTTTTCTCTAGCTAAGACAACTTATACTTTATATTGTGGAAGCTCAGCCAAGTTTTGTTAGGCTGGTAAGACCATTAGGAGAAGTAGCCCATCACATCTGCACTACCAATGAGATCATGGCTGATCTGATAATCCTCAACTCCACCTTCCCCTTCACCCTTGATTCCTTCTCTAATTAAAGGAATTGGCAGGATTTTTGCATGAGAAGAGATTGGTTTGACTAGGTCTGTATTCACTAGGAGAATGTTTAGAAGAATGAAAGAAGATCTGATTGTAAAGTTTAAAATTCTAACAGGACTAAACAGACCAGATCAGACCAGAGAATGTTCCCTAGTTGGAGAATCTAGAACCAGGGGTCACAGTCTCAGGATATGAGTAGACCATTTTGGACTGAGATGGTGTGATTCAGGTGATGGTGAAGCTGTAGAATTCACTGCCACAGAAAGCTGCGGATGCCAGGTCAGTGAGTAAATTCAAGAAGGAGACTGATAATTTTTTAGATATTAAAGGTAGGTGGATGTGTGAAGTAATCAGATTAGCTATGGTCTTTGTGAATGGTGGAATAGGTTTGAACAGTTGAGTGGCATACTCCTGTAAGTTTGCAGGTAGACAGCTATGATGATCACGGTGGAATGACTGAAGTCATAATTTTCAATAACCCTTGGAGAATAAACAGTAAGAGGACAACCAAGAATACACAGAAAGAGAGAGAGCAGGAATATAGAGTTGAGATAGAAGATTGGTAATTATCACATTGAACAGCAGACCAGGCTCATTGAGCTAAATGGTCTACTCCTGCTCCTAGTTTCTATGTTTCACAAATATTCATCCTATGCCAATTGGAAAGCAAAACGATCAATTAATTGGATGATGGCCAACTGTTACCAAAATGGTCTTTCATTTCATTGTCAACACTTTCATATTTGGTAGAGAAATGTTCAAATAAAACCACAAAGACAAATATTTTTAATGCCCTTATTAATTTTATCCCAAAATTGTACAAGGTAGTATCTTGGAGACCGATCTTTAATTATTAGAGAGTTGTCAATCCTGTGATAGTGGACTCACTTCGAGGGCTGCTGTGATTCAAGGTGACTGACGTTTTATTGAATTGAATTGAATTAGCTTTATTATCACATGAGTACAGTGAAAAGTTTACAAGTCGTCACTTAGGGCACCATTTAGCTACAAAGTATCTAGGTACAGATGCTTCAGCACCAGTTCTTAGGGGAAAAAATAGAACAATAAATACATTTAAAAGTTCAGCATTACAGCTTGTTGGATTCAATCACAAAACAGAGAAATAAAAAGTTCAGAACAACGGTCCTTCCAACCCAGACCATGATGTCACCTAGCCTCCAGAATTCAGGAGGCCTTCACTCCAGACTGCACCGTACTTCAATTTGAGGCATGGAGACCTCACTGGAATCACATCGAGGCCATGCTGAGGCTATGCCAGGCCAAGAGACTGCCATGTGCCACAGAAAGATCACAATGCGGGCCTAGAGACCACTATGTTAGGCCGCTGAGAGACTGCCATGCAGGGACATGTAACTGTTGAAGATAAATTACCTCAGTAACAACCACCAGGTCAGAGAAATGAATCTAAAACAATCCATTGCTACTGAACCAAAAGGTCTGCTTCCGTGCTGTACATCTCTATGCCTCTCAACTAATCCGTCAATCTCAGGAAGCAACTTAAGGAGAAAAAAAAAGTCAAGCAAAATATTGTGGATACTGTAAACCTGAAATAAAACCAGAAAGTGCTGGAAATGCTCAACAGGTCTACCAGGAGAAGCCTGCAGTCTGAAGCACTGATGCAGGAACTGACATGCACTCAGGGCGATCCGGAACTAGCACAGGTTTGTCAGAAGTAGACAAAACCCAAAGAATTGGCCAATGCGGAAATGAAACATTGCTGCTCCTCCCAAAAGAGTTGGTTTACAGTCAGTTTGGACGCGTCACTTCCCCGAGAATGGCAGCGGACCTAAGGAAATAACAAAAGTTATTGTGTGATTTAATAAAAATGATAGCTTTAATTTGCTGCAATAGTTAACTGATTTTTAGTCTTCCGGAAGAAAGGTGCGCCTGAGGTTTTTCTTTGGTAAGTTTTCGTTTTTAGTGGATAAAAAGTTTCGGTGCGACTTGCACCTCGCAGAAGTGTAGCGTTGACGACGTGAAGGAATACTTTCGTTTCTCGGTAAAATTGTGAGATAAAGAAACGAAAGCGAGTTTTTTTTTAGGCTTGCTGAAATACTTGTTTCACTTGGATGGATATTTGTGTAAACTGTTATTATCTCAAGATTTAGACGTGAGATTGAGGTGGGCTATGTCTGAAATAAGGGAAGACTTCTTGCTTTGATTCAAATTGTACTTTTTTAATTCATTTTTGCCCAGAACTCTGAACAAATATTTTAGTCACAAAATGGCAAGTTGTGAGAAGAAAAGTACTGAGTCTGCCGATTTACTGGGAAGCATTGACTACTTTTCCATCCCTCTGGTTGCACTGAACTTCTCGGTGAGGAAGAAACTAGCTCTGTTCCTCAATCCGAGAGCTGTAGTGGCAGCGGACTGGACAGTGCTGGCCGAGGAGATGGGCTTTGAGTACCTGGAAATTAAGAACTACGAAAGATTAGACAATCCCACCGGAAAACTCTTGGAAGATTGGCAAGTCAAGGATGGGTCTTCTGTGGGAAAATTAATGCAGTTACTCCGAAAGATAGAACGCGACGATATTCTTGAAGACGTTACACCAGATATTGGTGAGTCTCTTGTGTTTTCGCTTCAGCGACCCAATACATTGGTTTTATTTCTTCCAAGAAGATCTATCATTTATTGTATTCCCTTAGAGAGCATATTCAACCTTCGATTTCGCACCCCTTCTTTTCCCAAGATGCTGTTGCCACAATAAATGGAACAGACAAGTTAGAAAGAGGGTTTAATCGCCATGCACGTAGCGTTCTGTTGATGCCTAGTGTGGTTTTGAAGGTCATAGTGAATCTGGCGGTCCTTCTCAATGTAACTAACTGCAAAATAACATTCATCTGTAACTTAATACAAAAACTAAAGTTAAGGTCTTGGAGATATGTGTGAAAAGATATATTTTTAAACCGTAGTTGCTGCTGAAAAGGGGCATAGTCTAAAACTGGGAAAAAGTATTGGACTGATTTGATTGCACTCTCTTTTGTGCAGTTTGACAATGTGGAATTCACTTCTGCAAGGTTTAATGCAGGTAGAAAACTTGGAATTGCTGAAAACCTCATTCACTCAATTTAACTGAAGTCTTGAAAAGACAGAATTACCTGTAGGTCATCATGAGGAGTTTCCATCTCCAAGTATTTGTGCATTCATTTCAACAAGACCTCATATTCAACTTTCCTTCTACTCAACTTCACAGGGCATTTTAGAAAGTGCATGTACAAGAATGGCACAGGGAAGCTCAAAATTGCACCATTGAGTATTTCCAGCACTTTCTGGCTTCTTCCTTAAGTACAAAAATGTTAACAAGAATCTAATAATAATTGGAGGTACTAGGGTGGACAAAGTTAAAGTTCACACATCAGGTTACAGTCCAACAGGTTTATGTGAAGCGCCGCTCCTTCATCAGGTAGTTGTGAAGGTTGAGATCATGCTCAGAATTTATAGCCAAAAGAGTCCAGTGTCATGGAGATGATACAGTAAACAATCTTAGATTAAAACTTCCATCTTTTATAACGGGATATGCTGGCTTCTGTTCTTTGTTATGTAAATCTCAGAACTTCTTTTAAATTACATGCTCAAGATAACTCAGGTTTTTATTCAATAGGTGTGAATAATAGAAACCAGCATATCCCATTATAAAAGATAAAAGTTTTAATCTAAGATTGTTTACTGTATCGTGTCTGCATGTCACTGGACTCCTGTGGCTATAAATTCTGTGAATATGATCTTAACCTCCACAACCACCTCATGAAGGAGCAACGCTGTGAAAGCTAGTGCTTCCAAATAAACATGTTGGACAATAACCTGGTGTTGTGTGAATTTTAACTAGTAATAATTGTTACACATTGGGCAGAGCACATTTACAACCATGTATTTTTTCATTTGGCTTATATTGATGCCACAATGATTCAGTCAACAAGAACAGGTGCTTCGCAGGGGCATTATAAATCACACTGAGCCATGAAAGGAGATCTTGCAGCAGACATCGAAAAGATTGATCAAAGCAAAAGCAGTAGGTTGTAAATGGCATCTTAACAGAGAAAAGGGAGACTGAAGCAACAAATTCTACAGTTGTGAGCCTTGGCTAAAATGAACTTGCAAATCATGTTAAGCGATAATTCATTAGAGATGCAGTTTAGATTAAATTGCTTACAGTGTGGAAACAGGCCCTTCGGCCCAACAAAGCCACACTGACCCGCCGAAGCGCAACCCACCCAGACCCACTCCCCTACATTTCCCCCTTCACCTAACACTACGGGCAATTTAGCATGGCCAATTCACCTAACCTGCACGTTTTTGGATTGTGGGAGGAAACCGGAGCACCCGGAGGAAACCCACGCAGACACGGGGAGAAACTGCAAACTCCACACAGTCAGTCGTCTGAGGCAGGAATTGAACCCGGGTCTCTGGTGCTGTGAGGCCGCAGTGCTAACCATTGTGTCACCGTGCCGCCCAGAAAGTTGCAGACACTTAAAATATTTCAGAATGAACAAAATAGATATGTTCCAACAAGGAAGAAAAATTCCAAGGGGAAACCCATCATGCAAGGTTAACTTAAAAAGATGGTATCAAACTAAAAGGAAATGGAACATAATTGCACAAGGATGAGTGGAAAATCAGAAGATTGGGCAGATTAAAAAAGCAAAGCATGATCAGAAGATTAGTAAGAGGGATTGAAAAAAATCTGAGAAAGCTAGCTAGAAATATAAAAACAGTAAGAGTTTGAATTGATATTTATTTAACAGTGTCACTTGTACCGAGGTAGACTGAAAAGTGTGTAATGCCGCTACATTTCATTAACAAAGCTAGCATTTATTACCCATCCCTAATTGCTCAGAGGGCAGTTTAAGAATCAACCACAAATTCTATGGGTCTGGAATCATGTATAAGGATGGCAATTGCCTTCCCTGAAGGGCATTAGTGAACTAGTTGGGTTTTTCCAACATTGACAATGGACTCATGGTTGTCATTAGACTCATAATTCCAGATTTTTAATGAATCCAAATTCCACCATCTGCTGTGGCAGGATTTGAACTCACGCCCCCAGAACATTACCTGGGTCTAATTTAGTGATAATCCACTAGACCATTACCTCCTACATTCCTCCTTTTCTGTATCACATTGTAGTGAAAGGGTCAAAAGACCTCTAAATGACATTCAGCAGGAAGTGATCTGGCACTCAAATCACCTAGTCGTGATGGACTGCATCTAGGATCTTAAAAGAAGTGATTAGTGGGATTGTTAATATGTTACTTTTAATTTCACAAAATTCCCTAGATTCAGATAAGGTTTCATTAGTTTGGAAAATAGCAAATGTATTTCGTTTGTTCCAAGAGGGAGGAAGATAAAGAAGGCCCATTAGCTTAACCATCAAGAAAATGTTAGAAGGTATTATTAAACATGTTCTAGCAGGGCACCTGGAAGAGACCAAATAGTCAAGAAGTGTCAACATGGTTTTGTGAAAAATAAATAGTGTTTAACCAATTCATTGGCACTCTCTCTGGAAGCAACACTTGCTGTGGTTAAAGGGTGGTGTACTTTATTTAAATTTCCAAAATTGCATTTGATAAGAAACAACATCAAAGGTTAATAGAGAAAATAAAAGCTTACATAGGTGGTAACATATTTGCAGCAATAGTGGATTGGTTCGGTAATAGGAAATAGCAGGTACACGTGGATATTTTCCTCGTTGGCAAGATGAAATGAGTTATGTGCCACAGGGATCATTACTGGGGCATAAACTTTCACAATTTATAACAATGATTTGTAAGGAAGGATGAAACTATGGTTTTTAAATTTGATGATATGAAGACAGGTAAAAAATGTCATGAGTTATGAAAAGAGTAACGAGGTGATGAGGGATGTAGATAGATTAAGTGATTGTTTAGAGATCCAACGAGTGGAGAAAATGCCAAATTTTGAAGGAAGAATGAAAAGAAGCATCTGATCTAAATGGTGAGAGATTGCAGGATTCTGAGATGCAGAAGAACCTAAGGTTGTTTTTAGGCATCGGTTGTAAAAGGTGAATATGCAGGTAGAGCAAGTAAATAGGAAAGTTATGTTATTGTTCAGGAATTGTATATTAAAATACATAGGATATGCTTAAGTTATATAGCCCACTAGTGTGACTACATCTGGAGTTTATGTACAATATTGGACTTTTTTTTAATGGAAGGATTTAAATGCATCGGAAGCAATTCAGATGATTGCTAGAATAATTTCTGGGGTAGGAAGGTTATCTTATGAAAAAAGTTTGGACAGGCTAGGCTTATATCCACTACAATTTAGGAGAGTTAAGTAAACTTAATTAAATCATTTAAGATCCTAAAGAATCTTGATGTGAATGTGGGAAGGATGTTTTACACTTGTGGGTGAATTTAGAACGAAGAGTCACCCATTAAAGACAGAGATGAGGAAATTTTTTTTCCTCTCTGAAGGACTTTAGAGCTCTGCCACCACTATCTTTTGAGGAAGAGTCTTTGAATACACTTAACTCTGCCTAAAAAGCATTCTTGGTGAACAAAGATTTAAAGGCCTTGCTGGGTAGATGGGAGAAGTTCAGATCAGCTATGATAGTCTTGAATTATGGAGAATGCTTGAGTAACTGTCTGCTTCTCCAAGTTTGAATGCTGACAGCTTACCATCACAGTCGTCTGTGGTTTTTGTAACGGAGGCATTATTCAAGTACAAGAACTGACATATCAGTGCAGTAATGTCAAATAATGCATCACAGAATGGCTATGATTTTATTTTTTCAATGCAATTCGATGTGTTTTTTTTGTATAGTTCTGCTGTTGACGTAATTTGAGGAACTAGTTTTAAGTTTCCATTTCAGATCTTGAAGGTTTAATTAGAGGAAAGGTCACGTAACTACCTTTTTTTATAAGAAATGAGATGAAACAATTTGGAACTGTTTCATTGGTTTGCTTTAGTTTTATTGCAGTTTGATTCATCAAGATGCTACCTCTGCAATAACAACCTGTAGAAGAGGGCTTCTCCCAGTTAGCCAAAACCTCAGGGTCACGAGCTCGGAGGCAGTAATGGCTGTTGTGGAGCTTGGGTGCGATATGTTGCACAGCCTCTTTAAATCTTTGTAATAATGGGTGTAACCTAACTGCTTGAACCAGGAAGTCTGAATCCTGTCCTGCAAAACCTGAGGGCAAGGTTGATTGCTTCATAACTTAAATTAGAGAGTTCACCCTTCACAAGCTCACATAGACCTTTTACTTCTTCCCCCCTCCACTTCTCTTTGCCCACCACACCACCCTCCCCCCCCCACACACCCTCTCTCTCTCACTCTCTCTCACTCTCTCTCACACACACACACACACACACAAATATATTTAACATCACCATTACTCTACCTCCTCTCATTCTTAAAGTTCTTGGGATCTCGGAAACTGCAAGCACCAAAACAGGGTCATGTTGTTAACAGATTGGGAAATACTGCTCTGGAATTCCGGCTTTCTAAATCTGTTGCTTGACGATCAGTTTCAGCGATTAGTCATGTCACAATTATTAGGGTGGCATCATTTACAGAAAGGGAAAACTGATTCATGGCTTTATTTAATATTTTAAAATTTGTTCACCGGATGTGGGTGTCATTGACTAGGCTGGCATTCTTTGCTCATACCTAATAGTAGTTAAGAGTTAGCCGAATTGTTTTGGCCTGGAGTTTCAAGTACACCATAATTGGTAAGGACAACGGATTTTCTTCCCTGAAGTACATTTGTGAACCACATAGTATTTATTTTTAACAACAATTAACAGTGGTTACATATCAGTATTAAGCTAGTTTTTTACTTTATTATTGAATTCAATTCAATATCATGGTGGGATTCTAAACCCATGTACCCAGGACAATAGCCTAGGGTTCTGAATTACCATTCTGGTGACATTACTAATATGTTATTATCTCCCATTTATTCCCAGGTTGAGGCAGGACCAGAATTCATAGCCCATCCCTAAATTACTTTGAGAAAACAATGCTGTGCCACTTCTTGGGCCAGTGCAATTCATGTGTACTATTAGCTTGTGATTTGTTTAGGATTTTGTATATCCTAAACCAGTATAGCGTCAGATTTGGTTAGGAACTTGGAAGTGATGATGTCAGAGATGAAGTATCAGCTGTGGCTTAGAGTCTTTTGTTTGAATCACAATGCTTGAATGTAAAAGATCTTATGGTAACTATTTCAAAGAGAAGCAGAGAAGTTTTGCCTGATATCTTAGTGAATGAACATCCCTCAATTAACGTCACTCAGAAAAAAAACAATTATTCTTTATCACAATACTTTTTGTGGGAGTTTACTGTTTTCTAATTGCTTATAATATGACTGTAACTACATTTCAAAAAGGCCTAATTGATTTATAAAGCTCTTTAAGGCACTTCCAGGTGGTTATAAATGCATGTTTTTATTCATTTCCCCATGCCTTTGTATTTATCCAGACAGTGGATTTCACGAGTTTGAAAAGTGATTTGAAGAAGCTTTAGTGTGTTGCTGTAGTGCAAATATATTTAAAAAAGCAGTGATTTCTACCTCTCAGGTGTGTTCTAAGAATATCACAGCAGAATCTTCCTTCTCCACTGAGAGTAGGAGTGGGTTCCAGTCAAGGTTAGAGAAATGTTGTTAACATCCAGAGCATTATAAATTATAAGCTTTTAAGCCACTGATCTTACACTGGCATTAACTTAAGTATATTTTCAGATTTCTACCAAAGTCTTCATTGTGCCTATTCTTGTGCCATTATAAAGGATGACAAAAAAAATCACAAATTTCAAAACATTTCATTCAGAATTGACATTAGCCATATCTCAGTCCTTCGTGAAACCTGTCTCAACTCCAGCATGTTGAACACCATTTGAAAGAATCACTTGAGGGTAGCATGTACACAGTATATATTCTGGGTAAGGAATTTCAGTATCTAAAACCACGCGTGGCTGTAGTACTAAACTATCTGAACAAACCAAAATGTGAAGAGGGGGTGAGATGCAGGTATTGGGAAAACCTACTTTGGGTTTGGGTTCTGTTTGGATTACTGAACTCATGACCTCATCCTTTTTTTAACAGAAGCAAGCTGTCGACGATACCTTAATAAACCAGTTCAAGTGCAATCAGTGGATAGCAGTGAGTCCAAGACCCTAAGACCAGGAGGAATAACAATAAAAGATGACCCTACAGGTAAACAGAATGCAATATCATTTCATTTTCCTCTAATATTAATGAAACTACAACTGCTATCAGTTCCTAGAAGACTGCTCTTTCCGATTGATTACCTTACCAAATCAAGTTCCAAACATCTAAGAGTTTGGACTATAAAGTGAACTAGATGCGTTATGACAATTGTTGATGGTTTCATGATCACCACCATGGAGACTAGCTTTCAATTCCAGAACTGTTACAGAATTCCAATTTCAAATGTTGCGTTGGGGTTTCAGTCTACACCCCTCAGTATTAGCTTGGGCCTTTAGATTACTAACTTAGTGATATTACACCAGGCTTCCATCTCCTCTAAGTTGCTATACTAAATCCAACTAAAAGCCATAATATTTGCTCTCTAAGAGCAGGAATGCTGAAATTTGGGAATATATATATATATTTAGTTTATATGAAAAGATGAAATTTCTAGCTCAACACAGAGGATAGCTTAAACTAATTGCAGAGATGGTTTGAATTTAAAATTCAGCTTATTTATATATAGGTGGGGGATAAAATCAAGACAAATTTCCCTTTAGCTTGTCATACCTTGCCAAATTTGAGGAATGACAACAATGCCTGGTCGTCAATCAGTGTGTCCTGTAAGAGCAACCTATTTCCCACACAGATTGAGCAGAAATGGGCCAAGTTTAAGTGTGGGCCAACCCACTTGCATGTGTCACCGAGGAACAAACAAGGCATATTGCTCCTAATCCAAGTTTGCCTCCCTATGGCAAAAGATTGACACCTTTCCAAACTCTGTCACCATACTGTCTTGCGTTTCAAATACTCACTGGGTGGCATACTTCAATGCATCTCATCCACTTCCCACACCTCTGTTCTCGAACCCCACCCCACCAACCTCCGTATACATTGCATCTTCCTCCGTCATTTCCGCCACGTACAAATGGACCCCATCACCAGAAATATATTTCTTTCCCCACCCCATCCGCTTTCCGTAAAGACCATTCCCTCCACAAGTCCTTCGTTAGGTCCATGCCCCCCAACAATCCACCCTCCCCTGCCACCCCAGGAATTGCAAACCTTGCGCCCACACCTCCCTCCGTTCCACATCCATCAAAGTTTTACCTGCACTTCCACCAAGTCATTTACTGTATCTGTTGCTCCCAATGTGATCTCCTCTACGTTGGGGAGACAGAATGCCTACTTGCAGAGTGATTTAGAGAACATCTCCTGGACACCCACACCAACTAACCCCACTGCCCCATAGCTGAATGCTTCAACTCCCCCTCCCACTCCGCCAAGGACATGCAGATCCTGGGCATCCTACATTGCCACTCCCTAACTACCCGACAGCTGGAAAAAGGATGCCTCATCTTCCACCTCGGGACTCTCTAACCCCACAGCATCAATGTGGATTTCACCAGTTTCCTTATTTCCCCTACCCTCACCTTATCCCAGTTCCAACCTCCCAATTCAGCAGTGCCCTCATGACTGTCCTACCTGTCCATCTTCCTTCCCATCTATCTGCTCCAGCCTCCGCTCCAACCTATCACCATTACCCCCACCTTCATCCACCAATTGCACTCTCAGCTACCTTCCCCCCCAGTCCCACCCCTCATTTATCTCATCACCCCTCTTGGCTCATAGCCTCATTCCTGATGAAGGGCTTTGCCCAAAATGTTGACTCTCCTACTCCTTGGATGCTGCCTGACCTGATGTGCTTTACTAGCCCCACACTCTCAACGGCATACTTCAACAGACTATAGTATATTACAATATACTATACAAATTACTTGAAAGACACACGTTACAAAATCAACTCTATATTTTGTTCTCCAGTCCGCGATCTTGTATCATAACACGAGGTTTGATTAAGTGAAAACAATTTATTTTTATTCATTAATGGGATGAGGGTGTCACTGGCTAGGCATTGCATTTATTGCCCATTCCTGATTGTGCAGAGAGCAGTTAAGAGCCAACCACATTGCTGTGGGTCTGAAGTCACATGTAGGCAAGATCAGGCAAGGATGGCAGTTTCTTCCTCAAAGGACATTAGTGAACCAGATGTTTTTTTTTCTGACAGTTGACAATGGATTCATGGTCATCATTAGACTCTTATTTCCAGATATTTATTGAATTCAAATTCCACTATCTGCCATGTAGGGATTCTAACTGGAAACATTGCCTGTGTCTCTGGATTAGCAGTCCAGCGATAATATTACTAGGCGATTGCCTCCCCATTTAGCAACATTGGAGAGCAGCAGTATGTGAGATGAATCTTAGAACGGAGGAAAAACATTCAAAGAGGCCAGACTTTTGCGCAAAATTGAGTGATAATATGGGACTTATGTGAAAGGAAAGATATTTGTGTAGTTTCCACTATTATTCTTAGAACTGAAGTAGACACAATGATAATGCTAGTAGTCCGTGTCTGCCGGTTGGTCTACAATGAACCCATGGTTTAAACAAGGAAAACTATAGTGATGGAGCAGTATGGGAATTATCAGAGAGTAGCATGTAGTAGATGATGGATTAATAAATTGCCATGTCTTGCAGGAGCTGCACCCGAGTTCTTTGATGCCTTCATTTGTTATTGTCAAGCTGATATTGAGTTTGTCCATGAGATGATCAAGCAGCTTGAGCAGTCTGAGTGCAAACTGAAGTTGTGTGTATTTGACCGCGATGTGCTGCCAGGGTCATGTGTCTGGACCATCACCAGCGAGCTTATTGAGAAAAGGTATGCAGAAATAGTTTGGGTAGAATGTGAAACGAACAAATTTTTTTGATGTGTTGACTTACTGTTCCCAATAATTGACTAAGGAAAGGATTTCAGTATTTCTCATTGCAAAATTATGCAAGGCGAGTGTATTCCATCAGCAAACGCATCACCTAAAACAGAAGGAATTTTCAGTTCAGGTTCTCTCATATCAGTCCCTGACTGAAGGAAAAACCATAGGTAGGTACAATGCTAAGCGTGAGTCGGGTATCGTCAGTCCACTCAAGCAGAGTTAGAATAACCTGATATGCTTCCTCGCTCGTGTTGAGATTTGGGAGCAATGTTTTTATTTTCAGTTCAAAGCCCATCTCAAAAATCTTATTACTGGTCAATGACTTAGTTCTCAAGCTCTAGAATCCCATATCCTATTTAGATCATCACTTGCCTTTTGTCTGTTTTTCTGTATTCAATTGACCACATATTTGTTATCTAAGCAGAAATCAACACTTACAAGAAAGATCAAAAGCAAGAATTAAAATGTTAAGAAGAATGAAATGAATTATTGACTGTTTGATTGGAGTCTCATGATTGTTTTCTCCACCTTTTAATGACAGGTGTAAAAGAATGGTGGCGATAATCTCGGATGACTATTTGGTCAGTAATGAATGTGACTTTCAAACAAAGTTTGCTCTGAGTCTTAGCCCAGGTAAAGCATTTAACTTTATTGTGTTGAAGTTACTATTATCTATTGAAGTTATTACAATATCTATTGAAGTTACTTATCTTGCAGTTTCTAGTCCTTCTAAGTTATTTCACTATCTAGGGTTTTAACTCACATCTGCTTCAGGATTTGCAATTTTCACTTTTGTTTTCCAATCTATATGGGCTGTTGCCATAACTCCTTATGTATCTTAATATTTTTCTCTCAAATAATGTTGCTGATGAGTTTTAATGTCTTTTTAATGAAACTCTAATTCCAGTCCTGCTGAACGTGGAAAGGAACTGAAGTAGTTTGCTCCCAAATCAAAAAGGAAATCCCTGGAGAAACTCAGTAGCTCTGTTGGTATTTGTAGTGAGAAAGATTTAATGTTTCAAAATCAGCATGACGCTTCAGAACTAAAAAAGCATCGTACTGCACTTGTGCCTATAACTTTGTTCCTCTCTCTGTTGATGCTACCTACTGAGTTTATTCAGCAAAATAAAAACCCAAAGAACTGTGGGTACTGGAAATCAGAATCAAAAACAAGTTGCTGGAAAAAGCTCAGCAGCACCTGTGGAGAAAGATCAGAGTTAACATTTTGGGTCCAGTTCTGAGGAAGGACCTGAAACGTGAACTCTGATTTTTCTCCACAGATGCTACCAAACCTGCTGAGCTTTTCCAGTAATTTGTCTGAGTTTCTCCAATTTCAAATCTCCAGCATCTACTGTACTTTTCTTTTAAGCCCACTCCCATACTTTCATGGGTGCATGCACAGTTTCTCCAACTATTTACATCAATACAGTGGTGTTCCATTCATTTCTTGAAACACTCCACTCACTGCTCACTCCTGCTGACTGCCTACTCTTCAAGCTCACTCGCCCTCATTCTCACGGCTCTGTTTGTGACCTCTGCCCCCACCAGGGTCCATATTTGCTCTTTTTTGCTACTGGCTCACTTCCACTTATTCCCACCCAATTCCTTCACCTCTGTTTGGGACAGGTTGGAAGAACAAGTGGTAGGAAGGGACTGAAGGGAGTGGCTAGAGACTGTGGAAGAGAAACAGTAAGATCTCCAGTGATAAGGGAAAGTGGAACAGGAGGAACAGGAAAAGAAGAAGGGCACTAAACTAGTGGTGTCTTCTTTTCAGTCTTTGTTCAATCTTTATCACCTTTAATGCAGGCTGCTGTCTGTAATATAATTAATCGCAAAGCCACAGGAACTGCCAGTGCATCTGCATATGTGCAGGAAGTACTTTCATTCATGAAGTCTCAGGCAGACTTGGGAGAAGTAGTTGAGGTTTTGAGGACAGTGGTCAGGGATGTTGGAAGGGAGGGATGAGGATGTAGTGATAAGTTGAGTTGATCAATTGTATAGTTACTAGTGAATGAGAACCACTTTTGATTTGTCACATCTCCCAAGTAACTAGTTGGGTAAATGAATTTATACTTGTGAAGATTGAATATACCTCAGAACTGGAGTCTATTTGAGTGCTTCAGGTGCACAATAAATCACCCATCTTAAATCTTACAACTTCACTGGGAAAAGTCCTCTAATAATTCAGCTACACTATTTCACAAGTCATCACAAATGTGCAAGTACCCAACTTTAATCACAAAGGTGATCCTTTTTTTTTGGAATGACTGCTTTTCCAGACAAAAGTTATTCAAACCAGGTTGTTATTAACAAGGAAATGACTAACTATTGTAAATAGACTAATTCTTTAATAAATGGCAGAGAGAAGTTAGGATTACTATATCCCTTTGGAACCCCTAAATACACACTCACTTATTCACAAATAAGACAAACAGGAGATAGATAGCTTTACATAAATATAATGGTTGGAAAACTATAGACTTCGAAAACAAAAATCTGAATCTCAATTCTTTCAATTTTAGTTGTCTGCAGAGTTATAGTAATTTTTCAATTTGATGATTGATTGAATACAATTAAGTCTTTTCTTGGGTTAGAATTCTCTCAAGTTTCATGATTTGTCTTTTCACACATGGAAAGGAGAGGAAGAAAGAGATAGAGAGATGTTTTTAGATTACTGGTTGTGGGTGTCTTCAGATGCACTGCACTTTCAGGTCCATGACAAAATGCAGCTGGACTAATCTGATGGGCTGTCATCAGGAAGTTTTCCCTTTAAAGACTCCTGATACCATTTGCTTAAAAAAGCAACATTGCCCTTTGTGTGTGTACCATTTGATTTTTCAAAGTTGGAAAGCTTTCCCAGTATTTTAGCCATATAGCAATCCCTGACTTCCATTCCAGTTTATTGTACAAGGAGAGAAAATGTGAGGTCCTATACAGGTTGGTATTTTATTTTATCAAGACCTCTGAGCAGTCCTTTCAGAGAGAGATGAGAAGGATGTTCGTGAGGTAATGAATCAATGGAATTAGTGCAGACGGCTGAAGAGACTGGGTAATTAAGAGATTTTTTTAATCAGTGACAGACTTGAGGGTGAAAGGGAAAAGACAGGAAAATGGAGGTGATCAATCTCAACTCCATAATCTTGTTGAACCATGCAGCAGACTCAATGAGCTGAAGGCCTACTTCTGCTTCTGTGTCTTATGGGATAAATCAGGGTCTCTGAAGATCCAGGAGAAAGTGAGGTCTGCAGATGCTGGAGATCAGAGCTGAAAATGTGTTGCTGGAAAAGCACAGCAGGTCAGGCAGCATCCAAGGAACAGGAGATTCGACGTTTCAGGCATAAGCCCTTCATTAGGAATGAGGAAAGTGTGTCCAGCAGGCTAAGATAAAAGGTAGGGAGGAGGGACTTGGGGGAGGGGCGATGGAGATGTGATAGGTGGAAGGAGGTCAAGGTAAAGGTGATAGGCCGGAGTGGGGTGGGGGCGGAGAGGTCAGGAAGAAGATTGCAGGTTAGGAGGGTGGTGCTGAGTTCGAGGGATTTGACTGAGACAAGGTGGGGGGAGGGGAAATGAGGAAACTGGAGAAATCTGAGTTCATCCCTTGTGGTTGGAGGGTTCCTAGGCGGAAGATGAGGCACTCTTCCTCCAACCGTCGTGTTATGGTCTGGCGATGGAGGAGTCCAAGGACCTGCATGTCCTTGGTGGAGTGGGAGGGGGAGTTAAAGTGTTGAGCCACGGGGTGGTTGGGTTGGTTGGTCCGGGTGTCCCAGAGATGCTCTCTGAAACGTTCCACAAGTAGACGGCCTGTGTCCCCAATATAGAGGAGGCCACATCGGGTGCAGCGGATGCAATAGATGGTGTGTGTGGAGGTGCAGGTAAATTTGTGGCAGATATGGAAGGATCCCTTGGGGCCTTGGAGAGAAGTAAGGGAGGAGGGGTGGGGCTCAAAGGCGGAGGAGTGGGAAGTGGAGGAGATGCGGTGGAGGGCATCATCGATCACGTCTGGGGGAATCTGCGGTCCTTGAAGAAGGAGGCCATCTGGGCTATACGGTATTGGAACTGGTCCTCCTGGGAGCAGATGTGGTGGAGACGAAGGAATTGGGAATATGGGATGGCGTTTTTACAGGGGGCAGGGTGGGAGGAGGTGTAGTCTAGGTAGCTGTGGGAGTCAGTCGGTTTGTAGTAGATGGCTGTGGGAGTCAGTCGCCACTTCCCCCAAACCAAAGGAGTTGCCATGCGCACCCGCATGGGCCCCAGCTATGCCTGCCTCTTCGTAGGATATGTGGAACAGTCCATCTTCCGCAACTACACTGGCACCACCCCCCACCTTTTCCTCCGCTACATCGATGATTGTATCGGCGCTGCCTCATGCTCCCACGAGGAGGTTGAACAATTCATCCACTTTATCAACACCTTCCACCCCAACCTCAAATTCACCTGGACCGTCTCAGACTCCTCCCTCCCCTTCCTAGACCTTTCCACTTCTATCTTGGGCGACCGAATCAACACAGCACTTCCAGATGTGCTTCCTTTTCTGTGTCTGTCTTGACTGACCTCAACCAGAGCTGATCAGTATTGCAAGGAATGGGATGAAGAAAAATGGTTGCATTTCCTGATTGCTATCGTTGACACCAGCTGGAAAGTTTCAAGTTTATAGAATGTCTATTAAACACCGGCTTAGTGTTTTCTACATCCTTCCTGACTAAGAATGACTTTTTTTTAACACTGTTACCTGGACTTGCACATGTACATAAAATTAGCAGTTAATTCAATAACCAAAGGTGCACAGCAGGAGTTTTTTCATACAAAGATTCTTGGGGTTACAGAGTAACATTATCAGACAATGGGGGTGAATTATTGTAAATACACTAATACTTTAACAAATGGCAGAGAAAAGTTAGGATTACTAATATCCTACTATGCAACTTAAACTATACAATACTTCAGAACGAAGTAGTTAAACACAAGAAAATATTCAGGGAAGTGTAGCTTAATGATAAAGGGGTATTTAGTAGTGTTTGTGTTGTGAGCTGTGGGATCAGTAGCCTTCTGTGAAGAATTTTGTTGGGAAGCAATGATACCACAGGATGTTTGGAGTATATCATTCCCACCCAAGACAATAAGAGGCAGGAAGGACATCAGAGAGAAAATCTTAAATAGAGGAGTGAATATTAAATCTGACATTGATTTCAAATCCCACAGGTGCCCGAGACAAGCGCCTGATCCCTGTCAAGTACAAGCAAATCAAGAGGGAATTTCCAAGCATTCTCCGTCACATCACGTTGTGTGATTACACAAACCCAAGCACCAAAGCGTGGTTCTGGAAGAGGCTCGCCAAAGCACTCTCACAACCGTGAGAGGAGACCCTAGAGGGATCGGAGGTACTCTAGGTGATTATGGTGATTACACTGTAAGAATGAAGACGGTTTCGGGTTCTACCACAAGCTGATTCCATTAAATCTGTTCCAAATGACCAACTCTGGTATCTTGACTATACATTACTTTCTTCAGTATTAAAAGGATTGAGTCTCTTCTCACTAGCGATGCAGAAGAAAAAATGTATTGAATAACTTCAAGATACAGCCAAGATCCCATCCTTAAGATGCAAAGCTATTTTGAGTGTTAAATTCAGCACATTTTGCTTCATATAGAAACAAATCCACCACGTCTATAAAGGTACTGTTGTCACACATAGTTTGCCTAGAATAGTGTCAGCTTTCACATTTACCTCAATACCTAGCATGGCCTTACAACCACTTCTCTCAACTTCTTAATTGTTGTGGTTCTGTTCGCCGAGCTGGGAATTTGTGTTCCAGACGTTTCGTCCCCTGTCTAGGTGATATCCTCAGTGCTTGGGAACCTCCTGTGAAGCGTTTCTGTGATCTTTCCTCCAGCATTTGTGGTGGTTTGAATCTGCCGCTTCCGGTTGTCAGTTCCATCTGTCCGTTGCAGTGGTCGGTATATTGGGTCCAGGTCGATGTGCTTATTGATTGAATCTGTGGATGAGTGCCATACCTTTAGGAATTTCCTGGCTGTTCTCTGTTTGGCTTGTCCTATAATAGTAGTGTTGTCCCAGTCGAATTCATGTTGCTTGTCATCTGCCTGTGTGTGGCTACTAAGGATAGCCGGTCGTGTCGTTTCGTGACAAGTTGGTGTTCATGGATGCGTATCATTAGCTGTCTTCCTGTTTGTCCTATGTAGTGTTTTGTGCAGTCCATGCAAGGACTAGCCACAAGGAAAGATCACAGAAGCGCTTCACAGGAGGCTCCCAAGCACTGAGGATGTCACCTCGACAGGGGATGAAAGGTCTGCAACACAAATTCCCAGCTCGGCGATCAGAACCACAACAACAAGCACCCGAGCTACAAATCTTCTCACAAACTTTGAACCTCTTAACTGTTTCTACATTGTCAGACTACTTGTCTGACGTCAATATTTGATAAGCAGAAATTTCCTCCAGTGAAATACTGGGAAAATTAAAGACATTTAAAAATCTGAAAATGAGAGTCTAATAATGATCATAAAACTGTTGTCAATTATCAGGAAAACCCAGCTAGTTCACTAATGCTCTTTATGGAAGGAAACTATTGCTCTCACCTACATGTGACTCCAGACCCACATCAATATGACTGACTCTTCGCAATAAATGCTGGCCTAGCCAGTGATATCCACATCCTGCGAATGAATAAAAAACAAAATCTCTGTTATAAAATTTGTTCCCTGGACACCAACTCTAATGTTTTTAATAACTGAGTCTAAACCACACCTTTTACAATCTTGATGTTGGAATTTGACCCCAAGATAGCTGTTGATAACCTATCTGGGTCATCAGTAAAAATGTCTATTTCCTCTTCCATAACATCTGATTCTGCTACTGTCTTAAATTATCTGTTGCTGAAACTCTGACATGTGTCCATGTTAGCTCCAGAGTTGACCATTCCATTCCTGGTTAGTTTGACACATGTTCCATTCTCTGAAATTTAAGGTCATCCAAAACTCTGCAGCCTATATTTAAACTAGCATTCAGTCTTGTTCACCCATTGCCCCTGTGATTACTGATCTCCTATTGCTCCCAGATTAACAAGGTCCTTTTTTATATAATTTTTGTAGCCTTTGTATTCAATTCCTTCCAAGGGTTCTCTACTTCATATTACTGTAACCTCATCCAGCCTATAACAAAGATATCTTCAAGTTTTAGCTTCCTAACCATCTGTGACCTTAATCTGTGACCTTAAAACTGATTATTGTGCCTTCAGCTGAGATGACCCTAAATTCCTGCCTTTAATCTCTATGCATCCTTATTTTACTTTTGTCTTTGAAGATACTCCTTCAAACACATCTCTGACCAAACTTTTAGTCATCATCCATAATATCATGTATTTTAGTGTCAAACTTTGTTTAGATTTTGCTTCACCTAAACACTTTAGATCTTTTTATAACATTCAAAGTTCCAGAAAATACAAGTTTTTGGTGGAGTCCAGAACCAGAAGTGGTCAGTGTAAAGTAGTAACTTGTGAACCCAGTAGAACATTTACATGTCATCCCTTACCATTAATAGTAAGGTGGAATAGTCACCAAAAGGAGTTGTTGAGATAAGTAGCAGATGCATTTAAGGAGGAGCTAGACAGGCACATGAAGGGAAAGGAATAAAATATGTTGATTGGTTAGATGAAGAAATCTGAAAGGAGGTTTATTTGAAGCATAAATGCTAGCATTGACCTACTAGCGAGCATTTATGTTTTCAATTATATGTACATCCCAGCATGTCACTGAGAATCTGTATACTGCTTTGGAGAAAAACCTAAAAATAACTGATATCAATACAGATGCCCATAAAGCTCTGAGACTATTGTAAAAAAACAACCGTTTCATTAATGTCCTTTGGGGAAGGAAATATGTCATCAATACCAATAGTGGTAATTTAGCTTATTTGTGACTCCAGTCCCATGCTGATGTCTGATCATTAAATATCATCTGAAATGATTTGAAAGAAGTCCATAGTCATTTTCAGTGCAGATACAAATAGTTAGTTAGTGACTCTTGCACCTTGATGCAGAAAATGTATAGGAGAATGTGTTGCAACTAACATTTATTTTTCTGACAACTTAAGAAAAATGAACTTTTTCTTGGCCTCTGTGGGGACAATTTTCAATTCAACTTGTGGAAAGGGCTTTTTTATTCCTCTTGGCTGTTACATATTCAGTAAAATTGTCATGTTTTTTCATTAATGTTTTATGTATTTTTAATGTAAAAAACAGCTAAAATAATAAAAATTTTATAGAAGTCCAGTTTCAAGTTTCTCTAATGCTTCACCAGTGGTTGATATGATCGTAATAGTTGTTTTTTCCCTCAGTGATGAAAATAACATGTCTGCACAAAACACTCATCTTAAAGGTTAGAACCAATTATGCATGGCTTCCTTCTTCCTTTTATTTCAATTGAATTAATTTATATTTATATACACCAAAGCACAGTTGTAGGTGCCATGACATTTGGTCCTCAGTGATAGCAAATCCAGAGGTGTCTCAATACCTGTGGGTTGAGCTGGAATTAATTGTAAGATAATATTAAGATCAGAAAGCTTGACTTTTTTCATCAATAACTAGATTATTTAATGAGTGTAACTATGATATTAAAGAGTATGATGGTATAGTATGGTGGTATGGGAGTATTAAATCTAAAGACCTATGATCAAAGTCATGAGCTCAAATCCCACTTTGACAATTTGGTAAATTTATATTCAGTTAATCAAATGAATCTGAATAAAAAGCTATTATTCATCATGAAATTGCTGTAAAAATTCATCTAATTCAATAGTGTCTTTTATTAGGTAGGGAAAAATATGACCCTTACCTGGTCAAGTCTGTGTGCGACTCCAAATCCAAAGCAACATGTTTGACTCCTCAACATCTTCAAAATGGCTGAGCAAGCAATTTAGTTGTCTTAAATGCAATAAATTCTGCCTTCAATAGCGTTGGCCATTTCCTAGAAAGCAATACATAAAAATTGTAGGAAATCACAACTTCCACTTGGCATGTTGCAAGAAAAAGTAGTAATAACATGCATATGTTTTTAAACAAAAGCAAGATACAGCAGCAAAACAAAACAATAATATACTAATTGCAAAATAGACCAGTCGTACGTTATGCTGATAGGTACTCAAGGCCCAAAGGGGGAAAGAAACCATGAACAGGGGCAGGATTAAAATACTGTGGAGGATATCTCACAAAGGAATGTCCACTGTTCTCATTGCAAGAGGCTATGAGAAAACTAGAAGGAAGCAGAAAGAAAAAGCAGCTACAGATGGTATGCAATTTCTTTACCTTCACAGATCTGTGCATTGACTTCACATAGCAATCCAAAAATGAAACCCGCAGAAGTAAGGTTTGAAGTTTATAATGGCACTGTACTTGTGGCAAGAGGCCAAATTACTCTGCATGCCCAAGAAGAAAGCTCAAGTTGCACATAATAGATGGCAAGCAAAAGCCACCCGTCTCTGTCACAGCAAGTCTAAAACCTGGACTGGTAACCCTCAATGTGCGAAAAAAGAATTTTGCAACTTATTAAATGACACGAAACGACAGATTCTAGAAATGTCAAACAAATGTCCTGCACAAGGTCATGGGCTATAAAGTGAAGCAGAGCAGAATACACTCAATGCATCCTATACTTGTTTCAAGTGTTATCTGCCCCGACAACCTCAGAGGCACCTGAGGTTAGAAATAGGAACGGTGAGGTCACCCTGTTAGGAGTTTTCTACAGGCCTCCTAATAGTCCGAGAGACGTAGAGGAAAGTATTGCAAGGATGATTCAGGAGAAGAGTGAAAGTAGTATGGTGGTTGTTATGGGGGACTTTAACTTCCCAGATATTGACTGGGAAAGCTATAGCTCGAGTTTGTTAGATGGGTCGGTATTTGTTCAATGTGTGCAGGAGGGTTTCCTGACACAATATGTTGACAGGCCAACAAGAGGTGAGGCCATACTGGATTTGGTTCTAGATAATGAACCAGGCCAGGTGTTAGACTTGGAGGTAGGTGAGCACTTCGGGGACAGTGACCACAACTCAGTGACATTTACTCTAGTGATGGAGAGGGATAAGTGTGTGCTGCTGTGCATGAGTTATAGCTGGGGGCAGGGAAATTATGATGCAGTGAGACATGACTTAGGATGTGTGGATTGGAAAAATAGGCTTCAAGGGAAGGACACAAATGATATGTGGAGCTTGTTCAAGGAGCAGCTATTGGGTGTCCTTGATAAGTATGTACCAGTCAGGCAGGGAGGAAAGGGTCTTGTGAGGGAGCCGTGGTTTAATAAGGAATTGGAATCCCTTGTAAAAGGGAAGAGGGCGGCCTATGTAAAGATGAGGCATGAAGGTTCAGTTGGGGCGATTGAGAGTTATAAGGTAGCCAGGAAGGATCTAAAGAGAGAGCTAAGAGCAGCGAGAAGGTGACATGAGAAGTCCTTAGTTGGTGGGATTAGGGAAAACCCTAAGGCTTTCTATAGGTATGTCAGAAATAAAAGGATGACTAGGGTAGGTATCGGTCCAGTCAAGGATAGTAGTGGGAAGTTGTGCGTGGAGGCGGAGGAGATTGGAGAGACACTAAATCAATACTTTTCATCAGTATTCACTCAGGAACAGGACATTGTTGCTGATGTGAATATTGAGTCATAAGTGATTAGAATGGATGGCTTTGAGGTATGTAGGGAAGAGGTCCGGGGAATACTGGAAAGGGTGAAAATAGATAAGGCCCCTGGGCCTGATGGCATTTATCCTAGGATCCTCTGGGAAGCTAGGGAGGAGATAGCGGAGCCATTGGCCTTGATTTTTATGTCGACGTTGTCTACAGGAATAGTGCCAGAAGACTGGAGGATAGCGAATGTGGTCCCCTTGTTCAAGAAGGGGAGTAGGGACAGCCCTAGTAACTATAGGCCGGTGAGTCTCACTTCTGTTGTGGGCAAAGTCTTAGAGAGAATTGTAAGGGATAGGATTTATGAACATCTGGACAAGAATAATGTGATCAAGGATAGTCAGCATGGTTTTGTGAAGGGCAGGTCGTGCCTCACAAACCTTATTGAATTCTTTGAGAAGGTGACCAAGGAAGTGGACGAGGGTAAAGCAGTAGATGTGGTGTATATGGATTTTAGCAAGGCGTTCGATAAGGTACCCCATGGTAGGCTACTGCAAAAATTACGGAGGTATGGCATTGAGGATGCATTAGAGGTTTGGATTAGGAATTGGCTGGCTGGAAGGAGACAGAGGGTAGTAGTTGATGGTATAGGTTCATCTGGGAGTGCAGTTACTAGCGGTATTCCACAAGGATCTGTTTTGGGACCATTGCTGTTTGTCATTTTTATAAATGATCTGGAGGAGGGGCTTGAAGGCTGGGTGAGCAAGTTTGCGGATGATACGAAAGTCGGTGGAGTGGTAGACAGCGAAGAAGGATGTGGCAGTTACAGCGGGATATAGATAAGTTGCAGAGCTGGGCAGAAAGGTGGCAAATGGAGTTCAATGTAGCTAAGTGTGAAGTCATTCACTTTGGTAGGAGTAACAAGAAGATGGATTACTGGGCTAATGGTAGGCTACTTGGTAGTGTGGATGAGCAGAGGGATTTTGGTGTCCATGTACACAGGTCTCTGAAAGTTGCCACCCAGGTAAATAGTGCTGTGAAGAAGGCATATGGCGTACTGGGCTTTATTGGTAGAGGAATTGAGTTCCGGAGTCCTGAGGTCATGTTGCAGTTGTATAAGACTCTGGTGCAGCCTCATCTGGAGTATTATGTGCAGTTTTGGTCACCATACTATAGGAAGGATGTGGAGGCATTGGAACGAGTGCAGAGGAGGTTTACCAGGATGTTGCCTGGCATGGTAGGAAGATCGTATGAGGAAAGGCTGAGGCACTTGGGGCTGTTCTCATTGGAGAAAAGAAGGTTTAGGGGAGATTTGATAGAGGTGTACAAGATGATTAGGGGTTTAGATACGGTTGACAGAACCTTTTTCCGCGTATGGAGTCAGCTGTTACTAAGGGACAAAGCTTTAAATTAAGGGGGGGTTGGTATAGGACAGATGTTAGGGGTAGATTCTTTACTCAGCAGGTTGTGAGTTCATGGAATGCACTGCTACTATCAGTGGTGGACTCTCCCTCTTTATGGCCATTCAAGCGGGCATTGGATAAGCATATGGAGGTTATTGGGCTAGTGTAGGTTAGGTAGGCTTCAGTCGGCGCAACATCGAGGGCCGAAGGGCCTGTACTGCGCTGTATTTTTCTATTTTTCTATGTTCCCTCAGGCACATTGCAGATGTCAGGTTGGCCTTTTTGAGAGTGAACCCACAGAAAACAACTGGCCCGGTTGGAGTCCGTGGCCATGCACTAGCTAGCAGGAATATTGGCCAACATTGTTAACCTCTTCTTACTACGATCTTAAGTCCCCTTTTGCTTCAAGAAGGCCACCATCATCCTGATACCAAAGAAAACACCTAGTATGTGCCTCAATGACTAACGTCGGTGGCTCTGACCTCTACAGTTATGAGGTTAGTCATGACTCATACCAATTCTAGCCTTCCAGCCTGCCTTGATCCCTTGCAATTTGCCTAGTGTCACAGATGCAATCTCCCTGGCCTTAGACACATTCCTGGAACATCTGTAAAATAAGGATACCTACATCCTACTTGTCGACTACAGCTCTGCCTTCAACACTATAATTGAAGCCAGACTAATCTCAAAACTCTGAGCTCTAGGCCTCTGCTCTACCCCGTGCAACTGGATCCTCAACTTCCTGACCCACAGACCACAGTCAGAATAGGAAACACCACCTCCTCCATGAGAATCCTCAACACAGGTGCCCCACAAGGCTGTGTTCTCAGTCCCTTGATTATACTCCCTGTACACTCAGGACTGTCGCTAAGTTTCATCCTAACTCCATCCACAGGTTTGCTGATGACACCACTGTTGTAGACTGGATCTCAAACAATGAAGAGACAGAAATCAGGAAGGAGAGAAAGTATTAGTGGCATGGTGTACAGATAACAACCTCTCCCTCAATGTCAGCAAAATGGAAGAGCTGACTTCAGGAAGCAAGATAGAAGGAATGTTCCTATCTACCTCAATGGAGCGGAGATGGAGAGAGCCAAAAGCGTCAAATTACAAGGAGTGATAATTACTAATAATCTGTCTTGGTCAACCCACTTTGATGAGACAGTCAAGAAAGTATAATAGTGTCTCTATTTGCTCAGAAAAGGCTAAGAAAATTCAGCATGTCCGTAAAGACTCTTACCAATTTTTATAGATGTACCATAGAAAGCACTCTATCTGGATGCATCATGACTTGGTATGGCAACTGCTGTGTCAGGACTGTAAGAAATTACAGAGAGTTGTGAACACAGCCCAGTCAATCATGCCAGCCAACCTTCCATCCATTGACTCCATCTACACTTTTCACTGCCTTGGAAAGACAGCCAACACAATCAAAGATCCCTCCCACCCTGGTTAGAATCTCTTTCAACGTCTTCCTTTGGGAAGAAGATACAAAAGCTAAAACACATGTCATGAAGATATGGGTGTCCTGTACCTCTAAGAGAGTTAAAAGCTAGCAGAATGACCTGACACAGCACCAAGTGTTCTGAATAAGGTGACAATATAACACTTGGTCGAAAGCTAGATTAGCTGGGTTGCCTGGAAACGACAAAACTAATTCAAATTCGGCCAATAACTTTAAATTATATCCCCAAAATACCAAACTACAATCAAGTTTGAATTTAGTATAAAAGCCAATGATACAATCCGATGCTTTGGGGGTATAAGGCTGGGAAACCTGAACAGTTGAGGAGAACTGCCAAACCACCAGCATCCGCAGACTATCCGGAGAATGGCTCTCTTCACGGTACTTTTAAGGCACCTTTATTGATCAGCGACCTGAGAAACAGAAATCCCTAAGAAGAAGAGAAGACCGAGAAAGAGAAGATTCGACATCTGGTTGTCTTTGAAAACTTGAATTTTTGGTAAATCTTAATCAGGGATATTATCAGACTAGTATTATAGAAGGGAAAGTAAAAGATAGGTTAGAGGAAGGGGTTGTATATATTTGTTAGTTAAATTATTCTCTGTTATACTTTAGAAATAAAGTTGTCAAATTTTACTTAATAGTTCTTGGTCTCTCAAATTTTCACAGATCACTGCACGGGATAAATCTTTTCTGTGTTGCAGGTTTAACTTAGCAGGGGTGGGGGGAGGGGGAGTTACCCCGCGTCATAACACACACGTACCAAGAGATTCAAGAACAGCTTCTGCCCTGTTGTTATTGGATAGGTCTCTCAAATTTAAAATTTAATGTTGACCTTGCTCTTTGTGCAACTTCTCTGCAGCCACAACGTTGATTCTTCACTCTGTTCTGTTACCCTTATGCAATTTGTATGTTATGAACTGCCTGTGCACACAAAACAAAACATTTCACTGTGCCTAAGTACATGTGACAATAATAAATTAAATTAAATCAGTGTGTTTAACGATTAGGACGTTTATATGATACTCATATAAGACTAATTCACCATCTGCTGAAGAACCTTCCAGGTACCTGCAAGGCCAGTATGCAAGTCAAGATAGAAGAACTGGAAAAAGTAGTAATCAAGAAACTGACAACTCTTACAGAAAGCATGAACAGCATGGTGGAAGTGAAACAACCTGGAAAGCTAAGCGCATACATCGACTCAAACAATCTAAATAAAGCTCTGAAGAGAGATCTCTATCTCATACCAGTTATCAAAGATATGTTGGTAAAACCTGGAACAGAAAAAATATTTAAGTGTTCCAGGATCTAAAACAGTGGACTGAATAGTAGCATGGATCTTGCAGCTGCTCTTGAGATTGCAGGCTTACTTCTACTTGGAGATTTCTTACAGTCATTATGTTTCAGTGGTAGAAGACTTTTCTTGATTCATTTTTGATTCTTTTATAGTCAAACAAAGTGTGGTTTTTGTCTCAATGTGTTAATGGACTTTTGGAAAGACCTACACATTCTAAGTTCTAAATTTCTTACAGCTATTGCATTTCTAATATAATTTTTTTGATTCATTTTTGGTTCTTTCATAATCAGAAATGCAAAATAAAATCTTTTTTTTTAAATGGAGTTCTGTAAACAGACCTTTTGGAAAGGCCAACACATGGACGGCTCAGTTTTTTTTCTCTAAAAGTATACATGTAGAAGCAAGTTCATTTTAAAACCATCACTGAATAGATTAGTTTAAATCATGGAGGAGAGTTGTGTTCATGGAGCTTTTCAAGATGTTTATACATGAATGGTTCTGAGTGAGATTTTTTATATCAGAAGATTGAAAGTTATCTGTATAATCACTTGAGGATGCATTTATAATTAGAACATAGAATATTACAGTGCAGTACAGCCCTCGATGTTGCACCGCCCTGTGAATTATTCAGATTTATGGTTTTGTTTTTAAATTTAGTTTGCATGTTTAATATCCTTTGGGTAAGGAAAGGTAGTTTATTTATATATAAAAGGTACTACTGTAAGGTGTTTCCTTTTATGCTTAATTTCATTGAGGGCATACAAAGGACGCACAGATGGCTAGTATAGTTAGAGAAATGAGTAGGTCAGTTAGATAGTAGGGTGACTGTCAGGAAAGGTAAGAAGGTAGCTCAGAAGTCTCCTGTGGCTATTCCTCTCCCAAACAGATACTCAGTTTTGAGTACTGTTGAAAAGGATGGCCTCTCAGAGGAAAATAGGCGGGAGTCAGATCTTGAGCACTAAGATTGAATCATCTGTTGACTGGGGTTTGACAAAATTTAGTAGGATTGTTGCAAGAGAGTCCCCTGTTAGGGGCACAGACCGGAGATTCTGTGGTAGTGAGCATGAATCTAGGATAGTGTGTTGTTTTTATGGTGCCAGGATGAAAGACATCTCAAAATGTTTGAAGCATATTGTTAAAAGGGAGAGTGAAAAACCAAAAGTTATTATACACATCAGTAGGAGTGACATAGTTAAGGAAAAGTTAAAGCTTTACAGAGTGAATATAAAATGTTAGGCAGAATATTAAAAAAAACAGGATCTCAGAAGTAGTAATGTCTGTTTGCTTCTGGTGCCGAGATCAAGTGAGGGAAAGAATAAAAGGATAAAGGAGATAAATCAATGGGCAAAGAGGTGGATTCAGGTTCTTGAATCAATGGGATCTCTTCAGGGTCAGAAAATACCTGTTCAAAAAGGATGGGTTTCATCTGTACTGGAAAGGGATCAATATCCTAACAGGAAGATTTGCTAATTCTATGAAGGGAACTGTAAATTATTACAGGGGGCGGGTGGAGAGATCCTAAATAGCAGAGTAAATAGAAAGAACGATCAGGATGGTTTTGAATCTGAAAAGAACAGGTTAATTAGAAAAGACATACTTCAGCAAGTCAGAGAACAAAATAATTTTGAAGAATTAAAGTGCATTTATTTCAATGCAAGGGGTCTTACAGATAAGGCTGATGAACTCAGGCATGTTTGGGAACGTGTGATTGGGATATCATAGCTATTAAAAAAACTTGGCTGAGGGATAGGCAGGTCTGGCAGCTCAGTGTTCTGGGTTTCAGATGCTATAGGAAGGATAGAAAGAGAGGCAAAAGAGGAGGGGGAAGTTGGGCATTTTTGATTAAGGAAAACATTACTGCTATAACTAGCGGAGATATTTCTGAAAAATCATCTAGTGAAAATATATGGGTTGAAATTAGATATAAGAAAGGAATGACTACCTTAATGGGATTGTATGATAGACCACCGCTAATAGTTGGAGGGAAATTGAGGAGCAACTCTGTAGAGGGAGGTCATAGGAATAATTAGATTGTAATAGTATGATTTTAATTTTTCAAACATTGACTGGGACTGTCATAGTGTTAAAGGTTAAGATGGTGAAGAATTAGTTAAATATGTTCAGGAAAAAAAAATTATCAAAATATAAATGTTCCTACTAGAGATGGAGCAAAACATGACCTCTTGGGTAATAATACAGGGTAAGTGACTGAAGTTATACTAGGGGAACACTTTGAGTCTAGTGATCATAACTCTATTTGTTTTTAAATAGTAATGGAAAAGGATTGCATAAAAATTAAAGTTTTTAATTGGAGTAAGGTAATTTTTAAATGGTTTGAGACAACAATTTGCAAAGATTGATTGGAGTAGACTTCACAGGTACAGGGATGTCTGATAAGTGGGGGGCTTTCAAAAGTATGATAATGAGAGTTCAGATTCATTATGTTTCTGTTAGAAAGGTAAGACTGCTAGGATTAGAGAATAAAAGACAAATTAAGGGATTGAGGTTCTAGTCAAGAATTTTAACAAATCATATTAGATATAGACAAATTAATTTCTTGAAAATTATAAAATGTGCAGGGAAGGCAAAGAAGATATGAGATAGCCATGGCAAATAAAGTTAAGGATAATTCAAAGAGATTGTACAACAACATTAAAAGCCTCATCTGAACTATGTCGTCTCAATGCCACATAATCCTCCTTTTCCTGCTTAACAAGAGATGCAATTTCTTTAGTAAACCATGGTTCCCTTACCTGATCACTTCCTCCCTGCCTGACGGGACATACCTATCAAGGACATGCAATATCTGTTCCTTAAACCAGCTCCACATTTTGATCGTCCACATTCTCTGAATTTTGCTACTCCATTCTATGCCTCCTAAGTTTTGCCTAATCACATTATAATTGCCCTTCCCCCATCTGTAACTCTTGCCCTGTGGCATGTACCTATCCCTTTCTATTGCTAAACTAAATGTAACTGAATTACGGTCACTCTCTACAAAGTGCTCACCTACCACTAAATCAAACACCTGGCCTGGTTCATTACCAAGCACCAGATCCAGTGTAGCCTTCCCTCTTGTTGGCCCTTCGACTTACTGTGTCAGGAAACACTCCTGAACACATTGGATAAAAACTGATCCATCTGCCATTCTAGAGCTATAGCATTTCCACTTATGGGGGAAGTTAAAGTCCCCCATAATGACCACCCTGTTCCTTTCACTCCAACCGAGAGTCGTTTTGCTGACCCTCTCCTCCACATCCCTGGAACTCTGCAGAGGCCTATGAAAACCTCCCAGCAGTGTGACCTCTCCTCTCCTGCTTCTAACCTCGGCCCATACCACCTCAGTAGAAGAGTCCTCATCAAAAGTTCTTTCAGTCACTGTTATACTGTCCTTGACTAACAAGGCCACACCTCCTCCTCTTTTACTGCCTTCCCTGTTCTTAATGAAAGATCTAAACCCTGGACGTTGCAACATCCATTCCTGACCCTGCTCTAACCACGTCTCTGAAATGGCCACAACATTGAAGACCCAGGTACCTATCCATGCTGCAAGCTCACCTACCTTATTCTGGATACTTCTGGTGTTGAAGTAGACACACTTCAAACGAGTTTGCTGTCTGCCAGCACATTCCTGTGACCCTGAAATCCTGTCCCTGTCCTCCCTACTCTCACCCTCCTGTGCACGGTAACTACACCTCAAGTTCTCATCCCCCTGCTGAGCTAGTTTAAACCCACCCAAATAGCACCAGCAAATTTCCCACCCAGGATATTAGTACCCCTCTGATTCAAGTGAAGACTATCCTGTTTGTACAGGTTCCATCTTCCCCAGAATGAGCCCCAATTATCCATGTACCTGAAACCCTCCCTCCTGCACCGTCTCTGTAGCCATGTGTTCAGCTGATACCTCTCCCTATTCCTTGCCTTGTTATCACGTGGCACGGGTAACAAACCAGAGATACCCTCGCAGTTTATTCTCACTCTCAGCTTCCACCCTAGCTGCTGAAAAACAGAAATAGAGGATTCCTGCACTTGAGGCAAGTTTTTAAAGACTCAGATCAGTGACTCGCCATTCCCAACAGGCCCCTGGTCCAAGCTCCTGCCCATCGAGCTACTGCTGCTGCGGAAAATCAGAAATGGAGGTCTCCTGTGCTCAAGGTAAGTTTTTAAAGACTCCACTCAGTGACTCACTACTCCCGATAGGCCCCTGGTCCAAGCTCCCGCCCTTCGAGATGCTGCTGCTGAAAAACAGAATATTTCACATCAGTTTTTACCATGGAGAGGCATGTTTACCACGGAGCTAGAGAACTCAGAGAAATAAATATTGATGTTTTGAAAAGAATTCACGTTACAGAAGAGGAAGTGCGAGAATTGTTAGAAAACACAAAGATGGATAAATATCTAGTGCATCCCAAGGTGTTGTGGCAAGTTAGGCAGAAAATTACAGAACCTCTTCCAGAAATATTTGTATCATCTATAACCAAGGGTGAGGTGCTGGACGACTGGAGAATGGCTAAGTTTAAGAAAGGATGTAAGGAGACGCCCTACAGACTACAGACCTGAGAGTCTGATTTCAGTGGAGGGTAAGTTGCTGAATATGATTCTGAGAGATAGGATTCATGCACATTTGGAGAGGGGAGTAATGATTAAAGATAGTTGGCATGATTTTGTTTGAGGGACATCATGTCTCACAAGCTTCATTTGAGTTTTTTGAGAAAGTAACCAAGATGGTTGATAGACATTGTTTACTTAGACTTTTGTAAAGTCTTTGCCAAGGTTCCGCATGGTAGACTAACTAATTAGTAAAGTTAGATCACATGGGACTCAGGGCAAGCTTACCAACTGGATACAAAATTGGCTTAATGGCAGAGACAGAGTGATGTTGGAGAGTTATTTCTCAGACTGTAACCAGCAATGTTCCATGGAGATTGTCATAGAGTCATAGAGATGTACAGCATGGGAACAGACTGTTTGGTCCAACCCGTCCATGCCGACCAGATATCCCAACCCAATCTAGTCCCACCTGCCAGCACCCGGCCCGTATCCCTCCAAACCCTTCCTATTCGTATACCCATCCAAATGTATCCTAAATGTTGCAATTGTACCAGCCTCCACCACTTCCTCTGGCAGCTCATTCCATACACATACCACACTCTGCGTGAAAAAGGTGCCCCTTAGGTCACTTTTATATCTTTCCCCTTTCACCCTAAACCTATGCCCTCTAGTTCTGGACTCCCTGACCCCAGGTAAAAGACTTTGTCTATTTATCCTATCTATGCCCCTCATGATTTTGTAAACCTCTGTGAGGTCACCCCTCAGCCTCCAATTCTCCAGGTAAAACAACCTCAGCCTGTTCAGCCTCTCCCTGTAGCTCAGATCCTCCAACCCTGGCAACATCCTTGTAAATCTTTTCTGAACCCTTTCAAGTTTCACAACATCTTTCCGATAGGAAGGAGACCAGAATTGCATGCAATATTCCAACAGTGGCCTAACCAATGTCCTCTACAGCCGCAACATGACCTCCCAACTCCTGTACTCAATACACTGACCAATAAAGGAAAGCTTTCTTCACTACCCTATCTACCTGCGACTCCACTTTCAAGGAGCTATGAACCTGTCAATTATATAAATGATTTAAGTGAGAATATAGAAGGTATTATTGCTGAGTTTGAGTGGCATAGTGGACAGTGAAGGTAGCTATCTAAGATTACAAAGAAATCTTGAACAATTGAATCAAGGGACTGAGGAGTGGCAGATGGAGTTTAATTTGAATAAATGTGTGGTATTGCATTTTGGTGAAGAAGAATAAAAGAAGTTGAGGACTTAGACAATTAAAAGTAGGGCCTTGGGTAGTGTTGTAGAATAGACACCGAGGGGATCAGGTACATAATTCTTTGAAGTTTTTGTCATATCTAGAACAAAATCCAAGATGGTAGTGGATTAGAACGATTCAGACAGAACTCAACCGCGCCATCCATTTTTCTTTCTCCTTCTTTCTTCCTCCGGCCTCAGACTCAGCACAATCTGGTGAGGCAGTGTCCAGGCTTGACCTGACATGGCCACAGCATGGACTTCCAGTCTGAGGGATATCCTTGAAGTGTGGTCCAACCATGGTCAAGTAGACTGAAATGTTTGAACTTTTAACTTTATTTCTTTATATTCTATTTAAAACTAAACAGGTGTCACTGTATTATAATTACTGTAATGTTTAACCTTTAACTTTGTTCTTTCTTTCTACCTTGTTTGTAAAATTCTGCACCTAGGTACGTGTACCCAAGATAGTGCCTTGTGTGGTGACATTATACATTTTTCACCATATTCCTGTACTTCTGAACTTGAGTACACGTCACAATAAAATCAAACCAAAGATATGGTTAAAAAGGCATTTAGCATACTTTCCCTTATTGCTCAGACCTCGGAGCGTAGAAATTGGGACATTATGTTGAGGTTGTACAAGATGTTGATAAGGCCTCTTCTGGAGTACTGTGTCCAGTTCTATTTGTCCTGTAAAGGGCAGATTATTATTATGCTGAAGAGGATTCAGATGAGATTCACCAGGATGTTGCTGGGAATGTAGGGTTTGAGGAGAGGCTAGATACGCTGGGACCTTTTTCACTAGAGCATAGACAGTTGAGGAATTACCTTATAGAGGTATATAAATCATGAATGGTATAGATAAGGTGACTGGCAACATGGGGGATTTCAAGACTAGGGGACATTTTTTAAGGCAAGTGGAGAAAGACTTTAAAAATTCATGAGGAGCACTTTTTTAATCAGTGATATGTGTGTGGAATGAACGTCCAAAGGAAATGGTGGATGTGGGTACAGTTACAATGTTTTCAAGACATTTAGGCAAGTACATTGGATGGATATGGGCCAAGTGCAGGCAAATGAGAGACTAGTTGGGATTATGGTTGGGGTACACTATTTGGACCGAAGTGTTTGTCTCCATGCTGTATGTGAAATATGGCTCCTGGGAAGTAAACATGGGTGAAAGCACTAGCTATCTAACTCCATTCTGGACATCTTTTAAGAAGTATAGATGATTCTGTATGCCATTTGGCATTTGCAGGCACCAGCAAAGTATCAACAAATATATAGTCATCTTATGGGCTTATGGACGTGATGACACAATGGAAGAAGCCATTGCTGACAATGATTAAAATCTAGTGCGTACACTACACAAAAGATGTATCTGAAGTTAACATGAAAAAATTGCAATTAAAGCATTTGAATTTAAACACATAAGCCAAGTACTAACAGCATAACACCTTTGCTTCAATTCCAAAAATATGACAGCTTTAGCAGCAAACAGTGAAAAATGATGCAAAGGAAGTGCCATGATTCATTGGAGTCAATGAATTCATAAAATGCTTACTCGATTTGTTGTTGGCAAACCACTATGCCAACTCATGGGGACCTGTAAGCAGAGTTGGGAACTCTGATTAAAGAGAAAAGAAATTAAAGAGAAAAGATAAGATAGGTTCAAGGATTCTATAGAAGTTGGGAATTTCTATTAGCAGATCAGGGATCTGTAAGCAGAGTTGTGAACTTTGATACGGTCGGATTAGCATTATTTAAATTGGTACTTAAATTTTTCTGTGAGATAAGGAAGTATCATGATGCATTATAACAGGATTATCGAGGGGTAAGGAAAGTCGGGAAGGGTTTGTGGAAGTCTGTAGATTGTTATGTGTTGACAGGCTGTTAAATGCTAAAGGTTTTGAGTCAGGACTGTAAAAGGAAGGTTGTTTAAGATGGGTAATACTATATGTGTGAGAAGTTTTCAGAGAAATTTGACAGTCTGCGGAAGCTTTTGGCACCTTAAAAAAGACATTAGGTGATGAGCAGTGGCCACTAGGTGGCCCAAAGGTATTCAATCAGTTAAATCAGCCTAGCAATGTTTGGCAATGAAAATGGACTCAAAAAAGAATTAATTAGATTGTAGCAGCAATTCTGTGATGAAAGCCACAAAGAATTAGTTTTGTGCTCATGGCAGGATACTGCCACCAAATTGAGAATTGAATTAACTAATAATGGTACCGTGAAATCTATTGAGGTCCACAGCAATGAATGTGCTCGAATTTTGTTCCTCAACAGAAACAAAAGGACAAGTCACCGTTGACTGGTAGTCAACAAGCTGTGCAGTTCGATGGTTGGCTACTCATTAGACTTGTTTGTTGTCAGGCTGTTGATCAGTGAAAGTTTTATGTCGAGTTTACTTCTGTTGAATCTGATCAGCTTGACTTGTCTTGCTTTGCTGCTCTGTATTCTTGTTCTGTTCGTTTTTGGTGTTTGTTCTTTATTTATGAAATATGGAGGGTGGTTGCTGCTTTTGTCATGTTACAAAATAAGAAAACTGGCCAGAGATACAATTCTCGCACACTTGGTTAAGCAGCTATGTGCCACAGGCAAGATTTATAAGGGTAGAACTCCCTAACTTTGAATCTTGGAGTGAGTGAGTGAGTGAGTGTGTGTGTGAGAGAGAGCAAGATAGCCCTACAGCTTGCAGAAAGTTTAACCCTTTCAGATTCGGTTTGGATGCACATTTGCTTGTTGGTGATTGGATGTCATGTTTTGTTGCCCGCTCCTCGAGATCCAGGACCGTTTTGGATTTGATTTGCGTTTTGGAAATTTAATCTGATTTCTTTTAAGATTAAGGATCCTGCAGTGATTATGAAATGAATATTCTGTTCTTCTTACAGGCCATGACTACCCTGCTGTGAGTTTCTAGCTAACCTTTTGTATCCTTACATGAAAGCCAACCTTATTCAATGTCAAATCAGTTTAATACAGAGGAAGACAACAACATTATAACCTTTTTCTGTTTCAGACTCATTTGTTTCCACTTAATTTTAAGACTGGCTTTTAAAATGTCTTAGTCATTTGTTCAGCTTCCACCTCTGAATTACAGATGTTTATCTTAATTATTTTTAATAATTGTATTAACCTGAATCACAAAATCAAAATTAATTGTCAGGATCGCTTGGTTTTACTCCTTTGCACATTGTCAGTGACCTGTCTCATTGCCTCAGGCTAATTTGAAGCATGGCTGCATTAATTCATTGTTAATTAAAGAATGGAAAGCTACCTTATCGGCCAGTTGAAGAAATTGCGCATGTGACTGGGGGAATAGAGGTGTGTATAGCAGATGGTACTCCCAAAAGCTGGGAGGTGACTGTGAATGGATATATGAAAAAAATAAAAGGGACATGAGAAAAAGTGTAAGGCCAGTAAGGTTGAGGAATATACAAACAAGGTTAAAGCAACAATATTGTAATATAAAGAACTTATGTTCTACTCAGAATCTCGAGCCTATATTTGGCATACCGACCCTTTTTTTGAGGATGGGAATTTTGTTCCTGAATACCCGCTGAGCCCCTAACATCTCCTGATTGTCCCCAGCACACCACCCACTTATTACAAATCTTTCCTTCTTTTGAAAGTGAAGCATCCAGTCTTCATAGCCAGTATCATGGGGATGAGTGGCCTGCGCTCTCCTAAATGGGTCCCATCCTGGGAATTAGAGTTATGTTAATGAAGCATGCCCCTGACCGGTTCAATTTGCTCAATATGTCCAAGGGTGAAAGGAATGTAAAGGTAGTAAATTCTGGGAGTAGCCTGAATACGAAGGGCTGTGTTACAAGGCTGAAAGGTGTGGCTATCTGTCTGACAGAAGTGATGTACAATTGAACAATAATCAAAAAGCTCAATTACCTTTGTTTAACCCTAAGCTTTTGCAATGTTTTCCACCTGGAATCACTGACATGATCCAGACCAACAGTACGAACCAGTCCAGGAACTTCCAGTAGCAAATAAGATGAGCAGTGGTTTTCCATTGGGATGGCCAGAACCAGACTGAACCACGATACAAGTTACAGGTAAAACCAATTATATCCAGTGCCTCACAATCTCAAAAACCGTACACCAGCCCTGATAGGCTTGATTGGAATGAGGGTACCCAGTGGGGGCGGAACCTACCTCAGGTGCCCACCTGACAACCACTGCTGAGCAACCTTTTCTCGAGGGGACCCTGAAAATGGGGACAGACAAGCCCCAGCATTTCACCTTTGAGACTGGAAACAAGGCAACAAATTCCCCTAGGGACAAATGGCTGGCCCTTGCTTTAACGTTTGAAATGTGGCCATTGGGGAGTGATGTGTCTTTAATGTTACCTTGGAGCTGATGTGAGGAATCAACATGCTCTTGTCCTAGCAAAAGGAAAATCTACTCATATACACTGACTCTTCATTGTGCTTTTAGTATAATCCATGATTTTAGAGCCTTGTGGGAACATTGAAGATTTTTAACTTCCAAGGGGCAGCGTTATAGTATTGTTGTTTTGTTCAATCAATCTGGCAATTATCAAGATATTCGGTTCATGCTGAGTAAACTGATACTGTTTCCAAAGTAGTGGGCAAGTAGATGCAGCTGCCAAGCAGGTAGCCTTACATCCCAAACTTCTGGACACCAGGAAAACCCGGTTAGACACACCATAAGGATGGGTATGCCAGACCTGGGTAAGGTACAGAAATCACAAGGGAAGCCCCTGCTGAAGGGCACAAACTATGGCCTCAAATAGGATACTCCCTCGATACTCAAACCAGAATGTGGCTGACCACTACTGGACAAGTTTGTGTTCCTTCTTTGCTGCTGCCTATTTTAGTTGATTATGTGCATTTTGTACACACTTGGGCAAGAGGAAATGGTTTATACTTTATCACAATGGCCACTCCGTGGCCTCCAACCTCGTTGGGAAAGACCCTTCCAGGTTCTCCTCACCACCCCAACTGCTGCTAAGGTCATCGAACGTTCCACCTGGGTTCATCGCCATCATTGCAAGCTCATCAGACGAGCCCCTTGCATTGGGGTTGATGATGAAGATCGAACTTGCCCTGCTGTGTGGGCTTGCCATTGCCAGCATTGGTGCACAAGAAGGGACAGTTTAACTGTGCGATCCTGAGAACCAGAGATTGTGTACCAACTATGCTGAAAAAATATCCTTGCGTGCTAAGAGAGTGAATGTTACAAAGAATGACTGTTGCTGTGGTCAAATGCATCAAAAAGATTGAACAGTTCATTAACAGAACAAGTCTAAATGGGTCTTTACCCAGTAAAGATGTTGTGTGCCAGCTTGATTTCAGTTGTGCTGTGGGCGACCCAGGTAAGTCTTGCCCCCATTCAAATCAGTCACACCGCAAAAGAGAAGATAGCGAAATGTTATCCTTCACTAACAATTTATTTCTCCAAAGTCACAATAGAATAGTTGGCAGGAATGAAGTAGTCTATTATGCCTATACTTCAGCAAAAGACACTTTGATCCCTTTTCCCCTCCCAAATCCCAGCGAAGGAGTATGGAATGCTACTAAAGCGTTTACTGGACATAACGTTTCTTTGGATTATTACCTATCCCCACCTGCTAGCTGCTTATGGACTTCTTCCAATAAACCCTGAATAGCCTTTCCAAATTGTTAGCTGAAAGTGTGTTGCTGGAAAAGCGCAGCAGGTCAGGCAGCATCCAAGGAGCAGGAGAGTCGACATTTCGGGCATGAGCCCTTCTTCAGGAATGAGGAAAGTGTGTCCAGCAGGCTAAGATAAAAGGTAGGGAAGAGGGACTTGGGGGAGGGGCGTTGCAAATGTGATAGGTGGAATGAGGTCAAGGTGAGGGTAATAGGCTGGACTGGGGGTGGGGGCAGAGAGGTCAGGAAGAAGATTGCAGGTTAGGAGGGCGGTGCTGAGTTCGAGGGATTTGACTGAGACAAGGTGGGGGGAGGGGAAATGAGGAAACTGGAGAAATCTGAGTTCATCCCTTGTGGTTGGAGGGTTCCTAGGCGGAAGAGGAGGTGCTCTTCCTCTAGCCGTCGTGTAGCTATGGTCTGGAGATGGAGGAATCCAAGGACCTGCATGTCCTTGGTGGAGTGGGAGGGGGAGTTGAAGTGTTGAGCCACGGGGTGGTTGGGTTGGTTGGTCCGGGTGTCCGGGCGCCTCATCTTCCACCTATGAACCCTCCAACCACAAGGGATGAACTCAGATTTCTCCAGTTTCCTCATTTCCCCTCCCCCCACCTTGTCTCAGTCAAATCCTTTTTATTTTAGCCTGCTGGACACACTCTCCTCATTCCTGAAGAAGGGTTAATGCCCGAAATGTGGATTCTTCTGCTCCTTGGATGCTGCCTGACCTGCTGTGCTTTTCCAGCAACACATTTTCAGCTCTGATCTCCAGCATCTGTAGTCCTCACTTTCTCCTATCCAAATTGTTATAATGGTAAAGGATGGGGGTGTACTTACATTAATGTGTCCAAGACTATTCCCTGCGCAATGATTAAATGTGCTAATTGTCACTGCTCCCCTGTAAGAACTTGCATCTCATGCGTATGCCTTGGGGAAGAATGTGTCTTTGTTACACTGGTATTCAGGCCCTTTGTGGAATGGGTAATAGCACCCACCTTCATTATGAGACCTCTAATGCGGGATGGAAGGAAGCCGTTCTGGGACAGTAACCGTATCTCTTTCTGGAAAACCCATCTCTTTCAAATGAAGTTTTCACCCCAAGTGCTCAGGACAGCCATACTTTGTAGCCATGGACTATCCATATGTTCCAGGAAGCCACAAAGACAGGCCCGCTTCTTATTGGGATGCTCCTTCCATCATTTATACTAATCCTGGTTACTTTTTTTTAGCCAAGGCAAAGCAACCAATTTCCTTGTCCTTAATGAAATACGCACTCCCTGTGCTGTAGCTGTAGGAATACTTTTTCCGACCATGGTTCCCTGTCCAGTTACCTGGCAATGGGATTGGGATTTCCCTGTCAAACGTTCAGTCTCACCTTAATTTTGCACGAAATGGAAGAATCCACTCTCTGGGGTATGCATTTCTTAGTACTTTTTTTCTGTTGGAGGGTCTGCAGGAATTATTAGCCATCAAAACCAAAATCATCTCATTTGCGGTCTCATCCTCTTGGGTAATGAGACGACTGCTGCCTTAACAGAAGCTAAGAACATACTTTCAGAAGTATGCCTATTTTCCCATCAAACCGGTACGTTCTCAACTACATACTCGCCAAAGAAGGTGGAGCTTGCGCCATAGTCAAAGGCATCATAGGGGTCACTGACCTTACCGAGAATATTACCAGGTATGTAGATAACATCTGCACCTTTGCCAGCCAAATGACTGAGGGCGCATGATGGAGAGATTGGGGTTTCGGCTATGGTACAACTGGCTGATAAATATGGTAATGTATGCTGCTATTGTTTTAATTGGTCTTTTTGTTGGCATTGCTTTTGTTAAGTGTATTATTGCTAAAATATTAACTTCTTTTGACAGCATCGGTTCCACCCCGAAAATGCTTCTTCTGCAGTCAGATGAAGATGAGGAGGTGCCACTGCCTACCCCTACTTCCTCCCCAGAAGTCTGGCAGTCTCTGGCTTCCGTTCGATTGGATTGATCTAACCTATGCCCTCATATGCTATGGTGTGGTCATGGAATGACCAAAGTGGGGAGATGAGGATCTAAAATTTGGATTTAGGCTGTTGTCAGAAGCAACCATTTAATGCATGCTTTTACTAACCACAAAATGGCTTCTTAATGCAAGTAACATAAAATAACATAACAAAATGGCTTCTAAGAGCAAATTAACAATTTTGTTTACAATGGCATCTAACTCTGCTGAAAATTACACTCCTGAACTAATTGAAAGAGATTAATAAACAATGCCCTCTTTATAGTATGAATGACTAAGTAAGATATGACATTACTAAAGTATCTTAAATTGACCTTAGAAACTGGGTGTCCTGGAGATAAAGGCACGTAAAACAAGTCAGTTCTCAGGAAATATCATTGGTTCAATTTTATGTCTATTTGCCATTTTATTTCAGTTTATTGGATTAATTTTGCAATTAAGGCTATTCTGTTTGTTAAGACACCTAAAAAAGTTGCTTGTGTTTAAGCTAAAGCGCGCAGCTTTTCCAGAGTGCACAGAGGTGCTTAACCCCTGTGTTGTTGGATAACCTATGCCCGCCGTCGTAATCAATTGTTAATCTTGCTGAAATCAGACTGAGCTGTTAGTGTTTATTCACGGATCACGGAACCGAGAGGCCCCTCCCGGGGGTCTAGATTTACACTTTTACACCCTCGGCGTGGATTGACACTATGCTCAGGTCAGGAAAGAATGTTCACCCATTGTCTTTATTGAGAGTATTTTCATCAATAAGAAGAGTCAAAGTGACAGCTGAGTCCAACCACAAACCATGTCCAAACATTTTCTTTAAGCGACTATCATCTGCTCCAAAATGTCTTCAAGTTCACAAAGGTATCATCTAGATGTGACATACAAGCCAGCAAAGCAAACTTGCACTGCAGCCATCTGTTGAGGGGAGGAGATGAATAAAAGAAAGGATGCTATGATAAAGTGTAGAATTTTCCAGATACTCTGGAAGTTAACAACCCAGAAATGTAATTGAATCCAATAACAAGCACCTTGCTCAAAACCAGCAACTAACCAACATGAGTCAACTCTACATTTTGCAAGAAGTAGTGATGAAAGTAGTGATCAAGTTCACACATGCTGGAATAAATATAGATGGTTAGAGACAAAAAAAAACTGCAGATGCTGGAATCCAAAATAGACAGGCAGGAGTCCTGAAGAAGGGTTACAACCGAAACTTTGATTTCGCCACCTCCTGATGCTGCCTGGCTTGCTGTTTCTTCCAGCCACCCTCCTGTCTATTAAAAATGTATATGGGCATATTGGATTGAATTGACAGTTTTTAAAATTCATTCACAGGATGAGGGCTTTGCTGGCTAGGCCAGCATCTATTGTCCATCCCTAATTGTTAAGAGTCAACCACATTGCTGTGGGTCTGGAGTCACATGTAGGCCAGCTAAGAATAGCAGTTTCCTTCCCTAAAGATATTAGTGAATCAAATGGGTTTTTCCTGACAATTGTCATAGGATTCAAGGTCTTTCATCATCAGACTCTTCATTCCAGATACTTATTGAATTCAAATTCCACCACATGCCCATGTCAGGTTTCAAAACTGGGTCCCTTGAACATTACCTGGGTCTCTGGATTAACAGTCCAGTGATAATATCACTAGGCCATGCCTCCCCCAGTCCCACATGGTATATCATACAAAACAAATAAAAAACATTATGACTAGGTTGAGACAAAGATGGGGGGGCAGCATGGTGGCACAGTGGCTAGCACTGCTGCCTCACAGTGCCAGGGACCCAGGTTCAATTCCTGCTTCGGGTAACTGTCTTTACACATTCTCCGTGTCTACGTGGGTTTCCTCCACGTGCTCCAGTTTCCTCCCACAGTCCAAAGATGTGCAGGTTAGGTGAATTGGCCATGCTAAATTGCCCGTAGTGTTAGGTGCATTAGTTAGGGGTAAATACAGGGTAGGGGAATGGATGTGGGTGGGTTACTCTTCGGAGGGTCGCTGTGGACTTGTTGGGCCGAAGGGCCAGTTTCCATGCTGGAGGGAATCTAATTTAATCTAAAGTGCATCCATGCAGGCTGCCGAGAAACTAGTAAGAAACTTGGCAGTCTAACATAACAAGTATGCTTTACTGATCAAACTTCATTAGCCAGTCTAGTGCTTGTAATAAGTTCCAAGCTAAACAAGCTAGAAAGTTGATGTCACATTCCATACAGATGAAGCAGTAAATAGATCTCATTCTTGCAGACCAGGGCTATCTTGTCATCACAGACTACTCATCTAACTACTGGGAAGTGGACCTGCTGACCTCCATGAGATTGTAAGATGCCTAAAAGCACATCCCAGTTGTGACAGCATGCCCAAAGTTGCGGTGAGAGACAGTTTATGAGTCAATAATTAAGTTGCTTCATAAAGGATTGTGAAATTCAACACTATACATAAATTCCACATGATTACCAGTCAACAATGTGGAAAACTCCAGAGGAAGTGGTGAATGTGGGTACAATTTCAGTGTTTAAAAGGCATTTGGTTAAGTACATAAATAGGAAAAGTTTGCAGAGATATGGGCCAGAAGCAGACAGGTTGGACTATTTTTAGTCTGTGATTATGTTCAGCATCAATTGGTTAGCCCGAAGGGTCTATTTCCATGCTGTATGACTATGATAGGAAAAACTGAAGTGGCAGTGAAAATCACCAAACAAGTCTTAGCAAATGCCTCACAGTGCCAGGGATCCAGGTTCGATTCTCGCCTCGGGCGACTGTTTGTGTGGAGTTTGCACATTCTCCCCGTGTCTGCGTGGGTTTCCTCTGGGAACTCTGGTTTCCTCCCACAATCCAAAAATGTGCAGGTCAGGTGAACTGGCCAGGCTAAATTGCCCATATAGTGTTAGGTGCATTAGTCAGGGGTAAATATAGGGTAAGGGAATGGGTCTGGGTGGGTTACTCTTCGGAGGGTCGGTGTGGACTTGTTGGGCCAAATGTCCTGTTTCCAAACTGTAAGGAATCTAATCATCATCAATCAAATCAAAGAAAATCAAGCAATTTCAAAGGTTTATATAAGGTGATCTTCAAGAAGAGAAATAGATCTACTAAAGTCGTAGTCTGCCACAAAAGCTAATGTCACGCTGCATCCTAATTGGTCTTCCAATAGCAAATAATACTTCTGGCTCCAGTGTCAAAACAGGTATGAATGACAAATCAAGGTGAAACCGCAGAAAGTCAAATTTAATTTGGACAAGATTGTCAAACTATTGCCAGAGTTGAACACTGGAAACGAGTCAGCATATAAAGTTTCAATGCTGTCAACAAGAGTCAACCCAAGTGGTGACTTGAGACTTGTGTGGAGTAGTTGTCACCACAATCATCCACTGTTAAAGTGAGCAACTAGATGGATCGTTACAACCGTTAGTTGTGTCACTATGTATATTAAAGGCTGTGAGATAATTTTTTAATCAGTAAGGCAATCAATGATTGGTGAAAAGGCAGAGAAATGGAGCAGCAATGATCTTACGAAATGGCAGAGCAGACTCAATGGGCTGAATGGTTTGCTACTCCTTCTACACCTTATGGTAACAAGTGCACAACTGAAGCAGTTGAAGAAAGCAAGAAAATTTGAACTTACCACTTGCACAGATCAACTATCAGACCCACAACACCTTAACATGGAAATGGAATGACAGGTACCGCACGATCAACAATGTCACTTCAAAGGGAAGAAATCATTCACTTGAACAACCAATGACAGCATGGATTCAGACCATTAGTAGGCCCATAAAATGTAAAGACTGTGTGTGTAATGCATATTGCAGAGATTGACAAGAATAACAAACTGCTACTTTATGAGAACAGTAATATGTTTACTGAGTACTTTGTGCAACACAAAGTGGGCATGATAATGCATGCAATTCTATTTGTAATGAAAATTTTTGTAATGAAAAGGGGATGTTTGGGACAGAAATGCAATCTGTATAAATTTGCACCTTGGCTTGCTATCATCGTGTGACTTTTACCATGAGGCACTGACAAAGGCTGCTATCTAAGGAGGCAACGGCTAAACCCGAAATACTACACTTGTAGTATCTCCCTCCCGCCCCCACCCCTCTTCTAACCAGAAGAAAAAGACTCCGTAAGGCAAGGTTTTTGTTTTTTTTCTCTTTCTTTTCTTTCACATATTTAAGTTCATTGTTTGGTTTTAGTTAGTTGATATAAAGCAAAGGCTTACAATGGCAGCGGACCTCAGACCTGTGGCATGTGCCTCTTGCTTGATGTGGGAGTTCAGGGACGTGGCCGACGTTCCTGACTCTTACACTTGCAAGAAGTGTGTCCAGCTGCAGCTCTTGTTTGACTGCATGACAGCTTTGGAGCTGTGGATGGACTTGCTGTGGAGCTGAGGAGGTCGTGGATAGCACATTTAGTGAACTGGTCACACAGCAGGTTAGAATTGCTGAGGTAGATAGTGAATGGGTGACCAAAAGGTAGAAGAAGAGTAGGAAGGCAGTGCAGGTCTCTCCTGCGGTCATCTCCCTCCAAAACAGGTATCCCATTTTGGATACTGTTGGGGCAGATGGCTCACCAGGGGAGGGCAGCACTTGCCAAGATCGTGACACCATGGTGGGCACTGCTGTTCAGAAGGGGGGGAGAAAGACTCATACGACCAAAGCCATAGAGGATTCTATTGCAAGGGGAATAGATAGGTGGTTCTGTGGCCGAAAATGAGACTCCTGGATGGGTCAGAGATGTCACTTATTGGCTGCAGAGCATTCTAAAAGGGGAGGATGAACAGCCAGTTGTCTTTGTCCATATAGGCACCAATGATATAAGTAAAAATGAGATGAGGTCCTGAAAGCAGAATTCAGGGAACTAGAAGAGAATTAAAAAGGAGGACCTCAAAGGTTGTGATCTCAGGATTACTACCAGTGCCACATTCTAGCCAGCGTAGAAATGAAAGAATAGGCAGGTTGAACATGTGGCTTGAGGGATGGTGTAGGAGGGAAAGGTTCAGATTTGTTGGACATTGGGACTGCTTCTGGGGAAGGTGAGACTATTACAAATTGGACAGTTTATACCTGAACCAGACTGGAACTAATGTCACTGGGGGCATTTTTGCTACTGCTGTTGTGGTGGTTTTAAACTAATGTGGCGGGGGGCTGGGAACTATAAGAGAAGGCAAGTATACAGCGATGTGGAAACTGGAGGTTGTAAGAATCATGAAGTTAGCATTAATAAGGAGAAGAGTAGGCAGAGGGCAGATGAATGCAAAAGAACTGGTGGCCTGAAGTGCATATACTTTAATGCAAGGAGTACAGTATGTAAGGCAGATGAACTTAGGTCTTGGATTGGTGCCTGGGAGTATGACTTTATTGCAATCACAGAGACTTGGTTGAAGGAAGGGCATGATTGGCAATTAAATGTTCCTGGATATAGATGCTTCAGACAGGACAGAGAGGGAAGTAAAAAGGGGGCAAGGAGTTGCATTGCTGGTCAGCGATGATATCACGGCTGTGCTAAAGGAGGACACTAAGGGTATTAGGGATATTATGGGTAACTATAGACCAGTGAGCCTGATGTCAGTGGTGGGACAGTTGCTGGAGAAAGTACTGAGGGATAAAATATATTTATATTTGGAAAAGAATAGGCTTATCAGTGGTTTAGTGCGGGGGAGATCGTGCCTTACCAACTTCATAGATTTCTTTGAGGAAGTGACCAAGTTGATAAATGAAGGAAGGGCTGTAGTGAAGCATTATGGGTGGAGCTGAGAAATAAGAAGGGTGCAGTTACATTGTTGGGGCTGTATTACAGGCCTCCCACGAGTGAGCGTGAGTAGAAGAAAAAATAGGTAAACAGATTATGTAAAGATGTAGAGGCAACGGGGTGGTGGTGATGAGAGATTTTAATTTTCCCAACATTGACTGGGATACACTTAGTGTCAGAGATCTGGATAGAGCAGAATTTGTAAGAAGCATCCAGGAGAGTTTTCTAGAGTAGCATGTCAATAGCCCGACGAGGGAAGAGGCCATATTGGACTTGGTGTTGGGAAATGAGCCAGGCCAGGTGGTAGAAGTTGCGGTGGGGGATTTCTTTGGGAACAGTGACCACAATTCTGTAAGTTTTAGAATACTCTTAGACAAAGATGAGAGTGGTCCTAAGGGAAGAGTACTAAACTGGACCATGGCCAATTATATCAAAATTAGGCAGGAGCTGGGAAATGTGGATTAGACACAGCTATTTGAAGAGAAGTACACATTTGATATGTGGGAAGCTTTCAAAGATAGGTTGAAGATAATGCAGGAAAGGCAGGTTCTGTTGAAAGCAAGGGAATGGAAAGGCAAGATTTGTTAAACGTGGATGACAGGAGAAATTGTACGACTAGCCAAGAGGAATAGGGAAGCGTACATAAGGTCCAGGCAGCTAAGAACACAATGGGCCCTGGAGGAATATCAGGAGAGTAGGACCAGTTTTAAACAAGGAATCAAGCAGGCTAAAAGGGGTGATGAAATAGCTTTAGCAAGCAGAATTAAGGAGAATCCCAAAGAGTTTTATTCTTATATAAGAAGCAGCAGATAACTAGAGAAAGGATTGGTCCACCAAAGGATAACAAAGGAAGGCTGTGTGTTAAACTTGAGAAAATGGGTGAGATTCTGAATGATTACTTTGCATCAGTCTTCACTGAGGAGAGGGACATGATGAATGTTGAGATTAGAGATGGAATTTTGTTTACTCTGGATCATGTTGACATAAGGAGGGAAGATGTGTTGGGTAGGCTAGAGGTTATTAAGATGGACAAATCCCCAGGACCGCATGGGATCTATCCTAGGTTGCTGAGGGAGGCAAGAGAGGAAATAGCTGGAGCCCTGACAGATATCTTTGTAACATCCTTAAACACAGGTGAGATGCCAGAGGACTGGAGAGTTGCTCATGATGTTCCCGTGTACAAGAAGGGTAGTAGGGATATTATGGGTAACTATAGACCAGTGAGCCTGATGTCAGTGGTGGGACAGTTGCTGGAGAAAGTACTGAGGGATAAAATATATTTATATTTGGAAAAGAATGGGCTTATCAGTGGTTTAGTGTGGGGGAGATCGTGCCTTACCAACTTCATAGATTTCTTTGAGGAAGTGACCAAGTTGATAAATGAAGGAAGGGCTGTAGTAAGGCGTTTGATAAGGTTCCCCTTGGTAAACTAATGGATAAAGTGAAGTCACATAGTGTGCAGGGTGTTCTGGCTAGGTGGATAAAGAACTAGCAACATGAGAGAGAGTAGTAGTTGAATGGAGTTTCTCGAAATAGAGAAAGGTGACCAGTGGTGTTCCACAGGGATCAGTGCTGGGGCCACTGTTGTTTGTAATATACATAAATGATCTGGAAGAGGACACTGTTGGTATGATCAGTACGTTTGCAGATGATACGAAGATTGGTGGAGTAGTAGAAAGCATAGAGGGCTGTCAAAGAATACAGGAGAATACAGATAGACTGGAGAGTTGGGCGGAGAAGTGGCAGATGGAGTTCAGTGCAGGCAAATGTGAGGTGATGCATTTTGGGAAGTCAAATTCTATAGCGAATTATACAGTAAATGGAAAAGCCTTGAGAAAAGTTTATAAGCAGAGACATCTGGGAGTTCAGGTCCATTGTACCCTGAAGGTAGCTGCATAGGTGGATAGAGCAGTCAGGAAATCATCTGGTATGCTTGCCTTTATCAGATAGGGTATTGAGAATAAGAGCTGGCAGGTCATGTTAAAAGTGTACAAGACATTGGTTCGGCTACACTTCGAATACTGTGTACAGTTCTGGTCGCTACATTACAAAAAGGATTAGGATGCTTTGGAGAGGGTGCAGAGAAGGTTTACGAGGATGTTGCCTGGTATGGAAGGTGCTAGCTATGAAGAGACGTTGAATAGGTTAGGATTGTTTTCATTTGAAAAAAGGAGATTGAGGGAGCACCTGATTGAGGTTTACAAAATCATGAAGAGTATAGACAGGGTAAATAGAGATAAGCTTTTTCCCAGGGTGAAGGATTCAATAACAAAAGATCACGCTTTCAAGGTGAGAGGTGAAAAGTTTAAGTGGGACACACGCAGCAATTACTTTACACAGAGGGTGGTAGGTGCCTGGAACGCAGTGCCAGCAGAGGTTGTAGAGGCAGGCACGGTAGATTAATTTAAGATGCACCTGGACACGTGAATGAGTAGGTGGGGAGAAGAGTGATACAGATGCTTAGGAATTGGATAACGGGTTTCGACAGTGGATTTGGATGGACTCAGGCTTGGAGGGCCGAAGGGCCTGTTCCTGGGCTGTAAATTTTCTTTATTCTTTATCTTGCAACTCACTGTTTCAGTAAAGTTTCAGTAAAAGCCAGCATGTTGCCTTGAAAGATATTACCATAAAAAAAATTCAGTCAGGAGTACAGCCATCAAGAAGTTGTCTGCACTTGAGGCATTTCACCTGGGGGCAGTGTCAATATATAGAGTCAGAGCTGTCCAGCATGGTCAAACTCATCCATGCCAAACAGATATCCCAAATTAATCTGGTCCCACACGCCAGCATTTGGTATATCTCTCTAAACCCTTCCTATTATATACCATCCAGATGCCTTTTAAATGTTGTAATTGTATCAGCCTACACTACTTCCTCTGGCAGCTTATTCCATACATGCACCACCCACTGCGTGAAAAGGTTGCCCTTAGGTTCTTTTTAAATCTTTTCCGCCTCACCTTAAAACGACACCCTCTAGTCCTGGACTCCCCGACCCCAGGGGAAAGACCTTGGCTATTCATGCTCTTCATGATTTTATAAACTTCTTTAAAGGTCACCCTTCAGCCTCCGATGTTCCAGGGAAAATAGGCCCAGCCTATTCAGCCACTTCCTATAACTCAAGCCCTCCAAGTCTGCCAACATCTTTGTAAATCTTTTCTGAACCATTTCAAGTTTCACAAATCTTTTCTGAGCAGGGAGATCAGAATTGCATGGTTTTCCAAAAGAGACTGAACCAATGTCCTGTACTGTCACAGCATGAGCTCCCAACTCCTAAAAGCAATGCACTTACCAATGAAGGCAAGCATACCACCAGCGTTCTTCACTATCCTGTCTACCTCAATTCCACTTTCAAGAAACTATTACCTGCACTCCAAGGTCTCTTTGTTCAATATCACTCCCCAGGATAGTTCAAAGTGACACATCTGAGCAGCTCTCACTTGTAAATGCCAATTAGATTAGCTTGTAGCGCTGTTGATTCAGATGCATCTTGATGAGCAATGATCACTTATAGGACTATAGGCAGTGCCTACAAAACAGATTATGAAGCTGGCCATTAGGCTATGTCCAGTATATCAGTTAGGCTTTGCTGGTGGATCTTAGGAAATTGGGCAATGAACTTGGGTCACATTTTGAAGGCTTGAGATGAGATTATAGGGTAGGCTGTGACCTAAGGGATACTTTCCATGGGTAGTGGGGATCCTGAAAAAAAGACATCACTCTACCTTGCATGATATCAGCTCATGTGATAAAAACTGCTAAGTTACCTACATGGCATGGGTCTCCCCTTGCTGAGTAAAATAAGTGAAGAAAAAAATAAGACACTTAATTGGTCATTTTTGTTTATTTGTTCAGGTGGTGTGAGCTTCACAGGCTGGACCAGCATTAATTGCCCACCCTTAATTGCCCTCAAGAAAGTAGTGGTGACCTGCGTTCTTAAACCACTATAGTCCATTGCTGAAGGGTGACATACAATGGAGTTAGGGACAGAGTTCCAGTATCTGTATCTAGCGATACTAAAGGAATATACTAAGGCAGGGTGTACAGTGGCTTGGAGGGGAACTTGTATTCCATGTATATGCAGCCTTTGTTCTTCTAGATAGCCAAGGAGATTGGAAGGTGCTATCTAAGAGGTCTTGGTGAATAACCATAGGTATTCTGAGATTTTTAACTTTGTCCACCCCAGCCCAACACTGGCAACTCCATATTTTAATAAATAATTGCAGTGCGTCTTGTACATTGAACACACTGGTGCTCACAGAGTGTGGGTGGTTGATGAGGTGCTAATTAAGTGGGCTTGTTTGTCCTGGATGGTATCAAGCTCTTTGAGTACTATTGAAGTTACACTCAGTCAGGCAAGTGTTAAGTTTTCCATAACACTCCTGACTTGAACTTTGTAGATGGTGGAAAGGTTTCGAGTAGTCAGGTGAGTCACTCACTGCAGGATTCCTAACCTCTGACCTGCTGCTAAAGTCAGCCTTTCTTTGATTAATCCAGTTCAGTTTCTGATCATTGGTAGTCCCAGGATGTTGGTAGTGGGGGATTCTGTAATGGTAAGAATGTCATTGACTATCGGGGCATTAATGCCCTGAAGAAGTGTCAGACCGGAAGAGTGGGGGTGCTGAATAGTCTCCAACACGGAAAGACAGACTGGGAGTGAGCATGGAGGAGTTGGGAAGTTGATGTATTTCATTCTATAAGCAACTATCATTCCAAATCACAGCATTCCATGTGAAATAATTATGAATACCATCATTATTTGCTGATACCCGAGGGAACAATTTTGGGACTACTAACTCACCAGTGTTAACGACTTTTGCCAATTTAGATTATCCAAGCCTTCCATAATGCTGTAAGGAGGTGTCAGCAATAGTATAAATTAAATGCAAGTACCTTCTTCATATTGCTTCAAATGGAAATAATCTTTAATAAAAACATTTGTATTTTGTAAACACCAGCTGCAGTAGGGTAACTGAAATTTTGCCTCACAATAATGCCAATTGTGGCAAACCACTGTGCTGCCATATAGAAGTCTCTCATTCATTACTAAGCACCTGACTGTTGATTGATATGAGTGATTAGCAGAGTACTCTCTAATTTGGGTCTGATCATTATTTCAAATTAACAAGTATTATGGACAAGGAGAATCACAGCTGTCATCTGAATTATAAAGTAGTATAGGGTTTTAGATTTAGAGCTCATCCAGTTTTTAATTAACAATTTGTCAAACTTCTTTTTGCTGATAGTGGAGAGATGGGTGTGTTTTCCCCATATTTTTGGGAGAAATATTCCTCAATGTTTAATCCTGATTTTAAGTAGAAATGAAACTGTGTCCAGTCCAGGTGGTGCTCATCCCTGTGTCCTCTCAACTCTGGTTCATATAGGTAGCTTATATATAGGAACCAAAATGTGATGTTAATGTATCAAATTCAATGTATCAGTCAATCTCAATTTACGTTTATGCTGGTAGCGTTCTGCACAAAACTGGAAACCATTTGATGACTTTTTTAGCTCCTTGACACTAAATCTAATACACTTTTTTTCATTGCATTTTATTGCAACTCTGTGTGTTTATGTATGAAAATGTTATGCTCCTAAGCTTAAGAGATATTTGTGCTGTGAAAGGAAATTGTAACCACTTCAAATATCCAGCATCCTACAAAAGTTATTTCCTGAGAAATTACACAATTCATTTGATGACAATGTACACTGTCCAAAGGTTCTTAAGAGTGGAGCCCCAGTTGGATTTGAAGCAAAATTCCCTTCACTTAATAATCTAGCATCACATCTGGCACAACGCATTGATGAGTCAACGTAGAACAAACTAACATCAATGACAAGACCCACTATAAACATAGCAACACTGCTTGTATTGTTCCAATCACGCATTTCATCACAGTATGTGATTCTACAGCAATTTTGTATTTTCCACATTAGCAATCACATACATATACAGCGTAAGGTCTCCAATTACCATCAAGAGAAAGTTGGTTATGAGTTCACACTCAAAAGATAGATCAAGAATGTCCCTATTCATTGAAAATTTATAGGAAAGATTACATATATCAGTGTGGACTGTTCTTTAGCCTAAAACCAAACATGTATTTGCAGAATTGTACAGTTCAGAAAAAGACTATTCATTACATCACTTTAAAGTTCGCTTCAAGGAAAAGTGACTCAATTCATGCACCATTTCCTTTCAATATTTCTTTTCAAATTATTTATTCCCATATTTAAAAGCTATTATGGATGGTTTCTACCAGTTTCCAATCAGGTATTCCTTCTCCTAAAGTTTCTCTACATATTCTCTACTATGATCTGTCCCCTTGATATTTTGTTAACAATTGAAATGTTTAAAGTTTACCTTTCAACCTGCTGACCAGTGGTAACATTTTCTCTCATTTACCTCATCGAATTGCATCAGTAAAAAGAACTATTATTTGAATGGAAAAAAAAACTGCAGCATGCAGATATGAAGAGGGATCTGGGTGTCCTTGTGTATGAATTACAGAAGGTTGGTCTGTGGGTGCGATTAAGAAGGTAATTAAGGCAGCAATTGGAATCATTGTTAAAGGGATTGAGTTTAAAAGCAGGGAGTTTATATTGCAGCTGTATAAGGTGCTGGTAAGGCCACACCTGGAATACTGCGTGCAGTTTTGGTCTCCTAACTTGAGAAAGGATGTACTGGCACGAAAGAGGATGCAGAGGAGCTTCACTAGGTTGATTCCGGAATTGAGGGGGTTGGCTTATGAGGACAGACTGTGTAGACTGGGATTATATTCATTGGAATTTTGAAGAATGAGGTGGGATCTTATAGAAACATAAAGTTATGAAGAAAATAGATCAGATAGGAGTAGAGAGGACGTTGCCACTGGTAGATGTAACTAAGACAAGAGGGCATAGCCTTAAAATTAGGGGAGCAGATTTAGAACTGAATTGAGAAGGAACTTCTTCACCCAGAGGGTTGTGAAACCATGGAATTCCATCCCAGTGAAGTAGTTGAGGCTTCCTCATTGAATGCTTTTAAAGATAAGATAGATAATTTTATGATCAGTGAAGGAATTAAGCATTATGATGAGGGGTGGGTAAGAGGAGCTGAGGCCATGAAAAGATCAGCCATGATCTTATTGATTAAGTGGGCTCAAAGGGACAGATGGCCTACTCCTCCTAATTCTTATGTTCATATCAGAGTTTCAAAGTTTATAATATTTACATTCTTTTCTAAGTGTCTCATTTTTCTTGGTATATCACCACAAAAGGAAGTTTAGCAGAAGTAATTATGTCTCCAACTGAACAAAGGTGATACTGCAACATAGTGGCAACCTTCTATCTCATAAGTGATGTTGTGATGTAACTGTTGATTCAATTCAATGTTAAGCATCATCTGCTGTGGTTCTCAGACCTCATTCTGACATGGCAGTATCTGCTACATATACTCCAAAAGAAGAAAGTATGCTGAGAAGGTGCTGCTATTTTCACCAGGCTCTCTCTTGACTATCTAACCTTAAGACATAGGAGAAGAAGTAGGCCAATCAGCCCATCAAGCCTGCACCATCATTCAGTGAGATCATAGCTGGTCTGATACTCAACTCACTTTGCTCCCTTTTTCCTATTCTGTTACTGATTTATGTCTGTCTGTCTCAGCCTTGAATTTACTTATATGATTTATCTTTACTACCCTCTGAAGTATAGAATTTCACAGACTCACTATCCTCATCTGAATTAGATGGATGACCCCTATTTTGATACTATGTTCTCTGATCTTAAAAATGTCCCCTCAAGGGAAAACAACATTTCCATATTTATTCTGTCATGTCCTCTCACAATTTTATATGTTTCAATAAGTTTGTCTTTTACTCTTCGAAACACCAACGAGTACAAGATCAACCTACTCAACCTAAGACAGTTCCTCCATATCTGGGATCAACCTAGTGAACGTTCTCTGGACTGTTACCAGTGAGCTTCTTGTTTTCAGTGTGCCATTTCCAATTCCTTCCAACTGTCACAGTCAGTGACCATAATTCAGTTGAAGACTTCAATGTCTGCTGTTTCCACATCTTAGTTGTACAATGATCCCAGCTGATGGTAATACTGTATAAGTCAGATCTCAGAATGAAACCTGGCTTGCTAGACCATAAATAAATTGCAAAAACAAGTAATAAGATGGTCAGTCACTGAATGTTTTCACAAAAGGTTGCCAATGTATCTTTAACAAAGAAATGGAAAAGTTAATTGCACAAAAAAAACTATGTTACATTGTACAAAACTTATTTGAAACAGCGTAATTATAAATACCAGAAAGATTCAACATTTTCAATCTCAACAATAACCTTACAGAAACACATATCTCAGTGAAGAGTCACCCTGTCTCCACTTTAAAGTTGTGTTAAATTGGCATGGCTGTAAATTGGTTTATTTTCAGAAAATTTCTGCATTTACTCATCGCATTTTCTTTCATTATGCTGGCCAGGTTTCCCAAACTAAACTAGTCCAAATTGCCTGCATTTTGTCCACATCCCTAGAAACCTTTCCTATTCAAGTCCAAATGTCTTATAAAAGTCTTAACTGTATCTACCTCGACCACGTCCTCTGGCAGTTCATCCATATACAAACTATTCCGTACGAAAAACTTGCCCTAAGGTCCCTTTTAAATCATTCTTGTCCCACATTAAAATTAAACCCTCCAGTTTTTAACATCCTGACCCTGGGGGAAAGATCTTCGCTATTCACCTTATTTAAGCCCTGCAGGGTATTACAAAATTTCTACGGTCACCCCTCAACCACCTACACTCCAGGGAAAAAGGTCCCAGGCGATCCTCTTCATATAACTCCAGATATTCTACAGTTTTGACTGACTTTGCTGGATAGTTAGCCAGGAAAGGTTGAAGATGAAAACCTGCCCTTATAGCCTTGGCTAAAAGAAACACTGATATTCCCCCACAAATACCTACTTAATTCCTTTCCCTCTCACCCCTTAAAACAGATACCTAACACCTGACAGATCCTCGTCTGACCCTCCCATAAATCTGACTCTCCTACCTTCTGTCCACCCTGACTTTGGCAAATACAGCCAACAGTTACAATCCCTGACTTAGCTGCCCAATCTCAATTCCCCTGCCAACAACCCCATCCAGAACATCTATGATAGCCCCCAAACCTCCGATTTGTCTTATGCCCTCAACCACATACCCAATACCCTACTTACAAATCTACATGGCATCATTCACCCCTCTGCTTACCTATGTACTTAGTGACTTATGGGTGGCATGGTGGCTCAGTGGTTAGCACTGCTGCCTCACAGCACCAGGGTCCCAGGCTCAATTCCAGTCTCGGGCAACTGTCTGTGTGGAGTTTGCACATTCTCCCCGTGTGTGTGGGTTTCGTCCGGGTGCTCCAGTTTCCTCCCAAAGATGTGCAGGTCAGGTGAATTGGCCATGTTAAATTGGCCATGTTAAATTGCCCATAGCGTTAGGTGCATTTGTCAGAGGGAAATGTGTCTGGGTTGGTTACTCTTTGGAAGGTCAGTGTGGACTTGTTGGGCCGAAGGACCTGTTTCCATGTTGTAGGGAATCAAGTCTAATCTAGTTACTCTCAATATTGCTTCGGCACTGATCTAGCTTATCACTGTCTACATGAATTCTCGGACTCAACTGCACTGCTTCAACTGGGATGACTCTTGGCCTGGAAGGTCCCATGAAAAATTCCTACAAAGGTAAATTGGTAACTTTACATCTGAATCAGAAACAGGGGCTCAATACAGATTGGAAATTTTGTTTCTCATTATTAGCTCAAAATTAACAAACTCTAGGACGAATGCAGGTTAATTATGGCAAACCAGCCTGGATTGTTTAAAGGCAAATCATATTTCACTAACTTCAGTTATTTAATGAGGTAATAGGGAGGGTTCAGAACATCACTGCTATTGACGTTACATACATGGACTTCACTAAAGTAGCATACAATAGATTTCTGAGTTAAGTTATAGCTCGTGGAAGAACCAGGTGACATTAGCGACCTACATCATTAAGTGACAGAGAACAAATTAACCACTGTTGTATTTCTTGATCTGAAGGAAGACTTATTATGAAGATTTCCAGTGGTCGGTTTAAGGCTTTTGCTCTTCCTGATGGATGTAAAACGTCTAGGCCTTGGTGTACAGATAGTTTCAAAGTTTTCAGAAGATACAAAACCTGACAGTGTTGTATCCATGAGAAGAAAAGCATAGACCAGGGACAGATTAATGGCAAGGGTGCGTACAATGGCAGATGAAATTTAATGCAGAGAAGTGTTCAGTAATTCATTTGGTAAAAAGAACACAGAAACAATATGAAGAGTACAACGCTAAAGGGGTTAAGAATTAAAGGACTTGGTGTTCAGTTTTGATTATTATTGAAGGTTGTAGGACATGGCTGATAAAGCATTAGTATCCAAGTCTTTACAAACAAGTGAGACAGAGTAAAAAGAAAGAATTTATGTTAAAAGTTGCATAAAACTTGGCTCAGCTTCAATTAGTAAAGTGCCAAAATCTGAGCAGCACACTTTAGCAACTGTGATGGAATTAGAATGTGTGCATGATTAATCTGGAAATTCAATACAACAAAGCTATAAATTGTTCTTTTACTTTAAACAGAAGTTTTATTATATAAACCTTCAAACATACAGATGATCTTAATATGGAGGTATGGACATCCAGGAGAACATCCCAGCAGTTAGTTCACAGTCCAGGTCTTGGGCTAGACAACCATAATCCATCTGGGGAATGTGGCCAAAGAACTACACAGCAGAGGACTACAGAGAAATCAGGAGGGAGAAATGGGGACATAAGTTATTTTTGGGAAATAGGGTTAAGGAGAATCCAAAGAGATTCTACAATTACAATAAGAGGAAAAAAAAGTGCAGAGAGCATAGGACTCTTTAAAGAGCAATAAGACTGTCTGTGTGGAACTGCAGGATATGGGTGAGATACTAAACGAGTATTTTGTATCAGTATTTACTGTGGAGAAGGATGTGGAAGCTAGTGAACTTGGAAAAATAGTGATATCTTGAAAAGTGTCCACATTACAGAAGAGGGTGTGCTGGATGTCTTCAAACACAAAGGTGAACAAATCCCCAGGATCTGATCAGGTGTATCCCACAACTTTGTGGGAAGATAGGGAAGAGATTGCTGAGATATTTGTTCATCAATAGACACAGGTGAGCTGCCAGAAAATTGCAAATTGGCTAAAATGGTGCCATTATTTCAGAAAGGTGCTGAGGAAAAGTTAGAGAACTTTAGACCAGTGAGCTTCACAACGGAGATGGGTAAGTTGCTGGAGGGGGTTCTAAGAACAGGATTTACATTCATCTGGAAAGCAAAGACTGATTAGGGATAGTCAACATGACTTTGTGCATGGAAAATCGTGTCTCACTAACTCGATTAAGCTTTCTGAAGAAGTGGTCAATAAGATAGATGAAAGCAGAGCAGTAGATGTTGTCTATATGGATTTCAGTGTGGACAGTATGGTGCTGGAAAAGCACAGCAGGTCAGGCAGCATCCGAGGAGCAGGAGAATCGATGTTTCGGGCATAAACCCTTCATTAAGAATGCGACTTGTGCGTTGGGGCTGGGAGATCTGCAGTCCTCACTTTCTCCTTTATGGACTTCAGCAAAGCATTTGACAAGGTTCTGCATGGAAGATTAGTTAGCAAGGTTAAGTCACATGAAATCCAGCCAACCGGACACAAACTTGGCTTGAAAGTGGAGCAAGGTTGGTGGTGGAGGGTTGTTTTTCAGATTGTGGTATGCCACAAGAATTAGTGCTGAGTTCACTGCTTTTCATCATTTATGTAAATGATTTGGATTTGAACGGAGGAGGAATGATTTGTAAGTTTGCAAATGACACCAAAAATAGGTGATGTAGTGGACAACAAAGAAGGTTATCGCAGAATACAATGGGATCTTGATCAGTTGGGTCAATGGGCTGAGGAGTGGCAGGTGGAGTCTAATTTAGATAATTGATGGTGTTGTATTTTTGCAAGGCAAATCAGTCCAGGACATATCCAGTTAATGGTAGGGTCCTGGGGAGTGTTGCTGAACAAAGGGACATGGGAAGGCAGGTTCACGGTTCCTTGAAAGTGGAACCTCAGGTAGACAGGCTAGTGAAGACATTTGGTACGCTTGCCTTCATTGGGCAGTACATGGAGTTTAGAAGTTGGGATATCATGTTGCAGCTTCTATAGCACATTGGTTGGTTAGGCTGCTTTCAGAATGCTACATTCAATTCTGGTTTTCCTATCAGAAAGATGTTGTTAAACCTGAAAGGGTTAAGAGAAGATTTACAAGAATATGGTCAGGATTGGAGTGTTTGAGCTATAGGGAGAGGCTGAATAGGCTGGGTCTGTTTTCCAAGGAGCAGAGGCTGAGGGTGATCTTATAGAGGTTATAGAATCATGAGGGGCATGAATAGAGTGAACAGCCAAGGTTTTTTTCTCCAAAGTAGGAGGAAGGCAAAACTAGAGGGCACAGGTTTAAGGTGAGAGGAGATAGATTTAAAAAGGATCCTGTGGGCTAAATGTTTCACACAGAGGGCGATGCATACAGACACAACTGCCAGAGGAAGTGGTGAAGATGGGTACAATGCCAACATTTAAAAAGGCACATGGAAGGATACATGAATAGGAATTGTTTAGAAGCATATGGGCCAAATGCTGGCAAATGGGACCAGTTTATGATAACTGGTCAGCATGAATGAGTTAAGACCGAAGAGTCTGTTTATATGACTCTATGCTGATGGAACTAAAACATCCAGGAAGTTCCTGAGTTGCTGATCTTTTTCTGACAAGTGATGCTAAGAGTACATCTGAGACAGCAAATGTGGAAACTGATCAACCTTTTCTCCTAGTAAAAAATGAGGTCTTCGGATGCTGGAGATCACAGCTGAAAATGTGTTGCTGGTCAAAGCACAGCAGTCCAGGCAGCATCTCAGGAATAGGGAATTCGACGTTTCGAGCATAAGCCCTTCATCAGGAATGAGAGAGAGTAGCCAAGCAGGCTAAGATAAAAGGTAGGGAGGAGGGACTTGGGGGAGGGGCGATGGAGGTGGTATAGGTGGAAGGAGGTCAAGGTGAGGGTGATAGGCTGGAGTGGGGTGGGGGCGGAGAGGTCAGTAAGGAGATTGCAGGTTAGGAGGGCGGTGCTGAGTTGAGGGAACCGACTGAGACAAGGTGGGGGGGGGGGGGGGAGGGGAAATGAGGAAACTGGAGAAATCTGAATTCATACCTTGTGGTTGGAGGGTTCCCAGGCGGAAGATGAGGCGCTCCTCCTCCAGCCGTCGTGTTGTTATGTTCTGCCGGTGGAGGAGTCCAAGGACCTGCATGTCCTCGGTGGAGTGGGAGGGAGAGTTAAAGTGTTGAGCCACGGGGTGGTTGGGTTGGTTGGTCCGGGCGGCCCAGAGGTGTTCTCTGAAGCGTTCCGCAAGTAAGCGGCCTGTCTCACCAATATAGAGGAGGCCACATTGGGTGCAGCGGATGCAATAGATGATGTGTGTGGAGGTACAGGTGAACTTGTGGCGGATATGGAAGGATCCCTTGGGGCCTTGGAGGGAAGGGAGTGTGGAGGTGTGGGCGCAAGTTTTACATTTCCTGCGGTTGCAGGGGAAGGTGCCGGGGGTGGAGGTTGGGTTGGTGGGGGGTGTGGATCTGACGAGGGAGTCACGAAGGGAGTGGTCCGTGCGGAACGCTGATAGGGGAGGGGAGGGAAATATATCCTTGGTGGTGGGGTCCGTTTGGAGGTGGCGGAAATGACGGCGGATGATACGTTGTATGCGGAGGTTGGTGGGGTGGTAGGTGAGAACCAGTGGGGTTCTGTCTTGGTGGCGGTTGGAGGAGCGGGGCTCAAGGGCGGAGGAGCGGGAAGTGGAGGAGATGCGGTGGAGGGCATCGTTGATCACGTCTAGGGGGAGTCTGCGGTCCTTGAAGAAGGAGGCCATCCGGGCTGTGCGGTGTTGGAACTGGTCCTCCTGGGAGCAGATGCGGCGGAGACGAAGGAATTGGGAATATGGGATGGAGTTTTTGCAGGGGGCAAGGTGGGAGGAGGTGTAGTCCAGGTAGCTGTGGGAGTCAATCGGTTTATAGTAGATGTCTGTGTTGAGTCGGTCGCCCGAGATAGAGATGGAAAGGTCTAGGAAGGGGAGGGAGGAGTCTGAGACAGTCCAGGTGAATTTGAGATCGGGATGGAAGGTGTTAGTAAAGTTGATGAACTGTTCAACCTCCTCGTGGGAGCACAAGGCAGCGCCGATACAGTCATCGATGTAGCGGAGGAAAAGGTGGGGGGTGGTGCCAGTGTAGTTGCGGAAGATGGACTGTTCCACATATCCTACGAAGAGGCAGGCATAGCTGGGGCCCATGCGGGTGCCCATGGCAACTCCTTTAGTTTGGAGGAAGTGGGAGGATTGAAAAGAGAAGTTATTCAGGGTGAGGACCAGTTCAGTCAGTCGAAGGAGGGTGTCAGTGGAAGGGTAATGGTTGGTGCGGCGGGAAAGGAAGAAGCGGAGGGCTTTGAGTCCTTCGTGATGGGGGATGGAGGTGTACAGGGACTGGATGTCCATAGTGAAATTAAGGCGTTGGGGACCGGGGAAGCGAAAATCCTGGAGGAGGTGGAGGGCGTGGGTGGTGTCCCGAACGTAGGTGGGGAGTTCTTGGACTAAAGGGGACAGGACTGTGTCGAGGTATTGGGAGATGAGTTCGGTGGGGCAGGAGCAGGCTGCCTACCTTGTATTATCCTGTTGTGACCATTGTACATGGAAGTGCTGAAGATGCAGACTTAGTAGACTCCCAATTTTGTTTTCTCAGTCAGACTACTACATACACTTATTCAGTTTCAACATTACACTATCAGCTTTTAATTGTACAACTTTGATTTACGCATCACGTGGCAGAAAACTTGCAAATGCAGAACCATCAAGTCTCCAGTGTTTCATCATCAATGACAACGCTTTGAATTGTTATGTTCATCTTCCTGATTTATTGGTCAAACCAAACTCTTTACAGACATGAGACAATCTGTCTCTTTGCCACTGACGGTATTCCTTGGTATGGAATGCTGATGTAGCATTGTCAATGCAGAAGGGGCTTGGCACACTTTAGTCTTGTATTTCACGGAAGCAAGATAGAACAGCTTTCCACCAGTTCTGGTATTTAAACGGACATCCTCGACAGGATTACCTGGAAGCATATGAAAGGAGCAAAATGTAGAATATGCCAAAGAATGACGCTACCAGCACACAACCCTGTTCAATTCAACTGTGGATCTCAAAACATTGTTATTACTCCAGCATTACTTCTCTTAACTATCGTGTTATCACGGAAAGAGATGGCATTGATAATCCCTGAGGATCAGCCAGTATTCTCCAGCAACTTACAAGGTTGTAAGGTCTGATGAGGCTGAGGTAGTGGTCTTTACGATAGCATTTCCTCTGCAGTTGCCAAACTGAGGTTGAACTTTTAATAATCTTCTAATTTTGAAACCACATTTGAATTCAGTACAGATGCATTTCACCAGGATTTGCATCTACATAACGTTTCTTACAAATAGACAATGAAATTATTGTTCAAGTAATGTATCCCAATGTGGAACTGTAATCTGAATTACTGCTTTCTGTGACTCGAGTTTTTACAATTTCTTTATTTTATCCAAAAGAGTCGAATATGTATTGCTAAAAATACTAGTCACAAGGAAGCTCATTTTGAGTAATGTTGAAACACAACTTTAAGCAATTCTTGAAACTCACGCTAATTTCCCAGTGTTTGAGAGAGTTAAAACTGTCAGAACTTCTTTTTAGGCAGGAAGCCTGCTCAACAGTGACTTTTTCTTTGTTTTTACGCTGAAGGCTGCTTCCATTTTAAAGAGCACAGGAGTTCTCCCAGTATCCCTTCTCAAGGATACATTTTTCCAATCTCATTCCTTTCCCTCAGTCATTTTTCATTCGTCATAGAGATGTACAGCACAAAAAGAGACCATTTGGTGCAACTCATCCATCCCGACCAGATATCCAAAATTAATAGAGTCCCATTTGCCAGCACTTGGCTCATATCCCACTAAAGCCTTCCTATTCATAAACCCACCCAGATGTCTTTTAAATGTTGTAATTGTATTAGCCTCCACCACTTCCTCTGCCAGCTCATTCCATACTTGTCCCCATTCTGTGTGAAAACATTGCCCCTTAGGTCCATTTTAAAATTTTCCCCTCTTGCCCTGAACTTATGCCCTCTAGTTCTGGACCTCACTCACGTCAGGAAAAAGACCTTGTATATTTACCCTATCCATGCCCCTCGTGATTTTATAAACCTTTATAAAGGTCATCTCTCAACCTGCGACGCTCCAGAGAAAACAGGCCCAGCCTGTTCAGCCTCTCCCTATAGTTCAAATCCTCCAACCCTGACAATATCCTTTTAATATTTTCTGAACGCTTGCAAGTTTCACAACATTCTTCCGATAGCAGGGAAACCAGAGCCACAAATGATATTCCAAAAATGGCCTAACCAATGTCTCGTACAGCCACAACATGACCTCCGAACTCCTGTACTCAATGCTCTGACCATACTAAATGATTTTTTCACCATTTCATCGACCTGCGACTCCGTTTTCAAGGAACTATGAACCTGCATCCCAAGATCTCTCTGTTCAGCCACATTCCCCAGAATCTTAGCATTAAGTGTATAAGTCCTGCCCCGATTTGCCTTTCCAATATGCAGCACCTTGTATTTATCTAAATGAAACTCCATCTGTCACTCCTCGCCCATCGGCCCATCTGATCAGGATCTTGTTGTACTCGGAGGTAACCTTCGCTGTTCACGCATCTCCAATTTTGGAGTCATCTACAAACTTACTAACTGTATTTCCTATGGTCACATCCAAATTACTTATACAAATGATGAAAAACAGTGGACCCAGCACCCAGCACCACTGGTCACAGGCTTCTAGTCTGAAAAGCAACCCTCCACCACCACCCTCTCTCTTCCACCTTCGAGTCAGTTCTGTATCCAAATGGCTAATTCCCTGTATTCCATGAGATCTAACCTTACTAACAAGTCTACCATGCGGAACCTTGTCGAATGCCTTACTGAAGTCCATATAGTTCATATCCACCATTCTACTCTCATCAGTCCTCTTTGTTACTTCTTCAAAGAAACTCAATCAAAATTAGTGAGACACGATTTACCACACACAAAGCTATGTTAACGGTCCCTAATCAGTCCTTGCTTTCCAAATACATGTAAACCCTGTCCCTCAGGATTCCCTCCAACAACTTGCCCACCACTGATGCCTATAGTTCCTTGGCTTTTCCATATCACTTTTCTTAAATAGTGCCACCTCATTAGCCAACTTTCAGTCTTCCAGCACCTCACCTGTAGCTATCGATGATCTAAATATCTCAACAAGAAGTCCAGCAATCATTTCCCTAGTTGCCCACAGAGTTTTAGAGTGCACCTGAGCAGGCCCTGGGAATTTATCCACCTTTATGCATTTTAAGACATCCAGCCCCACCTCCTCTGTGATATGGACATTTTTAAAGATATCACCATCTATTTCCCCACATTCTGTATCTTCCATATCCTTCTCCACATGAAACACTGATGTAAAACACTCCACCATCTCCTGCAGTTCACACATAGGCTGCCTTGGTGATCTTTGAGAGGTTCTATTCTCTCCCTAGTTACTTTTTTGTCCTTAATGTATTCATAAAAACCCTTTGGATTCTTCTTAACCCTATTTGCCAAAGCTATCTCATGTCTCCTTTATGCCCTCCTGATTTTCCTCTTAAGTATATTCCTACTGTTGTTATACTCTTCCAAGATTCATTTGATCTCTGCTTGTCTATCCCTAACATATTCTTCCTCCTTCTTGTTGACCCAAACCTCAATTTCTCTAGTCATCCAGCATTTCCTATACCTACCAGCCTAGCCTTTCACCATAATAGGAACTTACTATCTCTGGACTCTCCTTATTTCATTCTTGAAGGCTTCTCATTTTCCAGCCATCCCTTTACTTACAGGCATCTGCACCCAATCAACTTTTGGAAGTCCTTACTTATTACTGTCAAAACTGGCCTTCCTCCATTTAGAACTTTAACTTTTAGATCCTGTCTATCATTTTCCATCACTACTTTAATGGAATTATGGTTGCTAGCCCCAAAATGCTCTACTACTGACAACTGTCACTTGCCCTGCCTTATTTCCCAAAAGTAGGTCCAATTTTGCACCTTCTCTAGTACATCCACATACTAAATAAGAAAATTTTCTTGTACACATTTAAATTCCATCAAAACCCCTTGAACTATGGCAGTCCCAGTCTGTGTTAATTAAAGTTAAAATCCCCTACTATTACTACCCTTTAATTCTTACAGATAACAGATCTCTTTATAAGTTTGTTTCTCAATTTCCCATTGATGTCATGGGTGGGATGGGGACAGCGCTAGCGTTCAATCCCAATACTGTATCATCCTTTTCTTATTTCTCATTTCCACCCAACTAACTTCCCCGGGTGTATTCCCAGGAATATACTTAAATACAACCATAATGCTATTCCTTTTCAAAACTACCACTCCTCCTCTCTTGCCCCCCCCCCTTCTATCCTTCTTATAGCATTTGTATCCTGAAACATTGAGCTGCCAGTCCTATCCATCTCTGAGCCACGTCTCTGTAATCATTATATCCCAGTCCCATGTTCCTAACCATACCCTGAGTTCATCTGCCTTTCCTATTAGGCCTCTTGCATTGATATAAATGCAGTTTAATTTACCTCGTTCTCTGCTTTGTTCCTACCTACCCTCCTTGACTTGCTCCTTTTCCCAATTGTACCAGTCTCAGATGTACCTCTCTCCTCACTAGCTCCCTAGGTCACACACCCACCACTTTACTAGTTTAAATCCGCTTAAGCAGCTCTTGCAAATCTCCCTGCCAGTATATTAGTTACTTGCCAATTCAAGTGCAATCTGTCCTTCTTGTACACGTCACTTCTACCCTAGAAGAAATTCCAATGATCCAAAAATGTGAATCCTTCTCCCCTGCACCAACTGCTCAATCACGCATTCATCTGTCCTATCCTCCTATTTTGACCTTCACAAGCTCATAGCACTGGGTGTAATCCAAATCTTTGTGGATATCCTTTTTAAATTCCTGCCTAACTTCCTAGATACAGCCTTGAGAATCTCATCCTTTTTTCTTCCTTTGTCATTAATTCCAATATGTACAACGGCCTTCTACTGGTCCCACTCCCCTTTAAGAATATTCTACACTCCGAGAAATTCCTGAACCTGGCACCAGAAAGGGAAAACATAATTCTGTTTTCTTGCTGTTGGCTGCAGCAATGTCTGTCTGTGCCTCTGACTAGGCAGTCCCCATCATAATCAATGACTTGAACCTGACATACCCTCTTTACATTACAGCCAATCTTGGTACCAGAAATTTGGCTGTTTGTGCGACATTCCAGAAGTCCATCACCCCCTACATTTTCCAAAACAGCATACTTGTTTGAGATGGGAACAGCCACAGGAGACTTCGGCACTAGCTGCCTCCCTCCCCTACCCTACCTGACAGTAACTGATCTCCCTTCCTATAACTGCCATCCGTCACACCCCTGACTCCGGCGAATTCCTCATTGCACCTAACTGCCATTCTAACCAATCCATGTGATCTGATAGGATTTGCAACCAAACACACTTACTGCAGACATAAGAGTCAGTAACGTGGAAATTTTCCCTAATCTCCCACATCCGACAGGAAGAGCACATCACTCTACTAAAGGCCGTCTTTGTACCTTAACTATCTAGAAAATAGCTCAGTCCTACAACTTTAAAAAATACACAGCTCCAGGCTAACTTAGTACCTATTTTTAAAATTTTAATCAAGAGACATATAATAAAACATACAACCAAAAAGCACCCATTGCACTCACTATTAAAAAAAAAGACAGCAAGGTTACACTTAAACACCATGTACTTATCTGCTCCTGTGCTGTGAACTCTCCAAGGTCAACTGTGAATTTCGCTGTTGATTAATTTTTCTTAGATGTACTCCAATGTCCAGAAATACGTAAACTCAAACAGCAAAGGCAGTAGCTGTGCACATTCACTACTGTGTCAGACAGCAGTGTAGATTTCTTTCTCTCTCATTATGTGGTTTCTGCCTTTGTTCTCTTCCTCCTTTTTAAAGTGTTATTTTGATCTTTTTACCACCACGCCCCAAAGTTCCAAAGCAATGTGATAGCTTATAAAGCAGTAATTATTGCTCCTGGAATTCGAGGAAATCACCTCAAAAAAAAGAGAAACTCTTGTAGCCACAAATTTTTTCCCATCCTCCATCTTGGATTACCCAGAATCCTCAAGTACTTTGCTTCTTCCTGATCACTACCTAACTTGGAGCTTTTCAGCATTTCACTCATGTTCTATTACAGCAAGCAAATATTTTCAGATAAGGCCATAACTTTACTTTGTATTATTCTTAAAAGAACCCAATGAAGCACTAATTGTCTTAAATCCTCCTCTCCTGCTCATCTCAACCAACAGTCTGCTGGAGGCAAATCTAGCGAATTCCTTCCCATCCTGTTTACATCATTCAGATACAAAAAATCATTGCCCCTCTGTCCAGAATGTCTGTTCACTTACAAAGGCCCCTGATGTTCACAAATGTTTTACTGGTGAATGTACTGACATGGCTGGGAGAAACCTGGCTCACGGATATTAACACATTTGTTCTAATTAAAGCATTCCTCGAACTCTCTCCTCTTCTTGTCGAGCTTACCCCTCCCTTGACCATGTCACTTGTTCCCACCCTCTTATTGCTTCTACAAATTCTCAATCTCTACCACCCAGTTAAATGATACATTTTTTAGCGCTTTCCCTTCTCAACAAGTCCACAATCTTGTTGATGTTAATCTCCATCTCAAGTCACTTTTGACATTGATTTCTATACCCTGCTGGTTTTATACCCCATTATCTTTACCACCCACACACAAACTCTCAACATTGCAAATATTCATTCTCTTGTCCTTGACATCTCATAAATTCTCATACCACGTTAGTAAGATTACAAAGAAACATTATTTCCTCTAAGAGGCATTTCTGCTTTCAGGTTTAGCCTCCCTCTTTATATTGAAATCTTTTTGTTCATGTAACTGTAGTCAGTGCTCCGTGTAACTTTTCTCGCTAGTCCCTCCCCAGCTTCAAATACAGCACTAAGTCTTTTTCTCCTTTTGTTTACTCTGTTAATAATCAAGGTTCACTGCAGAGTTACTTATTTTCATTCTTTTCTATGACCTCAGAATTTTAGAACTCTTCAGCCTACTCCATTTTTCATTCCACATAGAACAAAAACTTGCATTTATAGAGACTTAACAGTCATACAGCTATCCAGCATGGAAACAGACCCTGCGGTCCAACTTGCCCCTGCCAACCAGATATCCGAAATTAACCCAGTCCCATTTGCCAACGTTTGGTCCAAATCCCCATCCAGATGCCTTTTAAATATTGTAATTGCACCAGCATTCACCACTTCATCTGGCAGTCCATTCCATACATCCACCACCCTCTGTGATAAAAAGTCACCAGTTGGGTCCCTTTTAAATCTTTCCCCTCCCACCTTAAACCTACGCTCTCTAGTTTTGGACTCCACCACCCTGGGGAAAACTATTTACCCTACCCATGCCCCTCATGATTTTATAAACCTCTATCAGGTCACCCCTCAGCTGCTGATGCTCCAGAGAAAATAGCCCCAGTCTATTCCTATTGCTCAAACTCTCCAAGTCTGACAACATCCTTGTAAATCTTATCTGAACCCTTTCAAGTTTCATAAAATTCTTCCTTTCTCAGGGAGACACGAATTGCACACAGTATTTGAAAAGTGGCCTAACCAATGCCCTGGCTGAACTCCTATACTCAATTCATTGACCAATAAAAAGCAAGTGTACCAAAACTATCCTACCTACTTGCAACTCCACTTTCAAGGAACTATGAACCTGCATTCCAAGGTTTCTTTGTTCAGCCACATGCCCCAGGATCTTACCAGAGTCCTACCCTGATTTCCTTTCCAAAATGCGGCATCTCACATTTATCTAAATTAAACTCCATCTGCCACTTTGCATCCCATTGGCCCATCTGATCAAGGTCCCGTTATACACGGAAGTATACCACACCACACCATCAATTTTAGTGTCATGTGCAGATTTACTAACCATACCTCCGTGTGTTGACATCCAAATCGTTTATATAAATGACAAAAAGCAGTGGACCCAGCATCAATTATGGCACACCACCGGTCACAGGCCTCTAGCCTGAAAAGCAACTCTCCTCCATCATCCTCTGTCTCCTACCTTCGAGCCAGTTCTGCATCCAAATGGCTAGTTCTCCATGTATTCCAAGTGATCTACTTTACTATCGAAGCTACCATGTGGAACTTGTCGAATGCCTTACTGAACTCTACGTAGATCACATCCACTGCGTTACCTTCATCAGTCCCCACATTACTTCTTTGAAAGACTCACTTAAGTTAGTATGAGACAATTTCCCACATACAAAGACATGTTGACTATCCCTAATCAGTCTTTGCCGTTCCAATTACATGTAAATCCTATCCCTTAAGATTCTCTCTATCAACTTGCCCACCACTGATGTCAGGCTCACCGCTCTATAGTTTCCTGGCTTTTCCTTAGCACCACTCTTAAATAATGGCAACATAGTAACTAACCTGCAGTTTTCCTGCACCTTATATGTGATTATGGATAAACAAATGTCTCAACCATGGGCCCAGCAGTCTCTTTCCGAGCTTCCCATGAAGTTCTGGGATACATCAGATATGATCCTGAGGATCAGTCCATCTTAATGTGTTTTAAGATGGAGAAAGTGAGGACTGCAGATGCTGGAGATCAGAGCTGAAAATGTGTTGCTGGAAAGGCACAGCAGGTCAGGCAGCATCCAAGGAGCAGGAGATATTCCTGAAGAAGGGCTCACGCCCAAAACGTCGATTCTCCTGCTCCTTGGATGCTGCCTGACCCGTTGCGTCTTTCCAGCAACATATTTTCAGTTCTGTGTTTTAAGATGTCCAGCACTTCCTCTTCTGTAAGATGGACACTTTTTAGGATATCACTATTTATTCTCCCAAGTTCCATATCCTTCTCCACAGTAAATACTGACGTGAAATACTTCTTCAATATCTCACCGATCTCCTACGGTTCCACACTTGGGCATCCTTGCTGATCTTTAAGGGGCTCTGTTTTCTCTCTAGTTACCCTTTGTCCTTAATGTATTTATAGAATCCCTTTGGATTTTCCTTATCTCTATTTGTCAAAGCTTTTGCATGTTCCCCTTTTACGCTTGTGATTTCCCTCTTGAGTATGCTCCTACTGCTTTATACACATCTAGGGATTCACTTCATCCTTGCTGCCTATAACTGACATAGCTAAAAAAAAAAATCACACCACACCAGGTCATAGTCCAACAGGTTTATTTGGAAGTACTAGCTTTTGGAGTGCTGCTCCTTCCTCAGGTAGTTGTGGAGTATAAGATCGTATTCACAGAATTAATAGCAAAAGTTTACAGTGTGATGCAACTGAAATTATATATTGAAAAAGATGTGGATTGCTTGTTAAGTCTCTCATCTTTTAGAATGACCATGTTGGTTTCAATTCTTTCATACATAAATTGCAGAACCTTTTAAAAATGTTGTATTAATAAGTGAACTTTAACAATTGGTGCAATGCATCCAAGGTGTGAAGTGCCCTATGTGATACTGTCTGTGACACAATGTTCAGACTGATTCTAATCTAAAAAACGGAGTGACAGAATCTTACATGGATTCAGTCAGTTTTTGAGCAAATAAAATATAATTCTGCAAGTACAAATTCACCCCACAAACTTGTGTGTGTGTGTGTGTGTGGGGGGGGGGTGGGTAGGAATGGTTATGAGTGTCTGTGAGAAAGTGTGTGTGTGTGAGAGTGAGAGTGTAACACTGTATAAGCCTGTGAGTGGATGTATATGTGAGCATATGAGAGAGAGCTTGTGTATGAAATGGTCTGCATGAGTGTATCTATAAGAGCGCGTGTGTCTGTGTGTGTATAGTGCAGTGAGGTCACTTGTAGTGTGATATGAACCCAAGATCCCGGGGTGAATTTGTACTTGCAAAATTACATTTTATTTTGCTCAAAAACTGCATGGCTACACGTAAGATTCTGTAAAGCTGTTATTTAGATTCGAATCAGTCTGAACATTGTGAGACTGTCTGTGACACACAGGGCATGTCACATTTTCAATGCATTACCTGGGCCAACATGACACCAATTGTTAAAGTTCACTTGAGAAATGTAATTTTAAAAAAATTTCTGTGATTTACATATGAAAGAACTGACACCAAAATGTTCATTCTAAAAGATGAGACTTAGCAAACAAGCTAGATAGAACATAGAAAAGTACAGCACACAACAGGCCCTTAGGCCCACGATGTTGTGTTGAGGTTTAATCCTATTGTAAAATATAATAACTTGACCTACGCACCTCTCAACTCACTGGTATCCATGTGCATGTCCAGCAGTTGCTTAAAGCCCCCAATGACTCTGCTTCCACCACCACAGCTGGCAATGCATTCCATGCATTCACAACTCTCTGTGTAAAGAACCTACCTCTGACATTTCCTCTATACTTTTCTCCTAATATCTTAAAACTATGACCCCTTGTACCAGTCAATCCTGTCCTGGGGAAAAGTCTCTGGCTCTTGACTCTAAGTATTCCTCTCTATCTTGTATACCTTGATCAGGTCTCCTCTCTTCTTCCTTCTCTCCAGAGAGAAAAGTCTGAGCTTATTCAACCTTTCTTCATAAGGCAAGCCAGCCAGTCCAGGCAACATCCTGGTAAATCTTCTTCACACCCTCTCCAAAGCTCTGATCTTTCCTATAGTGGGGCGACCAGAACTGGACAAGTGTGGTCTCATCAGGGACTTGTAGAGCTGTAGCAAAGCCTCCCAGCTCTTAAACTCGATCCCCCTGTTAATGAAAGCCAAAACACCATATGCTTTCTTAACAACCCTATCCACTTGAATAGCAACTTTGAGGGATCTATGTACTTGCACACCCAGATCCCTCTGTTCCTCCACACTGCCAAGAATTTAATCCTATAGTCAGCATTTGAGCTCGACCTTCCAAACGCATCATTTCGCATTTATCCAGATTGAACTCCATCTGCCATTTCTCAGCCTAGCACTGCATCGTGTCTGTGTTGCACTGCAGCCTGCAATAGCCCTCGATACTATCAACGTCACCTCCAACCTTTGTGTTATCTGCAAATTTACTAACGCACCCCTCAACCTCCTCATCCAAGCCATTTATAAAAACTACAAAGAGCAGAGGCCCAAAAGTAGAGCCCTGCGGGACCCCATTCATCACTGACCTCCAAGCAGAATATTTTTCATCTACAACCACTCTGCCTCCTGTCAGCCAACCAATTCTGAATCCAGATAGCCAAATCTCCCTGTATCCCATATTTCCTGACTTTATGAATATGGGGAACCTTATCAAATGCCTTGCTGATGTCCATATGCACCACATCCACTGCTCAAAGAACTCAATAAGGTTTGTGAGGCATGACCTGCCCCTCACAAAGCCATGCTGACTGCATTTAATCACACTACGCTTTGCAAATAATCATAAATCCTATTCCTCAGAATTCTTTCCAAAACTTTGCTGACCAGAGACGCAAGACTGACTGGTCTGTAATTGCCAGGGATTTCCCTACTGCCCTTCTTGAAAAGAGGAACACATTTGCCTCCTTCGAATCCTCAGATACATCTCCCATGGAGAGTGAGGAGGCAAAGATCTTCACCAGCGACTCAGCAACCTCCTTTCTTGCTTCCCGGAACAGTGGAGAATAAATCTAGTCTGGCCCTGACGACTTATCAATCTTAATGTTTTCCAAAATTTCTAGCACATCAACTTAATCAATTTTGATCTGGTCAAGCCTGTATCTCAGCTCCTCAAAGTTTTCATTCGCAACAAGGTCCCTTTCCTTAGTGAAAGCCGAAGCAAAAAACTCATTTAGGGTTTCTCCGATCTGCTCAGACTCCATGCACAAGTTCCCTCCACTATCCCTGACCGGCCCTACCTTCTCCCTGGTCATTCTCTTATTCCTCACCTATGAGTAAAATGCCTTTGGGTTCTCCCGAATCCTTCTTGCTAAGCCTTCTTTGTGCTCCCTCCTGGCTCTCCTCAGTCCTTTTCTGAGCTCCTTTCTAGCAAACCTGTAATCCTCTAAAGTTGTGCTAGATCCTTGCTTCCTCTACCTTACGTACACTGCCTTCTTCCTTTTGACGAGGAGCTCCTGTGTTCTTGTCATCCAAGGTTCCTTAATCTTACCCCTTCTTAACTGACTCAGAGGAACCAATCAGTGCACCACTTGTAACAACTGCTCCTTAAATAGTCTCTACATGTCTGCTGTGCCCTTTCCATGGAACAATTGCTCCCAGTCTGTACTTCCCAACTGCTGTCCAACAGCGTCATATATTTTCTTTTCCCCAATTAAATATCTTGCCTCAGTAACTGCTCCTTTCCCTCTCCAAGGGTATGATAAACGTTAGGCAGTTGTGATCACTGTCAAAGTGTTATCCCATCATGACATTTGACACCTGTCCTGGCTCAATGCTGAGCACCAAATCCAAAAATGGCCTCTCCCCTGGTCGGCCTGTCCACATACTGAGCAAGGAAATCCTCCTGAACACAACAGACAAAAACACCTCCATCCAATCCATCTGCACTTAGGAGGTTCCAGTCGACATTGGAAGAGTTGAAATCACCCATTAAACAACTCTGTTACATTTGCATTTTTCCAGAATATGCCCGCCTATGAGTTTTTCAATCTCTCTATTGCTAATAGATGGTCTGTAGAAAATCCCCAATGCAGTGGCTGTTCCCTTGTTGTTCCTAACTTCCACACATACTGACTCAGTAGACAAACCTTCCTCAACAACCTTTATTTCTGTAGCTGTGATGCGCTCTCTGATTATCAATGCTCTACCCCCTCCTCTTTTTCCACCCTCCCTGTTCTAAACCCTGGAACATCAAGCAACCATTCCTGCCCCTGTGAAATCCATATCTCCGTTACGGCCACAACATCACAACCCCAAGTACTGATCCATGCTCTAAGTTCGTCCTCTTGTTTCTTACACTCCTTGCGTTAAAGCAGACATATTTTAACAAATCCCTTTGTTTCACTGCACGAGAAACCTTCCCGATAGATACACTACATTCTGTCAATGCCCCATCTGCAAATGTCCCCCCCTCAGATATGTGGCTCTGATTCCCGCCCCCCTGCCAAACTAGTTTAAACCCTCCCAAATCACACGAGCAAATCTCCCACCCAGGACATTTGTGCTCCTCCAGTTCAGGTGCAACCCACCCTTCATGTATAGGTCCCACCTTCCTCAGAAGGTAGCCCAATAGTCTAGATGTTTTTCAATATATAATTTCAGTTGCATCACACTGTAAACTTTTGCTATAAATTCTGTGTCTTGCAACCTCAAACTCCATAACCAACTGATGAAGGAGCAGCTAGTGCTTCCAAATCTTCAAAGCAAGTTTGGGATTTACATATTAATGAATCAAAACATACAACCCATTCTAAAAGATGAAAGACTTAACAACAATCTAGGTTTGATCAATATAACATATCAGTTGTATGACACAATGACCTTTTGCTATAAATTCTGTTACGTATGACCCTGCTCCACCTGACGAAGGAGCAGCACTCCAAAAGTTTGTATTTCCAAATAAATCAGTTGGACGATAACCTGGTATTGTGTGACTTTTAACTTCACTTTAAAACTAATAGAATTATGATCACTATCCAAGAGTGCTCCCCCACCAACATCTGCCATCTGCCCTGCCTTAGTCCTCAGGTCATCTCAGTGCTTTTTAACCATATTAGTTGTTCCTGTACTACCTCAATTGTTGTTAGATAGGCAAAACATACATTACATTGTCTCCTAATTAAAAGCTTTGAGTTACTTAAATAAGACTGTTTCCGATTAAGCTTATATTCTTTGGAGGTCTGTTAAATCTTTGTGACATCCTTTGTTTTGGGCCTTAAGCATTAAGAATTATTACTTGAAAATTAATAAAAACTGAGAAATAGAATGAAAGAATGGCCTCCTTCTGTGATTAAACCAATCAATCCAATATCCTTATTTAATTTTATCTGGCTAGTTAGTTATAATTTTCAAACTAATAATTTCTACATATTCCTTCTCTGGTTCATGACACATTTGGCACTAATTTGCAAAGCTCCACTGCTAAGTGTTTTGCAAGCTAATAATCATGTAATATAGAACTGCTCCATGCTATTAATAACCACGAGATGGCACTATAAACATAGTTTTTCATTCCATGACGCAGCACTTAACTGCAACTTGATTACACAATGCCTTCAAAATTGGAAAATCGTGAAGTACTCCACAGATGCACTGGAGAATAAATGGACATAACAATGAGTTGTTATGATGGGAGCTAAACATTTGGGCAAAACAATAACATGAAGTATTAGTGAGGTGCAAAAATTAAGACAATTTAATATTGAATTTTTTAGACCATAAAATATTGCAGCAGAATTAGGCCATTCTAGCCGCTGATTGTGCTTCACCATTCGATCGCAGCCATAGAGATGTACAGCATGGAAACAGACCCTTCAGTCCAACCCGTCCATGCCGACCAGATATCCCAACCCAATCTAGTCCCACCTACCAGCATCTGGCCCATATCCCTCCAAACCCTCCCTATTCATATACCCATCCAAATGCCTCTTAAATTATGCAATTGTACCAGCCTTCACCACTTCCTACGGCAGATCATTCCATACATGTACCATCCTGGCTGATATGTTTCGCAACCCCATGTTCCTGCCTTCTCCCCATATTCATTGATCTCCTTACAAATCAGCACTCTTGATAAACCAGCAAAGATTGTACACCAGAAATACCACGTTCTACCATAACATCAGAGAATTTATGCTGTAATTAAAGTATAACAGGGATGTTCATACCCCTGCATTTCTATTACTTAGCATGTGATTTTACATTGATTTTTAGGAGCGGTGTTGATAATTTTGAAATTGTTTTGAAGATTTACTCTAAGCTTCACTTGGCCAATGTTTCTTTATACGTACCTCTTGATTATCCGGAATATTTGATCAATCAGTACACTCCTGATCCCATAGGTGTTGGTGAATAAAATGTTTGCTGTATCTCAGTGTTAAATACACTCAATAACTTATCATCCACAGCCTTCTGCAGCAATGAGTTCCACAGGTTAAGCACCTTTTGCTTAAGAAATTCCTCACATCAGTTCTAAATGGTCATCTCCTCAATCCTAGACTCTCTTACTAGGATTCTCCACGTCCACTTTATCCAGACCTCTCAATATTCTGTAAGCATTAATTAGATGCCCTCTCATACTTCTAAATGCCACCGTTTGCAGACCTAGCATTCTCAACTGCCTCATATAAGCCCTTCATTCATATACAGCACTGAAAGACCCTTCTGTCCAACTCGTTCATGCTGATCAATATCCTAAATTAATCTAGTCCCATTTGCCAGTATTTGGCCCGTACCTCTCCAAGCCCCTTCTCTTCATGTACTCATCGAGATGCCTTTTAAATGTTGTAATTGTACTGACCTCCACCGGAGACTCATTCCATACATGCACCACCCTCTACATAAAGAGGTTGCCCCTTAGGTCCCTTTCACATGTCCATTTTCCCTTCTCACCTTAAACCTATGCCCTCTTCATCTTGGGATAATTCCTGTAAACCTCCTCCAAGTCCCCTCCAAAGCTGGAGCATCCTTCCTTAGATATATGGACCAAGGTTCTAGTCAGGCATCTGGAATAAAGCCTCAGTAGTACATCACTACTGTTGCATTCTAGCCCCCTCAAAATGAATGCCATTTGCCTTGTCACCACCAAATGAACCTACATATTAACATTAAGAGAATCCAGAACTAGAGCTCCCAAGTGCCTTTGTGTTTCAAACCCTTTCCCATTTAGAAAGGTCTTTGCTTGTATTCTTCCTACCAAAATGCATATTCTCACACTTTCCCACAACGTAGTCACCTGCCTCATCTTTGACCACTCTCCAAGCCTGTCCAAATCTTTGTGCAGCCTGCCCACTTCCTCAACACTACCTGTCTTTTCCCCCTGCTCCCCCCAACCCCACCCCCCAATAGACAGGATTGTATGTTGAGAGGAAGCTTCAAGGCCATTTGGACAAGTTGGCTGAGTGGATAGATGCAGTACAACATTGTTAAATGGGAACTTAATACTTCAGTGTGGAAAAACATAAAGGAAGGGAATTATTTAAATCTTTACATATTGGGAAGTGCATATATACAAAAGGGGGAAAAGACAGGTAGTGTTGAGGAAGCAGGGAGGCTGCAGAAAGATTCTAGTTAATCAAAACAGACCGATAGGTACAGCAAACAATTAGAAAGGCAAATGGCACACTGGCCTTCACTGCAAATCATTTGAGTTCAGAAGTAGGGATGTCTTAGTAGTTATGCAGGGCCTTAGTGAGACCAGGCCTGGAATATTGTACACAGTTTTGATCTCCTTATTCTAAGAAAGGATATACTTGCCATACAGGATATGCAGCAAAGGGTCACTAGGTCAATATTAGGAATACCTGAACTATCCTCTGAAGAGGGGTCCATATTCACGAGAGGTCAAAGGATGACAGACCATCAGATTGAAACATGTGAACTTCCAACATGGCTGGAAAAACGAATGATGGGAGGATATTTTCCTGTTTGGAAAGACTAGAACCAGGGATGCAGTTTCAGGCGATAGGAAAAACCATTTAGGACTGAGATAAGGAAACGTCTTCAAACAGTAGTGAACCTTGGAATTCTCTACTGCAGGCAACCAATTCATTTAATATATTCACAATTTTTCCCCATATTTTAAAAACATCAAGATGTTGGGAGAGAAAGCAGAAATATAGCATTGAGATAGAGGATCAACCAAAATCATACTGAATGGCAGATTAGAAAGGCCAAATGGCCTTCTCTTGATCCTAGTTTCTATGACAAAAGAGGAGCTGTTAGTAGCAGTCTCTAAGCAGTCAGAACAAGGGAGAAGTTGAGTTGCTCAGATGAAAATTCCAAAAGCAGAAGGCTGTGGAGGTATCAGAGAAGACATCCAATAAGCAAAACACACAAGTTTAAGGAACCCATGTGGCAACAGTGAACTAAATTAATAGTTTGTCTAAAGGTCTCAAGGAGACATATTAATTGAAATAAATAGCATTGAAGGACTTGTTACAAAAAAAATCATTACAGCCATACCAGTTGAACAAGAAGTTCTTCAAGGAGATAGGACTGACTTTTGATTGAGTTTAATGGGGATAAAAGGGATTAATCATTGTTTCTGATATTTGTAGTGAGTTTGTTTCAGATAGTTCTTGTATGTGTACTGCAGTTGCTTTCTTTGAATAATAAGTTTTTATCTTCCATTGTGAAAAGTACATTGGCAGGCTCTTATGAACTTATTCAGTGAATAGCTTCCATGGTAAAAAAAAATATGGTTTATAACTAGATTTTTCTCTAGGATCTGACATGCCCAGATTAACATGAGCTGGGATTATAACATCAAGGAGGTTGTCAGCTGTGGCAAAGTCATGTCAGGTTACGATGATAAAACATTGACAGTCTTGATGGAGTCGATGTATGAAGTGGCTCATATCATAGTCAAATATGATACTAAGGCTTTGCAAACAGCCTAATGCTGCCTCTGACACTACTCAGGAACAGCTTATGGTAGAGATAAAGTATCACTAATTTGAGGAAATTAATGATTATTTTGTACATGATATTGAACAACATTTGTAATTGAACCATATAAGGAGATTCAAGGGGGAAAGACTAGAATGTTGATGAGATATAGGTATTGTACAGTGTTTTAACAAAGGAAATGGTGAGAAAAGTGCAGAGGTTTGGAGGGGAATTCTGAGATTAGCACCTGGAGCTGATTAAATAGTTGCCAATGGAAAACTTAGAGATGTGCTGAATGCAAAATAAGGCCAGAATTTGAGGATGAGATTGTGGCCAGAAAAATTACAAAGACACAAAGGGATCAAGGCATAGAAGGAGTTGGGTATGATTAAGAAATTTGAATTTGCTGGTTGGGCACCAACGTAAATCAGCAGAGTACAGGCCAGTTGTACCTGGTGCAAGTTAAAATTCAGGCAGCAGAGCTTTAGATAGGCTCAAATTATGGAGGTTGAACGGTAGGATGTTAGTCAAGAAAGTGCTGGCTATGTTTACGTAACTTCCCACATGTAACTTCCTCTTGAAAATGCAGGTTGTACACCTCCTTGAGGTACAATACAAAGAACTGAATGCTGCACTATAGATAGTGGGCCAAAGTCTTTCTTCTCCTCGTGTCATAGCTGACTTGAGGGAAAGGTCAGAATTCAATTTTGTTTATAATGAAAACTGTTTTTATTTCAAATTTCCAGCATCCACAGTATTTTGATTTTCTACTTGTTTTTGATGAGTTATTTAAATCACACTGCTTCTCTACAATTCCTAGTTTTTTTAAATCAAGATCATCATAAATTTGAGAGATCTGAAGTAGATATCATACATTTCTATTTATTCACCACACCTGTAACAGTTTCACCTACCCATGTGGTCAGTGTTTCTTTCTAAATTCCACCCTTACTTGTACAACCTGAGACATCTGTAATTTTTCATTTTGAATATATTAACACAAGACATTGATAAGAACATCAACACATTCAGGTTCATAGGATAATCCCATATAAAATGCCACGCTATGTCTTTCAGCTTGCTTTTTGTCTCCAACCACTCAACTAATTACTAACCCATACTGAAATGATACCTTCAAGGAACATTGATCTTTGCTAATAAATTGTTCCTGTTGGACTTTACAAAAAGCCCTGTAGGAAGTCTATGTGGACACTGCTCATCACAGCAAACACCTCAAAGAATTCTACCAGAGTAAGGTTTAGCGCATATACTGAATTCTGGATGAGCGGTTGAGGTGGGGTGAGGAGAAGATGAGACACTAATCAGGATTGCACTGATGAGAATCTCCATTGACGTATTGTCGGTTTGGGAAGCAATCCTTTCTTTCTCTTCTAGCACTGTCTTTAAAACCTACTTGATGACCAGGTGTGTAAAAGGTAAAATACAGTGCAAGCTATTTTTGAAATACCACTGTCTTATCTACTTTTCATCCATTTAATTGGAACTCAGTTTACTTTTCATCTGAAAGATCACATCTCCTGTGGGCAACATTGTGGAATGCTGGTCCAGCTAGATATTTTACAAATTACATCTAATAACTGAAACTTTAAAAATTAGATTAAAAGATTATTTGACTGTACAAGAGAAAATGATTTTGTCATAAATCCAATTAATCCGCTGTTACAATAAGTGCCAGAAATGGAAATGTGTAATTTAAACTAAGAACTCTTATAAACTGAACAGAAAATTATAGAAACGCACAACAAGTCTAGCAGCATACATGAAGGGGGCGGAGGAAACACAAACACCGAATTAAGTAATGAGAACTAAGGGAAGTGCACCAACCTGTTCGTCTAACTAGAGATGCTAACAGGCCAGCATCAACATTGCTGTTTGCTGGAATCCATGATGTGAAGGAGCCAATGTTGGACTTGGGTGGATAAAGTTACAAACCACACAACACAAGGTTATGGTCCCACAGGTTTATTTGGAAGCACTAACTTTCGTAACGTCGCTCCTACATCAATTAGCTGTGAAGTGTGATTTGTTTTCCCCCCAGTTTGCTGGAATGTTCTACCCTCTTTCCACGTGATGGGGCCCATCGGGAGGAAAAAAAAGCGCGTGGGTAACGTCATTTCTATTATTCACGTACACCTCGACGTGCTTACGACATCACGCGGCCACGGCAAACCGCTGCTGTTTCAGAATGGCACCGCCTCTTTTCATACCCACCCGCGCGAGCTCCTTCCCCTCACCCCTGCCGAAGGTTCTAAACCGGCGGAGACGCCCCTCACCGCCGATGACGGGAATGCGTCACTCCGTCACCTCCGATTGACAGCTATGTTGGCCAATAGGTTCCAAGAAGCGGGAGGGGCGGGCGCCGGGGATGTCGAATGAGAGCTGGGCAGGGTGGCGGTTGGGAGGCATGGTAACTCCAGCTGGTGGCAAAGTTTGCGGATTGGAAGTATTTTGTGTCTGTGCGAAACACAGAGAGTAGTCGGGAAGGTGGGAGAGGGGAGAGAGTTGATCCCGCGGTATCAGGCTAGCATTTTACTCCTTAGTAGGGAGGGTGAGTGAAATAAAGACTGAGCATAATAGGACAAGCTAAAATAGAGTGAAGTAGGAAGCCCGGAGGCTGCAGCTTCATTCGCAATGTCCGATGATCCCAGCTCCTTGCCCTGGTCCATCATCAGGGAGGATTATGAACTCAAGGAGGTGATTGGTAAGTTATTTGCAATGCAGCTTTCTTTGTTCATTTTTGTTTTTCGCAAGGTTGGAAAGGATATACTTATAACGCAGGCAAGATGTGTGTGAATTGGGTGTAGTTGCAGCCACTCGGAATAGGCCTCTGGTCACCGAGCCGAAATAATAAAACCCCCTTATTAAAAGGCTTGAAGCTGTTATGTGTTTGCAGTTTTTGTTTTAGTCTGTTTTTTTAAAAAAAAAATTTGAACCACACTTCAGTTTTTCTTTTAGCAAAAGACTTAATAAAGAAATAGCTGACTGTACTTGAGGGAGAGGCCTACTGCATCTAGCCTTTCATGCGAATTTTTGTTTAATAATTTATTCGCCTGTCAATAGGAGATGAGTACAGTATGGTGGGGGTGGGGGGGGGGGTAAATGTGGATTAGGCCGATTTTTTTTTATACTATAGTTTTTATATTGAATTTTCAGTTCTTTTCTATAAAAAAAATCTGTCACGAACCAATCGTGAGCTTTGCGCATAGGAAGAATGAAATGCAGCGTGTTAAATCTATAAATCGCCTTTAACGAGACTCAATGCCACGTTATTAAATCAGCTGACTAACCCTTAAACAATTGTCTGCAAGTTAATGAACAAGCCATTTTGTGAAAATGAGGATGTATATTTTGCATGATAGCGTGAAGCAATTAGTTTGACAAGATGTGTGGATTTTTATATCGCTTGTGATGCTTTTATAAGGTTAACTTTACGGGAGATCGCAAATATTCCAGCGTAGCTCATTTTTAATGTTCTGAATAGAGTTAAATTCGTTACTAATTTCATATAAAAATTTATGCCAATAGAAGGAAGTCTGTCTATCTTTTCAGTTCCAATAAGTGAGTTTTTAAAATTCAAAGTTAAAATTACTACAATTGTGTACAATGCAATAGTTCTTAACTGGAAAGGACGAGCAACGCTAATGCGTGTAACTTGGCCATGATTTCCCCAGTGATGTTTTGAAAATGTCAGGAGGAATGCAGATACCCTGAGGCAACTGGGGGTCATGTTTGGCACCTTGTGTTGATCTTGAATTTTGCATTGGGGAAATAGACACTTTGTGGAAAGAACTACATTGCTGCTGGGATTTCTGTTTGGACTGAGTTCATTTGTCTTTTGGGCAAGTGCTGGTCATAGAGCTGAGGAAAAGTGGGGAAGAGGGTGGGTGGAAAACTCAAGAGGTGAGAAATTGCAGTATTATACTTTGTTTCCTGTCTGCCAATACTTTTCATGCTGTTAAGCAGTTAGATAAGTACTTAGAAATTGTAAACAAGTTGTATATTGTTTAGTTTTTAAATTGACAAGTTAGGTGACTCATCACCAAGGTGGAGAGAAAAATAAAGTCAAGTCTAGATGCAAGACATGTACACAATAATAATGCATTTCACCATTTTTAAAAATGGGGCAGCATAGTGTGTGAAACTTGCAGCTTCTAAGATGACCCCCATCCACCACCACAAATTAGTATTCTCAAATAGCACTTTATAGGCAGACTGTAATAGAATGAAAACAAAACTTAAAAATATTTTTTCAGTAACTGTGCTTGGAATTATTCCTGTCTTTATACATAGCTTTGTAATGCTGAAGTGGATAAAGGGTTATTTCCTACTGATTTGGACTGCACAACCTAGCTTTAATCCCTCTCCACTTTGTGTTGTGAGAGCGTATTTGGGGAAAGAGTTTGTTGAACTTGAACTATGCCTCAACTCGTTTCTGTAGTTATTGGTTAGTGTGTCGAGATCAGTGCCTCCTGCAGTTGTACAGGGACTTGGTGAGACCACATCTGCAGAATTGTGGTTGTCTCCTCCTGTTGGGACTGGGATTACAGTCCAGGCTTACCGGACTGATCCCTGGGATGAGAGATTGATGTAGGAAGAGAGTTTGGATTGGTTAGGACTCTGTTCACTGGAGTTTAGAAGAATGAGAATGGATATTGTGGAAAGTTTTAAAATTCTAATAGGACTAGACCAGGTAAACACAGAAAAGATGTTCTTGATGATCAAGAAATCCAGAACCAGAAATCACAATTCCTAAGGATTTGGAGTCGACTTTATTACTAAGATGAAAAATTACTTCACCCAGATAGTATTTAGTCTGTGGAATTCTTTGCCACAGAAAGCAGTTGAGGTCAAAACATTGAATGTTTCTGAGGAGATCGATTTATGGTATTTCAGGCTAAAGGGATTAAAAGGTACAGGGACAAAGTGGGAGCGGGCTGCTGAGTTGATTTGATTGAACTGAAACAAATCTGCACTTTCAGAAGTCTTTTTTTTAAAACCAATTTGAGACAGAAAATAGAAGTGGCCAATCTGGCCTTTTGAGGAAGCCCTGTCATGCAATATGATCCAAAAGCTAGATGGCCACCTACTTTCTGTGTTTCTGTGCATTTGTCTCTTAAATTGGTTTTTAAAAATGACTTCTGAAAGTGCACTATTTGTTTCATTTCAGGTCTATCAAAGTTTTTGGGAAGTTATTTATCTTCCACATGAAGATAAAGTCCAGAGGAAGTGCCTTCCTATCAAACACTTGATATTGAGGCAGTTCAGGTGGCATTGACATTTGAGACTGTTGGTTACCTGTACAGAATAACTGATATCAGGCGGTGGAGGATCTTGTCTTCTAGGAGAAATTATTCACCAAGTTCATTGGTTGTACCTGTGTTTGGGAGAAATTCTGTGTTACTTACATTTTTTTTGATTCTGCACAGCACCCTGTAATGCTTTGTGGTGATTTTCTCTAGTGTACATCTACCCAACAGGTTTTACCTTGCTCTTGGCAATGGAATGCAAACTTAAATATACATGTTTTACTTCGCAAGTTTCAGATACTAAAATTGTTACTGATGTTATTGTCCTATACATGTAAGAACTATTTGCATCTCTTGCTCCTTCCAGCCAGATGACATACGTGACATATGTGACATATTGCATGATAAAAATGCCAATTAAGGTTTACCACTGTTTTTCATAAATAGAATAATGAACACTTAAGTGAGTAATTACAAGATAGCAACCACATTCTGATTATTAGTTTGATGTTGACTCAAAAAATTGAAGTAAAAGTTGTGTGGCCATAATTGAAAGCAGTATCAACTTGCATTTAAATTCAAACTTGTATTTATATTTATCAGGTTTTTTAGAACACAAAAAGCAATTCACAAGCAGCTAATTGTTTGTAATAGTGATTATTTTAAGATGAATCCTGTGAGGAATCCTACTGGTGAAATATGACTCCTACCTCCAGTCTCTTTCAACCGGCCAGATGGATTTTGAAGATTATGGCGCTATTAAAAATAAGGAGGTTTCCACATAACATAGTCAACATTCGTTTCTGATTAATTGCTAATGCAGAATTGCTACCCTCTTTGCTAACTGAACAGTCACTGCTTTAGAAAAGTAATTGGCTGTAAAGATTTGAGGCATAATAAACCTGTTTCTCTCTCCACAGATGCTGTCTGACGTTTCTCCAGCATTTTCTGTTTTCACTTTAGTGAGCCTTTGGTTTGGATTTGTTGACAGATGGATGTTTGTTTCCTAATTTGATCACTGTCAGCAGCAACCACTTTATGAAAAGGTTCAGAAACAACAGCTTGCATTTCTCTAGTGTTAAATTTATATGTAGCTAAATAAAAATTCTCTCCCAATAAAATGCTTTAACCTCAACCTTCAGGACCACTTGTTGCTACCCTTCTATGATACTTCTGTTGTATTTCTTTATTTTCTCTCTTCCATTTCTGCCATTTGTGTACTTGTGTTAACTAACATTTTTAAGACTTGCAGTGAAAGAAAATAAAGGAACTTCTATCTTTGCGCTAATTTTAGAGTTGGAAGCACTTACCTCTCACCAATCATATTTTTTAAACTGATTTTATTTTAGTTTGGGTGTATTAAGTAATTCCATTTTGTCAGTGAAATACATATTTTTAAAGTTGTCATAATGGTGATCACCAAGTTAAACAGATAATCTCATAACTAGTTTTTTTAAAAGCAAGTTAAAACTTAACTACTTTACCTCAAGTTGGGGTTGGTGGTTGAGGTAGGTGCAGTTTAATGAAACACTTGAAACCTTGGAAGACACAAGGCCATGGGAAAGAGGGCAGTTGGGATTAGTTTTGGATTGTGGTAGTACTGAAATAGACTAGAAAATGTGCTGCCCAATGTAGTATAAATTTTGATTTGTTTATATCTAGTATAAATGCATGACATGACGAATGGATAGTTCTTTATAAATAACTGGTCCAAACACTCAATTGTGATGCTTATTTCCACTATAACTTTGAATCAACTCACTTGTGGAAGTATTTATAATTCTGTTAAACTCAAGTATGTGCTTATTTTTAAAAAGAAAGGCATCACTTGGCATTATGCCTGCATTGAGTTCCACTGAGTAATATTAGTCTCATGATTGCATTCCTTGTCAATACTGAATGTCCTTTTTGAAACTTTTGATGCAGACCTAACTTCCTGAATATGATTTCCTAAAGCTTACAATGCTCGATATTTATAAGTGGTGTCAAATGGATCTATGGAACTATTGTTAGAATTTCTAAAACCAAGAGCTCTGTTGCTTACTGGGTTTTGGCCTTTTAGTAATGGAGTAGGTAGGCTAAATAAGGAGCTGAGTGTTTTGTTTGACATTTTGACCTCTTTTCTTTGTGTCTCTGGCACACTTTTAACACCTTGACCCTTCTGTCTGCTTTAATTGTTGAACTATCCAATGCAGAGAAAGCAAGGACTGCAGCTGCTGGAGATCAGTTGAAGATTGTGGTGCTGGAAAAGCACAGCCGGTCAGGTAGCATCTGAGGAGAAGGAGAATTGACATTTTGGGTATAAGACCTTCACCAGGAACTATTCAATGCACTTGTTTATGATTCCAGGGATGTCTGTTTTGATCCTTTCCAACTTAATTATGGAATCTCTTCAGTGGAAGCATATTCTGCCACAATTTTTTCATTTTTTTTCTGATGGACAGAAGGAGGTCATTCAGCCCATGGTGTTTGAAAGGTTTTTCAGAAGATGGTTCAATTAGTCCCATGACTTTGCCTTTTGTAAAAACATTGTGTAGAGTTTACAGTAGAAAAATAAGAGAGTTTTGCATTCTTTTCTACAACAATCCAGGTTTTTCCTTTTGTAATAATACCCAATTTCCTTTTGATTGGAATATGCTTCCATTACCCTTATGAGACAATTCATTTCCAAAAAAGAATTAAGGTAGTGCCGAAGGAAGCCATTCAACCCTTAAATCTGCTGTCTTATTCACTAAGATCATTGGCCTTGGCTCTACCTTCCCATACTTTGCTGTATCCCTTGGTTCTCCAACATCTAAATATCTCACTCCAACTGAAATGCCTCCAATTAATTAGGTTCCATAATTTTGAAGTGGAGAATTCTAGCTTTGAGCGAATATTTATCTCTATTGTCTCAATCCCAAACCACCAACCCTTACGTTTTGAGATTGTGACATAGTTCTGTACTCCTCATTCAAAGGAAACACTGACATCTATTGAACAGGGTTATTTTAGTTGCACTCTGTTATATCATACAGTCTTGGAAATGTCCAACACTTACATGCCGAACAGCTTGTTTTCATAAAATCATACTATAAAGGAGTCCCACTTCCCACCACTGTGTCCATAGCCTTGAATTTCAAGAACTCATCCAAGTACCTTTTTTTAAAAACAGGCTGTGAGGTTGCCCACCTTAACTACCTTTCCAGGCAATGCATTCCAGACACACTCCACTTCTGGATAAAAAATGTTTCCTCCAATCTCCTCTAAATCTCCTGCCTTTCATGTTAAAAGTACGCTCCTTTGTTATTGACTCTTCAACAAATGCGGACAACTGTCATCTTCCTTTCCGATCCATGTCCCTTACTTTTTTTCCACCTCTGTCAGGTCTGCTGCAATTTTCTCTGATCCAAAGAAAACAACTCAATTTGCATTATCTAGGAAGAATTTATTGCTGTTGACTGAGAACAGGAAAATTGTGGTCTTTTCTTCACTTCTAAGTGGGAGCAGTGAAGATAGTTATGTAATATTCACTTGCTCACACTGCTGTAATCACTTTGCCACATAGTCATAGAGGTGTACAGCATGGAAACAGATGCTTCAGTCCAACTCGTCCATGCCAACCACATATTCCAACCTAACCTAGTCTCACTTGCCAGCACTCGGCCCATAGCCCTCCAAAGCCTTCCTATTCATATACCCACCCAAATGCCTTTCAAATGTTGCAATTATACGAGCCTCTACCACTTCCTCTGGCAGCTCATTCCATACATGTACTGTCCTCTGCATGCAAAACTTGCCCCTTAGGTCTTTTTTAAAAATATGTATCTTTTCTCCTGTCACCGTAAATGTATGCCCTCCAGTTCTGGACTCTCCCACCCCAGGGAAAATACTGTCTATTTATCCTATCCATGCCCCTCAGATTTTATAAACCTTTGTAAGGTTGTCCCTCAGCCTCTGACACTCCAAGGCAAACAACCCCAGCCTATTCAACCTCTCCCCATAGCTCAAATCCTCCAACCATGGTAACATCCTTAAATCTTTTCTGACCTTTTCATGTTTCACAACATCCTTCCGATAGGAAGGAGACCAGACCTGTATGCAATATTCCAACAGTGGCCTAACCAATGTCCTGTACAGCCGCAACATGAGCTCCCAACTCCTGTACGTAGGCTGCAGCAGTTCACAAGGTTGCTCATAGCACGGTTCTCAAGGGTAAAACAAAAACTGATCTTGCTAGTGACACCAACTACTTCAGCAAGACCATTGATTTGATTAGAGTGCTGAGGGTTTTTCAGTTGCTGTCATCTCAGATCCTGATTGCACCAATCTTGTGGCTCCATATAATCTCTCAACTGTGTCAAATATATCATTTTATCTTTTTGGATAGAATTTGACAATGTTTGCAAAGAAAAGACATACAGATATAGACATACTGGGATTTGCCACAATGCAGTCTTAGTGTGGCATATTGAATTCAATGATCAATTGGCTGATTTGAATATATACTTATACAGACATTGCACGTGAGTCTGATCTCAAGTCTTTTTCTCTAAATACCATTGATTAGATAAAATGATTGGATGTAACCTAAAGCTACTTTTGCTTTGTCCAATTATCAGAGGAGCACTCCCTCTGACACATTGTTACATTTCTTACCCTAGCTGTGCATCCACTCACTTCCTGGTGATGATAGATTCATGCCATTAGGCTATGCTTGGAAGATTTCCATCTGCAACAATCAAATCAGACATTTTTGCCAAAATTCAGGTCAGGCAGCATCTGTGGAGAGAAAGAATTAATGTTTTGGGCCTGGTGACTCTTAATTTTCATCTAGTCAGATCAAGAACCATTTGACTTCGGGTGTACAAAATGAAAGGATGGTACCTAATTCACCACGTCACCAGGCTCAGTGTAATGAGGGTAAACATGCATCAAAACTTATTTTGACCTCCTTTTTAGACACATTCACTGTTTTTAAAAAAAAAATGGCTCTTTGGATGTTGGTGTCACTGGTAACACTGCTGCCTATTCCTGCTTGTCCTGGCTACTCTTGTTACAAATGAATGACTTCCCTTCAAGGTTACTTCAGATTCAACCGCATTAATTTTGGAATGGATTTATGCATAGACCAAACCAAAGTTATCAGGGAAAGGAATGATGTAGTGGTGATGTCGCTAGGCAAGCAATCTAGAAATGGGGCATGGTTTTCAATCCACCGTGGCCGATGGTAAAATTTGAATGCTGTTTAAAAAAAAATGGACCTAACTGTGGCCCTGACAATTGTTGTAAGAAAAAATGTGGTTCACTTATGTAATTTTTTAGGGGGAGAAAAAGTCATAGAAAATAGCCCTTTTGGCCCATCAAGTCTGCACTGGTTTGAAAACAATGTACTATTGTTATGACATGGGGTAAATTCTCCTGCTTAATTTAAAACCAGCAACACACAGATTTATCCTGTATGGTAATTTGTGAAAATTTGCTAGACCAAGAACTAATTAAAGTAAAAATTAACAACTTTATTTCTTACAGAAATAACAGAATAATTAACTAACAACTATTTATAAGTCCTTAGTCTAACGGATGTTTTACCTTCCCTTCTACAATACTAATCTGATAAAACTCCCAAATACGATTTACAAAACAAAACTACTTATCTCAAAACCAAGCAGCTTTTGTTTTCTCTGAATTCCAGTCTCTTTTTTTTTCCAGGGATTTCTGCTTCACGGGTTACTGATGGAAAAAAGTACTTTTAAGAGAGTTTTTTTTTCAGGCAGTCTTTTTACATGCTGGTAGCTTGGCAGTTCTCCTCTCAACTGTTCAATTATCCCGGTTATATAACCCAAAACATTGGATTCTGCTATTGTTTTTTAAGATTGTTAAAAGTTAAATTTGGTATTTTTCAGGGTGTAGTTTAAACTGGCCAAATTTGAATCTGTTTTGTTGTTTCCACGCAACCAGTAGCTGGAGCAAATGTTAAAGATTTTGAAAAGTTTGGTGTAGCTAAAACTGGTTTGGTGATTAATATGGCTTTCAAATGGTCGAATGCCTCCTGGCATTGTTCTGTCCGCCAAAACTTTGTATTCTTCTTCAGCAAATCAGTTAACAGTACCATCACACTGCTGAAGTCTGGAACAAACTTTCGATAGAATCCACTGAGTCCTAAGAATTGAAGCACCTTTTTGAGATTGGTCATGAAAATTACTCTGCCTTTGTCTTTGTGTATCAAGTGGTCAACCTTCCATGACCGATGTTCTGTCCCAAAAACGTCATTTCTGCTTTCACAAATTCAGTTTTGTTTAAGAATATCACCACTTTTCTTCTCATAGTTGAAAGAGCTCTGCCAACTGTACCATGTGATCTTTCTAGGGTTTAATAAAGATCACTACGTTGTCCAAATAGACTGCACAGTTTGTTAATCCAGCCTCAGACTCTCCTCTTGGGTGTTTGAAATGTTGTGAATGTGTTCTCCATTCCAAAGGGCATTGCTTTGAACTGATATAGCCCACTTGGGGTTACAAATGCAGAAATGTCTTTCACCGTCTCTGATAAAGGCACCCGCCAGTAACCATGCATTAAGTCCAACTTGGTGATGGAACTGGCTTGTCCGACTTTCTCAATACAGTCCTCCAATCTAGGAACTGGATACGAATCCAGTTTTGTAATGTCATAGACCTTCTGATAATCCGTGCAGAATCGTCTACTCTCCTCTGCTTTGGGAACTAAGACAATCGGTGAACTCAACTCGCTTTGGCTTGGTTCGATGTCCTCCTAGGGCATGGCCTCCACCTCCATCTGGACATGTGGCTTTGAAAGGATTAAGCCAATAGGGAATACTGCTCCGATAAAACCACACCCTATGTCTACTTCATGTACAATAGCACTAGTCCTTCCCATCTGATTCTTACATATGTCTTTGTACTGCAGTGATAAATCTTTCAACTGCGTTCTATGCTCCTGAGACAGCTTACTAATCTATCCTTCATTTTTTTAATCTGTTCTGAGGAACCTCAAAATGCATATCATCTGGATTTGATTCCTCACACTGTGGGGCAGTAACTAATACCTGTTTTTCCAGTTCTTTCTCTCTATAATGATTTCACCATGTTCACATGACATACTCAGTACCTTTTTTTACTATCTGGCATCTTTACTAGATAGTTCATCTGACTCCACTTTTTCCTCAATTTGATAGGGACCACTAAACCAGGCTTTCAAGGGATCTCCTATCACTGGTAACAGTACTAACATGTTATCCCCTCCAGAAAACATCAGAGTCTTGGCTTTTATCTGCCACTTGCTTCATTGTATACTGTGCCCTCTTTAGGTGTTGATTAGCTAACTCACCTACTTTGTTTAATCTCTCCCTCACATCTGATACATAATCTAAGTGTGAGATCTCTGACTTTGGTCCTGTCAATTTTTCTTTAGTTAATTTCAAAGAGCCTCTCACTTCATGCCCGAATATTAACTCAAAGCAAGTGAACTGAGTTGATTCATTTGGGGCATTTGAGATACCTTTATCCCAATCATTCAGATAATCCTGACACTATGCTTTCAACATGGTCTTCAAGGTCTGATGCCACTTTTCTAAAGCTCCTTGGGATTCAGGATGATACGTGTTGGATTTAAAGTGCTGTATACCTAAGCTACCCGTAACCACCTCAAACAGCCTAGCAGTAAAATTTGACCCTTAGTCTGTCTGGATCTCTCTGGAAAGCCCATACCATGTGAAGGAAGCTACTAACTCCTCTACTACCCTTTTTGCCTTGGCACTCAATGGAATTGTCTCTGGAAATCTGATAGACACATCCATTATGGTTAATAAGTACTGGTTCCCACTTTTAGTTCTCTGGAAGAGACCTACTCAATCAGTTATGATCCATGTGAAATGTTCTTTTTAAAAGTGGGGTTTGGCAACAAAGATGCTGGTTTTATTACAAACTGTTGCTTACCTACCATTTGGCATGTATGACATGTACAGCAAAAATTAACCACATCCTTGTGCATTCCAGGCCAATAAAAATGTTTTTGTACCTTGGTTTGAGTCTTTCATACCCCTAGGTGACCTCTTACAGGTAGTTCATGTGCTACCCATAACAGCATCTGTCAGTATGCTACCAGCAACATAATCTGGTGCACTTCGGCCCATTTCTCCCCTGCATTAACCTGCTATGGCTTCCATATCCACTTTAGGATTCTTTCAAATAATAACCCTCCAGAATATTCTGTCTCCTTTTCAGAGTACACATCCACATATATATCTTGTGATGTCTTGTCTTACTGTTGCAAGTCTCTTAGCCTTTCAGGACTGAACACTTCTGTCTGACCCTCCACCTGTTCAGGTTTTTTCTGCACCAATATGTAAACAGTGTATCCACTAACTGAACCTCAACTCCTTCATCTTTCTCTTTTACTTTTCACTTTGTGCTGTGACTTATTATAGTGGGATCTGGTTACCACACATTCTGGGAAAATACCAGGATATTTCTGTTTTAAACTCCTCAGTTTCTTGGTCTTCTGCACAACAAGTGGTGTCACCTTGAATCCAGCCAAATCATTCCCAATAACAAATTGAATTCCTGGAATTGACACTGTCAATCACTCCCACTGTAACTTTTGCAGTCTTGAGTTTGCACTCCAACCTGATCTTACATAGAGGAATGCTAAATTACCACACTCTTGGCAACAGATCAGAAAGAGTGCACATTCGTTTATCCCTTACTATCAGTGACTGGTTAGATCCAGTATCTCTGAAAATTTATAACTACTTGTCGTCCTGCACCACCACCATTTTTTCTGAGTAAATTTTACCAACAGAGACAAATTTTTATAGAGATCGGGTACTAACTCCATACCCAGCTGCTGCCTAGGCTGTGCACTCCCCTGCAGCTCCTTGGCTCTTCTTGGGGTCTCCTTTACTGCCTTCACTAACGCTACTGGCTTCGCTTCTTTTACCATATGTTTTCCTTTCTTTAATGATCAACACTAACTTTACGTGTCCCACTTTACCACAGTGGAAACACTCGAGAACTTTCACCTCTTCCACCCCCTTGGGCTTTTTTTTAAATCTTGTGGTACATTCTTACCAGTGCTCTCTATTCTTGGTTTCATGGTGTAGGGTCTCCCCGTCTCCCAACTTCCAACTCTCAGTGCAGTTCTGGGTGGAACCTTGTCATATGCACCAACATGTACTCACCTGCTAATTCTGCTGCCTTTCTCACTTCCTGAACTTTCTGTTCCTCCACATGAATTCTTACCATCTCTGAAAGTGAGTTTTTAAACTCCTCCAGTAGGATAATCTCACTTAGAAACTCAAGTTTCTATCTATTTTCAAAGCACGCACCCATCGATCAAATGACTGGTTGGTTGGTTTGTTTGTTTGTTTAATTCTTTTGAACTCAGCATAAGTCTGACCTGGTTCCTCCTTTTTATGTTTCTGAACCACTAGGTAAAAGAATGACTGCAGATGTGGCTGTTTCTGAACCACTGTCTACATGCTTCTGGTACCAGTTCATAAGCACTTAAAATAGCTTGTTTAACCTCTTCAAAATGTTTTGACACCATCTGACAGTGTGGCAAATACCTCACTGGCTCTGCCTACCTGTTTAATCTGAACTAACATTACCCATAGATCCTCAGACCATTCAATCTGTCTTGCCAATTTTTCAAATGAAAGAAGGCTTCAACATCTTTCACATCAAAATATGGAAGAATTTTGACCTCTAAATTATATGGGGCACAGAGCGAGGGCTCATTTGTAAAGTGGCCTAATTTGAATCTGTTTTGTCGTTTCCAACTACCCCAGTAGCTGGAGCACATATTAGGTTCTATTTTTTTTTCTTGCCCCTTATCTTAAATCTATGCCCCTGGTCATTGAACACTCCATCACGGAGAAACATTCCTTCCTATTTGTATCCTGTATATCTTGTTGAACAGTGATTCAGCTAACAAAAACAAGTATCCCTTACGTTGCCCGAGCCACCTTTTATCTATCTGTCTGTCCTGCTATCTGAATTGACCAGTAGACATGCACATCTAGATCTTTCTGGTCCTCTATTACTTCCCAAGATCATACTGTTTATATTCCCTTGCCTTGTTTGTCCTGCCCATCACTTCACTTATCCAGGTTGAATTTAATTTGCATAAATATGCTCCTGTAATCTAAGACTACCCATCTCCCTATTTGCCATCCACCAATTTTTGCATCATTTGTAAACTTAATGAATCATCCTTCTACTATCTAAATTGTTTAAATATCCCACAAACCGTAAGGGTCCCAACTCTGATCCCTGCAATTGACACAGGCTTCTAATCACAAAAACATCCCTCATCACCTGCTTCCTGCCACTCAGCCGGTTCTGGATTCAATTAGCTAAATTTCCTTGGATCCCACGGACTTTTAACTTTATAAATTTCTCATGCAGGACCTTATCAGAAACCTTGCAGAAGTCCAAATTGACTACATTGAATGCACTGTCTTCAGCACCACACCTGGTCACCTCTTTTTGAAAACTTCCATCACGTTAGTCAGACATGAACTCCATTTAACAAAACCATGCTGACTGTTCTTGAGCAATCCTTGCCCCTCCAAGTGCAGATTAATTCTGTCCCTCAGAATTGCTTTCAGTAGTGTCTCGACCACTAAGGTTAGACTCACCTGGTTTATCCCTTGATCTATTCTTGAATCAGAGTGGACGCCAGTCCTCTGGCACTTTCCTGTAGTCAGAGGGGAATTGAAAATTATTACCATACCTTTGCTATTTCCTCCTTGTCTCGCTCATCTGCTTGAGATGCATTTCATCCAGTCGTGGAGATTTATCTACTTTTAAGTCTGCCAGACCACTCCGCCAACTCTTTCTATGCTCATTTCTTTAACTTTATCAGTCATTCTCCCTGATTTATTTTAAAATTCATCTTGTTTCCCTCATTGACACTATTTATTTAGAACGCTTTCTGCAGTCCACACACTACCATTGTGTCCTTAATGGACACCTTCCATAATTTTTTGTTTACCCTTAATGTACAACTTTTTTCCTTTTATTTTGCCTGCCATTATTTATTGCCAGTTTTCACTCACTCAATTCCCTCAAGTTTGCTTTTAAGCATTCTGTACTCCCCTAGGGCTTCTGTTGTTGTTGAACCCTTGGTATCTGTCATTAGCCTCCCTTTTTCTCTTTATCCAATCCTACACATTCCTTGATCCAGGATCAACAGGATTTGATGGCCCCTCCTTTGACTTTATTGGGATCTGTAATCCCCCTCTTTCCCACATGAATGGTCCCACTTCTGCTATACAGATTTAACTTCAAAATGCCTGATCGCAGTTAATTCTGGCCAAATGATATCTAATCTTATTAAAACTGGCCTTCCCCCAAGTTTAGATCTTTGATTCCAGGCCCATCCTCTTTTTTTTTCCCTTCCATAACCATCCTAAACTGAACACCTTTTAAGGTCACTGTCGAGAGTGCGGTGCTGGAAAAACACAACAAGTCGGGCAGCATCTGAGGAGCAGGAGAATCGATGTTTTGGGCAAAAGCCATTCATCAGAAATGAGGTTTGTTGAGCCAAGGGGGTGGAGAGATAAATGGGATGGGGTGGGGGTGTGGATGGGACTAGGGGGAAGGTAGCAGAGAGTGCGATAGGTAGATGAAGATGGGGATAATAGTGATAGGGTAAAGCGGTTAAATGGGAAGGAAGATGGACAGGTCACGAGGGCTGTGCTGAGTTGGAAGATTAGGTCTGGGATAAGGTTGGGGGAGGTGGGGTGGAGGAATAAGGAAACTGGTGAAATCTACATTGCTCCCATGTGGTTGGAGGGTCCCAAGGCGGAAGATGAGGTGTTTTTCCTCCAGACGTTGGGTGGTTAGGGAGTGGCGATGGAGGAGGCCCAGGACCTGCATGTCCTTGGAGTGGGGGGAGGAGGAGTGAAGTGTTGGCCACAGGGTGGTGGGGTTAGTTGGTGTGGGTGTCTCAGAGGTGTTCTCGGAATCATTTTGAAAGGTAGATGTCCCCTCTTCCCTATGTAGACGAGAACGTATTGAGAGCATTAAATCCAGTAAATTACTTGTGGAAGTGCAGGCAAAACTCTGGATGTGGAAGGCTCCTTTGGGACCTTGGACAGAGGTGAGGGGGGGAGGTGTGGGTTTTGAAATTCCTGTGGTAGCAGCAGAAGGTGCTGGGAGGGGAGTGAGTGTTGGTGGGGGGTGTGATCCTGACAGAGTTGTGGACAGAATAGTCTTTACAGAATGCAGATGGAGTGGGGAGGGAAATACATATATCTCTGGTGGGGTCAATGTGTAGGTGGTGGAAATGGCAGAGATGATGCAATGTGTATAAAGGTTGATGGAGTGGAAGGTGAGGATTAGGGGTGGGAGGTGGTTCTGTCCTTGTTGCGGTTGGAGGAGATGGGGTTCGAGGGTAAAAGTGCAGGAAGTGGATGAGATATGCTGGAGGGCATCATCAACCACATGAGAGGGGAATTTGTTGTCTTTGAAGAACGAGGCCATCTGGTATGTTCTGTGGTGGAACTGGTCCTCCTGGAAGCAGATGTGGTGGAGGAATTGGCATTACGGGACAGCATTTTTACAGGAGGCAGGGTGAGAGGACGTGTAGTCCAGGTAGCTGTGGGAGTCTATGGGTTTGTAGAAGATGTACATGCTGAGTCGGTCACCGTTGATGGAAGTGGAGAGATCCAGGAAGGTGAGGGAGGTGTCCAAGGTGGTCCAGGCAAACTTGAGATCAAGGTGGAATGTATTGGTGAAATTGATGAACTATTCAACCTCCTTGTGGGAGCACGAGGTGGTGCCAATACACTCATCAAAGCAGGAGAGGAAAAGGTGGGGAATGGTGCTGGTGTAACTGCTAAAGATGAGCTATTCCACATAACCAACAAAGAGGCAAGCATATATGGGGCCCATGCGGGTGCTCATGGCTACCCCTTTGGTCTGGAGAAAGTGGGAGGATTCAAAGGAGAAATTGAGGGTGAGAGGACCAGTTCAGCCAAATGAATGAAAGTGTCAGTGGAGGGGACACCAGAGGAGGAAGAAATGGAGGGCTTGGAAGCCCTCCTCATGGCTGATAGAGGTGTATAGGGACTGGATGTCCACGGTGAAGATGAGACCTTGCTGTCCAGGGAGACACGAGTCTTGCAGGAGGTGTGAGTGCATGGGTGGGCCCTGAACGTGTGTAGGGACTTTCTGGACCAGAGAGAAAGGACAGTATTGAGATATGTGGAGATGGTTTCGGTGGGGCAGGACCAGGCTGAACAAGAAGTTGGCTGAGGCAGTCAGGCTTGTGAATCTTAGGTTGGAGGTAGAACTGGGCAGTGCAGGGTTCCCGGGCTTGAGGTTGGAAGCTGTGGGTGGGAGAACCCCTGAGATGATGTATGATCTGGGAGATGATGGTTTGGTGGTGGGAGGTGAGGTCATGGTCAAGGGACATTAGCAGGAAGTGTCTTTGAGTTGGTGTGTGGCTTCAGTGGTGTCGAGGTCGACACACACACACGCCCCTCCCTCCACGCAAGCTTGTCTGCTGGTTAGTCGGTGAGGTCCAGCATCTGCAGACCTTGCTTTCTCCTCTGCAGTTAAGGTCACTATCTACTACATGCTTCCCCAATGATATTTAATACTACTTAATATATAATATAATTTGCCCAGCTTCATTACCTAAAATGAAATCCAGAACTGTCCCTTCTCTTGTAGTGTAGTTGTTTAGCATGCCTGGATGCATTTTAAGAATTCCAAACCCTCAAACACCTTTCATGCTGATTTTCCAATTAAGAGGTCAGTTAGCTTGTCAACTAATTTGCAATGCATTCAGTTCCCACGCCTGACAGTCCGTCTGAAGCATGGTGATTCTGAGGTTAAATCACTACCAGTTGCCTCTATAATGAGAGAACAGCTATATGGCCCTCTGGGAACCCCTAAGACATCTAAGAACTATTTGAATGAACATTTGAAATAGGATATCATACAAGGCTATGGACCAAGTGCTGGAAAGTGAATTAGGATCGATTAATGTTGGATGACCAGCATGAGCATGATGGTCCAAAGAACCTTTTTTGATACTTCAAAAACGCTAAAGCTAAATTCAACTTCTCTAATCCCAATGATAGATTATACATTTACCACCTATGATCCTTCAGAGAGATAAACCTATCAAGCTCAAAACATTTCACAATGAAATTTGGGATATAACCAGACTTTGTTTTCTTTGAGAAATCTATGTAAGCAACCTACCTCATTTGCATGGCTCCATCTTTAAGCTGGAAAATCTGTTTATGAACAAGTATTTTGTGTGGTTGCTGTTTGTAGAGGGCAGTGAGCAATGGGGTTACAAATTGAAACTGAATGTACTGAAGCTAATTTAAATCTGGTGGTACAAGCTTCATAAACATTAGGTGCATTCAGTATTTATTGATTCAGAAAATTAATATCCAGCTGTGAATAATTTCAGAAAGACATTGGGCAAGTGCAGCATCTTTGGCAGAAACAGGTGACTTTGAGATCCTTCCCCGCTGCTCCTTCGGATTTCAATGATTCATGTCTGAATCCATTATATGGAAATTGGTAGGAATGGATTAACTCAGTGACTCAGTTAGTTAAATTGTGCAACCATCATAATGCAGATGGCATGCTAGATTGGCCCTTTTTTGTTTTGTACCTAGTCAATATTGTGCATTTTTGTATTGACCATTGTACAGGAGGTGTGATTGAAATATTGTTCTATTTTTGGTTTTGCATTTTAAAAATCTCCTTGATTTTATTCTGAACGCAGGAAAAATTTGTTTGCTATTCAAATTCATAAAATGAATGTAATCTTCAAATGAAATAATTTAATCCCTGTTATATGTGGATCTGAATATACAGAACAAGCTAGTCATAATTGAGCAGTAGTGTCCCTGAATCAATAACCTTAATTAAAAATTCTGCTTGTTGTGTTTTCTTAACCTCATGACATGTATTATTTACAAGGGACTGACCACTCAACATGATTAGTAACACAGTAATGAGGGTTATTTATTCATGGATGGTTCTTCTTGCAGAGGTCTTCACTACACCGATGTCTCCAGACTGTTTATGCTCAGCAGTCCAAAGATTTATCATACCTGTCCACTACTATACTTCACAAGAATAAAATGTTTGTTCTTTTCATGTTATGTGACTGTTTTGGCAAGGTTAGCAATTCCTAGTTGTCCTTGAACAGAGTGGCTTGCTGGGCTATTTCAAAGGGCTTTTTAGGTTCAACAATATTGGTGTGGATCTGGTGTTACGAGTAGGCCAGACCAGCTAAGAATGGAATACGTCCTTTCCCAAAAAACATTAGTGAAGCAGATAGCTTCATTGTCACCACTATTGATATTCATGTTCATTTTCCAACTTGGTGATTCAGTTTAAATTCCACCAGCTAGGATGAACCTTATCTCCAGAGCATTAGCTTAGGCCTATGAGCTACCAGTTCAGTGACATTACCATTGAAACCACTGTCTCTTCCTGGATGAAAAATGGGTCGCAACAACATTTGAGATTTGTTTTCAAAATGAAACTCCTGGCTACAAATAATAGTGATTAAAGTTGGCCCATTTGATAAGGATCTCCTATCTAGCCCTGGTGGTATTTGATATCCGTCTCGGCATGTGATTGAGGTATACAGGGCCATTCTTTGGATGGAATGTCTAAACGAAAACCTGATATCTAATTGGGTGAATCTGGTAAAACTGTGGAGATGGACAAGGGTTGATATTAAGGGAGGATGAAATCAGCTGGCCTTAAAAGCTACCTTCAAATGATTAATACCTATGGTATAGGGATGATTAAACAATGTAGCTTTGTCCACAGTGGTTTTATATTTACATCTTTCTCCAATGACCTATTCATAGCAGCAACATCCTTATTTTGCACTCAAATAAAATATATTAACTCTCTTTAGCCTGTTTTCTATAACAACATATTAATCAAAATGTCCTGAATTATCTCTCAAATGCCTGCTATTTTGTTTAAGAATGAATCAGATATTGTACTTTTGTGTAAGGATATGAATGCAGGTGAGAAATAGAATTAGTTCAGTTTGATTCTAGAGGTGAGAATGAGGTGTTAAGTTATTTTTGCTGTATAGTCTCATTAGGCCACAATTAAAGTATCAACTGGTTCAGGCTCCACACCTTAAACAGCGTAGCAGTAATTCTGAGGATTGAGAATGATTTAGAAACCATTAAAAGACTACCAAAAAGTTGGAGAGAAGATATAGAATGGATGTAAATTAGACCAGGATATGAAGAAAAATGTAAGACCTTTTGCAAGAGTATATAAAAATTGGGGCAATGAGGCGAAGAAAAAAGAGCAGTTAAAGTTGGTGGTGCGATAGAGGCAGAGATGAGAAGAATTGGCAACTTGACAGATGTTAATATTTAAGTAAAAAGTGAGGTCTGCAGATGCTGGAGATCAGAGCTGAAAATGTGTTGCTGGTTAAAGCACAGCAGGTCAGGCAGCATCCAAGGAACAGGAAATTCGACGTTTCGGGCCAGAGCCCTTCATCAGGAATGACGAGAGGGTGCCAGGTAGCTAAGATAAAAGGTAGGGAGGAGGGACTTGGGGGAGGGGCGATGGAGATTGATAGGTGGAAGGAGGTCAAGCTGAGGGTGATAGGCCGGAGTGGGGTGGGGGCGGAGAGGTCAGGAAGAGGATTGCAGGTTAGGAGGGCGGTGCTGAGTTCAAGGGAATCGACTGAGACATGGTGGGGGGGAGGGGAAATGAGGAAACTGGAGAAATCTGAGTTCACCCCTTGTGGTTGGAGGGTTCCCAGGCGGAAGATGAGGCGCTCTTCCTCCAACCATCGTGTTATGATGTTCTGGCGATGGAGGAGTCCAACAACCTGCATGTCTTCGGTGGAGTGGGAGGGAGAGTTAGTGTTGAGCCACGGGGTGATTGGGTTGGTTGGTCCGGGCGTCCCTGAAGCGTTCCGCAAGTAGGCGGCCCGTCTCCCCAATATAGAGGAGGCCACATCGGGTGCAGTGGATGCAGTAGATGATGTGTATAGAGGTGCAGGTGAATTTGTGGCGGATATGGAAGGATCCCTTGGGGCCTTGGAGAGAAGTAAGGGAGGCGCAAATTTTGCATTTCCTGCGGTTGCATGGGAAGGTGCCGGGAGTGGAGGTTGGGTCGGTGGGGCGTGTGGACCTGACGAGGGAGTCACGAAGGGAGTAGTCTTTGCGGAACGCTGATAGGGGAGGGAAATATATCCCTGGTGGTGGGGTCCGTTTGGAATTGGCAGAAATGATGGCGGATGATACGCTGTATATGGAGGTTGGTGGGGTGGTAGGTGAGAACCAGAGGGGTTCTGTCTTGGTAGCGGTTGGAGGAGCAGGGCTCAAGAGCGGAGGAGCGGGAAATGGAGGAGATGCGGTGGAGGGCATCGTCGATCACGTCTGGGGGGAATCTGCGGTCCTTGAAAAAGGAGGCCCTCTGGGCTGTACAGTATTGGAACTGGTCCTCCTGGGAGCAGATGCGGCGGAGACGAAGGAATTAGGAATATGGGATGGAGTTTTTACAGGGGGCAGGGTGGGGGGAGGTGTAGTTCAGGTAGCTGTGGGAGTCAGTCGGTTTATAGTAGATGTCTGTGTTGAGTCGGTCGCCCGAGATAGAAATATAGTAGATGTCTCTGAGTATTTCCCTCCCCTCCCCCATCAGCGTTCCGCAAAGACCACTCCCTTCGTGACTCCCTCGTCAGGTCCACACCCCCCACCAACCCAACCTCCAATCCCGGCACCTTCCCCTGCAACCGCAGGAAATGCAAAACTTGCGCCCACACCTCCTCCCTTACTTCTTTCCAAGGCCCCAAGGGATCCTTCCATATCCGCCACAAATTCACCTGCGCCTCCACACACATCTATTGCATCCGCTGCGGCCTCCTCTATATTGGGGAGACGGGCTGCCCTCTTGCAGAACGCTTCAGGGAACACCTCTGGGACGCCCGGACCAACCAACCCAACCACCCCGTGGCTCAACACTATAACTCTCCCTCCCACTCCACCGAAGACATGCAGGTCCTTGGACTCCATCGCCAGAACATAACAACACGACAGTTGGAGGAAGAGCGCCTCATCTTCCGCCTGGGAACCCTCCAACCACAAGGGATGAACTCAGATTTCTCCAGTTTCCTCATTTCCCCTCCCCCCACCTTGTCTCAGTCGATTCCCTTGAACTCAGCACCGCCCTCCTAATCTGCAATCCTCTTCCTGACCTCTCCGCCCCCACCCCACTCCGGCCTATCACCCTCACCTTGACCTCCATCCACCTATCACATCTCCATCGCCCCTCTCCAAAGTCCCCCCTCCCTACCTTTTTATCTTAGCCTGCCTGGCACCCTCTCGTCATTCCTGATGAAGGGCTCTGGCCCGAAACGTCGAATTTCCTGTTCCTTGGATGCTGCCTGACCTGCTGTGCTTTAACCAGCAACACATTTTCAGCGCAGATGTTAATATTTAGCAGTCTTATGTGTTAGGTATAAGTTGCATAGCCAGTAATGGTGATTTTTTTTTAAAAAATGAAGAACATAAGATCACTAATATCAGCAGGGAAAATATATTAGAGAAACTTGAACTAAAAACCACAAAACATCTTTGGGATCCTAGGGCCTATTTTCTAAGGTTCTACTGGTTTTACAACTGCCACTAGGGAATATGTATGTAAGGCTGACTACTGTTTGGTGTTCTTACTGTCTTAATCATTCTATAGGTCCTGTCTGTAGAGTCACTGCCTGCTGCTCCCATATCCACTCAACATTAAAATGATTTAATCCTTTCACTGTTTTCCTGACTGTCTTGCTGACCTTTGTAATCTGGTATATTTATTTCACAGTCCTAACCAGTGTGCAGCCGTGTCTCAGTAACAGCTACTATGTAATGCCTTCAAGTTGAATTTATTTTTGCAGTTTGTTCAACTTGGTCCTAATGTTTGTGTTATCAATGTGTATTTGGGTCCAACATCTAAAAGATTCTGTTCCCCCTCCTCCATTTTTAGTTGCATGGTTTCTAAGACTCTAACCACCAGAGAATTCGCTCCATGATCTCCAATGATTTCAGTTTTGTTGGGGCTCCTTGACGCCCCACTAAGTAAAATGCAACCATGACATCAAGGTTGTCACTGTCACCACACACTGAATTCATCTCTTTTTGTCCATGTTTTAACCAAGGCTGTAATGAGATCAGGAGCTGAGTGGTCCTGGTGAAATCCAAACCTGGAATCAGTAAGTAGGTTATCATTGAACTGCTCCTGCCCCACCGAACTCATCTCCCAATACCTCGACACGGTCCTGTCCCCTTTAGTCCAAGAACTCCCCACCTACGTTCGGGACACCACCCACGCCCTCCACCTCCTCCAGGATTTTCGCTTCCCTGGTCCCCAACGCCTTATTTTCACTATGGACATCCAGTCCCTGTATACCTCCATCCCCCATCACAAAGGACTCAAAGCCCTCCGCTTCTTCCTTTCCCGACGCACCAACCAGTACCCTTCCACTGACACCCTCCTTCGACTGACTGAACTGGTCCTCACCCTGAATAACTTCTCTTTTCAATCCTCCCACTTCCTCCAAACTAAAGGAGTTGCCATGGGCACCCACATGGGCCCCAGCTATGCCTGCCTCTTCGTAGGATATGTGGAACAGTCCATCTTCCGCAACTACACTGGCGCTACATCGATGACTGTATCGGCGCTGCCTCGTGCTCCCTCGAGGAGGTTGAACAGTTCATCAACTTTACTAACACCTTCCATCCCGACCTGAAATTCACCTGGACTGTCAGACTCCTCCCTCCCCTTCCTAGACCTTTCCATCTCTATCTCGGGCGACCGACTCAACACAGACATCTATTATAAACCGACTGACTCCCACAGCTACCTGAACTACACCTCCTCCCACCCTGCCCCCTGCAAAAACGCCATCCCATATTCCCAATTCCTTCGTCTCCGCCGCATCTGCTCCCAGGAGGACCAGTTCCAACACCGCACAGCCCAGATGGCCTCCTCCTTCAAGGACCGCAGATTCCCCCCAGACGTGATTGACGATGCCCTCCACCGCATCTCCTCCACTTCCTGCTCCTCCGCCCTTGAGCCCCGCTCCTCCAACCGCCACCAAGACAGAACCCCACTGGTTCTCACCTACCACCCCACCAACCTCCGCATACAACGTATCATCCGCCGTCATTTCCGCCACCTCCAAACGGATCCCACCACCAAGGATATATTTCCCTCCCCTATCAGCGTTCCGCAAGGACCACTCCCTTCGTGACTCCCTCGTCAGATCCACACCCCCCACCAACCCAACCTCCACTCCCGGCACCTTCCCCTGCAACCGCAGGAAATGTAAAACTTGCGCCCACACCTCCACACTCACTTCCCTCCAAGGCCCCAAGGGATCCTTCCATATCCGCCACAAGTTCACCTGTACCTCCACACACATCATCTATTGCATCCGCTGCACCCGATGTGGCCTCCTCTATATTGGTGAGACAGGCCGCTTACTTGCGGAACGCTTCAGAGAACACCTCTGGGCCGCCCGGACCAACCAACCCAACCACCCCGTGGCTCAACACTTTAACTCTCCCTCCCACTCCACCGAGGACATGCAGGTCCTTGGACTCCTCCACCGGCAGAACATAACAACACGACGGCTGGAGGAGGAGCGACTCATCTTCCGCCTTGGAACCCTCCAACCACAAGGTATGAATTCAGATTTCTCCAGTTTCCTCATTTCCCCTCTCCCCACCTTGTCTCAGTCGGTTCCCTCAACTCAGCACCGCCCTCCTAACCTGCAATCTTCTTCCTGACCTCTCCGCCCCACCCCACTCCGGCCTATCACCCTCACCTTGACCTCCTTCCACCTATCCCACCTCCATCGCCCCTCCCCCAAGTTCCTCCTCCCTACCTTTTATCTTAGCCTGCTTGGCTACTCTCTCATTCCTGATGAAGGGCTTATGCTCGAAACGTCGAATTCTCTATTCCTGAGATGCTGTCTGGCCTGCTGTGCTTTGACCAGCAACACATTTTCAGCTATCATTGAACTGGCACTGCTTCATGGTAATGACACCTTCTATTGCTTTATTAATGATTGAGAGGAGACTGAGGTAGTTAGTCTGGTTGGATTTTTTTCCTCTGTGTTTTTGTATATTCGACATACCAGTGCAATTTGATATATTGTCAGGTAGATGCCAGTGTTGTAGCTACACTGGAACAATTTAGGTAGGCGTGTGGCAAGTTCTGGAGCACACATCTTCAGTATTTTTGTTGGAATGTCAGAAAAACACAATTTGTCATCTCTGCCTTTTTTGTTTTTGAGCTTGACCACTTCAGGAATTCCCGTTGTTAGTATTTATTCTCTTCAACCAGTGATCAGATAAGTGAGTTCAAATGTTATTTCAGAGCTAGGTGACTAGAATTCAATTAGTTAAGTGAAATTGTCATTTTTAAAAAAGTACTCTCAAATAGTGACTATACAACCATTAGTGTAACAGCTCATCTGTTACATTCATCTTTTCGAGGAGACTGTCGTCCTTATCTGGTCTGACCTAAACTGAACAGTAATGTGATTGACTCCTACCATTCCCTTGGAATGACCAAGTTAGCCACACATTTGTATTCAAGAAGACAGCTCATCACCAACTCCTTGAAGGCAATAAATGTTGCTAGTGGCATTCAAATCCTATAAATGATGACTTAACTGTGTAGATTATTGAAACATTTGAAAAGTTAGCAATGTGTTTTGCCAATTTGCTGCAATACTCCATCATGCAGCAATAGTGGGAATTAGAAGTTTTATTTTGTACCTTGGATTCAGCAACCATAATTTTATCAATAGATAAATATGATGCAGTTATTCAATTTGAGAGAAATGCTTTTGAGATTATTATTTTGTCACTTGTACACTCCCTAAAGCTTTGTACTTGGTATGCAAGGTGGTTATGGACAGGCCAAGCATACCTGAAGTCACTCACCCTTTTTTTTTCCTTCATGAGGCCATTTAGTAAATGTTAGCAATCTGTTTGGTTGTAGGAACATCAGTCATTTATATCTCTATCTCATCTGATGGACATGCCCAGAGCTTACATCAACTTTTACCAGGCATAAACTCCCTTCCCTTCTCCAGCAGTCTGGATGTTAAAATAGCGGTCTGATTGCTGATCCCAGTTGAAAGTAGCTAAATCAGTCAGAAATGAAAACTGACAAACTCTGGAAATACTCAGCAGATCTGGTACCATCTAAAGAGAGAGGAAACAGATTTAACTTCTCTAGTTGACTCCTTGTGTTGACTGGTAATCCTTTAGATCATTTGGTTTGCTCATCTACAATAGGCAATAACATTTTGAACTGAACCACTGATTTGGCTGACAAGACTAATTCTACGGCATTCTTCAACACATTAGCAGATGCCCACAAAATAATTCATTCTGAATTATTCCCAATTACCTGTGGCCACTACAAATAAGAGATGAATGTACAAATTCAGCATATGTTTCATTTTACTGTCAAGTTGTCTAAAATCAAACAGTCGAATGTTTTTCTCATAACCATGAGATGACTTAAAATAACCAGTTGTCATTTCTACAGTCAATTATATTTAGCTTTAAGAAAAAATATCTACTATGAATTTGGAAATGTAACCATTACTCACGTTAACATTATCTGTAGCATTCCTCTTTTTTTTTTGTTTCCCTTTCGTCATCTTCAAGAGTTGATTTTTCCAGGTGCTGGTTATTCTCCAGCACTTCATTTACTTGCCAAACATTTGAAGGCAGAGCGTTAACGAATAGTCTGTTTGACTGCAATTGACCTTTATATGTCCATGTATACATCTCCAAAGAACTGTTGTATAGTAATCATGATCCACTGAGTAATATTGTTTTCGAGATTACTCCAGGGAGTAAATTGTCATGGGTCTTGCAATGTTCTACGTTCAGCTAATTCAACAAAAACAGCAAAGCTAGATTAGTATTTATGCTGTTGAACTCATGATTGGGTTGCCCATAACTCGATGTATAAGTTTGTGTAGCAACATATTTATCCACAATGTATGGTTTTTCTCATTGATTTCATTCTAACTCCTGCCCCATTCTTTGATCATTTCCATTTCTCAGCTGAAGTTAAATCGAGCCCTGTTGCAACTGTTTGTTTTTTTTAATTACGCCATTTATTCCCCTTGTTTTAAATTGGAAAATTAAAAAGCCTAATGGTGAGAGATTTTACTTGCAGGCTAAACCCTCCAAGCCAACTGAGAAGTTGCAAGTATTTGTAACTCTCCTGACACTAGGCTGTTGATTTTGCTTAGTGAATGATTTTTGCCTGATTGCAATTCATTTTAAAAGTATTTTGGATCTGTTTTAATGAACACTATCCTGAATTATGCTTTGTTTAGACTAGAGCAACATTACTACTATTTATTAGTATCAGTAACTCAAGATTATCACACTAGTGTTGAAATCTGTAATGTACTGATTCACCAGCATGATGTGAAAGCTCAAGGTTGTATTAATCTGACTTGCGTTCTTTTTCAGTTCATAACATTGAAGATAATCTAATTGAATTGATCAGAATGGCAGACCTTCAATAAGGAAGTAAGATAAACTACTAATTCTGTGGATTCTGGAACAAGGAGATCTAATTTTAAATTAGAACTAGGGCATTTAGAAGCGAAATAAACAACACGTGCGCACACACGAAATTGCTTTTCCTAAACAATTTGTGGCAGAATCAATTTAAACTCGTGTTAAGTTCAAGAAAAATTTTGTTGTGTAGGCTTTCAACTAATATTGAGTTGAGTTGTCATCCTAACCATGTTCGAATAAGCTAAAAGGGCTGAATGGCTTTGTCATGTTCTAATGTATTTTAGCTTGCCTGCAAATCGCACATGTGTTAACCTACATTGTGGTTCACTGCCATCCTCCTACAGTGTTTCAAAATATTCTCCTTCAATTAGCTTCACTTGCACACATCAACTCCTCTCCTCCTACTTTTGGTGTCTAAAGATGGCTGGAACAAATAAATAATGGTTGGAAAGATGGTTCAGTCTATTGTTCTTTCATTGAGAAAAACCACTGACTCAAGCTACACTGGAAGTGAAGAGGTGGAGAACTAGAAACTGACAGTTTTATACATCAGGAATTTCAGTCATTAATTTATCAAAAAAAAGTTGAAAATGTAACTTGAGCATTAATAGCGTGACACCCTTTGTGTATAATAAACTATGTTGAATTGAGTAGTGATAGGATTGTGGTATGTTTTTTTCCATTAATACCTTCTGAGATTGGGAGGTTAATTGATTTTTGTGTAGGATTCGAGTGTTTATTGTCCATTCAGAGTGACTAAACACACCTGAGCATCTGCAGCAATTTAAAATTCAGTAAACTGGAGTCTTTCACAGATATTTATGATATCGAGATTTAGTTCTCATTGTTATGGTAGCACAGCTGAACTTTCAGTGACCATTGTTTCCTGAAAACCTCAATGTTCTTTTGCTTTTTAATATTATTGGCTTGTCTGTTTGTATGCTGCAGTATTGGGTCACTGTGCTCAATCTCCAACCATTAGTATAATCCTTTTGTTTCAGTTAATTTGTATGTTAAGTTTTGCTCTTTCACACTATTTGGTTTTTCTTACTGAAGATAAATTTTCATTCCCCTCAATTCTAATTGTTCCACGTAAAAAGGTATACTTCTAAACCACTGGAAGGAGCAGACTTGACACAAGTGTGCCATGTATAAGTGAAGGCTTCACCTGCAGTGGAGTCTAACAGGTGAGCTGCAGCTAGAGTGTGGGTCTTCGGACGTGAATCTTTCTGATCCTGGGAAAGAAAGAGACACCAGCTCAGCAAAAGAAAATTTTAAAATTTATAAGCCTTGGCATAAAAGATCTCCATTCCAACTTGCTCAGAAAAAAACTATTGGAAATAACCTATTTTCTCCACCTTCTGAAACCATCATACGCTACATCCTGATTTAATTATACAAATAGTGCCTTGGGGTCAGCTCCCATCTTCCACTTTTCCCCCCTCTGAAGTTTATCTGAAACTCACTTGGTATACATAGACTTGCACGTTGATACACTCAGCATCCTGTGTTGCTGATTTGCATTGATGTCCAGGCAAGCAACCCTTCAGCTTTGAAGTTCGCAATCTTGTATTCTAACCCATTAAACAAGCATTTTCTTGGAATTCAAATTTCTAAAGTAGAACATTTGAGTCTATCAAGTCTGCTCCACCATTCGATGAGATCATGGCTGATCTGATATTCCTCAACTCCACTTGCCTGCCCTTTTCTCATAACCCTTGATTCCCATATTGATTAAAAATCTGACTCTGTCAGCCCTCGATATATGCTGATGTGTTTTACAAAATTTAACCCGCATGTCAGAGATTCAGATTTTATCACCACCTACCAAGCCCCACAAAAGTGCAATTATACCAGCCTTTATTGTAAAAATTGGGAAATGTAACATGACAAGATGTAAACTATTTGGGGAAAGTTAGTATTCAGGGTCGTTAAGCATTATTTACATATTATAAGTTAATGACAATCTCTGACTTTAAGGGGTCATCTCATAGAGATTTATAAAATCATGGGAAGCATGGATAGGATGAATAGCCAAAGTCTTTTTCCCAGAGTAGGGGTCCAAAACTAGAGGGCATAGGTTGAAGGTGAGAAGGGAAAGATTTAAAAGGCAACTTTTTCACGCAGTGGGTAGAATGAGCTGCCAGAGGAAGTTGTGGCGGTTGGTACAATTACAACACTTCAACACCTGGATGGGTACATTGAATAAGAAGATTTAGAGGGATATGAGCCAAATGCTGGCAGATAGGGCTGTATTATTTTAGGATATCTGGTCAGCGTGGACAAGTTGGACGGAAGGGTCTGTTTCCATCTGTACAGTTCTGACTCTTTATGTGGCCATCCAGATACCATTAAATTTTGTAATTGTATCCACCACCACCACCACCACGACCACGTAGTTCATTCCATACAGCACCTTCTCCATGAAAATAGTGCCCCTCGGATCCCTTAAACATATGTCATCTAGATTTGATCTCCCAGATCCTGGGGACAATACCTTGGCTATTGACCATATCCAGTTCCTCATTTTATAAACCTCTATAAGGCCTCCCCTCATTCTGTGATGCTCCAGGGAAAGTCTGTTTATCCTCTCCATATAGCTTGAATGATCCAACCCTGGCAACATCCTTAAGTCTTTTCTGAACTCTTTCAAATTTCACAGCATTCTTCCCATATCAAGGACATCAAAATTAAATGCAGTACCCATAGTGTTCAGGGATATGTGGGTTAGCCAGGAGTAAATGTAAAGTTAGGCTTGGGGTAGAGGAATGGGCCTGGGTGGGTGACTCTTCAGAGGGTCAGTGTGGACTTGTTGGGCCAAATGGCCTGTTTCCTCACTGTCTAGATTCTCCGATCTAGTCAAATGTTGCCAAACCAATATCCTGTATAGCTGCAACATGACCTCCCAACTGCTATACCAATGCCCTGACCAATAAAGGCAAACATACCAAACACTACCTTCACTTTGCTATTTGCATGCAACTCCACATTCAAGGAACTGTGTACCTGCACTCCAAGGTCTTTTGCTGCAACACACGCCAGGACATTACCATTTAAGTTTTTTTAGATTTAGATTAGATTAGATTCCCTACAGTGTGGAAAAAGGTCCTTCTGCCCAACCAGTCCACACCGACCCTCCGAAGAGTAACCCACCCAGACCCATTTCCCTCTGACTGATGCATCTAACATCATGGGCAATTTAGCACGGCTAATTTACCTGACCTGCACATCTTTGGGCTGAGAGAGGAAACCCATGCAGACACTGGGAGAATGTGCAAACTCCACACAGTCACCTGAGGCTGGAATCGAACCTGGGACCCAGGCGCTGTGCTAGCCACTGATTTGCCTTTCCAAAATACAGCATGTCACGTTTATCGAAATTACACTGCATCTGCCATTCCTTGGCCCATTGGCTCATCTGATCAAGATCCTGTTGTAGTCTGAGGTAACCTCCTTCACTGTCCACTGTACCTCCAATTTTGGAGTAATCTGTAAACTTAGTAACCATACCTTCACAACCAAATCATTTATATAAATGATGAAGAACAGTGGACCCAGCACCAATGGTTCTAGTCCCAAGCCTCCAGTCTGAAAAGTAGCACTCTACCACCGTCTGTCTTCTAGCCAGTTCTGTATCTAAATGGCTAGTTCTTCCTGTATTTCTTGTGATCTAACCTTTCTAACCAGTCTACCATGAGAAACCTTGTTGAATGCCTTCCTGAAGTCCATATACGTAATGTCCACCGCTCTGCCCTCAACATTTCTCTTTGTTATTGCCTCAAAAAAAACAACCAAATTAGTGAGACAATTTCCCATGCACAAAGCCATGTTGGCTATCTCTAATCAGTCCTTTCCTTTCCAAATACACACATCTTGTCCCTTAGGATTAGCTCCAACAACTTGTCCATCACCGATGTCAGGCTCACCGGTCTCTTGTTCCCTGGCTTTTCCTTACCCCCTTTCCTAAATAGTCACACCACATTAACCAATCTCCCAAATTTCTGGCACCTCACCTGTGGCTTTCAATGATACAAATATCTCATCAAGGATCTGAGCAATCACTTGCCTACCTTCCCACAGAGCTCTAGGGTAATAAGAAGGATTTAGAGGTTTGTGAAGGTTTGTAGCTCAGGTTTAGGATGTAGGTTTGCTCGCTGATATCCAGATGTTTCATTACCTGGCTAGGTAACATCAGTGGCGACCTCCAAGTGGAGCGAAGCTGTTGTCTCCTGCTTTTTATTTATATGTTTGTCCTGGATGGGGTTCCTGGGGTTTGTGGTGATGTCATTTCCTGTTAGTTTTCTGAGGGGTTGGTAGATGGTATCTAGATCTGTGTTTATGGTGTTGTCGTTGGAGTGCCAGGCCTCTAGGAATTCTCTGGCATGTCTTTACTTAGCCTGTCCCAGTCGAAATTGTTTTTTTTTTCATCCGTGTGTAGGGCTATGAGGGAGAGAGGGTCATGTCTTTTTGTGGCTAGCTTGGTGTTCATGTATCCTGGTGGCTAACTTTCTTCCTGTTTGTCCTATGTAATGTTTGTGGCAGTGCTTGCATGGAACGTTTGTAGATTTTTTTTGTAGATTTTGTAGATTTTTGCCACAAAAAGACACGACCCCCTCTCTCCCTTGTAGCCCTATGGATGGATGAAAAAAAAACACCATTTCGACTGGGACAGGCTAAGCAAAGACATGCCAGAGAATTCCTAGAGGCCTGGCACTCCAACGACAACACCATAAACAAACACACAGATCTAGATGCCATCTATCAACCCCTCAGAAAACGAACAGGAAATGACATCACCACAAACCCCAGGAACCCCATCCAGGACAAACCTATAAATAGAAAGCAGGAGACAACAGCTTTGCTTCACTTGGAGGTTGCCACTGATGTTACCTAGCCAGGTAATGAAATGTCTGGATATCAAACCTATAGCTCAGCGAGCAAACCTAGACCCTAAAAGATTTGGAGGAATATGGGCAAAATACTGGCAAATGGGACTAGATCAGTTTAAAATATCTGGTTGACGTGAATGAGTTGAGCTGAAAAGTCTATTTCCTGCACCCTGGCCATATCCAGTCATAAATGTTTTTGGGTAATTAACTTTGGTGGAGGAGAGGGCTCCACAAACATCCCCATCCTCAAAAATGGGGAAGCTTAGGATGTCAATGCTCATTTTTTTGCATTCTCAACAGTCTGCAGCCAGTAGAGCTGATTTAATGATTCACCTAGACCTTCTCCAATGGTTTTCTTCATCACAGATGTCAGTCTTCAGCCAATTCAATTCATGTCGCATGATATGAATGAGGAAAGCGAATGTACTATAATCTGGATTGCAAATGACCCCAAATAGATGTGAAATCAAGTGCTAAAGATGATAAGTCTGCAGAGGCATTTAGACAAGTTGTATCTGGGGGCAAAACTTAATGGAATATAATGTTGGAAAATGTGAGGTTTTATACTTTGACAAGATAGATACAACAACTGAATATTATTTAAATTGAGAGGCTGTAGAAAGCTACAGCGTAGAGTATTGGTGGTCCTCATGCACAAATCTCCAATAATTTTGGAAAGATATTGGCATTGAAGTTAGTCCAGAGCAGTTTCACCAGGAAGATCCCAGGTAAGAAGGGACTGTCTTGAAGAGGTTGAGTAGGTAAGCTCATACTTTTTAGAATGCAAGGTGACTTTATTGAAACATACGAAGTTCTTAGGGAATTTTACAGGGTACATAAGGAAAGGTCTCCTTCCTTGAATAAAATTGTTACGCTTGCTATTTTCCAATCTAATGGGAAATCTGGGAAATTTTGGGAAACTCTCATTCTCTCTTGATATACGAGTAGTATTTTCTCATCACCACTAAAAATAAGTAATAATTGAACTTCTGTTTGTGGGACATTGTATACAGATTGGAACTCTTAAATGACAAAGTAATTGTGAAATAAGTGGGATGTCCTGAGATTGTGATGTTTCCTTTCAGTAATCCATTTGGATGTTCAGCATTTGTTTATAAATAGCTCTAGCTGTATGGTTACATTGCATTATGCATGTTGTTTATTTGGAAGTGAGCATAACAGGTGCAGTTAGTAAGTTTGCAGATGACACCAAAATTTGAGGTGTAGTGGACAGTGAAGAGAGTTACCTCAGATTACAACAGGATCTTGACCAGTTGGGCCAGTGGGCTGAGAAGTTGCAGATGGAGTTTAATTCAGATAAATGCAAGGTGCTGCATTTTGGGAAAGCAAATCTTCGCAGAACTTATACACTTAATGGTAAGGTCCTAGGTAGTGTTGCTGAACAAAGAGACCTTGGAGTGCAGGTTCATAGTTCCTTGAAAGTGGAGTCGCAGGAAGATAGGATAGTGAAGGTGTTTGGTATGCTTTTATTGGTCAGATTATTGAGTACAGGAGTTGGGAGGTCATGTTGTGGCTGTACAGGACATTGGTTAGGCCACTGTTGGAATATTGCGTGCAATTCTGGTCTCCTTCCTATTGGAAAGATGTTGTGAAACTTGAAAGGGTTCAGAAAAGATTGACAAGATTTACAAGGGTTGGAGGATTTGAGCTATAGGGAGAGGCTGAACAGGCTGGGGCTGTTTTCCCTGGAGCATCAGAGGCTGAGGGGGTGACCTTTTATAGAGGTTTACAAAATCATGAAGGACATGGATAGGGTAAATAGACAAAGTATTTTTCCCTAGGGTGGGGGAGTCCAGACCTAGAGGGCATAGGTTTAGGGTGAAAGGGGAAAGATATAAGAGACCTAAAGGGCAACTTTTCCTCAGAGGCTGGTACAGGTATGGAATGAGCTGCCAGAGGATGTGGTGGAGGCTTGTGCAATTGCAACATTTAAGAGGCATTTGGATGGGTGTATGAATAGGAAGGGTTTGGAGGGATATGGGCTGGGTGCTGGCAGGTGGGACCAGATTGGGTTGGGATATCTGGTCTGCATGGATGGCTTGGACCGAAGGATCTGTTTCCATGCTGTACTTCTCACTCTAAGTCAACTATCTTATTACAACTGACACTTACTTTTTTAAAATAAAACTACGTCCCCTGGTATTTTGTTTAGCAATAAGCTACAGAGCTAAATGAGAGCTTTTAATTGAATCCAGTATTAATTGCATTGTCTTTCATGAAAACGGATGATACTGCTATGACCACGAGGAAATTCCTCTGTTCAAGCTATTGTTATTCTTCATGACCATTTTTAGTTTGAATGTATTTAACATTGTAGATTAATATATTACAATTTCCAAGAGAATCTTAACTTGAACCAGTGTGGTGGAATTTTCCTATTTCACATGAACTGCTTTGAACAAATGATGTATATTTGGAGTCATGTGAACAATGATGAGAATGCCTTAACTGTAAGGACTTGGAGCTGTGTAAATAAACACCAAAGTTAGAAAGGCTCTATGGCCCCCTGGAAGAACGGTTTCATATTTTGGGTGAAACGCTTCATTTGCTGACTAGTATTCTTCAACTGTTGCCTTGGGCATTGTTCATTTTTAACTTCAAGTTGTTGGTATTATCCAGGACCTGTATTCAGTTTGTCTTTCAATAATTAGATGGCTGTACCAAAAATAGGGAGCAGCATGTAATGCCAAGATATGAAAAAAGTTTCATAATTTTACATTAGTCAACATTGTGAAACTTCTGCCTGACCCCATCTTCACTGGCTTCAATAAAAGCTTAATATTTTATCAAGTCTACTAGTAATTTTAATTTGAAGTTCTACCACATTTATGAATTGAAGACAAGATTCTGTATTAATAGGACATGATTAAATGACTACTAGGAAACACTCTGTCTACCGTTGCATGTTAAGATTTGTAATTTTGAGTAAAGTACCAGATGGCTTTGTTGACCTTGGATCCACCAACCTTGGTCTTGTTTAAAAATATTGACTCCAGTGTTACAGTGATGGAAAAAATAATTTATTCACAGAACAAGAAATATAGTTAGTAAGGCCAGTATTTGTTACTCATACCTAATATCTTTGAACAATGCTGGTGAGCTGCTTCTTTATGATGAAGTGCTCCAATGATGAAGTGCAGTGTTTTAGGAAGTGGGTTCTAGTTTTTGACTGTTAAGTAATCATAGAGGGCTATGTGAGGATGCTGTATTATGTGCCGGAGCACTTGCTTTCGCCATACTGCATGCCATTCAAAATGGTAGATGTTGCAGGTGTGACTGTGTCAAAGTAGCCACAATTTACCATCTCAATGGTGCATCTCAATGGTAAGTACTGTGTATCGATGTTGGAGAGAATGAAGTGCTAGAAATGATGCATGGTTTGTTGATCAAGGGGCTCAAATTATGATTACTGTTTTATCCTATTGAAGCTTAACATTGTCTGAGTATGAGTATTCCTTAATGCATGTCTTGTACCTTTAAATAGAGTAATTCACCTCCTGATTCCCTATGCTAAAGTTCCAGCAACTGACCCACCTGGCTGAGAATATACTTAGTAAGGGGAGGTCATGCCTGACAAACCTGTTGGAATTCTTTGAAGAGGTGACAAGTAGGTTAGACCAGGGAAACCCAGTGGATGTGGTCTATCTAGACTTCCAAAAGGCCTTTGATAAGGTGCCACACGGGAGGCTGCTGAGCAAGGTGAGGGCCCATGGTGTTCAAGGTGAGCTGCTGGGATGGATTGAGGATTGGCTGTCTAACAGAAGGCAGAGAGTTGGGATAAAAGGTTCTTTTTCAGAATGGCAGCCGGCGACAAGCAGTGTCCCGCAGGGTTCAGTGTTGAGGCCGCAGCTGTTCATATTATATATTAATGATCTGGATGAAGGGACTGGGGGCATTCTAGCGAAGTTTGCCGATGATACGAAGTTAGGTGGACAGGCAGGTAGTACTGAGGAAGTGGGGAAGCTACAGAAGGATCTAGACAGTTTGGGAGAGTGGTCCAGGAAACGGCTGATGGAATTCAACATGACCAAATGCGAGGTCTTGCACTTTGGCAAAAAGAATAAAAGCATAGACTACTTTCTAAATGGTGAGAAAATTAGTAAAGCCAAAGTACAAAGGGATCTGGGAGTGCTAGTCGAGGATTCTGTAAAGGTAAACATGCAGTTTGAAACCGTGATTAAGAAAGCGAATGCAATGTTGTCACTTATCTCAAGAGGGTTGGAATATAAAAGCAGAGATGTGCTACTGAGACTTTATAAAGCTCTGGTTAGGCCCCATTTGGAGTACTGTGTCCAGTTTTGGTCCCCACACCTCAGGAAGGACATACTGGCACTGGAACGTGTCCAGCGGAGATTCACACTGATGATCCCTGGAATGGTAGGTCTAACATATGAGGAACGGCTGAGGATCCTGGGATTATATTCATTGGAGTTTAGAAGATTATGGGGAGACTTAATAGAGACGTACAAGATAATACATGGCTTGGAAAGGGTGGACGCTAGGAAATTGTTTCCATTAGGCGAGGAAACCAGGACCTGTGGACACAGCCTTAGAATTAGAGGGGGTCAATTTAGAACAGAAATGTGGAGACATTTCTTCAGGCAGAGGGTAGTGGGCCTGTGGAATTCATTGCCACGGAGTGCAGTGGAGGCCGGGACGCTAAATGTCTTCAAGGCAGAGATTGATAGATTCCTGTTGTCTCGAGGAATTAAGGGCTATGGGGAGAACGCTGGTAAGTGGAGTTGAAATGCCCATTAGCCATGATTGATTGGCGGAGTGGATTCGATGGGCCGAATGGCCTTACTTCCACTCCTATGTCTTTATGGTCTTATATAAGCAGGTGGGCAAAGAGTTAATTTCTGACTTTTGTGAAACAAGAGGTTCACCTGAGAGTGACTCTGATCAGAAAAGAACTTAGAGGTAACAGTGGGGTGCTGGAGGCAAGGGTATTGGTATTAACAAGGTGGGAAAGCATTCATTATGTAAGTGCCATTTAACAATATTGGAAGCATTCAGTATGTACGGTCAGTTTAACAAGGTGAAAAGTATTCATTGTGAATCCAATTAAGGTTAAGAATGTTCATTGTGTAACACCAATGGCTTAATCTTTGCTATTGACACTCGCAGATTTTAACTGTTACCCAATCTATATGCATATTGCCTCATCTGGATGTTCCTCCCTGTAAAATGACTATATAATTCATTAAGATACTGCTATTCGAGAGAGAAGACCAAGAACTCGTGTCTCTGTGCACGTGTGCAATTGTTCTTTCTCCCTCCAGGACCCGGAATAAAGATGGAAGTAAAACTATACTGTGTCTGAGTGTTTTGCTTCAACTGAGGGGGAAAATGGGATGACACAACTGTTTGGTGAGAGAATTGGCTTGAAGGTTAAAGACAGGATGGTGGTGGGGGATTGTTTTTTAGACTGGAGACCTGTGACCAGGGGTATGCCAAAAGAATCTGTGCTGGGTCCACTATTTTTTGCTATTTCTCTAAAGTTATTTGGATGTGAACATAAGATGTACAGCATAGGAGGTTGAGAGGAGACCTTATAGATATTTATAAAATAATGAGGGATATAGATGGAGTTAATGGTAGTTGTCTTTTCCCTCTGGGTTATTTCAAGACTAAGGCTCATGTTTTTAAGGTGAGAGGAGAGTGATTTAGAAAAGATGGGCTAATTTCTTACACATGATAAATCACGTATAGAATAAACATCCTGAGGAAATGGTGTATTTGGGTACAGTTACGACATTTAAAAGACATTTGCAAAGTATATGAATAGGAAAGTTTGGAGGGATATGGGCCAGGAGCAGGCAGGTGGAACGAGTTTAGATTGAGATTGCATTCGGCTTGGACTTGTTGGACTGAAGAGTCTGTTTCCATGCTGTCTGACTCTGTGACCCCAAACTTGGTAGTGTGGTGGACCATGAAGAAGTGGAGTGGAATTTGAGGTTTAATTTAGATAAATGAGATTTGTATTTTGGTAAGGCAAGTCAGGGCAGGACTTGTATACTTAGTGGTAAGGCCCTGGGGTGTGGTGTTGAACAAAGAGACCTTGGGTGCAGGTTCATAGTTCCCTGAAAGTGGAGTCACAGGTAGATAGGGTGATGAAGATGACATTCGGTACACTTGCCTTTATTGGTCACTGCAAAGTATGGGAGCTGTTCAGGAAATTGGTTGGGCAACTTTTGGAATGCTGCTTTTAATTCTGAGCTTCCTGCTATAGGAAAGACGTGGTTAAACTTGAAAAGGTACAGAAAAGATTTACAAGAATGTTTCCAGGATTGTAGGCTTTGAGCTGTAGGGAGAGACTGAATAGGCTGGGGGTGTTTTCCCTGGAATGTGGGAGGCTGAATGGTGACTATATTAGAAGTGCTTAGAATCATGAGGGGCATGGATAGGGTAAATAGACAATTTTTTTTTTCCCCGAGGTTGGACAGTCCAAAACTGCAGGATATAGGTTTAAGGTGAGAGGGGAAAGATTTAACAGGGAGTTGAGGGGTAACTTTTTCTTGCAGAGGGTGGTGCATGTATAGAATGAGCTGCCAGAGGAAGTGGTGGAGGCTGGTACAGTTACAATATTAAAAAGGTGTCTGGATGGGTATATAAATAGCAAGGGTTTAGAGGGATATGTGCCAAATGCTAGCAAATGGGTCTAAATTAATTTAGGATATCTAGTTGGCACAAGCAAGTGGAACTGAAGGGTCTTTTTCATTGCTGTATGACTCTGACTTGGTTCTTGTAGCCACAAGCATAAACCAAGCTTAGTTTATTATTTGTTAAGGGTTGTGCACACTTTTGGCCAATCCAGTATTTATTGCTTATCCATTATTGTTCTGGTGAATGTGGTAGTGACTGCTACAGCCCTGAGTGTTGGGAGACCCACATTGTTTTTTGAGAGTTTCAGAAATTTGAATCTGGGGCAGGGTCAGTGTGATGTGTGGTTTGAACATAACATTTAGTTGATGTTCCCATGCATCTAAGTATCCTTTTTTATAAGCTGTAGAGGTCTGGAAAGTGCTGGTGGGGAGCATTTGAGCTAATATGTGCACCTTGTAAATGGTACACAATGCTGCCAGTGTTAAAGATGGTGGTTGAGCTGCCAATCCAATGTGCTGTTTGTCCAGGATGGTATTGAATTTTGAATGGAGCTGCACCCATCCAGACAAGTGGAGGGTATTCCATCATACCCCTGACTTGTGCTGTGCAGATGGTGGACAGGCATTGAGGACGCCAAATAAATTATTTGTCACAAAATTCTAGCCTCTGATTGATTGATTATTTCTGTCATCCAGGATGTTGATAGTGAGGCATTCAGTGATGGTAATGCTATGAAATGTCAAGGAGTGGCATATCAAGCAATTTGGCACGTAATTGGGTAGATGACAATGCAATGTCTGTACTGGAGCACAGATCCTGACCACTATTGCTAGAATGTTGTCAGGGCTCAGCCTTTGCAGTATCCAGTGTCTTCAGCTGTTTTATTGATATCCCATGATTATTTTGGTGATGAGTACTTTGGGAGATCATTTGAGATTATTCTTTTCTTTGGCACTTCTAGCTGAAGATGAATGGAATTACTTCAGCTTTGTCTAAATTTTTGGGTGACCCTATCGGTAAGGCTGGAGAGATTTATAGAACCTCCTCTAATGGGTTTAATTGTCCACCACCATTCATGAATGGTTGTGGCAGCAAAGCTTGTATCCATTGATTATGGGATCACTTGGGCTTCTCTATTGCATGCTGCTTTAGCTGTTTGGCATGCAAGTAGTTGTAGCTGCAAAAGCCAAATGTGCCCCTCATGCCATTCTGTATCCTTCATTTGAATTGAGCATCTAGTTAGTGTAATCCCCAGATGATGAATTCAGGTATTGACATTGAATGTAAGGGGGAAATGGTTAGATGTCTGCTTGTTGGAAGCAGTCACTGTTTGGAACATGGTTTAAATGTTATTTGCCATTTAGCAGCCCAAATTGAATTTTTTTATGCATTCATGGGATGAGTGTCACGGGCTAGGGCAGCATTTGTTGCCCATCACTAAGAAAGCAGTTAAGAGTCCACTGCATTGCCATGGTTCTGGAGTCGCACATAGGCCAGATTAGGTAAGTACAGCAGTTTCCTTCCCTGAGGAACACTAGTGAAGCAGATGGGTTTTTCTGACAATCAACAACGGTTTCATGTTTATCATTTAGATTTTCAATTTCAGATTTTTATTGAATTTGTGCCAGTGTGGAATTTGAAGCCAGGTTCCCCAGAACATTTCGTGGATCTCTAGATTAACGGTGTGGCAATAATACCAGTAGCCATTGTGTCGGTCTCCTTACGTTCAGGTGTGAACAGCATCATATTATCTGAGAAATTGTGAATGAAATTCAACACTGTTCAGGCATCAGTGAACAACCCATTCCTGACTGTGTTGCAACACAGAAAGTGTGGACTGCAGAAGTTGGAGATCAGAGTCAAGAGTGTGATGCTGGAAAAGCACAGCAGGTCTGGCAGCATCCGAGGACCAGGAGAGTTGATGTTTCGGGCATAAACCCTTCATCAGGAACTGTGTTCAAACATGGTCAATGTAGTTGCCAAATTTGATTAGTCTGAGAACACTACCCTGAAGAACTCCTACTGTGAGGTCCTAACCTGAGACAATTGACATTAAAAGTTACAATCATCTTCCTTTTTTTGTTTTAGGTATGGCTGCAGTCAGTAGAGAGCTGACCCCCCACCCCACTAATCACTGATATAGGTTTTTTGACTGGGCTCGAGCATGTAACACTTAAATAATAACTAGTTGCTGAGGGCAGTCACTCAGGAATCCAACTCTTTATTTCTATGTTTGGGCCAAGGTTGAGCTCTAAAGTTGAGTGGGCTGAGTGGAATCAAAGCAGAGTTTTTAGTATGTTTTCCTGCTACCGCTGTGTCCTGAAGGATATCTCTCCCAAACTGGCCTTAAGCAGTAAAAATAAATAGCTATTAGGCCTTTGCTCTGTAGATGAGAGCAAATAAGTCTCCATTTGTGTAAGACTGGGCCTCAACAAACAAATCCTTCAGGAATTTTAACTCCATCCTAAAACTTGATGAACATTGAAATTCTCAACCTGAATACGTCCTGTACCTTAACTACATTTAGTACTTCTGGTAACTGGTGTTATCCAGAACTCCTAGTTCTATTAATGGAGGGTGCTGGGTGGCAATCAATTTACTAGTGTTTGCTTTGATTCATTGACACTTCATTGAGTTTGGAGTCAGTATTGAGACCTGCCAAGGCAATTCGTTCATGACACTGACATTCCCACCACTGGTACGTCTGCCCTTCCAATTGGGCAAGATATAGCCAGGTGGGATGGTGTCTTGGACATTGGCTGTCATAGAGTCAGATGTACAGCATGGAAACCCAGACCCTTCGGTCCAACCCGTCCATGCCGACCAGATATCCCAACCCAATCTAGTCCCACCTGCCAGCACCCGGCTCATATCGCTCCAAACCCTTCCTATTCGTATACACATCCAAATGCCTCTTAAACGTTGCAATTACACCAGCCTCCACCACATCCTCTGGCACCTCATTCCATACATGTACCACCCTCTGGATGAAAAAGTGGCCCCTTGGGTCTCTTTTATATCTTTCCCCTCTCTCACCCTAAACCTATGCCCTCTAGTTCTGGACTCCCCGCCCTCAGGGAAAAGACTTTACCTATTTATCCTATCCATGCCCTTCATAAGTTTGTAAACCTCTATAAGGTCATCCCTCAGCCTCCGACACTCCAAGGAAAACAGCCCCAGTCTGTTCAGCCTCTCCCTATATAGCTCAAATCCTCCAACCCTGGCAACATGCTTGTAAATCTTTTCTGAACCCTTTCAAGTTTCACAACATCTTTCCGATAGGAAGACCAGAATTGCACGCAATATTCCAACAATGCCTAACCAATGTTCTGTACAGCAGCAGTATGACCTCCCAACTCCTGTGCTCTTTACTCTGACCAATAAAGGAAAGCATACCAAAAGCTGCAATCACTATCCTATCTACCTGTGACTCCACTTTCAAGTAGCTATGAACCTGCACTCCAAGGTCTCTTTGTTCAGCAACACTCCCAAGGACCTTACCATTAAGTGTATAAGTCCTGCTAAGATTTGCTTTCCCAAAATGCAGCACCTCGCATTTATCTGAATTAAACTCCATCTACCACTTAGCCCATTGGCCCATCTGGTCCAGATCCTGTTGTAATCTGAGGTAACCCTCTTCGCTGTCCACTTCACCTCAAATTTTAGTGTCATCTGCAAACTTACTAACTGTACCTCTCAAGCTCGCTTCTAAATCATTTATGCAATTGGCAAAAAGTAGAGGGCCCAGCACCGATCCTTGTGGCACTCCACTGGTCACAGGCCTCCAGTCTGAAAAACAACCTTTCACCATCACCCTCTGTCTTCTACCTTTGCACCAGTTCTGTATCCAAATGGCTAATTCTTCCTGTGTTCCATGAGACCTAATCTTGCTAATCAGTCTCCCATGGGGAACCTTGTCGAACGCCTTGCTGAAGTCCATATTGATCACATCTACTGCTCTGCCCTCATCAATCATCTTTGTTACTTCTTCAAAAAACTTAATCAAGTTAGTGAGACATGATTTCCCACACACACAGCCATGTTGACTATCCTGAATCAGTCGTTGCCTTTCCAAATACATGTACATCCTGTCCCTCAGGATTCCCTCCAACAACTTGCCCACCACCGAGGTCAGGCTCACTGGTGTATAGTTCCCTGGCTTGTCTTTACCGCCCTTCTTAAACAGTGGAACCACGTTTGCCAACTGCCAGTCTTCCGGCACCTCACCTCAGCAATCGTTGTCATGGATGATTTGAATATGGCTATATCAAACTATTGACTAATAGGTCAATGGGACAAATCTTTCAATATTAGCTCAATTTTAACTTCAGATGTTAGTGAAAAGGACTTTGCAGGATTGATTTGAATAGCATGTACCTATTGGTGCCTCAATTAATACTGGCTGGCCTGTAATCAACTGCCTTAGTGATGCTGTTGCACATCTTTAAAGCAGGTGATACTGGATTCTGGGCTGTCAACCCAGACCACCTCATTCAAAGGTAAAACATTGTCACAGTACTTCAAGCCCCCGATTTTTATATTTTTTTTTGTTTTGTTTGTATTTGAAGTGATTTGATATAGCTGAGTGGCTTGGTAGGCCATTTCTAATGGCTGAAAATCAAGAGGAAAGTACAATAAATGGGAAATGTACATTTCTATCAATTTTTCCAGGATACTATTTTTCTTAGTCCTTTTTTTTCTTGCTATGTTTCAGAAGATTTCTAATATTTGGTTAGATATAGAATAATTCTTTTACTTTCTATGAATCAAGACCAACTGCCCTGTTCATTTCTTGCCTGTGTGCTTAAGATGTTTTGAGATATAAGAGCTGAATTAATTTATTTTCCTCATGTAATTTTTAACAAGAAAGAGACTAAGCCAGTATATAGGAACAAAAAAGTGGTGTCTTCAAATTTGAGTTGCTATGGTGCAGATAAGAAATTTGTGCCTAAGATGCTGAGAGAGAGAGACTAGCAAAATTAGGAACTTTCAACCTAAGAGCTCTGAATTTATCTAAATGTTTAACATTGGTAATAGAATGGGACTTGGGGGTGGCGGGTAGATTTAGTATGGAAAAAATGCTTGATAAGTCAAAAAATGGACTTCTGAACTTGAGGCTAAAGAGAATGGGGTTGAGGCCATTGTGAGTGGGGAGGATTTAAAAATTGAGGTCAATTTTGATTTTACCAAACTGGGAAATGGTGTACTTCAGAAAGCACATGCATTGATCCATTTTTGTGAATTAGTATAGGAGCAACAGAGTTTTTGATTGATTTGAGTTTGTCCCCTTGAAGATGGGTGGAACCTGAAGTAGTTCTTTTTTTTAAAAAAAAAGTTGCGATTTCAGTAATAGGTGTCCTCAAGTCAGGGTTTGGTGACGTTATAGAAGTTGAAAGAGGCTTTCTTGGTCATGACAGGCCCATGTGTTTAGAAGCCCTTCTCTGGGTTGCCACTTGAGACCAAGTTTGTAAAGAATCTACATTGGACAGTTACCAGATGAGAAGGATAGATTTTGTGGCTAAGAAAACTGACTTTATGTTGGGGACTAAATGCCATGTTTAGTTCGAGGAAATTTCTGCTCGTCCAATAATATCTGATGAACCATACGACAAATGGGCACAGTGGAGACACTAATTTGAAAATGATAGGATGTTGTTTTGGAACTATGAAATGAAGTAGTTCTATTGTTCAAATGAAAGTTGTATTTTATGAATGAATGTCTGCTGAAGTCACTGAAACAAGTCTTTATTTTAATGTTCTGAATGTTGAGCATGTAGGAGGTATATTTGGATCTTTGGGAAGATGAGTGGAAAGATCAGAGAAAGCAACACTTGCAAACTTCAGATCATTTCAAGGGGGTGGTGCTATTTTGTTTCACATTTTTCATTAATCTACAGCGATTTCTATTTTAGTCAGTTTAAGAAATATCTCTAGCTGCGGTGTTGTTGACTAATTGTGGTTTTGTTTAGGAGAGAAACAAAACATCCAGTGTATTCTATCATTATGATCTGAGATTTTAATGTGGAGTACCTAGAAATGCCTAGCTGACCAGATGGGCACTTAAAGTCAGGGTCATGAGGCCATGTGTAAATGGTGCCTAATTCTGCTACTTCCTCTATTGTGGGATTGCCTTCTGAGATCAATGAGGAGGAGAATGATTAGATTAGATTACCTACAGTATGGAAATAGGCCCTTCGGCCCAACTGGTTCACACTGACCCTCCGAAGAGTAACCCACCCTCTGACTAATGCACCTAACACTCTGGGCAATTTAGCATGCCCAATTTACCTGACCTGCGCATCTTTGGACTGTGGGAGGAAACCGGAGCATTCGGAGAAAATCCACACAGACACTTGGAGAATGTGCAAACTCCACACACAGTCGCCTGAGGCTAGAATCAAACCTGGGACCCTGGTGCTGTGAGGCAGCTGTGCTAACCACTAAGCCACCATGGCATTCTGCATTTAAGAGGTGTGGGATATCACGGAATGTATATCTAAGGATGTTGAACTTTAATTAAAACACCAATGTAAATTTCCCATACTGCTTTAACTATAGCATGTAGAGTTTGCACAGAACAGGTAAGATTTCATGTTCAAAACCTATGTTATATTCAAGTATTGGACAATAAAAGGTTCACATACTAATCTTGAGTGACAGCTGAATTTGGATAGGCTATGATGTATTACGATAAGTAGTAATGTAGATGTTATAATGTCGCATCACCTGAAAATGGATACTTGAAACTTCATATAAAAAGGCTATGGAAAGCTGAGAATTGTTGTAAGCTTTGTGGTATAATAGACAAATATAGTGTGATGTGGAACATGCAAGGAATAGTGTCAGGTACTGTCCCACTCTGTTAAGTCAGGGGCAATGGTGGAGTGCTACAATGAATTGATTATTTGGGGGGGGGGGGGGGCACAAGTGAAAAATCTGCAAAGGTTGCTAATGCAGGTTACTGGAGTGTTTTATTTTTGGAGTAGGTGAACGCTGGTAGGTAAGGATCAGGCCCTGCTGTTGTACTCCAACAGTTCTCCCAGAAGAGAGTAAGAAACAGCCCAAGAAGAAGAAATGATTTAATAAAGGGTTAATTCAAAAATTTAATGTTTATTGAAGCTAAATAGCTTAGCAAAGTAAAATAAGGGCTGACACAAAGATCAGATTCCTGATGAAGGGCTTTTGCCCGAAACATCGATTTTACTGCTCCTCGGATGCTGCCTGAACTGCTGTGTTTTTCCAGCACAATTAAATCAAGACAAAGACCAGAATAAGAGGGTAATTGAAGAAAATTGCAACACGGATATTCTGGTAGATGTTAGGAACTGCTGCTTCACAGGTTATGGAAATCCTTAGCGCTCACTCAATAGACAGTTGATTGCCATGTGTCTTTAAAGAATTGCAGTGTTATCAAACAGAGGTGGGTGAAATAAGTTTAAAATACTTATGAGCCATGATCTAATTGTTGCATCAGACACTGGTCTACTCATGTCCCATACAATAGATTTGAATCTGTTTATACAGTGCTTGTTTTACCATTGGCAATAAAATGCTTTGAAATATCCAATGCATTATTTTGAAAGTGTAGTCATTGTTGCAATGTAGAAAATGTCAGTCAATTTGCTGCTTGTTGCAGTTTGCTGTGTGTGTTGACAATGGCCAGATAATCTGTTTTGATGATGCTGACCAAGGGATAAATATTAATCCATACTCTGGAATAGCTGCCAGGTCCTGCTTTGAAATAGTGCCATAGGATCTTTCGCATCTATTCCAGCAGACAAATGAGGCCTGAGATTTGCTTGTCATAGGTTGAATAATTCACTTGCATTATTCTCTTCTTCACGAGTTCAGTTGTAGGAACTATTTGACTTTCTATATTATACATCTAAAATTCTTCTGATAATTGAGCAGAATGTTTCATCCTTTGTTAGACGTAGATTACTCCTAGCTAAGACCTAAGAAGTAGGTAATAAGTACGTCTGACAAGAAAAAGACAAAAACATTCTCACGTACCAATAAAATTATTTCTGTCTTGTAGCTTTTTACTGTATCATGTTTGGGTCACATTGAGGAATTTAACTGATCCGAGATAGAGTCATAGAGATATACAACACAGAAACAGACCGTTCGTTCGGTCCAACTCGTCCATTCGGTCCAACTCGTCCATGCCGACCTGATATCATAACCTCATCTCGTCCCATTTTCCAGCTCTTAGCCCATATACCAATCCAGATGCCTTTTAAATGTTGCAATTGTACCAGCCTCCACCACTTCCTCTGGCAGCTCATTCCATACACTCAATACTGTCTGTGTGAAAACGTTGTCCTTGGGTCCCTGTTTAAATCTTCCCATCTCACCCTAAACCTATGTCCTCTAGTTCTGGGCTCCCCCACCCTAGGGAAAGCACCTTGTGTATTTACCCTATCTGTGCACCTCCATGATTTTATTAACTTCTATTAGGTCACACCTCTACCTCTGCCTCCGCTCCAGGGAAAACAGCCCCAGCCCATTCAACCTCTCCGTATGGCTCAAATCCTGCAACCCTGCTGGATCTATGAGAACTAATTTGAGTCTAGATATATTGCTGCAACAATTAGCTCAACATGTGAATCTTACTCTTTCACCTTTAAACCACATATACTGCCAGTATAAATACAACTACAAAATACCTACACAAGCTTGGCAACATCAAGGGCTGAGCAGTTCCTTCATGTCCATCTCTTATCTGACAGGGGCACCACTATTCATTATAGCTTTAACTTGCATGATTATCTAAAACTAAGGGGAAGGATGCCATGCCCCAAGTGTCAGGCTAAACAATGAGCTAGGCTATATAACAACCAGTCAAAGGATCCTGTAATACCAAGAACTTGTTTGGATCCAGTGTATTATGAAGGACTTGGTCCACTGCCCTACTGAATCTCTTCTGCAGGATGAAACTCGTTTCATATATTTTTATTTTAATGTTAAATAGAAATTTTGAGTCATTCATTAAATAGGCATAGATTAGAAGCCATCCAATTAAAAATCTATATGGGCTTAACTTTTTTTGATCTTCAGTTTTGCACTTCTTTGCGGTTGTTATAAAGTACACACCTTTGTTACAACATGCTGAAAACTTGGCTCCCTTTGGCTACGTGCTAATGTAGGGATGCAATATTTTCCAGAATGGTGAAGAAAGAGCAAAAAGAAAATTCTTTACTTTTTTGAAATGATCTTTTTACAGAGATTATAATAATCTTACTAAAATCACTAGTTTTGAAAAAGAAATCTGTTCACATATTAATGGGATCATCTATAGTGATTTTTAAATAGCTAGCCTGAAGCAAGTAGAGGGATGAGACTGAAAGCTGATGTAATGAGTAATATGCTCAGCTTCATATTTGTGGGATAACTACATTATATACATTTATGCAAATGTACTGTATGGGGGGGGGGAGTTCTCACTTAAAGCCATGCAGTTTCCCAGACCCTCTTTGGAAGAGCAAAATCTGTACTTTTAAAATTGTTATGGTACAAAAGGAGGCCATTCAATCCATTATGCCACTACTGGTTCTTCAAACATGCAGCATTACCTAGTGCTACTCTGCTTTTTTTCCAGAACTTTTGCACACCACCCAAATAATGGATGTTATTTGAATGTCTCAGTGGAACCTGCTTCCCTCACATTTCCAGGCCTAGTGTGAAGTGTTTTTTTCCTTTTACATTACCCTTGCTACTTTTGCGCATCACGTTAAATCTGTTTACTCTCATTCTTCCTTTTTATGAAAAGGAACAATTTCTCCCTAACTATTCTATCCTGCCTCAATCAGGCTTTCTCTCCAAGAGAACAGTCCTACTACTACTGTTGTCTTAACTGTAGTTTCTCAGTCCTGGAACCAATGTATCCACAGCTGTACATGATATTCCAGCTGTTGTCTAGCAAGAATCTTGCAGAAGTTCCACATTACCATGACCACTATATCCTTTATTAATAAAGCTGAGGGCACCAGATACTTTGTTCTCATGGTATAAAAGGAACAGTAACAACATTGCTATAGACTTGGCTGAGTGATCAGAATCAGTATTGGTCAATGGATGCTTTTTGAGCTGGAGGAGAATGTTTTGTAACGGAATTCCTCGAGTCACTTTTGGGACACTTGTTTTTGCTGATTTATATATAAATTATCTCAATCTTAGTGGGCAAGGATACAATGTCAAAGTTTGCAGATGAAACTACACTTGGGGGGGAAAAAATAAGCTGAATGGAGAATGTGAAACACCAAAAGGACATGGGCAAGTTGGTGGATAGGTGACAGATGAGATTTAGTGCAGTGAATTGTGATAATCAACAGCTTATGGATGCAGGTTTGCTCACTAAGCTGGAAGGTTCGTTTCCAGATGTTACCTAGTAGGGTGACAAAACATCTTCAGTGAGCCTCCAGGCGAAACACTGCAGCTGATTCTTGCTTACTATTTGTATGTCTGGAAATCAGCAGCAGTGCTTTGCCTGGAGTCCCACTGAAGATGTTACCTAGTAGGATGACGAAACGTCTGGAAATAAACTTTCCAGCTCAGTGTGCAAACTGACATCCAGAACTTCAACCTGAACGGCAGATCTTCGCAAAACTTGCTAATCAGCAGCTTAACTAAACAATTTATTTGAATGGCATCTTGAAAGTGGCAAGAAGGGTTGAGGGAGCAAATTCTAGAGCCCAAGCTCTAACTCTGTGTGGTTGCGGGTAGTGGTATAAATGATTGAGAAGATTGTGTGTGTAAACAAAAATTAGAAAAACATTAATGAAGACAAGTATGGGTCCCTTTTTATAGGCAGATACAGGAGAAGTTATACGAGAGAACAAAGATAGCAAGCCAATTAAATACATATTTTGGTTCTGTCCTTAGAGGAGGACACACCCAAATTGGGGAATGCAGGGCCTATTGAGAAAGAGGAACTGATGGAAATCAATATTAGTAAGGAATGGTATTGAGAAAAATTGGATTAAAGGCTGATAAATCCCCAAGGAGAAAGTGAGGACTGTAGGTGTTGGAGATCTGAGTCTGAGTGTAGCACTGGAAAAATATAGCCAGTCAGGCAACATGGGAGGAACAGGCAAATTGATGTTTTGAACATAAGCTTGACGAAGGATTCATGCTCAACGTCAATTCACCTGCTTCTCGGATGCTGCTTGGCCAGCTGTGCTTTTCCGATACGGCACTCCTTGAATCTGGTAAATCCCCGAGGCTGAATAATTCACATCTGATTACTTAAGGAAGCGAGCCCTCGATGTGGATGCTAGTTTATATGTGTTAGTTTCACGTTTATATAGACTCCATGGTTATAAAGTAACCGTGGGTAATGTTAGGGTAGCTAATGTAACCCCATTATTGCAATCAACCATAATATTCTCTATTATGGTTACCCTGTTATTGATAGAGAAAATGCTGCAGCCTGTTGTAAAAGATACACTAGCGGAGTGCTTGGAAAATAGTAGCAGAGTTGGACTGAGTCAACATGGATTTCTGAAAAGGAAATCATCCGTGACAGATCCACTCAGAAGACATAGATACTAGAACTGATAAGAGGGATCCAGTGAATTTAGTTTGCTTGCATTTTCATAAGGCTGACAGAAGACCCTATGAAGTTAAAGCACATGGGATTGGGGGTATATGTTAACATGTATAGAGAACTGCTCGGCAGGCAGGAAACCAAGGTGAGGAATAAACTGGCAAAGAACAGTTGGGTATAGCAGCGGCCAGTGCTTGGACCTTAGCTCAGTGGAATGAGTGGACAGATGATGTATAATTGGGTAACTGTGAGATTTAGATTTAATTAGATTCCCTACAGTGTGGAAATGGGCCCTTCAGCCCAACCAGTCCACGTTGAGCCTCTGAAGAGTAACCCACCCGGACCCATTTCCCCCTTCTGACTATGTACCTAACACTATGGGCAATTTAGCATGACCAATTCACCCGACTTGCGCATCTTTGGACTGTGGGAGGAAACCGGAGCACCCAGAGAAAACCTACGCAGACGCACGGAGAATGTGCAAACTCCACACAGACAGTCGCCCGAGGCTGGAATCGAACCTGGAACCCTGGTGCTGTGAGGCAGCAATGCTAACCACTGAGCTGCCCTTTTGGTTGCCAAAACCAAATAATTATTATCTGACAGTAGGTTGAAAAAGGGGGAGACCTGGGTGTCCTTGTACACCTGTCACGAAAACCAACCAGGCAGCGAAGAATGTACACTGTATGTTGGCCTTTCAAATAAACAATTTGAGTACAGCAATGTAGATGCCTTGCAGTTGTAGAGGACGTTGATAAGACCACAAATGCAATATAATGTGCAGTTTTGATCCCCTTATCAGAGGAAAAATGCTCAGGCTATAGAGGGAGTGCGTCAAAGGTTTATCAGACTGACTTATGAAGAGAGACTAGATCAGTTAGTACTATATTCACTGACGTTTAGAATAATAAGGGGAAAATATTAAAAACGTTTTAAATGCTAATGATACCAGGCAGGATAAACACAGGAAGGATATTCCTATAAAATTCCCAATTTTAAGGATCTGGAGTAGGTCATTTAGGACTGATCAGAGATTTCTTTACACAGTGAGAGTCTGTGGAATTCTCTGCCATAGAAAGAGGCTGAGACCAAAACATTAAATGAAGGAATTAGATATAGTTCTTGGAGCCTTTGATTCTTCCAGCTAGCGGAGGGAAAGTGGAAATGGGTACTTAATTGAATGATCAGTCATGATCACATTGAATGGTAGAGCAGGCTTGAAGAGTCAAATGGTCTATTCCTAGAATCATTGTCATTTTGTGTATTTCTATTTATTGGAAGAGTGCAGAAATGAGAATTGCAGGGCTGTTCAAGGCTCGTGAACGATCCAGATTTGGATACGTGCACCATGTTCTGTGTGGTGCTCAGTCAAATTCCTGGAACTTCCTAACTAATAGATTGCAGAAGGACCTTTTAAAGATGGACTGCAGGACCTGTCACCACCTCTTCGTGAATGGGCAGTGAATACTCTATTTGCCAGTGACGCCCATATCCCAAGATTGAATTACCCTGCGTTTTTTTTTCTTTAAATGCACTGACTGCCGATATTTGTCATAATTTTAGGAGTAATGAATGTGGGCAGGGAGGAGTTATTTGTTGATAGTCACCTGTATTTTCAGCGTTAATGTTTGCAGAAGAATGCTCGTATACAGACATGTTTGTCACCAAAATTAGTACCTTTGTTAAAAAGATTTGTTTTCTCTTTCAGGTTCTGGAGCTACAGCTGTGGTTCAGGCTGCATACTGTATCCCGAAGAAAGAGCGAGTTGCAATCAAACGCATCAATCTGGAAAAATGTCAGACTAGTATGGACGAACTCCTGGTAATGCACTGGAACATGCACCAATATAGTACAAGGAGGGCTGAATAGTCCTTGACCACTTGAAAATTTGTAAATGTAGTCAATAAATAGGGAGAGGCAATGGGCTAGTGGTATTATCTCCGAACTGTTAATACAGAGGTTCGGGTATCTGTGGACCCAGGTGGTGGAATTTAAATTCAATAAGTCTGGAATTAAGAGTCTCATGGCCATGAAACCAATGCCAATTGTCAGAAAAATCCATCTGGAATAAGGAAACTGCCATCCTTACGTGTTTATCTTGCATGTCCATCTTTACATGTGACTCCAGACTTATAACTATGTGGTTGACTCTTAACTGCCCTTTGGACAATTAAGAATGAGCAACAAATACCTATGCAGCAGTGCCCACATCCTGTGGGTGTTTGCTGAACTGGGAAGTTGATTTGCAAATGTTTCGTTCCCTGTCTAGGTGACATCTTCAGTGCACAGGAAGCTCCAAAGCACTGAAGATGCTCCCTTGACAGGGGACAAAACTTCTTCTGCAAATCAACTTTCCAACTTGGTGATCATACCCACAACTGCAGCAACCGGCACCCAAACTGAATGAATTTGAGCCAGATGTTTTTATAAACAAACAGCAGTAATTTTAAAAAAACTTTAGAATGTGTATGGTGAAGAACATTTTGAAAATATAACTGTGCACTGTCAGTATTTGGAGAGAAGTGAGGAAACTGAACTCTTTTTAGAATGACTGGAAGATCAGTCGTTGTGGTATATTTTTATTTTAAATTTATGGTTTCCAGTGTGTGCTTTTAAAAAGAAATATACAGGATTGTGGGTATGGAGTTACATGAATAATGAAGTAATTAGTTTATTACAATTCTGTTTCTCAGCCATATTGAGCAAAATAGGAATTTTAGAAAAATGTCACAAGACTTGAACAAACCCAGACAATTTGTACTGAAATAATTGGTTGTCCATATTATGCATGTAGCACAGGAATACATTTTTCAAACTTATGAAGTTTCCAAGATGATACAATTAATGTCCTTAAATTCTGAATGGTGTAAATTCAAGCAGAATCACTTTTTCATAATGTGTTCTTAACATATTAGGGCTGTGAGAGATAACTGGGAGGGAGAAATAATGCTGACCTAACCCCATTTGTTGTTACGTGATGGAGTGCATGCAAGAGAGTACTTGTTGCTCTGCTGATTTTTTTTTTTAGGGTGTGTCTGTTCACATTGTCCATGGATAATTTGGGTGTGAACTTATTTTTTGAAGTTTAGGTTGATGTGTTGTGAAGAATTTGAAATTTCAGATATGCACCAGACTGATCTTTGGGCATCTGTAAGAAGGTCCGCTAAAGATTAATAAAAAAGATACTGAGGCTGCTGGAAAATTTGTAATCAAATTGGGAAAATATTGGAAATACTCAGCAGGCCACACAGCAACTCTGGGGAGAAAAGTGGTTAAGGTAATCATTTGAAAACCTTTTACCAAAATCCAACCATGAGTATGACAGCCAAGCTTCCAGACTTGTCATTTTCCTTACCTGTTAATGTAGTGACAGATTGACTTGTTGCTGTCAATGTTGAACATCTGGAAAGTACTGAATTGAAAGATAGTGCTGTTCCTAACAATTTACTTTGGCTTTTGTTAGACGAGTGTAGAGTTCAAAGATACAAAGTGAAGTGCAGCAAAGAATTGAAACGATTCTTGTAGTCATCTTTCCAGCTACGGATGACATTGACTTTTTAAAAAAAAAAGCTTCCAGTGCTGATTATGATGGTATAGACGTCCAACATTTTTCAATATTTGCAGATTTTTTTTGCTTGTTTTAACTCTGGCTTGTTGCAAAATAAACACTCATTGACTGGGCAGATAATCAGAATTTATTCTTTTGAAGGCTTTCATATGCTTGCTCTGATTTACCAATTTAATTCCCATCTTAAAGTCAAATGAGACTTATGAAAATTGAATAGTTTGGACAAAACAGTTAGTGAGAAGCAGTTACCATTGATGAAAGGGTGGAAAACCAGAGTGCTATTATTTAATGTGATTGGCAGAAGAACCAGAAGTAACGTGCAGGAAGACTTTACAGTTAAGAATTCACTGTCCAGGGGTGTGGTGAAGGAAGATTAACCTGTGGTCTTTCAAAGAATCACCTGAAGAAAAGCTTTGCAAAGCTGCAGGGAGATAGAGAGCAGAGCAGCTTTTTCAGAGACCTGGTGTGTGCCCTCCATTTATGGTCTAATGATTCCATGATTGAGAGTTTAAATTCTACTCATGGACATACATACTCTCAGTTGAGCTTTTAATGTAACCAAGGAGTGTTTTGGTGATAAATATTGCTATTCTTTGGATTGAATTCTGACTGATGATTCTGTCCAATTGTTTGCATGGATGTAAATAATCTCTCAAAATATTTTTAAAGAATAATATTGAACTAACCTAGTGCCATGACCAAAAATCATTTTTTTGACCGACACCACTAAAAGCAGGTTGACTGGTTGCTCTTTTCAGTGTGATTTGTGGGACTTCTCTATATAAATGGTTACCATATGTCTATATAAATGACTGCGCTTCAAAAGGATGTGAGACCTTTTGAGCCTTGAGAGCTGCTAAATAAATACAAGTTCTTCTCTCTTTCTTCCAAAGGTGCTGACTGGAATCTGGGTCTTCAGGTGGCAGTCGCACTCCAGCACCACATTCAAGTAACCATTATTTTTATATAATAAAAAAACAAAAAATGCTGGAACTACTTAGGTCAGTCAGCACCTATTGAAAGTGAGACAGACAGACAGATGACGTATGACATAACATTAGAACTAATGTGAAGTTCTGATGAAAGGTTGTTACCAGAAGCTTTAGTTGTTTCTCTCTCCACAACTGCTACCAGACCTGATGACTTAATTTCAGCATTTTCTGTTTTTATTTCTGATTTCCAGCATCTGGAGTGTTTTGACTTTGTACTAGAATTAGTTTAATATTGCAAAGTGATATCCCTCTTTTATCTCTTACAGCAAGGAATAAATTAATCAAAACAAGGGTTTTTAGGATAAGAAAGGTCAAATGAATTGAAAATGAGCTAGATGTGATGTGCATAGGTAATGCAGTGCAGATAAGCAAACTGTTTTAACTGCACAACAATACACTCCCTTCCAGAGTATAGCTTTTTATTTTCTGCAAGCAGGATAAGTTAGGTTTCCAGACCACTGTTTGTGCCTGCCATTAGAGGCTTTTAACTATCTACAAACAAAAGATTGATCTTTCTCAGTCTCTGCCATCCTGTTCCTCATGTACTCCTCGTGCTATTACATCATTGTCTAAGTCACATGCGCACTCAGTATAATCCCATCTACCTTTAGAGCAAAAGCAGATGCATTTAACCCTTTTCTCTCCTAGTCTACCATGTGTTCCATCTGCTATCACCACAACTACGACCATGTCTGTTCACCTTGTTGTCATCTCTTTCTTTGCCCCTCTCCCTGCATACCCTTAGGCAATCCATTAAACACATATTCTAAGTAATTGTGGGCTTCCCCTCCTGCAATATTCTTCCAACAGTAGTGATACACCTATTCTAACCCTTATGAAATGTTCCCTCAAGTGTTGCCACTGTTAGTCCATCCCCAAGCATAGTGTCCCTGTTCATTTCAGCCAGCTCATCTTTAATGTCAACAGAGTCTCTGTTTATGTTTAAAATTGTCATTTTAACCCAGTCGTTTTCCCTTTTAAACTGCATGTAATCATCAATCATGTTGTGGTTGCTGTTTCCTAGGGGTGCCTAAAATCGAGGTCATATAAATCCAGTCATATGGCACAACACTGGGTCTAATATAATCTGCTTGCTCCTCTGAGAAACCATCTTGTGAATTTCTCATCCACGCTACTACTGTTAATCTGATTTTATATGTAGATTAAAATCAACAATATTTGTTGTCATCCCTTCATCATCAGGCACTCAACATTCCTTGAATATTTTGACATTCCTTTTCATTACCTTTTTAAGCTCTTGTAGACAAGTAGTGACTTATGTGTTCTACTATTTCTCACACCCATCCAAACTGATTCTGCATCCATATCTACGGAGTCAAATTTATATTTGTTGCTCAAGTTATCAACTTTGATTAACTGTGCTCAACTTCCAACTTTATTGAGCTTCCTATTTGTGTTAAATTTCAAATACCCCATGATATTCGGGACCAAATTCATGTTTCCTGAAACAATGGTTATCAGATTGTACACCCATACTTCATACACTATTAGCTAGTTTGTTCTGGGTGATACATGCATCTGATAAAGAGACTTTAGTTTTGTCTCTTGTTCTCTTTGTAACCTCTACCCTTGATATATTCATCTGTTATTCTAGCTATTCCTCTCCCTGCCATTCTCTGACCCTTGTTGCTGAAATTACTATTTTAAGAGAACATGTCCTGAACTTGAGCACTAGGCAACAGTTTGGAAACTACCTAATTGCAGAGGAGAATGTCAGCCCCTTTCACCATGCTACTCCTAAATTCCTTCCACCAGTTGAATTGCTTTCTGTATCATGATGCTGCAACCACTGCCTTCAACCAAAAAGCTTGAGGGAATCTCATCTATTGGACAACTGCAAAGGCTGACTCTATTGCTCTTTAGGGACCTTTTTACTGCCTTTCATTCAGTCACACCTGTCTATTCCTGATCATTGAAGAAATCAAAAGTCCCCAACCGAAGTGGTGTGATTCTTTTGGTATAAAGAATCTCGGTACCTTGTCAGTGTCTGTAGTTTATTCTCCATCTCAAACTGAGCAGAAGCTTCTTAAACTTTAGGCATTTAGTGCAGATGTGTTTTCCCTGTTTTACAATGGCATTCAGGAGCTCCCATGTACCACAACTTTGACTCGTTACCTGAATCATAATGAAATTTTAATTATTTATTCACGTAGTGAGTATGTTACTATATACGTTAACGAATTTTGCCGTCCATTTATGGACTAATAAAAATAAAGCCAGAAAAGGCTATAACTGTTTACTAGAAAAGTCCTTTCTCTATAGTGGAGTAAGAATCATTTGCAATCAGCTCAAATGAATCTGTCTGTGTCCATTTGCTAAGAGATCCTTTCCTTATCTGCTCCTGGTGATGCTGACTGCCTGTCTCTCGATCATTACCTTGTTCACTTACTGTTTTGGGAATGACAAAAATGAAAATAAATGCTGTTTATTCTCCCTAATTTCTGCAACATATGGAGAATGATCATTTTCCTGGTGCTCTGGTTCAGCATCAAAATAATCATAACTCTACTAATTGTGTTTTTTGCAATTTTGATGTGTCACACATGAGATTCAGAATAAATGGTTGGAAAAACCTCTGCTTTTGCTTGTCATGATGCCCTCCATTTTGACAGATTATGCAAGACCTTTTGAAGTGTTGTGGCAGCATCTCTTGCATGTTATGATCTAGAGCTATTGATAGAATGATAGAGGCTTCAAATGGATGACTAGGAATCTGTCCTGCTGCTTTTAAGTGACTTGTGCCGGTTGATGATCGTTCTCTTTGCTAGCGTTATGTAAAGTGCCTCCCTTGACTGTCAAGTTTCAAACTCTAATGCAGAAGTTCTGGCTTGGGAGCAAACGCAATATTCACTGCATCACAAGGCCTCCTCAACATTACCAATCAGGGTTGCTAATTTTGAGACAAGCTATTGTATTATTGACAATGCAAGAATGTTCTAGTACATTTACAAAACTCCACCTACTTGACAATTGTGTACATTCAAAGCAGGCCAAATCCAACCCATCCAATTTCTGCCCCATCAATACACTCCATGATCAGTAAATTGATAGAAGGTGTCATCAACAGTGAGCACTACCTGCTCAGCAATAATCTGTACAGTGACTTCCAGTTTAAGTTCTGTTAGAGTCACACTGATCCTGATCTTGTGACAGCAGTGTTTCAAGCATTGACAAAACAGCTGAATTCCAGGGGTAAGGTGAGAGTGATGGCATTAATATCAAGGTTGCATTTGACTGAGTGTGGCATCAAGGAGTCCCAGTAAAGCTGGAATCCGTAGAGTAGTAAAGCAGGGGCAGACTCTCTGGTTGGAGTCTTACCTGGCACATACGAAGATGGTTGTGGTTGTTTTGAGGTCAGACATCTCTGCTTCAGGACATCTCTCTAGGGTTCCTCAAGCTAGTGACATTGATTAAGCAGTTGAAGATGCTTGGACCTATGACCTAATGTTCTTCTTCAGTTCAGAAGTGGGAGTGTTTGATGATTGTGCAATGTTCACCATTCATGATTCCTCAGGTACTGAATAAGTCCATGTTAAAATGCAACAAGAGCTGGGGCTGACAGGTGACAAGTAACATTCATGCCACACAAATGCCAGGCAATGACCATCTCCAGGAAGAGACAATCTTAACAACTGGCTCCTTGACATTCAGTGGTGTTGCGGTCAATGAATCCCCACTATCAGCATCCTTCAGATTACCATTAACCAGAAACTGAAGTAGACTTGCCACATAAACGTAATTGTTACAAGAGCAGGTCAGAAGCCAGGAATACTGTGGCAAGTAACTCCTCATCTGAATCCCCAAAGTCTGTTCACCACTGTCTACAAGGTACAAATGATGGAATACTCCCCACTAGCTTGGATGGGTGCAGCTCCAACAACACAAGTTTGACAGTATGCAGATCAAAGCACTTCGCTTGATTGGCACCACATCCACCAGCTTCTATTCCTTCCACCATCGTAGTGGCAGTAGCAGTGTCTGCTATCTGCAAGATGCGCTATAGAAATTCACAAAATATCCTTCAACAGCACCTTTCAAAGCCATAATCACTTCATCTGGAAGGACAGCAAATACATGGGAACACCACCACCCCAGTAAATTTACTTCTGAGCCACTAACCATCTGGAATTTCCTCCCTAAAGGGCCTTGTGAATCAACCCACAGCACATTGACTTTAGTGGATCAAGAAGGTAGCTGACCACCACCTTATCAAGGGCACCTAGGGATGGCAAAACATGCTGGCCAGTCAGCAACGCCCATGTCATGAGTAAATACAGAAAATGACTAGCTGACTGTGTGACTGGTTCAGATAGACATTGTCATTTGTTGTTCTGTATGCAGCACATTACTGTTTTCAGTATTGCAGGTAGAATGTTTGGTTCCTATGTATCCATATGTTGGTTGTAATTGTTTTATTTTCCAGTGTTCACCTTTTCTTTTGTGTTCCCAGTTATTACTTTGTATAGGATTTATGCATATCTACATCTTGACGTGAGATGCTTGTTTATTCTCACTCACTTATCTGTATGCACCAATCGGCTAGTTTGAACTAGGCTCATGACTCTGCTAAGGACTTGAAACTGAACACCATTCAGCAAAAAGCAACCCCTTAATTGGATCCCTGTCCTTAAATATTCTTTCCTTTCAACATTGATACAACTAATGTCCTAATGGCAAAAGGCCCCCTGCTCGTAGCAATGTTATGACCGGATGAGGAGGGGTGAACTGTTCCACTCCTTTTAACTCACTTGGATTTTTCTTCATTTTAGCATGCAACTCTATCACATTCAAATAAAGTCAGTAGATCATAAAGGAGCCAATTGCACCGTTTTTGAGTGAAAAGAAAAGGAATTTCATAGTCAGTATGGATGGAAGTCAGAAACAGGAAAGGAGCAGCCTCTTTACTGGGAATTTTCTATAGCCACCCAGTTGCAGCAGAGACACGGAAGAAATAGATTTTGGGAAAAGTGCAGAAGTAACAGGGTTGTTGTCATGGGTGACTTCAACTTCCCTAATATTAATTGGAACCGTCTTAGAGCACATTGTTTGTTTGGATGGAGCAGATTTTATCAGCCCAGGAAGGATTCCTGACTTAATATGTAGATAGGGCGACAAGAGAGGAAGCCATATTAGATTTGGTTGGCAACAGACTGGATCAGGTGCCAGATCTCTGGGTGGGAGAATACTTTGGTGATAATCACAATTACCTGACCTTTACTATCTTCATGGAGAGGGCTAGGAGCAGACGGTATGGTATTTGAGGGAGGGGAATTACAATGCTATTAGGCAGGAACTATGGAGCATAAGTTGGGAACAGATGTTCTTTGGGAAATGCATGACAAATGTGGGGATTGTTTAAGGAGCACTTGGTGCGAGTGCTGGATAGGTTTGTCCCACTGAGGCAAGAAAGGAATGGTAGGGTGAAGGAACTTTGGGTGACCAGAGATGTGGAACATCTCCTCAAGAGAAAGAAGGAAGCCTACTTAAGGTTGAAGAAGCAAGGAACAGACGGGCTCTAGAGAGTTACAAGGTTAGAGTGGTGCTGGAAAAGAAAGCAGGTCAGGCAGCATCCGAGGAGCAAGAAAATTGACGTTTCAAGCGAAAGCCCTTCTTCAGGAATGAAGGAATTCCTTCCTACTCAGATGCTGCCTGACCTGTGCTCTTCCAGCACCACGCTAACCTTGACTCTAATCTCCAGCATCTGCAGTCCTCACTTTTGCTGAGGGTTACAAGGTAGCCAGGAAGAAACCGAAGAATGGACTTAAAGCTAGAAAGAGGCATGGAAAAACTTTGGCGGATAGGATTAAGGAAAATCCAAAGACGTTCTATAATTGAGGAATAAGAGGATGGCCAGAGTGAGGGTAGGGCCAATCAGTGGAGCGGACTTGTGCCTGGAGTCTGAGGTAGTAGGGGAAGCCCTTTGTGAATACTTTGCTTCAGTATTCCCTAGTGAGAGGAGCCTTGCCATTTGTAAGGACAGCATGAAACCGGTTGATGTGCTTGAACAGATTGATGTTAAGAAGGAGGATATGCTGAAAATTTTGAAAATCGTGAGGATATAGAAGTCCCCTGTGTCAGACAGGATATACCCAAGGTTACGACGAGAAGCAAGAGAAGAGATTGCTGGGCCTTTGACCATGATCTTTGCATTCACACTGTCCATTGGAGTCGTAGATGATTAGAGGGTAGCGAATGTTATCCCTTTGTTTAAGAAATGGAATATGGGGTAGCCCTGGGAGTTCCATACCTGTCAGCTTTATGGTGGTGGGCAATGTTTTGGCAAGGATCCTGAGAGACAGGGTTTCATTTTTTTGGAATAGCATAGTTTGATGAGATAATCAGCATGGCTTTGAAAGGTCATGCCTAGCAAGCCTTATTGAATTCACATTGAGGATGTAACAAAACACATTGAAGGTAGAGTGGTGTATGATTTAGCAAGGTGTTTGATAAGGTTCCCCGTGGTAGACTCATTGAGAAAGTAAGGAGGCATGGAATACAGGGAAATTTGGCTGTCTGGATACAGAATTGACTGGCCTATAGAAGACTCGGTGGTGGTAGATGAAAAGTATTCAACCTGGAGCTTGGTGACCAGAGGTGTTCTGTAGGGAGCTGTTCTAGGACCCTTTGCTCTGTGATTTTTGTAAATGACGGAGGAAGTGGAAGGGTGGCTTAGTAAGTTTGTCGAAGCAACAAAAGTTGGAGTTGTGGGTGATGTGTAGTAGGGCTGGTGTAGGTTGCAACGGGACACTGATAGGCTGCAGACTTGGGCTCAGAAGTGGCTGGTGGAGTTCAACCTGGAAAAGTGTGAAGTGATTAATTTTGTAAGGTTGAATTTGAATTCAGATCACAGGGCTAAAGACAGGATTCTTGCAGTATGGAGGAACAGAAGGATCTTGGGGTTCACATTCATAGATCCCAGAAAGCTGTCACCCAAGTTGATAAGGTTAAGGTGTATGGTGTGTTGGTTTTCATTAGTGGGGGGATTGAGTTTGGCCTGGTCTGTACTGTGCTATGTTCTATGTAATAGCAATATATACCATCTATAGGGTGCTCTGCAACAAGTGGCCAAGCCTTTTTTTTTTAGCCTTCTGAATCTACAAACTCCACCACCTTGAAATGCATTTGCAGCAGAATGCCACAATCTGCAAGTTCTCTCCATGCTATGCGTTATACAAACATCTAAGTTAGGAGTAGAAACCGCACATTTGGTGATTCAAGGTTGCTGCGCCATTTGATAAGGTTATGGCTGGTCTGTTTGTGTTCTCAATTCCACCTTCCCAATTCTGTGATTCACTTCCCTAACACACAATTATCTGCTTCTGTCTTTCAAAAATGTTTTATAAGAGGGTTTCATGGCATGTGGTAGTGCTCTAGTACATCAATTGCAAGGTTAGCGCGTGGTACAGTGTATAATGAGGAAGATTAGTGGGCTGGTAGCCTTTTATTATGAAAGAATTTCTATGTATTGAGTTGTACTGGGCATTGATGAGACAACATTTTGAATGCTGTGTGCACATTTGGTCTTATTTAAGGGTAGATTTAAATGCGTTGGAGGTGTTCAGAGGCTGTTTATTAGATTAATACTTCAAATGAATGAGTTATTTAAGGATCCCACCTCCAGTGCAGATGGGCCACATGGCTGCTTTCTGTTCTGTAAGGATTCTGAGAGCCTCCAAAACAGAATTATAATCTTTCCCGCATAACATAATTACTTCTATGTTCAATTCCTCTTATAATAAAGGATGACATTCCATTAACTTTTCTGATTGCGTGCTTGCCTGTATTGCTAACCTTTTCTGACTCGTGCATTAGAACACTTGGATCCAGCTGTACTTTGAAATTTAGAAGTTGTTCTCCATTTTTAAGTAATACTTTGCTATTTCATTCCATAGCAATCAACTTCACATTTTCCCATTATTATATTCCATGGCTCAGATATTTGGCCTTTCACTTAACAAGGGTGCAGACTGATGCAGAGAGGATCAAACCTGTATTTCTGTCACCTGTAAAGATAGCAGCCGTGCCTTCGCTTTCTTCTTGCAAGTCATTGATCTCAATCGTAAAAAGTTGAGGGCTCAATATGGACTCCCCGAGGAACCTCTGGTTACTAGCTGCCAATTTAACACCGAGCCATTTGTCCTTGCTGTTTTCTGGCAGCCAACTAATCTTCCTGTCCTGTACGTCAGTCTGAAATCATGAGTTCCTATTTTGCAAAAGAACCTTTTTTTATTGTGTAGATCTTTGTTCTTGGATTTTTCAGAAGGCATTTAAATTATTTATAGTCCTCACCCTCTCTCTCTTCCAATAAATCCTGACTTGCAGCATTGTTGTTCAATCAGATTTTTGGATCGAAACCCTAGACCGATCTCCTTAACAGCATTGAGTGTACAAATGGACTTCTCCACTGTCTTCTGGATGATGGAATAGCATTGATTCTGCCTGCTAACAATGCCCACGTCTCATGAAGAATAAAACCAAATCTTAAAGAATTACTGCAAAGCCACAGATGACATGCTAAGCAAATGTATCCTCATCCCTCTCAACATATCTGCAACCTTTGTCAAGATTAACTATATTAATGACAGTCACCCAACTGAATGAAACTGCACTCACTTTGCTTCTCGTTTATCTGTCAATTCCTAGAGAATCGCCTGGAATGGTTCCCCCCCATCCCCTCACCTCACATAATTGTGACTTGAGGAAATCTCACCCCTGGCACAACTTTCTCATCCTTGTGCCATTTAACCACTACTGCATGAGGTAGCACTTGATTAACCAGTGAATCATATGCGGTGGCATCTCCTTTTTGCACAATTTCTGCTGGTGTCCATTGTGGATCTCCATGACTCTGAACTATTTCTCATCTTCTACATATTACTAATTACTGATGCTGATATTGTTTGAAACAGCATCCTGTTCCAAATCTGTAGTGACAACCTCCAAACTCCATTTCATCACTGCTTTTCAATTTCCATTGAATTGACATTGGCAACGTTTGCAAACCCTGCATTAGATGTCAGACAGCAGTTCCCTCCAGCTAAATATTAGCAACAGTCAAGCCATTATATTCTGTCCCTGGCTTAAACTTTTATCCCTAGTGACCGTTTCCACACCTCTTCCTGGTAGATGTTGAGATTGAGTGTTTGGAATTTAGGTGTCACATTTGACTTGGTGCATTTTCAGCTAACCATCTATGCTATTATCCTGATGAAGGGCTTATGCCCGAAACGTCGAATTTCCTGTTCCTTGGATGCTGCCTGACCTGCTGCGCTTTTCCAGCAACACATTTTCAGCTCTGATGCTCCAGCATCTGCAGACCTCACTTTCTCCTCATCCATGCTATTACCACTGCTGTCTATTTCCATATTCTAAACATTGCCCAACTCCACTCTTGGCTGATATCCTAAATGAAACCTAAGTTCTTCCACACAATCCTGGCTGGTCTATGTTTCATCGCCCATGAGTTTTACCCCGTGCAAGACTTTGCTGGATTTGGGATATGGTTCCATTCGCACACCACCACTCTCCCTGAACTATTCTGGTTTCTTGTTTAACAGCACCTTTTTGCGGTCTGGTTCTTGTTTTCTTTCTTAATGAGGAGAGGGACTAGCAATATAAACCAATATTGCAACCCTCTTGAACGTGAGCATTCCTCCAAATTTGAACTTCTGCAGATTCACCATTTTAATTACTGGGGCCTGGTCCTTCAATTGCCAAGATTCTAAGCTGTTGTATTCCCTCCTGAAACCTCTTGTCTGCCTCTCCTTTGTGCCTTAGGGCCATTCATGAAAGCCAGATCACCCAAATCTTGGTCAGATAGTTCCTTCTGTGACTAAGAATTAAGTTTTTGTGCCTGTGGAATTCCTAAAGTAGGGTTCAAAGTGAGCACATTTGACTGGTATCTCTTTTGATCGATGAAACAAAGTGGGCATTCAAGACTGGGAAGTGCTGCAAAAAGCCATGATCTCATCTTCCAATTGGAAAGATGAGAAAATATTGGCTTTTTCAGCCATTTGCCTCAATTAAAATATACTGTATAATTTTGGGTTGGAAAAGTTAATGAAAAACTCTAAATATGCTGAAGCAGTGAGGAAAGGTATGTGTATACTAAAATGGTTAAATTGGGAACTCATGTTAGGACTGCTATATAGTGTCCTGTAATAGAGGTAAAAATGAGGCTAATTTGAATAGGATTCTATAGAGGTTTTCTGAATGAGTAATCTGACTTGTGCCCTTGGTTCTTTTCCTAGTGCAAGTTCCATAATTGGGGGCTTACCAGAATCTCTTTGGAGGGAATTTCCTGTACTATTCAGTTGGGGCCTTCTCCACTGAAACAATGGCGGTGGTTCTTTTGTGAATTATCTGTTTGTTGTCACTCAGTCCCAGAAAGCAAACTTTTTTTTTGGGCTAATCAATTCCACTCCCGCTTTTATTTTAAAACAGAAAATTATAATAATTTTGAATTGAGCCCAAAGTAAACAATCTATACTCCCATTAAATCACTTGCTAGTTTATCATTTGAATAATCTCAATCCATATTAGAACATAGAGCATAGAACATTACAGTGCAGTACAGGTCCTTTGGCACTTTTTAAAAATTAGATTACTTAATGTGGAAACAGGCCCTTCGCCCAACAAGTCCACACCGACCCGCCGAAGCGCAACCCTCCCAGTCCCGTACACTTACCCCTTCACCGAACACTACGGGCAATTTAGCATGGCCAATTCACCTAACCTGCACACTTTTGGACTGTGGAAGGAAACCGGAGCACCCGGAGGAAACCCACGCAGACACTGGGAGAACGTACAAACTCCGCTGCCTGAGGTGGGAATTGAGCTCGGGTCTCTGGCGATGTGAGGCAGCAGTGCTAACCACTGTGTTGCCCACTGTGTTGTGCCAACCTGTGGAAACCAATCTGAAACCCATCTACACTATTCCATTTTCATCCATTTGTCTATCCAATGGCCAGTTAAATGCCCTTAAAGTTGGCAAGTCTATTGTTGTGGGCAGGCCATTCCACACCCCTACTACCGAGTAAAGAAACTACCTCTGACATCTGTCATGTATCAATCACTCCTCAATTTAAAGCTATGCCTCCTCATGCTAGCCATTGCCATTTGAGGAGGAAGGCTCTCCCAGTCCACCCTATCTAACCCTCTGATTATCTTGTGTTTCAATTGAGTCACCTCTCTAATGAAAACAGCCTCAGTTCCCTCAGCCTTTCCTTGTAAGACCTTTCCTTCATACCAGGGAACATCCTAGTAAATATCTTTTGAACCCTTTCCAAAGCTTCCATACCCTTCCTATAATGTGACCAGAACTGTGTGCAGTACTCCAAGTGCAGCTGCACTAGAGTTTTGTGCAGTTGTAGCATGAGTTTGGGACTCCAAAATTCAATCCCTACTAATAAAAGCAAACACACTGTCATCTTAACAACCCTATCAACCTGGGTGGCAACTTTCAGGGATCTATGTGCATGGAACCCTATTTACATGTAAGTTAAAAACAATGAAAAATAATGCCTCTGACATGAGGTGTGTTGATTTCAAATTATTTTGACGTAAGTCAAATGCTTAGTTTGCTTTGAATCAAAGTAATCACGAATAAGATCCTCATTAAAGCTGTAGTTTCTTTTACCTATGCAAAAATGTTCTATATAGATAGTAAAAATTACATTTGGTCAATTGTAACATCTATTTTCTGGGGCATTTTCTCTCCTGTGACTAAGCTATAAGACATTGGAATGCTTGGCTGCTGTGAATTTTATCACAAGTAATTGTTGTCCTGTTTCAAAGTTGAAACCTAAACAATTTATTGCTGTTTTTTAAACATTGTTGTGATAATTAAAAAACAGCCTAAGTTCCTGAGATATCCAGGAAGCCACATTTAGCACACAGTATTATAAAGCATGCAAAGCTCAATGCTAGGTGATGGTCAACATTATAAAGTGCTTGTCTATTCAAATCCCCACCTGCATGGTCTTAGCGTCCTGGAAGCTTTTAAAATGCTGACTGTTATTACAGAGTTTCACAGCTACTGATCCTCTGATAACTCCTCTCTTTTTACCCAAAGACAGGTACAAGCACTGGTATGATATTTAAATGGTTATTGTTTCTCAAGCAAGAATAACTGAATTTGAGGCACTATGTGATGGGAATGGAATGCATATATTAAAACCAAGGGTGAACTTGATACAATTGAGTAGATACTTGAATGTTTCTTGTAAAAGATACAAGTCCTGCTGTTCAACCCTTGCCTGCAACACCCTGTACATGCAGGGGTTAAAAGCATAAACTCCTATCCTCATTCACTTGGCCAGTTATAGAGGAGATTTCAAATCGCAGGTGGCAGCATAAGTCGCCCCCTCCCACCCCTGTGCTGTGGGCAGAAATCATCAGCTTAAATGAATCTACTATACAACATTTGAGGTGGGTATCTCAAAGGAAAAAGATTTCTAACATTGATTGTCTTTTATTGGTCTTTGAGACACTTTTTAGGGCATAGTGTTATTGCTATTTGACTTGCTATTTCAAATGTTCATGCTGGTTTCTGTTGCCACTGCCAATGGTAATTTGTACATTAAAAAATCTGTATTTGAGACCAGCTGCCTAATAGAAACCTGTCAGAACAGTTGGCATCCTTTTCTTTGTATTGTGCACTATGAATTCAGTGGTGTATTTAGTGAGTATGTAGAGTGCATGCATTATGCTTTTCCTATTTATCTTCTATAATTAATGATCATGCAGGATTTAACTAATTGAGGGAAACATCATTAATATTTAAAGCAGAGCTGCTGGCCAGGAAGGAAACATTAGCTGTTGTAATTGAAGAGCAGGGCAATCAACGTCTTGTTAATATCTCTACTGTGGTCTTTTTGAGTACTACCTGAGATTGTGGTCTGAATTAGTTAAGTTATAGTTTAAAATGTAGCAGCATTCCTCTTGCTTTTATATTTACAGAAATAATTTACTTAATTTATCTTTTTGACTCGAACTTGAAAAGCATGTATTTGCCTAGCTTGCTACAAGATAAATTAAGTTATTTAAAATTGGATAAAGTTTTGTAGAAGTCATGTTTGGAGGAAAAACAGTCAATTTCTGAGAACTGCTGAATGATAAGTCAAGGCAAGTGTAACATGAAGACCACAGTTGTTTATGACTGTGCTCCTACAGTTCCATATCCTGCTGATACTTAGTACCCAAGCTCCTACATGGCCCTCATGCACGTGAAAACTGAAGTGTTGGTGCTGATAACGTACTTTTGAGAGGGAGAAAAAGACAAAGTTGTGCCGTAAATTGTTTTGAAGCCACTATAATCCCAGAGGACCAAAATGCTGCTCAGAGGTGACTGTGGTACTTTAACCTGAGGGTCACCATGCTTCTAGCCAGGAGTGAGATTGAGAAAGTGAAGCCTTCATAGTAACCAAAGCCATTGTAGGAATTGAATCTGTGCAGGTGGCATCACAAACCAGATGGAAAGCCAGTTGAGCTTTTTATCTGACTTCTGTTAGAAATGCTAAGTGTTGATCCATCTTGGCCTCTTCCAGAGGTCATTAGCATCGCATGTTTTTAGCTATTTTGATTGTGTAGTTGATATCAATAAGTGGCTGGAGGCACGGAATACTCGAGGCTATGGGCCCTGACAACATTCAACAAGAGTACTGAAGACTTGTGCTCTAAGCTGTGCCCTTTTGCAGATACAATGCTGGCATCTACCTGAATGTCTGGCTCATGGCCTAGATATGTCCTGCTCACAAAATTGACCAGTTTTCATTCCTATCAGTCTGCACTCGCACCGTCAGCAAAGTGATTAGATATGCTATTGACAACACTGTCAAGTGACACTTGCTCAACAAACACTACACTGACTGGTGCACAAGTTGTTTTGTCAGGGCCACTCGACTCTGAATTTCATTTGCAACTTTGCAAACATTGACAAAGAGCTGAATGTCAAAAATATAGCTGCGCATGCACAGAAAACTTCTACCTGCAAGTTTCCCTTCAAGCTTCACACTTCCTGACTTGAATCTATGTGACTGTTCTTTTACTGTTTTTGTGTTAAAATCTTGGAACTCCATCCCTAACAGCACAGTGAGCGTCAGTACCCTCCTCCAAAGAAAAATTACCTTTTTCCACAGACTGTAGCAGTTCAAAATGACAGCTGACTGTCTTTTGGTGGGTAATTGGGGATGGGTAAATGTTGGCCGAGTTAGCAATACCTACATCCTGTAAACAAACGTTACATCACATCTAGTCATTTGGTGTAATGCTCTGGTGGCATGGATTTGTATCCTAAAGGTGATGAAATTTGAACTCTCTAATCACTCCTCAAAAGATGTCTAATGGTGACCATATAGCGTCACCATAGCCCTAGAGGATCATAGAGCTGTTGTCATTTGAGATGACTAGTTTGATCGGAGGGTCTAATGCCTCCAGTGAGGGTTAGAGGTTGAGAAGATGGGTCTTCAGCAAGTACTAGAATTAACCACATGAAGTTGGCATCATTCTGCATTGAAAACTAGCTCTCCACTGTCAAAAAGTTCAACTGGTTCACTTGTCCTTTCAGGAAGGCAATCTGCCATCCTTGCTAGGCCTGACTTACATGTGACTCGAGATTCACAGCAATGTGATTTAACTCTTAACTGTCCTCTGCAATGGACTAGGAAGCGTCCTGATTGTATCAAATTGCTGCAAAGTGCAAAGAAGGGTAAGAAACCAGGCAATTTACCTGGCATCATCACAAGTTCCGGAAATGACAAGTAGCTTTGACCCTGAAAATTGCTCTTTTCCAACATCTGAGGGCTTGGCTAAAATTGGGAACAGTGTCTCCCATACCGACATTGTCTGTAAATTAAGATTCCTTGAGTATCACCATATTCCAGACACCACATCACCTGCCCTGGTATATCTTGTTCCACGAGCAGGATGGATCCACTAGAGTAATCAGTCCACTAGAGTAATTCACCCCCATCTCCTGTACCTTTTGCAGCTCCTCGCTCCTGAACTCTTTCTCCGACTTCACACAATGTATCATCCATTCCTTCACTCTACCTTAAGCAACCGCACTTTCAGTCTCGTGCTCCAGAATGCTCTTGCTCACCTTTTTAATCACCTTTCTCTCCTTCAAACACTCTGAATTCAGTTTTTGTTTTCAGAATCTTTTATCTCAAGCTCAATTTGAACATATTGACCTTTCCGCTCTTGTTATAAATGTCCCTCAGGTTAGGTAACATCAATGGAGAGAAGCTGTTATCATTTCAAATTGAAGATCTTCAATCAGAAATTGAATTACTCCACAGTTCGAAGAGATTAATGAATTCATAGCATCATCACCGAGCCTGCTTACCAAAATGTTGATGGTGACGACAGAAGGAAGATTGTGGGTAGAAAGTGTGTCCTAATCGTTATATTAGGCATGGTAAAATACATCTTTTAGGGATTGTGCTTCTGATTTTCAAGTTGAAACTAAAAAGGTAATTGAAGCAGTAATCATCTGTTAAGGGTTCATTAGCTTAGTTGAATGGCTGGTTTGTGATGCAGAGTAATGCCACCGCATAAATTGAACCCCTTAAGCTCTCTTTTTTTCAATTGTGATCTCCACCAGTTGTTTCTCTGATGACAAAGCAGCCGTAAGGTCTGGTGGCAACTTTACTTTACAATTTGTTAAATATTGCCCTACCTGAAATTCATAATACTTCAGGGCAGATGATTGCATTTAATATTATCTATGGGGAATTGTTTCTTCTTTGGGAAAATATCACTCTTATCTAATGCTGGTTCATTCTCTCTCAACAGAAAGAAATTCAAGCAATGAGTCAGTGCCATCACCGGAACATTGTGTCATATTACACCTCATTTGTGGTAAAGGATGAACTATGGCTGGTGATGAAGTTGCTCAGTGGTGGTGAGTGTTTACTCCAGGTACTGATACAGTCTGGAAGGCGTTGCCTTCAATCCAGAGAGAGACCAGGCCCCAGTTGTTGGGGTGGAATGCTTTTAAAAAAAAATTTCCTATCCTTGAAATATTAATGTTCAGAATTTTCCCTTGTACTAAAAATCAACTTGCAGAAATTTTACTTAAATTTTAATGTTGCACCTCAAACATTCAGCCAAATCATGCTCAGTAGATTAAATCCACATCAAAACAATGCCTGGAGATATAAATTACAATTTAACACTTACTTCACCAAACATTTCAAAGTTAACAGTTGCAGTTAGCCTGTAAATAGAGACACAAAGGTTTGTTTTGATTTTTTTTCTGTCATGCGGAATGTTGTCATGCGTTAAAATTGGCTCTCAATGTTTCAATTGTTCACATTCAGTGAATGAGGCAGCCAATTGGTCTGTAGCTGGCATTTAATTAGCCGCCTCTAACTCAAGTGAACATGAGGGCTCTTGTTAGTGGTAGTGTCCCTATCTCTGGTCCAGGAAGCCTAGGTTCAAGTCCTATTTGACCCAGAGATATCATAACAATGCTAAGCAAATTGATTAAAATAACAGCTAAAGTGAATGCAGTATTGGAAATAACTAATGTTGGCCATTTACTCTTTCAATTCCAGACTGCCATTCAAAAATATCATGATTGTTCACCTGAATTTCATCTTTTGCACGATCCTTGCATCCCTTAATTCCCTTCGTATCCAAGCATACATGTTGTCCTATCCTCAACTCTGAGGTTAAAACAAAATCCAAAGATTCGTAACTAACTTTGTGAAGATATTATCATCTTGCCACAGCCCTCAGTGGGTGATCCCTCATCTAATAGTATAATGCTGTAAGGAGCATATTTTATCAGTGTCCACGCTTAGGCTCCATGATTTTCAATTGGACCACTTTTCATTGTTCTAAACTGTAGGGAATATGGGCCTGATCTGCTCACTATTTCTGCTTGGGAAAGTTGCCCTCTTCCAGGAATTGGAGAATCTTTGTTGCATTTCCTCTTTCCCTTTCTCTTGGGAGATGAAAGCTTCATGCAATGCACCCAAGTATCACCTCACTAGTGCTCTGTATGATTACTAAAACATTTTTCATCTATGCTTGAATCCCTATGTAGCAAAGTTATATAGTATTTACTGTGCAATTTACATTACCAGTCTAAATTTTGGAATCAGATATAATTTCAAATCTTGCAAATGACACCAAATTGAAGAGCTAGCCAGTAGGGGTTAATTGAATTGTTAAATTTCTCAATGCAACATGTGCACTGCGTTTTGGTAGGTAGAAAAGGAAGGTCATTTCTTTTTTGATAGATGCAAGCAATGTGTGAGATATAGGAAGAAAAATCTTGAAAAATAAAAACCAACAATTGAGGTGGAGTTTCTCTAGCACTTTTTATTTATATTTCACCAGGTCTGTCAGCATCTCTGGAAAATCAGCTATGATTCCAGCTGATGTTAATACTGGACAAGTTGGATCTCAGATGGAAACTGGCTTGATAGACCCAGCTTTGTTGGTTTTCTTTAAACTGTGGAGGTCAGTTAGTGAACCCACTTAAGAGTCTGCATGTGTACTTCTAACATATGATAAAATGTTTACTCAACATAGGGGAAAAAACCACTAAAGATAAAAAAAATGGAAAACTTTCTGTGGAAACCCCAGAGAAATTCTTCAAACTCTTGTTATTCCTTTCCTTCCAACAATATCCTTACACACAATAACCCTTGTGACAACTCACCAACATTTCCAAGGTAAGGCTTTCTTTAGGCTTCTTTGGCTGCAACAAGTTTCCTGCAGCAATTTACTGCATGTGCTTTGGATACTTCAGCTGAGATTCATCTGAGGCATCTAATACAAACTACAAATTAAACTTTAATTTCAGAGTTCTGAAGCTGAGTTTTCAGCAGGATTGCTTATCAAAGTTCTACTCTCTTTCATTCAGGCACACCCACACTTCTGTTGATGTGCGAGGTAACAGCACTGTTTCTGTTCTATCGTTTTGCACTAAATCATCAACTTGGGTTCTTTCATGAGTTGTCAAACAACATTAAAATACATGTGTGCAACTTGCCTCATGCCCACAAAAACAATTTTTCAAATTAAACTAAGACCATAAACTCTCCTTAATGCAAAGATACAAGATAAAAATTAAACTTTAGCTCTGTATTAGGAACAATGGATAACTTGTGTTTTCAGTCCATTTTAACTTTTCGGAGCTCTGCAAAACACTTTCACCTCAAGTTATCAAGGCTATTTTTTAAAAAAGCAAAGCATGTGCAAGGCTTTATTTACAGAAGGATAGAATTTTAAAAGGAAGTTACACCTGTATTGAAGCGTCGTTAGATCACAAAGTATGGTATGTACTTCTGATCACAATTTTACGCAGGCTGTAGACAGAGTGGGAAGGAACAAAAGACTTAGGAAGATGATAACAGAAACACTGATGTTCATTATCAAGAAATGATTAACAGGATGTCTTTTTTTTCCTTAAGCAGAGTTGATTGTCATAGTACTCAAGGGCAGATCCTCAGCTCATTTCTCCACTTTTCGCAGTCGTAAGCTTCCACTTCAGTTGCTTTTAAAAACCTCCCTTTTTTTGTTTTTACTTCAATGAGTCAAATGACAAGGGAAAAGAATATATACACGATATGAAAATTGGTGAAGTTGGAGGTAGTGAGGATACAGCAGGATATAGATCAGTTGGAAAGTTGGATGGAGAAGTGGCAAATGGAGTTTAACGTGCTTGAGGTGATGCATTTTGGGAAATTGAATGGAAGGTAAAAGTATACAGTAAATAGAAGGACGCTTTGGAGCTTTGATATGTAGAGGGACCTTGGAGTGCAAGTTCATAGCTTCCTGAAAATGACAACACAATTTGATGAGGTGGTAAAGATTACCTACGGCATGTTTGCATTATTGGCCAGGACATTGAGTATATAAGTTGTCAAGTCATATTGCAGTTGTGTAAGACTTTAGTTAAATCACTTTGGAGTACTGTGTGCTGTTCTAGTTGCCACAATATAGGAAGGATGCATCGGCTTCAGAGATGCTGCAAAAGAAATTTACAAGGAGGTTACCTGGGCTGAAGTGCAGTAGCTAAAAAGAGAGGTCGGTCCAACCCTGATTGTTTTCATGAGAGTGCCAGAAGCTGAGAGGTGAACTGAGAACTACAGAGGAACCTCGATCAGCTAGCATTCAATTATCTGAATTTCAGATAATCTAGCAAGATTGCAAGGTCCTGATGTTTGGCTAAACTATTATCCAGTATTCGATTATCTGGAAAATTACTCCCTGCCCGTGTCATTCGGATAATCGCAATGCCTCTGTATATAAAATTGAGAGGCATGGATAGGATGGATAACTGAAGTTAAGCTTAAAGGACGAAGCATATTTTTATTTTGGAGGGTGGTCAATGGCATTTGGCATTGTGTTGGGCCAAAGGTGCATGTTTGTGTGCTGTTACATATGTTAATACATGTAATTGTTTGTTTGAGTTGAGTTTATTATGAGCTTAAAGGAAACATTAGCCCTCTTTCCTAAAGGATGTTTCACACATGCGAGCAGTCATTGGTTTTCACATTTTTAGCTGTTCTTGCCATTACCAAAAATTGATAGAAACATAGGGAGAAAGTGAGGACAACAGATGTTGGAGATCAGACTCGAAATGTGTGGTGCTAGAAAAGCACGGCTGGTCAGGCAACATCAGAGGCGCAGGAGAGTTCACGTTTCGAGCATAAGCTCTTCAAAACATTCCTGATGAGGAGCTTATGCTGGAAACACAGAAATAGTAACAGGAATGGCCATTTGACCCTTGAAGCCTACTGCAGCATTTAGTGTGATTATGCTGATCACCCTGCTCAATAGTCTTTCTTGCTTTTGCCCTATATCCTTTGATCTTTTAGCCCTAGGAACTATGTATTTCCTCCTTGAAAACATTGAATGTTTTGCCCACAGCTACTTTGTGGCAGAGAATTCCACAGGCTCACCATATTCTGGATGAAGAAATTCCTCCTCCTCTCTGTCATCACTGGACTATCCTTAGACTGTGATCCCTGCTTCTTGACTCCCTGGGAACATTGGGAACATCCTTTGCGTACACCTTGTCTATTCCTGTTAGAATGTTGTAGGTTTCTATGTGATAACCTCCTCATCCTTCTAAACTCCAGTGATTATAGCCCTAACTGATCCAGTTTCTTTCTTATACATCAATCCTATCACCCCAGGAATCAGTCTGGGAAATCTTCATTGCAATTCTAACAAAGCCTGATCGTCCTTTCTTCGATAAGAATAAAAGTGTATACCATATTGTGTGGTCTCAAAGAGACATCCTTACTCCTGTACTCTAATCATCTTGCTATGCAGGCCCACATACCATTTGCCACTTTGTTTTGCCATTGACCATTGCTCAATAGCATGGGACACTTGCCAGGATTTGGGGCAAGTAACAAAATTAAAACCAGGAGAAAGACCCTGTGAAGTCTCAAATGATCTTGCCACCCTTGTTGACTTAGACATTTAGTCTCAACTCCTTTCAAAATTGAAGAAGCAGAGAGAATATTTCCTCTATACTGGAGTGTACATCTGGATTCCATCAAAACCCAGAAATCCAACAAGGAATTCTGAAGAAATGTTTTAAATGCAATAAAGGTTATGAGAAAAGAAGATATCACATGGAAAGTAGATTAAATAATAAAGGGGAAGCTAGACAAACATGAGGGAAAGATGTATTTAGATGTTTTGATGCATTTAGATGTGAAAAGATAGATGGAAATTTGAATAAAATATAAGCATGGGCAGGTTGGACCAAATAACCTTTATCTGCACCTTTTTAGGTTTGAAAAAGACACTACTCGTTTGAGGGTGGCAGATCTAGGGGATTTATTCATAGTTAACCCCATTAATATTTCTCGTACTATTTGTTTAGTTATAATAATCTAAGCTGCTTATTCTTGCTCGACCTTGATTTTATTTCAGGAATGCAGACTGATAAAAGCAAATGAAGGGGACATTCAATGAAGTGCATTGCCCCAACACATTGCATTCACCTAATTGTTAAAAGTATGCATCTCTTCTTTGAGGCTTTTCTCTGCTTGTTGCTCACTACTTACAAGGCTGAGAAAATAAATACTTTAATTCCATTCCAACTAAGGAGACTCGAGGCAAATGTACATCCAGAAACCTGTGCTGTAAACTCTGCTTACATTTTGATAACTGTGACAAATTCCATCATACAGCTGTTCTATACAATGCTCTAGAAATAAAACAATCCATAACTTTTAAGAGTCCATTCACCTCATCTGCCAAATTTAATGGATCCTTTAAATCTTTCAAGATTTGTACCCTCATTTTCCCCAGAATCAAGTAGGTTGTTCCTTGGGCCATACTCAATCTGTTTACGAAGTTTTATTAAAATCAATCACCTGTTTTTGAAATATATAGACAACAGACTAACAAATGGTCAAAGGCAAATCATGATCACCACCCAGCTGGAGAAAATTATTTGTTTAATGTTTGCTGTTTCCTTGTTATTATCTCTGCTTCTGATGAGTCCATGTTAACTTTTATTGATTTTTTTTTTTCTCCCATTTGTTCTTCTTTGACTTCTAAAATCTTCTTAATTCACAGATTTACAAATTTTTGGATGCATTCTAAGCCTCTTCCTTTGATCTAATACTATCTTTAATTCCTTTTGTTATAATGTTAAGTTACTGTTTCTGTAGCAATTTTGTGACTTTGATCAATATACAATTAGTGCAAAGTTTGTTATACTTCTAAAAACTAGCCATTGCTTCTCCCACATCATAGTGTAACTTTGCTTATGGAAACATAGAAAATAGAAGCAAAAGGCAGACATTCAAGGCAACAATTCTGATCCTCCCAAACTTGACTTTTCTCCGAGAATCTCCTTTTCTTACTGTCTTATTGCCTTCTGTTATTGTTAGGGCAGCCTCTTCATGCTGTTAGTTTCTTAAAGGTTTAGTGTCCTGGAATATTTTAGTTTTTAATATTGACTGCTTTGCAACCTTGAGGATGGGAAACCTTAGAAGATTGGAAAAATACTTATGGATGATTTAACCCTGCTGCTGTCTGAGTTATGGTTTTTAAAAAAAAAAAGCCAAGAACATAACTTCTGCTCCACAAATGCTTTGGTAAGGATTGGGGCAATTTAAAGAATTTAAGCAATAGTACTTTGTCTTGACTGCCTTTTTCTCCCTATTCCAGGATCTGTGCTCGATATCATTAAACATGTAGTAGCGAGAGGGGATCACAAGAATGGTGTTTTGGAGGAGGCAGTTATTGCCACTATTCTGAAAGAAGTACTGGAGGGACTTGATTACTTGCATAAAAACGGGCAGATTCACAGGTAAGCATAATCTGGTCAAGTAATGTGGGTACCCTTTCAATTTCAAGGATGAATGTGATTCAGCAAGGATTTGGAGATGTTGAATTTTTTATTGTGGAGTGGTTTTAACAACATTTGGTATATCTTTGAATTCATTGAAGGTGATATCTCCTACATGGAAAGTGATGTAGATCATCCCTCCTAATGCTGCAGAAATAGTTTTGAAACTGGGCACAGAAGCAAAATCTCATTTCAGGTGGCTCCCTGGTGTGTTTCCATCCCAGAACTCTTGCTAGGTTATCCAATTATTAATTGCCATAACCTGCTAAGGGTCCTTTGTAGGAAAGGCACCCTGGTGGGCATGACTTGGATACTATCAGGATTGAGATAGAAAATAGTTTTGATACTTAAGAATCTGCTAAAAGAGGATTCTATCCTAAATCTCATCTATGTGCACTCACCTGAAGTGGTTGCTAGACCTTTATCCACTCTTCATACTGCTTTCTGTCTATTATCTTTTGTCTCTTCTCTTAAAATGTTTGCATTTTTAAAAATAGCTATAGTATGTCTTAATTTCCACTTGATTTGTCTCTGATATCTATTTTTAAGCTTGATCTCTTGTTCTGTGGACTTGTTCCTGATTGGGGCTTAGCAAACTGATAATCCTAAGCATTGCAGTTGGATTTTGTAAAATTTAGGTTTTGGTTTTTAGAAATTACCCTTAAAAATATTGTTAGCTGTTATAGAAAAAAAATTCTGATCTAAAGATCAGAGCCTGGAAGGGCAGCTTAATCATTTAAATCAATCAAGTCAAGGACAAGGTTCTAATCTTAAAATTGATGGGATGCATCAACCAAGTGATTAAAATATGAATAGTAGTTCATTATATTTTGGCTGAAAACAGCTACTCCATTTCAGACTGAAAATCAGTCTTGACATCTTCATTTCCTGGATGACAAATATCTGTGCTATCAAGAGATTACATTTATTCTGCTAAACAGCAAGCCACGCGCCAAATTCAGGGGTCAGGGTTTTTTCAAAGTTGTATCTTCAGACCCTGCCACCTGAAAAGTCAGTGGGCTTAAAAACACCTAGGGATTTCAAACTTCTACCAGTTATATGTAACTAGTATTAAAATTCCACTTGTTTATACTCAGAAGTCTAGCCCCAGTTGGAGCTACTCACTCGCAGTAACATTTCAAATTTGAGATATTCCTCAAATTTCTGCTGGCAACAAAAATTGGCATAGTTGTTAGTTATTTATTAATCCATGCAGTTTTGTTTTGATGGAAAATGCTTCTCCAGTGCCATCACTTAAGTCCTCATTCTTGCTGCAGTTAGGACAATAGAGCAATGAATTCTGGAATCTTCCTCCACAAGGTTGAAACTCTGAACCAGTGCAAATTGTCTGAGACCACTTGGAATTGAGTCAGTATTTGGGTTCTGACTTTTACCACCAGCTTTGCAGTTTGACTACTGATGCTCGGTGTGTACCCATCTTTCTGTATACCACAGGTACTAAATCAGTTTAACAGGTAACTACTTCTAATTACCCACTACTGATGTAGTAGTTATTTCAAATATTGTGAATGATATACAAATCAGAACTTGCCTTCTAATTGTATGACGAGACTATAATTTGTTCATCTTGGCATGCAATACTGGTGTGGAATTTAATTCACATACAATGACATTAGATGGACTTTGTTACTTAACATATGGTTATGACCCAGTGCTGAATAGTTAGACTTTCAGTGTAATGTTCGAAAGATCATTCAAATTGAGCTTCCTTTTTACCATCTGTGTCCTCATGTGCATAAATAGGTTTCTTTCAAAATTGGGGAAAAAAAAGAGCAAAGAAGCCCATGGCTTCGCTAAGAAAGAATAGGGTAATATAATGGTGTGGTCAGTATTTCACAACATTATAGCAATGTAATTTGAATCTTAAAGGTTACGTCACAAAGGAGGCCTTTTCAATTTTGGAGAAGGTTTGTGGATCAGGTTTTAAGTTTGCTCGCTAAGGTTCTAGATTTGTTTTCTGATGTTTTGTCACCATGCTAGGTAACATCAGTGAGCCTCCAATGAAGCTCAAAGGAGACCATTTGGCCCATGGAGTGTATTGACTTTTTGAAGGACCAATGAACCAAGTACAATTCCTCCATCTTTTCTGTAATCCTGTGAGTTCTTTTTTTTACAGATGGTAATCCTGTTTCTTCTGGAATGTCTTGACTGAATCTGACTCCATTGCATTCCCAGGCAGTGCTTTCCAGATTCTAACTCTTTGTTGTACGGAAATGTTACCTGTCATGTCACCATTGCTGCATTTCCTAGTTGTCTTTAATCTACATGTACTTCTTGACGTTTATCCCAGTAGAAACAGGCTTTCCAAAACTGCTCTGTCCAAGCCCCTCATAATTCTGAGCACAGTTATAAGTTTCTCAACTTCCATATCTCCAAGGAAAACAGGCCCAACTTTTCCACTGCAGTTCCTCATATTGGAGCCATTCATATGAATCCTCCAAACACTTTTTTTAATCCTTTCCCACAGTTCCTAAGTTATGCTGCTCAGACTTTGGCATAGTTCTAGCTGAGTGAGTGTTTTATACAACTTTTAACATAAATTCCTCCCTTTTCTACATACTAAAGAACAATCCTGCACTTATTGTTGGAGGGCTGTTCGGCCCTCCAAGTGTGTGCAGGCAACACTTTATTCCCTTCTGTCTTCCCTTTTATAGGATCAGTATCCCTCTATTCCTTTCCTTTTCATGTATTTATCCAGGTGCTTCTTGAATGTTGCTAGTGTGTCTGCTTCCACCACCTCGGGCAGCACATCACTCTGTGTGTAAAACTTGTCTCGCACATCTCTTTTAAACTCATCTTCACTCTCTTTCCCCACCAAGTGAACTTCAATCAGGTTGCCCCTCAACCTACTGCGTCCTGGTGAAAATAAACCCAGTCCATCCAAACTTCCTTCATAGCTAATATCCCCCATACCAGGCAACATCCTGGTCAACTTTTTCTGCCCCCTCTCCAAAGCATTCACATCCTTCTGGTAGCATGGTGACCAGAACTATGTGCAATATTCCAAGTGTGGCCTAACTAAAGTTCTGTAAAACTGTAGCAAAACTTGTCTACTCTTATACTCTATGCCCCTGCCAAAAAAGGCAAGCATGCCATAAGTCTTTTTTCCTACTTTCTCTAACTACACTGCCACCTTCAGTGATCTGTGGACCTGTAAACCCAGATCCCTCTGTATATTAATACCCCTAAGAGTTCTGCCATTCACTGTATAATTTCTACCTGTACTTCACCTTTCAAAAAGTGGCAACTCATATTTGTCCGGATTAAATTCCATCTGCCGTTAATCTGCATGTGCCTCCAACTGATCTATATCCTACTGCATCCTCTGACAATTCTCTTCACTATCTGCAACTCCGTCAATCTTTGTATTATCTGCAAACTTACTAATTAGACCAGCCACATTTTCCTCCAAATCATTTATGTAGACCAAGAATAGCAGAAGTCCCATCACTGATCCCAACCCTCTATTCAAAAAGCATCCTTCCACTACTATCCTCTGTCTCCTATGACTAACTCAGTTATGCATCTTTTCTTGTCAGCTCACCCCGATACCATGTGACTTCACCTTTTGTACCAGTCTACCATGAGACACCTTGTCAGAGGCTTTACTGAAGTCTATATAGACAACATCAACTGCTTTTTCCTCATTAATCATCATCATCACCATCTCAAAGAAAACTCGATCAAGTTAGTGTGGTACGACCTTCCCTATGCAAAACTGTGCTGTATATCGCTAATAAGTCCATTTGCTTCTAAATTCGTATAGATCTTGGCTGTGAGAATCTTTTCCAATAATTTTCCTACCACCAATGTGATGCTCATAAGCCTGTAATTTCCAGGATTCTCCCTGCTACCCATCTTAACATTAGCATAACATTGGCTCTTCTGTGTTCTGGATCCTCACCTGTGGCCAAAGAGGATATAAAGATGTCTGTCAATGCTCAGAAATTTGTCCTCTTGCATCCTTCAATATTCTGGGACAGATCCCTCCAGGAATCTCCTCTGTTCATTTGCCATGTTCTTCATCTGTCCTACATCTTCAATGTTTCGTGAACGTAAACACAGGTCCTTCACTCTTAACCCCTTTTAGAATTTTATGCTTCATATTGTTTCCCTACATTATTTTTGCCAAATAAATTACTTAACACTCCTCTGCATTAAGTTTCATCTGCCATTTTACCCACCCTTATTAATCGGTCTCTGGTCAATTCTATTCTCCTCACGGACATAAAGCTTTCAGATTTGTATCTTCTGAAAAGTTTGAAACTGTACCTGTACACTAAGGTCTACTACATGTTTGATATACATCAGGAAGAGCAAAGAGCCTAAACTGACCACTGGGGAACTTCATGATAAAACTTCCTTCAGATCAAGGATTAGAACAGTGGTTATTTTGTTCTTAGTCACATACATTAACTGACAAAATGTCCCCTGTTTATTCCATGAACTATAATTTTCAAATCCATTTCAGTAAAATCCATATACAGAGGAACCTCGATTATCTGAATGAGATGGGCGGGCACTATTTCGTTCGTATAATTGATTATTTGGCTAATCGATTCAATGCCTTTCTTCTAGTGCTTGTGATGTTTTCTATTAAATCTGCTCCCTGTTCAGGAGACCACAGCACATCGCGTATGAGGCCCTCTGCCCATCCACCCAAACCGTAGCCAACGCCACATCCTGCCCATCCCCAAAGTCCTGTCCAACACTGCACCCCCATCCGCCTCCAAAACCCCATACAACAGCACCCTCTTTCCCCCCCCCCCCCCCCCCCCCCCCCCCCCCCCCCCAACCCGTCCAACACAGCCCCAACACTGCCACTGCCCGCTTGCCTCCCAAAGCCCCATCCAACACCGCACATCCCAACCCCATCCCCAACCCGCCCCCCAAACTGGACACCAACAGTAAGACTGCTGCTACCTTTCTGGGGTAAGTCTCCAATTAGCGCACACAGACAACCACACATACACACCATTTTGACAAGTTGCACCTCTGCCCTGTATGGGACAACGTTAGAGAGAATACCTGGGGAAAGGGAGTTTAGGGTTTACCCCTATGTAGAACACCAGGTACAGTGTGGGGAGAGGGAGAGAGGGTGGGAGGTCAGTTATTTGGAGATGGTGCCTGGGCTCTCATCTATGTCCAGGACTGTTCTCGGCAGAGATTGTTTTTAATCAGAATAAACAAAAGACGTGATCAGGGTTGAAACAGCTCTTTGTAATGTTTCTATTGGGATCTCGAGATCTCCTTCGGATAATCCGATATTTGAATAATTGGTATTAAGATAATCGAGGTTCCTCTGTATGTAACATCAATAGCATTGATGTTCTGAACCCTCCCTATTATCTCATTGAAGAATTGAAAGATAGTGAAACACAATTTGCTCTTAACAATCCGGGCTGGTTTGCCATAATTAACTTAAATTTACCCTAGAGACTTAATTTTGGGCTAATAATGAAATAAAAGTTTTAATTTGCATGGAGTCCCTGTTTCTGATTTGGATGCAAAGTCACCAACTTGGCTTTGGAGGAATTTTTCAAGTGAAATTCCAGGCCAAGAGCCTTCGCATTCAAAACAGTGCAGTTGAGTCGAAGAATCCATGTAGGCAGCAGTAGGGCTAGATCAGTGCTGAAACAGAGCACGTGGCATGTTCCATAGTTAAGTGTTATAACCACACTGTTGAGAGTAGCTAAGTGTGTATGGTAAGCAGAGAGGTGAATTATACCATGTAGGTTTGGGAGTAGGGTATTGGGTTTATGGGTAAGGGATGTGGACAACATGCAGGCAAATGGGGTTGGTCTATTTTGGGAAACCTGACTTGCATGAGTGATTTACACTGAAGGGTCTCTTTAAATCTGTGACTCTAACTCTGAGTTAAAGATCTCTTTTTGGGTGGTTTGAGATGTCATGCAATTACTTATCAGCTAGAAAATTGGCATGGTTCTGATGTGGATTCCTATCTATATTGCCATTATGACTATTTTCCTATCAAATAATCTGGGCCACTCTTTCTAAAGGACTCACTTCCAAGGTTAACCTGGTTGGCCTATAGTTGCTGAGTATATCTTTGCATTTTTTTTAGAAGCAGGAAGTAATAACTTTTTTTTCTCTCTGGTATCACCTGAGTCGAGGGAAAGCTCAAATTATGGCTCTACAATTTTCCACTATCACTTTCCTCCATATCCTTGGCTACATCTGATCAGGACCTGGTGTTTTATCTACTTTAAGTACAGACAGAATATGCTGAGGACACTCCTTACTTTCAAATGACTGAACTGTCGCCTCTTTTACCATGATCTCTGCCATATAATTTTCCTTGGTAAAGATCCATGTAAAGTATTTATTTAATACCTTAACTACCTTCAGCTTCCACGCAAAAAATCCATTTTTTTTTGGTTCCTCATTATCCCTGCTGCTGCTTTAATGCCATTGAAAATCTTTGGATTCCCTTATGTTCCTGTTGGTCTGTTCTCGTGCTCTTTACTTTTTCAGTTATCCTCTGAATCTTCTATATTCACCGTGGTGCTCTGCAATATTATCAACTTGACTTCTATAATAACAGTATTTTTTCTTTTAAGGTTTGCATTCTGTCATCCAGGGAACTCAAGATCCTTATTTATTTTTCTACCTCTCCCTTCACAGGAATATTTCTTTACTGTAATAGTGTTATCTCCACTTTTAAAGTCATCTCTTTATTTATTTACTGTTTTCCCTTCCAACCTTGAGATTCTTTGCATTAATATTAGAAACAAGGGATAACTGTTAGGTGAAAACCAAAAATACTCTGTATACTTCATTGGAACAGACAATTAAAGAAGACATAGTGAATGTTTTTACGTCTAACAATATAAGAGGGTAAATTGTAAAAAGTACTGCTATTGGTTTGCAGGTGCCTCACCATTTTATTTTTAATCAGGGTAAAAGCTTGCCTGCAATGTTAGGAATTTGAAATGTTATTAATACTTTAGTCCTGAGATAAATTCAGGGAATACTGGTTCTATTCCAGCTTCATTTGGTGATGGAGAAATGAATAATTGCATTTGTTTTCAAATTATCTAAAGGTCTTGATTAGGTTCCATCTTGTAACCCTCCCCTGAATATCCACGATTTATATAAATTACATAAACCAGTTGCTCAGTTTTGAGTGTCCTTTTATTCCATATATAATTAGCATCCAAATTCCTCAAGGCAGTATTCCACATTCCTTTTCTTTCTCTAAGCCATCTGCACCAAGGAATCAAATTTTGTCATGTAATGACTTTCACCTGCCCATTATTTATGTAATTTGATCAGTCTTGGAAGTTGTAAATGCCAAACAAATCCGAACTAACTTAATTACAGTTTGCTCAACCTGATGTACAGAAATCTGTCCTGGCCTGTCAACATTTTTGAAGTTTGACTCATTCTTAGTCACGTATAAGTGGTGCATATTTAGAATCTGTGTGAATTTAACATGGCCATATAAATTAGCCTTCTATTTCCAACTCTTCCTTTCCTTGTGTCAAGAATATTAAGATAACTTACACTATTTTTTTTAAAGTGGTCAAAAATGCAAAGAAAACATGATTTGGAGATGTCGGTGTTGGATTGGGGTGTACAAAGTTAAAAATCACACAACACCAGGCAATAATCCAACAGGTTTAATTGAAAGCACACTAGCTTTCAGAGTGTTCTTTCATCAGGTGGTTGTGATATAACCTGATGTTGTGTGATTTTTTTAACTGTGAAAACAGTGCTTAAATGTGTTAAGTGTAGTGTCGACAGTTGGCCATCCAATTATCAGAATAATGATATACCTATGATAATGCTGAAGATTGGTCAGCTTACACAGGATGAGTTGTGAAGAATTCTTAAAATTCGTTGTTTCTTTGTAAGTGAAGTTAAAGAAACCTAACTGATTTTCTAAGGCTTTGAAGTTGAGCAGTGAAACATGTGTGCCGATTGCTTGATTGGAGTAGCACATGTTTAGTTTATAGCCTATATATTTTGTAATATAACTTTATTTCAGAAATTAAAGTTGTAAATGTGGAAAAACAGGACAGCTGCTTTGAAAATTTTGTGTAAATCCAGTTCAAACCATGTAGGTTTGGTTTAACCTGTATTTATCTTGCAAATTCAGAGCTGATGAAAATGATTGAGGTTACGTGTTTTTTTTATTTTTGGGAAAACCAGAGTGTTTATTCTTAAACCTAAAGTCAGCTATACTGGGAAAGCGAGTTGTAAATTCCATTGATAATATAAATTATAATCCTAAGGTAAGTAGAGACTGTAAGTCATCGGGCTAGGTTACATCTGTCTTTAACATCATCTATGTCTCTAGCGAGTGTGATGGTGTTTAGTTCCTCCCCGTTTATTCTTGAGTATTAACAGGTTATTAAAAATATCTTCTAACATAAACATATACTTTGTCTCAATTTTTAACTCTTCTGCTATCTTTGTTTCCCAAAACTATTTCCCCAAATTCATTTTCTGAAGTCCCTGTGTTCAATTTGACCCCTCACTTTTTATGTATTTAAAGAATGTTGTATTGTTGGTTTTTATATTCTGTTAGTTTGCCTTCGTGGTTTATTTTCTTAATTATTATCTTTTTAATCCTTCCTTGCTGAATTCTGAATTTTTCGCATTCTGGCCTAACACTGACTTTTGCCTCCTTAGATGCTTTTTCTTTTAACTTTTATACTTCCCTTAATGACCTTGGTTAACCATGATTGATTCACCTCCCTCTTGGAATCCTTCCACTTTACTCGGATATATTTTGCTTAGAGTTGTGAGTTACTTCCTTAAATGGCTGCCATTGCTTGCTTACTGTCTTTTCTTCTCCTCTATCTACCCTGTCCAGTCACCTAACCCTATTCTCACTTCATTGTAATTCTCTTTATTAAGTCAGCTCCTCTAAGATAGCAGGGGGAGCTGGAAAAGAAAGAAAAAAGTATAACTCTACTGTGCTGACCCTAACACACACCCTAGCGTCTTTTCGGATCCTGTAAAGTCCCTGTCCAAAGGCTGTAAGTTAAGGATGTATGACTTTGTACTTTTGTCTCCTTTTTTGTTTACTGCAATGCAGAGAGAGGGAAGGAGAAGGACATTTGTATATGATACAAATGCCACCATAAAACTATGTATCATATACAAATGCCACCATAAAACTATGTAAAGTGGCATGAAGTTCCTAATGTTTTTGGATAATTGCCGAGTAGCGCACCAGTTTTGCACGTGTGGGTGCAGTCCTCCACCTAGTGGTGATGTTGGCCACAAACATTGCTTGAGCAATAATGTTCCCAGCAGGATTGTGTGTTTGATAATGTGGACCAAGTTGAGAATCAAGATTATTGCTGTTGAAAAGTCTTGGATCAACCCTTTTTGTGAACTGTGCAGACTGAGGTTCCTGTTACATCACTTTATGTAGGTTTTTCTAGAATATGTGTGAACATTCCACCCAAGCAGTCTATCCTGCATTTCTTCTCTCTTTCTCTGTCGTGTCTTCCTTATCCACAAGGAAAAGGGAGCCTTTACCAGCATAACCCTTAAGCAACATGTGACCTTATTTTTATTACTAAAATGTGATGGCTCACGTGTGCATTGAAATTTATTTGCTTATTTTATTCTCATTCTGTAAATTATTAATCTTTTTATAATCTGTTTGATTCCTTTGCAGCACAGACTGTGGTCTGTCTGTTATTTGTTCTGACCATCTCAATGCACTGCCTCTCTTCTATGTCATGTGCACAAACGACCAAAGTTGGACTTGATTGTGATCTCGAGTTTTTGAATCCAAAGTAGTAATCTGTATATATTTGTAAACAAAAGTACTCGCATCTCGGATTCTTGTGGGGTCTCCCTTTCCACCTTCTAAGCAGATAACCATGATCACTTATCTCTGCTATCTGTCTTTCAGCCAGTCACTGTCTATTTTGCTCGTTGGCGTTTGGCTGACCTTGTGTGAGGATAGTATTGAAGGCCTTTTGGAAATCTTTATGGTTACATCCTTGCCTGCTATCTTCAAAAAGTTCAATGCATTTGGTCAAGCAAGTCTTTCCCATTTCAAATCTGTACTGACTATTCATATAAGTTTGAATTTGAATTTTTTTCCCCTCAAGGATTCTATAACATTTCACTATTACTAAAGATCAGAAAGCTGTTGCTTAACATGTTTTGTGTTCGTTCTTAAATGTATATATTAATGGTAGCTACTTTCCAGTTTTCATTTCACCTTTACCTAATTAGTGGTGAAATATGTGCTATACTACTTATATCTCTTCCCCAGATTGTGTTCGATCGCTTTAAAGAAATTTGTCCAATCCATGCCTTTTAGCAACCTTAAAGGATCATTATTATTTCCCCTGTTTTTATTATATTTGTGATTACCCTCCTTGTCTCCCTGGTAAATATTGGAGCAAGCTGATCACTTTTTGAACTGCCTGCTTACCATATAGTAGCTCCTTTTTGATCATGTTGCTGTAGACTAATTGTTCTTGCATACATTGATAATTTTCATAGTTTGTTGTTCTTTTAAACACTTGTCTAATCTTTGCTTTCTCCCTTGTGTTCTCCCCACTCTCCATGTCGTTTTGTATCTCTATCCTTATTCTAATTTTTTTTTCTATAGATCATGAGGTCTTTGTGCTGCTTAAACATTTTTTCTTGGGCTTTGAATATCATTTTAAACACTTTCCATTTTTCTTTAATGATCACCTTACCATTATTGTTCATTTTGTTTTGCCAACTCCTGTTCAGAACTTGTCAGCATTCCTCCAATTCAAAATCTGGCCTTTTGTTACTGTCCATCATTGGTAAGGGTCCAGAAGTTGCCTCAGTGCCAAGCTCTGAATTCCTTCCACATACCTCTCTACCACTATCTTACTTCCTGCTTTGAAACACACGTCTTTTTCTAAGCCCTGGTAATCTAATCTAGTGTTCTTATGTTACTCTGTTCCATAATGCTCCTGTCAAAGACTCTATCAATTATGTTTTTCACCGTCGTTATCTTTAAGCTTATTGTGGTCACTTGCTAAGATGTTCTCCTACTTTAATTATTTAACTAAAGAATTCATCCGGCACTAGCTCCAGGAGTGAATCACCGTTGTTAAACTTCTAATATACTGGTTTCAGAAGAATTTTATATACACGGTAGTAACTTTATTAAAATAAAAAAGAGCTGCAGACCAAGAAAAACAAAATACTGGGCAAACTCAACAGGCCTGGCAGTACCTGTGGAGAGAGAAAAACAGTTAACATTTCAAGTTCAGTGCCTCAGTTCTTGCCCTGTTGCTTCAAAACCCCTGTTTTAATTTTTGAATGCAATTTTAATTTTTAATACTGTTTGTCCTCATTTTATTTTTTAACTATCTTTAAATTTACATGTTGACAAGCATGGAATCATGGTGGGGAAATTTGGAAGCTGGTTTCAAAATGGTGGAAGATAGTGTGCTATATGAGGCTGAGTGGGTGCAACTACAGAGTTTGGTCGATAAAGGTTGGTACACGTGTAAAGGAAGGCTGAGACAGGAGAAAAAGCACATCATGTCTATTTATAATTGGCTTAGTTACAATCTTTATTTGAAATTAGTAAAAATATTGTAGATAGCAGTCCCTCAAAGTAGTTTGCACCACCTGAAAGGAGGAATGGGATGGAATCTGAAGTTGATTTTGTTTGGAAGGCCTTAATTTACAGAGTTGGCTTTGAGAGCTGCGCAGATGTTCAAAGGAACAAATGGAAAGAATTATGTGAAATACAATGTCTCAATTGTCAGCTGCAAATAAAGCATAATTGTAACTGAGCATGTACTGACGCAGTATCATTGATACCATCCAGAGCTATTAAATATCCACTGGTTAAAAATCCCAATCCAGGTTATAATTTTAGGAGTGGATATTTATTAGAACTTTAATTCAAGGAATTATAATGCAAAAGTCTAGGTTATAATTGTAATACACTCAAGATCCACATCCTCAGGATTGAGGTTGTACAGTATTTCTGGTCTGATGCCTTCGGTGGGGTCAAGAAAGACTTGGAGTACAGGAATAAATCAGTGTGCAAATGATTAAATGGTTAAATCTGGAACCTAACTGAATTATCCAATAAGTTGATCATGGTTTAACAAAATCTTTTAAAACAAGGCCCATTCTTTTAAAAAAAAAACCCTCTGGTTTTCAGATTAAATTTGGTTTTGTCAGCAATGATAAATGTATGAGTAAAACTTCCCTGTACTAGGATGTTTGTGTGACAATAGTTTGTAGCGTTTATATTGTTAAGAGATACTTGTATGTAATTGCTCAATAATGAGCAAAGCCAAGTGTCTCTGACCAGTGGTACTACCATTATCGCTCTCCAGCTGCTTCAGAACAGACTCTTAATAATTTCATTGAAGTGATTCAGAGCAATGGTTCTCAATCTTTTTTAATTGAAGGGGTCCATTTTCAAATGAATTAGTAATCAATGGTTTCCATCAAGAGGAAAATATTCTCCATATGGAGGTGATGCGCACAAATTTAATAATATGGATATAAGGAAACCAGTTTTCACTTGTATCTGTCAGTGAGAGGGGTGTGCCTGCTGCGTAATCCAGTCTGTCTAACCTTGTTTGTTCCCCTCCTAAATGAAATGGGCAGCCCATTCTGTGCAGTGTTTGTGGTGCTGCAATCTGCTCTCTTTTCATTTCACATTATTTTGCAGACTCTCTAGAATTAATTCCAGAACATCACTTTGGGCATCATAATTTTTAAAGGAGATGTATCTAAATATCAGTGAAGCTTAAAACTTTGTATTCTTAAAAATGAGCTAAAGTTTTTCCTTTTTGTTATAAAAAAAACTTGGAAAACTTTGCAAAAGACTGAGGAGCTCTTGGCTTGTCTAGTTTCTTACTGTATAGCTCTGACTGCTTGCGATTAATAATTGGTTCTTAAGATTACACGTCAACTCTATTATATTCAGAAGAATGTTGAAGTACACACCCAACCATACTTTTGTGCATTCATTGTGGGATGTGGTGTTGGTGGCTGGGCCAGCATTTATTGCCCATCCCTAGTTGCTCTTGAGATCATAAGGACCAGTGAATATTTCATCTGATGGCTTAATTGAAGATATGGATTGCAATTATAACATTTATCCAAACTGTGCAGTAACTGGAGAATTAAATTGTACATTGCTGCTGCCAAGTTGTGCAATGGCACGTTTTAGTGCCAGGTTCTGAGTGTTTAAAAACCAAAGTGTTTCTTAACTTGAGAATTGAATTATAAAGCACTGTTTGACTTCTTATTCTTTATACATGCAATTGTACTAATCCCGTACTATTTTATGTCCCTTATAACATTTGCCTTCAAGTACTAATTAACCATTTGTTCAGAAATTGGTTTGTACTTCAATCACTAACTAATAAATTCATTACTTCAGAGATGTACATTAAGAAGCAAGACAAGCTCATTAAGGTATTAGTGGCAGGACATTTAGGAATCATAATACAATTAGGCAAATCAGCAGTTGAAGGGAAATTTTAAAATTCTTCGAGGATTATACTGAGCAAGATGAAGTAAGGGTAACCAGAAGAGATTGTGAGATATTGTATTCGAGGTCACCTCAGTAACTCGCTCACATGTGCTTTACATTTCCCACTTACAAGCGTTTTTTGTCTATTCATAACTCCGCTACCAGCCCACTCACAAGCGAACAATGCATTCCAGTTTCATTCATTCGTAACTCCCTACTATAACATTTTCTTTCATTTTATTCATAAAATCATGGTTCTATTGTATATTTTACTATCATAAGATCAAATTTAAGACAACTTTTTCTAATTAGTACAACCCTGTCAATTCCATTACTGCATTTTCACACCTTGCCAGCCCTCAGTACCTTCTGTATAAGTGTAGCGTAAAGAATAATACCATTCTCGCCATCATATCTCCACGAAATATTGAATATTCATCAGCCCGTATCAATCATCTCCTGGACCCGAATAGATTACAGAACACCGAACAGCTGTCTCCTAGGTCAGAAGCCCCTCGAACCTTTGTATTATTGATTGAATTTTAATAAATGTGAGAACTATGCATAAAGGGGCTTTTCTAAGAACTGTATTTCGGGATTTTATTGCCACCTCAAATTTGTGCTGCTTGCAGTTGCTGAGTAAAGTAAGGTATTTTCATCACTCTGATTTTAGTCTACATTTGAACACTGTCCCACAATGTAGAGTAATTGAATTTACAAAAGGCATTTGATGAGGTACCACATGAATGGTTACTATATGAGATGAGAGCACATGGTGTTGGGGAATGCATTAGCATGAACAGAGGAAGAACCAGTGTGAATAAGTTAGTCATTTTCAGGTCAACACAAAATAGCTATAGGAGTGCCACAGAATTCAATAATTCTCAGACATAGCAATTGAAGTAGGCCATCAAGTTTGCTGTTCAATGAGGTCATGGCTAACCTGATGATCCTTGACCCTCCACTTTCCTGCCTTTTCCTCACAACTCTTGTCTCCTTTACTACTAAAAAAAATCTTTTCCTTGAACATACAATGACTGAACCTCAATAGCACTGTGCAATTTTTTTATATTACAGATTCACGAACCTCTGAAGGAATAAATTCTTCTTTATCTCTGTCTAAATGTGTGACCTCGCATTCTGAGATTATGCTTTCTGCTCCTAGAATCTCCTGCTGGAGAAATAATTGTTCTGCGTTCTAAGCGTCAAGTCCCCTAAGAATCTTCTCTGGTTCAATGACGGTCTTCTAAATTCCAATGTGTACAGGCTAACTTAGTCAGTTCTGCTATAACATGGGAGTTCCGTTCTCATGCAATCCTGTTATCAGAAAATTGTGTAATAACAGTACCATTTAAACTAATGGGGCTGGAATTTCATTATAACCGATACACACTTTAAAACTTTGTACTTTAGAAACAGTATCCCCAATTCATCAATCATATTTTAGTAAATTAGTGTTAATGAAAGGTGTATTACAGCAAAACAACCTGTACTTGACATCTCTCCATAAAACAGTCCTTCCGTACTTGTAATTAGCCTAATGAACCTTCTCCAAAAGGACTCTAACGCCATTATATCTTTCCCATATGAGGCCCAAAGTAGTTCATGGTATTTCAGTTGTAGTCAGACTAGTGCATTGTGTAGTATAAGCTAGACCTCACTATTTTTATATTACCTCATTCCTTTTGAAATAAAAGGAAAGGCAAATGGAGCATTAGCTATTATCTACTGAACTTTTATATGCTAACTATAAAGAGTTTGGTATCAAAACGGTCATCAGTCAAGCAGAGTAAATGTGAAATTATAGGGACCTGACTGAACTCCTGACAGCAAGTCTACAAACCTTGCAATCTGTTATCCTCTACAGTCACAAACCTAGATTGCATACATTCGGCAGCAGAAATAGCTCAATGCTTTTCACCTTTTTGTTTTCAATATAATCTCTGCAACTCTTGGGCAGTGTTTCCAACTGCCAGATCTTGAAGTAATTTCATCAGCATGTGCATGTTGCTTTGTCAACCATGTCTACCCTGGCTCACAACATTGATAGATGGATAATGCTGTGAGCCAAGACCATATGTACTGTAAACTGGCAACTGGATCATGATCACCTTGGCATAAATCGTTTCGGTACAAGGGCACCTGCAAGTGATGTATGAAGATAATGACTGCTGGAGGCTGAGTGTCCCGAAGGACATTGCGAGAAATGTACAGGAACAAAAAGGTCAATTGACTAAGAAGAGGGCCCAAAGAAAAAGTTGAATTGCGCAGTACCATGGTAGGACTGTCATGCCAAAGTGGAGCTGCGGAATTGCACCAGATGATGTTCAATGTAGTTAATCACCAAAGTACAAACTGTTATGATGAGATTCCCTACAGTATGGAAACAGGCCATTTGGCCCAACAAGTCCACCCAGACCCATTCCTCTATAAGACCATAAGACATGGGAGTGGAAGTAAGGCCATTCGGCCCACCGAGTCCATTCCGCCATTCAATCATGACTGGGCATTTCAACTCCACTTACCAGCATTCTCCCCGTAGCCCTTAATTCCTTGTGACACCAAGAATCTATCGATCTTTGCCTTGACGACATTTAGTGTCCCGGCCTCCACTGCACTCTGCGGCAATGAATTCCACAGGCCCACCACACTCTGGCTGAAGAAATGTCTCCGCATTTCTGTTCTGAATTGACCCCCTCTAATTCTAAGGCTATGTCCACGGGTCCTAATCTCCTCGCCTAACGGAAACAATTTCCTAGCATCCACCCTTTCCAAGCCATGTATTATCTTGTAAGTTTCTATTAGATCTCCCCTTAATCTTCTAAACTCCAACAAATACAATCCCAGGATCCTCGGCCATTCCTCGTATGTTAGACCTACCGTTCCAGGGATCATCCGTGTGAATCTCCACTGGACACGTTCCAGTGCCAGTATGTCCTTCCTGAGGTGTGGGGACCAAAACTGGACACAGTACTCCAAATGGGGCCTAACCAGAGCTTTATAAAGTCTCAGTAGCACATCTCTGCTTTTATATTCCAACCCTCTTGAGATAAGTGACAACATTGCATTCGCTTTCTTAATCACGGACTCAACCTGCATGTTTACCTTTAGAGAATCCTCGACTAGCACTCCCAGATCCCTTTGTACTTTGGCTTTACTAATTTTCTCACCGTTTAGAAAGTAGTCTACGCTTTTATTCTTTTTTCCACACTGCAAGACCTCGCATTTGCTCACGTTGAATTCCATCAGCATTTCTTGGACCACTCTCCCAAACTGTCTAGATCCTTCTGCAGCCTCCCCACTTCCTCAGTACTACCTGCCTGTCCACCTAACTTCGTATCATCTGCAAACTTCGCTAGAATGCCCCCAGTCCCTTCATCCAGATCATTAATATATAATATGAACAGCTGCGGCCCCAACACTGAACCCTGCGCAACACCGCTTGTCACAGGCTGCCATTCCAAAAAAGAACCTTTTATCCTAACTCTCTGCCTTCTGTCAGACAGCCAATCCTCAATCCATACCAGTAGCTCGCCTCGAACACCAAGGGCCCTCACCTTGCTCAGCAGCCTCCCGTGTGGCACCTTATCAAAGGTCTTTTGGAAGTCTAGATAGACCACATCCACTGAGTTTCCCTGGTCTAACCTACTTGTCACCTCTTCAAAGAATTCCAACAGGTTTGTCAGACACTACCTCCCCTTACTAAATCCATGTTGACTTGTTCTAATCAGACTCTGCTCTTCCAAGAATTTAGAAATCTCATCCTTAATGATGGATTCTAGAATTTTACCAACAACCGAGGTTAGGCGAATTGGCCTATAATTTTCCATCTTTTGTCTTGATCCTTTCTTGAACAAGGGGGTTACAACAGCGATCTTCCAATCATCCGGGACTTTCCCTGACTCCAGTGACCTTGAAAGATCTCAACCAATGCCTCCACTATTTCCTCAGTCACCTCTCAGAACTCTAGGATGTAACCCATCGGGGCCAGGAGATTTACGAATTTTAAGACCTTTTTAGCTTTTCTAGCATTTTCTCTTTTGTAATGGCAACTATACTCAACTCAGCCCCCTGAGTCCCTTTAATTGTTGGGATATTACTCATGTCTTCCACTGTGAAGACTGACGCAAAGTACTTGTTAAGTTCTCCTGCTATTTCCTTATCTCCATCACTAGGTTTCTAGCATCAGTTTGAAGTGGCCCAATGTCTACTTTTGCCTGTCGTTTGTTTCTTATGTATTGAAAGAAACTTTTACTATCATTTCTAATATTACTGGCTAGCCTACCTTCATATTTGATCCTCTCCTTCCTTATTTCTCTCTTTGTTATCCTCTGTTTGTTTTTGTAGCCTTCCCAATCTTCTGATTTCCCACTGCTCTTGGCCACTTTATAGGATCTCTCTTTTTCTTTAATACATTTCCTGACTTCCTTTGTCAGCCATGGCTGTCTAATCCCTCCCCGGATAATCTTTCTTGGAGAATAACCTCAGTACAGTGTCCTCAATTATACCCACAAACTCCTGCCATTTTTGCTCTACTGTCTTCCCCGCTAGGCTCTGCTTCCAGTCTGTTTTTGTCAGTTCCTCTCTCATGCCCTCATAATTACCTTTATTTAACTGTAACACCATTACATCCGATTTTGCCTTCTCTCTTTCAAACTGCAGACTGAACTCTACCATATTATGATTGCTACTTCCTAAGTGTTCCCTTACTTTAAGATCTCTTATAAAGTCTGGTTCATTACATAGCACTAGGTCCAGAATAGCCTACTCCCTTGTGGGCTCCATGACAAGCTGTTCCAAAAAGACATCCTGTAAGCATTCCATGAATTCCCTTTCTTTGGATCCACTGGCAACATTATTTACCCAGTCCACCTGTGTATTGAAGTCTCCCATGATCACCGTGACCTTACCTTTCTGACGTGCCTTCTCTATTTCCTGGTACATGTTGCGCCCCTGGTCCTGACCACTGTTAGGAGGTCTGTACATAACTCCTATTATGTTTTTCTTTTGCCTTTGTGGTTCCTCAATTCCACCCACACAGACTCCACATCATCTGACGCTATGTCATTCAGTGCCATAGATTTAATTTTGTTCTAAACTAACAAGGCAACCCCACCCCCTCTGCCCACCTCCGTCTTTTTTTGATAAGTTGAAAATCCTTGGAGGTTTAACTGCCAGTCCTGACCTCCCCCGTAACCACATCTGTGATGCCTACTACATCATAATCATTCACTATGATCTGTGCCATTAGTTCATCTGCTTTGTTACGAATGCTACGAGCATTCAGGTAAAGTGCCTAAATGCTAACTTTATCATTAGAGATATTGGCAGTCATAAGATGTCATAAGTTATCCTTCCTTTTTGCTGCATTCCCAGTCTGCCTCGAGTTTAAATCCGCCTGCACATAAGTAACAGGATAGCATATCTTGCTGTTTTAACTCCATATTCCCTGTCTCTCTCACTCCCCGCCCCCGCCCCCCACTCAGAAGTTTAAAGTCCTACTGACCACCCTATTTATCCTCTTCGCTAGAAAATTGGTACCTGATCGGTTCAGGTGGAGACCGTCCCAACGGTACAGATCCCCCCTGGTTCCAAAACTGATGCCAATGCCCCATGAAGTGGAATCCCTCTTTCCCACGCCAATCCCTTAGCCACGTGTTTACTTCCCTAATTTTCTTATCCCTATGCCAATTGGCACGTGGCTCGGGCGGTAATCCGGAGATTATGACCCTTGAGGATCTGTACTTCAATTTCCTTCCTCGTGCTTTGTAATCCCCAAACAGGTCCTCCACCCTAGCTTTGTCTATGTTGTTAGTACCAACGTGGACCACAACAACTGGATCCTCCCCCTCCCGCTCCAATATCCTTTCAAGCCAGTCAGAGATGTCCCGCACCCTGGCATGGCGGGCGGCACGGTGGCACAGTGGTTAGCACTGCTGCCTCACAGCGCCAGGGACCTGGGTTCAATTCCCACCTCAGGCGACTGACTGTGTGGAGTTTGTACGTTCTCCCCGTGTCTGCGTGGGTTTCCTCCGGGTGCTCCGGTTTCCTCCCACAGTCCAAAGATGTGCGGGTCAGATGAATTGGCCATGCTAAATTGCCCATAGTGTTAGGTAAGGGGTATGGGTGGGTTGCGCTTCGGCGGGTCGGTGTGGACTTGTTGGGCCGAAGGGCCTGTTTCCACACTGTAAGTAATCTAATCTAATCTAATCTGGCACCAGGCAGGCAACACACCATGCGAGACTCCCGATCCGGCTTGCAAAGAATACTACCTGTCCCCCTAATTATAGAATCCTCTATAGCCACTACTTGTCTTTTTGCTCCCCCCTCTTGAATGGCCTTCTGTACCATGGTGCCGTGGTCAGCTGGCTCATCCTGTCCAGAGCCCTTTTCCTCATCCGTACCCTACCCTATATTTACTCCTGACTAATGCACCTAACAGTGGGCAATTTAGCATAGCCTATTCACCTAATATGCACATCTTTGGATTGTGGGAAGAAACCCACGCAGACACTGGGAGTTTGCACAAACTCCACACAGCCGCCCAAGGTGGGAATTGAACCTAGGTTCCTGGTGCTGTGAGGTAGCAGTGCTAACCACTGAGCCACCATGCTGCCCCATCACTTTATTGAGGTGGCAGTCTTCCACCAACTGAGTGGTGAAATAAATTGATATATGAAATGGGAAAATTTTAAGTTTGTCCATTTTTTTTGGAATATCTAAAAAGAAATGAATATTCTTTGAATGTTGGAAGGTTGGGATATGGTTGTTGACAGAATAAAATGGATGTGCTCACACAAAAAGTTGGTATACAGATCTGTCGGGTAATTAGGCAGGTAAATGGCAGACAAATTGGCATTTATTGCAAGGGGTATAGAGGAAAAAAATAAGGAATCTAGCATTAATGAAATAAGGCATTATTGGGATCATATCTAGAATGCTATATTCAATTTTGGTCTCGTTATGTAAGGATGGATGCTATTCCATTGGAAGCAGGTCAGCAAAAGTGCATTTGGCTAATACCTGGCGTACTTAAAATGAGGTGTCAGCTTGATGAAGCTATGAAGCAGGATTATGTCCGCTGAGAGTGTGGTGCTGGAAAAGCACAACAGGTCAGGCAGCATCAGAGGAGCAGGAGAATCGATGTTTTGGGCATAAGCCCTTTGTCAGGTATGAGGCTTGTGGGTTGGGACTGCGAGATAAATGGGAGGAGGGGGTGGGGTTGGTGGCAGATAGGTGGATGAAGGTGAGGGAGAAGGTGATAGGTCAGAGGGAGCAGTGATGGATAGGCCTGGAAGGCAGTGCTGAGTTGGAGGCTTGGGACAGGGAGAATGGAGGAGGGGAAATGAGGAAGCTGTGGAAATCCACATTTATCCCATGTGGTTGGAGGGTACCAAGGCAGAATGAGGTGTTTCTCCTCCAGGCGTTGGTTGGTAACAGTTTGGCAATGGAGGAGGCCCAGAACCTGCATGTGCTTGAACTAGAGGGCATAGGTTTAGTTCGAGAGGGGAAAGATGTAAAAGAGACCTAAGAGGCAACATTTTAGGTAGAGGGTGGTACTTGTATGGAATGAGCTGCTAGAGGAAGTAGTGGAGGCTAGTACAGTTGCATCATTTGAAAGGTATCCGGATGGATATATGAATAAGAAGGGTTTGGAGGGATGCTGGCAGGTGGTCTTGGTGCTGGCAGGTGGGACTAGATTGTGTTGGGATATCTGATCAGCATGGACAAGTCGGACCAGAGGGTCTATTTCTATGCTGTACACCTCTATGACTCTATGACCTATGCAACGTATTAAGGACAATGGGTACCGATAAGCACAGTCCACCACTTCTACTCAACAGACCTAAACAATAAGACACAACATGCCCAACGATTTTAGCCACACTGCCTTATGTTAAAGTCATTTAGGAGATGATGACCAGACCATTCTGGCCCCTCGGCATCACGGTAGCCCACAAACCTGCCACCACACTGAAATATCTCCTGTTGAATCTATAGGACTCCGTACCAACAACCACTAGAAGGAACGTCATATGCAAGGACAGCAACAAACATTAAATTGGATAGATGGGTAGGAAACTAGCCATTAGTATACGTGTGTCCCAACTATCACTGGTATCCATACACACCGATGAAGAAGGACATCAGTTTAATTGGTACAGTACATCCATCCGAGGACAGGCTAAACAAAGACGTGCACGGGAATTCCTAGAGAACTGGCATTCAAACTGGACCTCCACTAACAAACTTATCAGTTTGGACCCCGTTTACCAACCTCTCCGAAAAAGAACTGGAAGTGCTATCACCCACCACAACAGACCAAGATAGATAAATAGCAAGCGGGACAGAACACCACCGTTTCATCGGAGGCTCACTGATGTTACCTAGCATAGTGATGAAATGTCTGTGAACAAATTTAACAGCTCAGCGAGCAAACTTACAACCCAATTTATTGTCATGCTTTCCTTTCAATTAACTTTTGTATAGCAAGAATAATATGCATGATTTAATGTGGTATTTGCCTTGGAGATATTTTTCAGTAAATTGGAAGGGGTCATAGAGTGGTGATGGCATTAGTTCGTTGAGCTGCACTTTTTTTTGTTTCAGGCCACTTTTAACCAAAATTTTCCATTGACAGCTGGTGTTTTAAGTGTTTTTGTTTTATTTTTGGCTGCACAACTGAATTTCTTTACTTATATTGCAGAGACTTGAAGGCAGGAAACATTCTTCTCGGGGAGGAAGGCTCAGTACAAATTGCAGGTAATTTCCGAGTTAATAAAGAATTATGAATTTTTGGTGCATCAAGTAGCTAGTGGTGAAATAACTGCTGTGGATATTACAAAAAGGTAAAAAGCCTGACCTTGGATCTGATTTTGTGGCAAATTTAAGGAAATGCCAATGATGTGTGCTTGTACATACCTGGAGTTGAGCATGCTTTTGATAGTAGAATAGTTCATCTATAAATGGAGCTCTAACTGAAGCATTTGTTATATTTTGAACTCGGTTACCTAAATAACATTGTATGATGTTCGTAGTTTGTAACCCTATACCTGCTCAATTAGCATCTCGCACAGTGAGAACACAAATAGCTGAAAACTTGTTGGGTCAGGCAGCACTTGTGGAGAAATTGTGTTAATATTTTGTGTTGATGACCTTTCATCAGCGCACAATTGACATTTTGTGTGTCTATTCGCTAATGTATAGTGGGGCATATTGTGCTACTGTGCTCTCAGTGCTACTGAGAGCCTATGAGTTGTCAGGTGAGAGCTTCTCCTCCGAGTTTCTACACTGAACCAAAGACCAACATTTCTCCATGGATGAGCAGCAATGCCCTAAGTCACTATTTCTTTCATAAGTTAAATGGAACACTGGCCGGTTCCTGCTCTGGCAGGAGGTGATGCCATGCAATTAGAGATTTGGAAGTACGTCTTTTTATCCACAATCCCAACTAATATGGATATTGAATGCCATTTGACTTATTGAAGATTTTTAAGGTGATGGTGTAGGTATTTTACAAGGAAGTCAAATTGACTGAAGTTGCCTTCGTTTGAATCTATTTTGAACCTATCTGAACCCCCTTTTGAAAAGGTGTTGAATTAATATAATTAGAATCTGCTTCCTTGGCTTTTGCATAGCCAATATTATGCTATCTGAAGACAATGCCTCCTGTGCATTCAGGACTTTGCGTTCTTGATGCATCCTTGAGGCTCAACTTGCTTAGAATGTTTGCTGTTATTTATCCTTATTGAAAATATTCCCCAACTTAAATTCTCAATGTTGAAGAATGCTTGCAGTCAAATTCCTCGACAAATGAAGAATAACTTATGGCTACAGCTGAAAACTCTGACTCTTCCACAGAAAAAGAACAAACTTTGCAAAGAAGCCACAATTTTAATTCACATCCCATGTGTTTAAGTTGTGTGATTATTGTGGAATGAACTAAACTGGGTTTAGACTGACATCCTTAGTTACATTGATCTCTTAAGAGGCCAAGATGATCATTCATTCAGGACTTGTGGCTGTACAGGACATTGATTAGGCCACTGTTGGAATGTTGCATGCAATTCTCGTCTCCTTCCTATTGGAAAGATGTTGTGAAACTTGGAAGGGTTCAGAAAAGAATTACAAGGATGTTGCCAGGGTTGGAGGATCTGAGCTATAAGGAGAGGCTGAACAGGCTAAGGCTGTTTTCCCTGGAATGTCGGAGGCTGAGGGGTGACCTTAGACGTTTACAAAATTGAGGGGCATGGGTAGGGAAAGAGGGATAGGGTAAATAGACAAAGTCTTTTCCCTGGGGTGGGGGAGTCCAGACGTAAAGGGCATAGGTTGAGGGTGAGAGGGGAAAGATATAAAAGAGACCTAAGGGGCAACTTTTTCAGAGGGTGGTAGGGATATGGAATGAGCTGCCAGAGGAAGTGGTGGAGGCAGGTACAATTGCAACATTTAAAAGGCATTTCGGTGGGTGTATGAATAGGAAGGGCTTGGAGGGATATGGGCCGGGTGCTAGCAGGTAGGACTAGTTTGGGTTGGGATATCTGGTTGGCATGGATGGGTTGGACCGAAAGGTCTGTTTCCATGCTGTACATTGCTATAACTTCCTCCTCTTAGAGTTTTGGTTACTGTTGAGATATACTTGCATTTATTCACTCTTTTGCATTTAATTCAGGGCAGATATTTTAAGCCTGTTTATATTTCTGTGGGACCCGTGTATGTTGCATCAACAATTAGTATCTTGAATATTGACTGCATTGGATTGTACATTGTTTCCTGCAACAAAGTTTTGTTTTAATGTTCACTTTGCCATTGAGCACTCATGCAGTGTGATTTAGCCTAATTGAGGGGTAGCTTGTGTATTTATCTGCCAGATCTCTAATTCAAAGATTACCTGTTTCGATATTGAATTCCAGTCTAGGTTTATACTTTCTTGACTGGCGAAGTGAAAATGGATGGCGTGTGTAGGGTTGCAAATGGAATCACATGAACAGTTTTAGTTCCTGATCTTAATGTCGAACTAAGAGGACTGACTTCACAATTCCACTTGCCTAATTCCTGCTTTGTGTCTGTTCTGGCTGCTCTGCAAAGCATTTAAAATGTATTCTGAACAAACAAATGTTTTCTGTTTCAAACACCAATTTAGCTCTGTTTGCAACATTTTCTATTACACCTTTTTCTCACTTGAATGTGGAAAAACCATGTGCTATTTTGCTTACTGAGGTAGAAGAATATGTGCATGTGTGTGTTTGACTTAATGTTGTGGAAGCCCAATGTTAGGTCAGGCTTTTTAATGCATTGTTAGGACTAAATTAGATCAAAAGAATGATGTTTTTGAAGATTATCAATACATTGAATGACAATTAATAACACAACCCATATTTCTCATGGCCTTCAAACAGCATTGACATCCCTCTAAAGGCAGAATCGGTTTTGCCTATTTGGTTTCCTACTTATTATTTTAATGTACAGTGCCATTCACCTATTTTGGCAGCAAAACTTATTCTGGTTCTATTTACAGACTGGCAGTCAACTGTCAGTACATTACATATCATTTAATTAAATTTCTTGTCTCCCAGTGCAGTTATACTTCTCAACATCATTGTGAGGGATCTTATGAGAGTAATTGCTACATAGAATTGTAATTTAGTCAGTCTGTATTACAGTAAGTAAAAAGCAACTAAAGGTTAACTTTTATTTTAAAAAAGCTTTTTAATTGTATTTCCTTTTAATTTCCCAAACAGTGTGCTGCAATTTGAAAATACTTCTATTATACAGTGCTGGTTAATTAAAATGAGTTAAATTTTAAGCATAGCCCATTATCAGGTTTAGTTGTTGGGCCCATTTGCAATGTTAGTTTGATGCTTTATTTTTCTCCTTTCAAATTCTGAACACTTTTTTTTAAGGATAGGCCATTGTTCGATTACAGTTCTGCCAGTCAATTTTGAGTTCTAATTTAGAGGGCGTAGATGAATTCTCACAATTAAAATTGCATTTCCCAATTATTTTTACTCCATTATTTACTGTCCTTTCTCCACAGCTAGCCTAAACTCAATCGGAAATCCCATTCCCCTACTGGCATGTGATCCACTTGACTTGTACTATGAAGTCACACCCATCAGTATCTCCTTCCTTGGTGGACTACAAACACACCAACCTAAAAGATTCACTCAAACATGCTCAGTGAATTTTACCTGTCTCTGCTGTTTACAGTATTACTAGCCTAGTATGCAAGATAATTTAAGATTCCCATTATAGCATCTCTGTAATTTTCATTTTATATCATGTATTTTTAGCAAACTTTTCCTCTAACATTGCCTGTCCAACAGTCCGACCAGGGGGTCAGAATGTGACCCATAGGGATTGTGCATGAGCCTGCTGGACTTTGTCCAAGGCACAGGCGGTTCTGAAACAAGTAGAGGATGCTGGAAAACTAAAACCTTAAAGAGGCATAGCAACTTGAAACTTTAGATTAAATTCCCTACAGTGAGGAAACCAGTCCTTCAGCCCAAGAAATCCACGCTGACCCTCCGAAGAGTAACCTACCCAGATTCATTTCCCCCCCATTTACCCCTGACCAATGCACCTTACGCAGTTGGCAGTTTAGCATGGCCAATTCACCTGACCTGCACATCTTTGGACTATAGCAGGAAACCGGAGCACCCAGAGGAAACCAACGCAGGCATAATGTGCAAACTCCACACAATCACCCAAGGTAGGAATTGAACCCAGGTCCGTGGCATTGAGGCAGCGGTGCTAACCACTGTGCCGCTCCTGTTTAATTCTGTTCCTCATTCCCCAAACGCTGCCAGACTTGCTGAGTTTCTCTAGCATTGTGTTTGATTCAAACTTCTTTATCAGTAGCATTTTGTTTTTAAATGAATTTGAAATTTGCTGTGGAGTTGTTCACCCAATCACAAACTCTGTCAGAGAAAAGCCAAAGTCAATAAGTTGGTCATGGATGGTCAAGACTGTTTCAAAAAAGGGAGGTTGTGCCCCTCAAGTCTTATTGAGTTTTTTGAGAAAGTGACCATATAGGTGGGTGAGGGTAAAACGGTTGTTATGGTGTATATGGATTTCAGTAAGGCATTCTTCATAGTAGGCGATTGCACAAAATACGGAGACATGGGATTGCTGGTGATTTAGCGGTTTGGATCAGAAATTGGCTATCTGAAAAAAGACAGGATGGTGATTGATGGGAAATATTCATTCTGGAGTTCAGTTACTAGTGGGGTATCGCAAGGATCTGTTTAGGGTCCACTGTTGTCATTTTTATAAATGACCTGGATAAGGGCATTGAAGGATGGATTAGTAAATTTGTAGATGACGCTAAGGTCGGTAGAGTTGTGGACAGTGATTAAGGATATTACAGGTTACAGAGAGACATAGATAAACTGCAGACGTAGACTGAGAGGTGGCAAATGGAGCTTTTAATGCAGAAAAGTGTGAGGTGATTCACTTTGGAAGGAGTACCAGGAATGCAGAGTACTGGGCTGACAGTAAGATTCTTGGTAGTGTAGATGATCAGACAAATCTTGGTGTCCAGATACTTAGATCCTTGAAAGTTGCCACCCATGTTGATAGCCTTGTTAAGAAGGCATACAGTGGAACGGGTTCAGAGGGGATTTCCTAAGTTGTTGCCTGGTATGGAGGGAAGGCCTTAGAGGAAAGGCTGAGGGACTTGAGACTGTTTTCATTAGAGAGAAGGTTGAGAGGTGACTTAATTGAGACATACAAGATAATCAGAGGGTTAGATAGGGTGGATAGTGAGAGCCTTTTTCCTCAGATGGTGATGGCTACCATGAGGGGTCATAACTTTAAATTGAGGGGTGAAAGATATAGGATAGATATCAGAGGTAGTTTCTTTACACAGTAGTAGGAGCGTGAAATGCACTGCCTGCAACAGTAGTAGACTTGCCAAATTTAAGGACATTTAAATGGTCATTGGAAAGGCATATGGACAAGAATGGAACAATATGTTCGATGAGCTTTCAGATTGATTCGACAGGTTGGTGCAACATAGAGGGCTGAAGGGCCTGTACTGCGCTGCAATGTTCTATGTTCTCTCAAAACTACTTAAGTCAGTAGATAACTACTGTTATCTGCTAATCTACGTTCTTGAGGTTGGCCCAAACCCCATCATCTTCATCCTCCTTTGTCCTTCATGGTACTCAAAATTTGCGCATATCAGCAGTATTGTATTTTTGTTGTCACCCCCAGGAATTCTGTACCCTATTGCTTATGAATAATGTGGACTGAGTATACTGCAGGTGCTGGAGATATTCAGCAGGTCGGTCAGTATTTGTGGTGAGAAACAGTTAATGTTTCAAGGCTAATATGATTTCTTCAGAGCTACTTTCATTTAGAGCTCTGAAGAGGAGTTCTGGGACTCGAAGCATTAACTTTTTTTCTCCCCCATAAATCCTGCCAGACCTGCTAGATTTCTACACTATACATTTTTATTATAGACCATTTTTCTTCTTCACTTGCTGCTGATTTAGGCTCTCGGTGAGCCCTCTTGGGTAACAAGAAACGTACCATGACATTGTAAAAGCAATACTGAGATTTCTCTGTTCTTGCGAAACTTCTACCTTTCAACCAAACACAAATTGAAGGATTTCTTTCATTAGTTGACTGTTTGAGAGACCTTCAATATTTTGTTTGCATTTCTGTACAATACAGCAGCAATGATACTTCAGGAATTCGGAAATTAAGTTTTTATTATAGCCTTAAATCTTGTTTAAGTGGCTGAATTAAACACTTACCCTTGAGTCAGGAAGCATTAATGGAGGGCTTTCCCAGTGCAGTCTTGTTTACATCATGTACTGATTCTGAAGTGGGAGTTCAGTGAGGTATATGTGGAAAGGAAGTGCTCCTTTTTTTTCCGCAGTATTTTCAGCATCCTTTGGTACAGTAAGAAATTACTTCAGTACTGCTAAATTATTCCAGTCCGTGCTCACTCGTAACAATTTTTGAGTTTATTGGGTGGCAGGACAGTTCAGCTAAGTGGAGTGTATATTCTGCTGTCCATGTCAAGTCAGAGACACACTGTCCCAGGCAAACATATTTGCAGGAAGTTTCACTGGCTACACAAGCATGAACTCCAGGTTTCAGAACTTGAGCGATGACTAGAGTCCTGGTTGTGCATCCAGGAGGCAGAGAACCAAGATAGCAGTTTGGGGAGTTGATTGCACCACAGGGTCAGAACATAGGGCAGAGAGGGAAGGATGACCACCAAGCACCTTAAGATTGCTGTGTTTTTGTCCTGGAGCTCCCTGACTCTATCTTAGTCACTAATCAGTGTTCTATTTTTGGATACTATTGAGTGCAGGGTGTTCTTGGGAGAGCTGAAAATGTGTTGCTGGAAAAGCGCAGCAGGTCAGGCAGCATCCAAGAAGCAGGAGAATCGACATTTGGGGCATGAGCCCTTCTTCAGGAAGAGGGAGCCCTTCTTCTTGGGAGAGGGGAGTCCGAGCCAAGTATATGGTACCATGTGTGGCTCAGTTTTGTTTTGGGGTGGGAAGGAAGAAAAGAAATGAATGGAATAGGGATAGTGAGCTGCCCTGAAGGACAGAAGAAGCAGTGGTTAGAAGATAGACTGCACGGGGGTTTTGTGATTATTAATAAACTATGCATGTAAACACACAGAATAGCAAGTAAAGCTGACAAACTGAGGACACAATGCGTTGCAGTGTGAAATTGTTCTGTCTGCACAAGTAAGCAAGTCTCACTGCTCCACAAACTGTACCAAAGTGTACATATTTATTCTCTAAAATGGTCCATTGTTTCTCTTTACTGTTTGACTGGGCCTGTATTCCCTAGAGTTTAGAAGGATGACAGGATCTGATCAAAACGTATAAAATTCCACCAGGACTAGACACATGAGACAGAGAGGATGTTTTCCTCTGGCTGGGGAGTCTAGAACCACCGGACGCACTCTGGAAATACACCATTTTAGGAGTGAAATGAGGAAGCACGTCTTCACTCAAAACGGCAAACATGTGGAACTTTATTTTACACAAAAGGCTATAGAGATCAAATCATTGAATATATTCAAAAAAGATTAAATTTTTGAGGCATCAAGGAAAATGGGGAAAAGTAGGAATATGGCATTGAGGAAGAAGATTAGCTGAATAAACTTGAAAGGCTTTTTATCGAGAATGAAAGGGCTTCCACCAAATTTCTCCAATAATCTCTGAAATATAAAATCTAAAACTTTTCTCCTTTTTTAATTTTAAAAAACAGGTAAAACTGATTATCAGCAAAGCAATGATGCAGTTATATCTTTAATCCCCAAAGGGCACGTTTTGGGTGTCTTGGTTGGTTTTAGTCACCTTTCTTTCCTCATTTAAGGTGAGCCTTAAAACATACCACCTCTGATCAAACATTTGACCAGATGTCCTAATATTTCTGATGTGTATGATTCTTTTTTTCCTTTTATAATCCTGTGAAGTACTTTAAAATGTTTAATTTCATCAGTACTATATAAACACAGACCTTTGCCAAGACTGGAGGTAATTTGGGGGCACTAGGAACAAAGAAATGTAGCAACAAGAGTAGGCTGTTCAGTCTGAAGGGCATGCTCTGCCAATCGGTTAGACCATTGCTATTCCTCACACTCACCACTAACTTATTGCACCATCTCTATATCCTCTGATGTCATTTGTATCCAAAAATCTAACTTGTAACCTGCTCAAAAATTGAACATACATAGTCCTGTAGGGAAGATAATTTAAAAAATCAACTACTCTTCGAAGAAATTCCTCCACTCTGTCTCAGAACAAGAGGGATAAATTAAGAAACTGTCCCTTGATTCTAGACTCAGCAGCCAGAGACCACTTTTATGCTATATAAGAATTTTAAGTTTCAGAAGTCACCTTACATTCTTCAAAACTGTAGAGGTTTCAGGCCCATTGACGTTGATGAATTCTCAAAAGACAACCCCATCAACTCATGAATTAGTCTTGTGAAAATATGCTGCATTCCATCTTTGCCCAGATAAGGAGACTAAAATTATTTGCTCCAGATGTGATTTCACTGCAGCTCTATACAATTGAAACGAGGCAGGAAAGTGCAGTTGAGGATTTTTACATCAGCCATTGTTTCTTCTCTGTTGCTGAGTCAAAGTCCTAGGAGTGAGTTCTGGACAACATTTTGGATGTCCCTACACACAAGAACTTCAAGGAGAGAGCTCATGTTCACCTCCCTACAAAAATATTAGATATAAAGAATAACTATCCACATCCCATAAACCAATTTGAACAGTATTATTAAAAATTGAAGAGATCAGGAAATAATTTTAGGGTCTAAATTAAAACCCATAAAATTGAAATTTTGAAAGAAATAGTTTTAAATGCTCTGTCACTGTAACTAAAACAAATCCAGTAAACCTTGAATGTTTGTTACATGGTACTAACCAAAAGTGAAATGATAAACTGATCTTTTATGATAAGATTATGTAACATTGTTCAAAACTATACACTTTTCAATGATATCGGTCAATCTACTTGCAACAAGCACTGTACAAACATGGGTTGGGAAGTATGCACACTGTGCATTCTGACAATCTGACTGAAAGCCAGTATCTAATTTATCTTTTGACTAAATTCTAACTTATGAATTTGGATGAAAGTCAATAAATACATTAGACCTGATGTGCTGCATCCCAGAATGTTGAAGGTGGAAGCTGTAGTGATGGTGAGTGAATTACTGGTTGTCACTGAAAATTCTAAAAGTTCTGATAAGCTATGTATAAACTGAAATATAGCAGCTGTAACTCCACCTTTCAAAAAGAAAATGAGAAAATCAAGATATGACCATTCTTGTTTGTCAGTATTAGGAAAAAATTACACTCTATTGTAACTGGACGTTAAGATAATGTTAAAATTGAGCGTCATTGACGTGGGTTTATGAAAGATCAGTAATGTTTGGCAAACATTTTTGAGGATGTAATTTGCAGCATTGACAAAGTATAACCAGTGAATTTGTGGTATATTTGGAGTTCAAAAGGCTTTTGATGAAGTCCTACACAGTAAGTAAACAAAATTAGAATTTGGGGAATGAGTAACAGTGTACTGATTTGGATTGAGTTGATTTGTTGACAGAATAAACAGGTAATTCTCAGGATGGCAACTGTAAAAAGCAGAGTACGCAATGTTCAGCATTTTGGACCATAACTCTTTACAATTGCAATATAAGTTATTTGGATGTAGAACCAAACAAATGATTTAAACATTTGCTGTTGTCAATATTCTGTGCAAATGTGAGTTGTGATGAAGGTGCAAGGAGGCTACAAGGGGTATTTGAGCAGTCTGATAAATAGAATGGCAGATGAAATACAAAAAGATAAGGGCACGGTGGCTCAGTGGTTAGCACTGCTGTTTCACAGCACCAGGGACCCAGATTTGATTCCAGCCTCTGGCAACTGTCTGTGTGGAGTTTGCTCATTCTCCCCGTGTCTGCATGGGTTTCCTCCGGGTGCTCCAGTTTCCTCCCACAGTCCAAAGATGCGCAGGTCAGATGAATTGGCCATGTTAAATTGCCCGTAGTGTTAGGTGCATTAGTCAGAGGGGGGTGGGTTGCTCTTCGGAGGGTCATGTGGACTCGTTGGGCTGAAGGCCCTGTTTCCACACTATAGGGAATCGAATCTAATCTAATCTAAAGTTGCCATAGACTGTACAGCTGTTCTCTCTATAATGCTTATTTTATTCAGTCACTCACTAGGCCAACGTTTAACTGGCCTCAGGGCAATAAGAATCAACTGCATTGGTGTGGGTCTGGAATCAAATGTAGGCCAGACCAGGTAAGGATGGCAGTTTCCTCTTCTAAAGAACATTAATGAACCATGTGTTTTTTTCCAACAATTTATCATTGTTTCATGGTCATCGTTAGTCTCTTAATTTCAGATTTTTAAAATTCCATCCATATTCCACCATCTGCCATGGCAGGATTCAAACCCAGGACTCTAGAATATTACCTGGGTCTCTGGATTAACAGTCCAGTGATAACACCACTAGGCCACTACCGCCACTATTTAATTGTGAGGTTATCCACTTTGGTAGGAAAAGGGCTGTCTTTTCGATAGGGGTGTGGAATTATCTTCCAATTAACCTGTATGGAGATATTTAACACACCTGTGAAGCAGGTAAGACTTGAACTCAGGCCTTGTAATCCAGTGGTGGGAATGGTACCAATATAGAGGTAACTTGGTTATCCAAATATCAATTATCTGAATTTCGGATTATCTGAAAATATCAAGGTCCCGATAGAAACATTACATGAAAGAGACCTTTCCAACACTGATCGTGTCCTTTGTTTACAATGACTAAAAATGAACTTGGCTTACTGAAATGCTGCCCAGAACAGTCCTGGACATCAATGGGAGCCCAGACACCATCTCCAAATGACTGACTGACTGCCCACCCTTGCTCTCCCCACACTTTCCCTGGAGTTCTACACAGGGGTGTACCCTAAACTCCCCTTCCCCAGATAATCTCTTCAACATTGTTCTGTATAGGGTGAAGGTGGAGCTTGTCAAAAAGTTACGTATGTGGCTGTGTGTGGACTATTTTGAAATACACCCCCATATACCCCCCCCCCCCCCCCCCCCCCAATGATGTCAAATGATATGGCGAGTATGGAGAAAACTTACATGGAGTTAAATGATCATCTATTTATGATTCCATATTTGATCACATTATTTAATATTAAATGGATGTGTGGGAAGTAGGAAAAATAAGCTTTGCATTTAAAGCGATACATTGGAGTGAACTGATGTCAAGACACTGCTGTGTTCAATCTCTCCCTTTGCTTGAGGCATGGTTACCCTAAGGTTAAATCATGCTCTGTGGTCTTGTAAGGATTGCGACTTTACCTTTTTACAGTTTCTCGAATAAAGAGAGAACCATAAGCTTCTTGGAAGATCCCTATAAATCTGTATGTTAAGTATGTAATTGTATAATAATAAAGGAATTGATTTTCTTTGTTTTTTTTCAATTTTATCTTGCTATTTATTTTGTATCCTGGAGCCTTGATTGGTGTTCTTCTGTTCTATTCTCTGTTTAAAAGAAATTGTATCTTTTGGGATTTCCTGATTTGAAATATTACAATGGGAAATACCTGTCCGTTGCCTGCTTTCCATCACTTTAGATTTTTAACTGAAGACCACTGAAAGTGAGAATCTTATCAATGAAAGGCTGCAATGCGAAATGTCCGTCCCCACCTGTTTTGAGGTATAAAACATAAGCAAAAGAGATTGAGAAACATTCTTGTTCTTCATATTCTGTATCAAATTTCATTTCTTTCCTATAAATGTCATCTATCTTTGATTGTCCTTGTGTGAATATTTGAAAACTGTGGACCAGGCATACTGATACAGACTTGATCTTTTATTCCACAACTTTGTGATGGTGTATTGACTGCTCACCAGACAACCTTGGGACTCCTGTGTAACTTGCTCTGTTAGTCTACACACAAATATTTAGAGAAAGTTACTTTGGTTATGAATACATTGTCGTCTTTGTTTCCTTTTTCCAGATTTTGGTGTGAGTGCATTTTTGGCAACAGGTGGTGACATGACCAGGAATAAAGTAAGGAAGACTTTTGTAGGTACACCCTGCTGGATGGCACCTGAAGTTATGGAGCAGGTGAGGCAGTCTATATTTACATCAGAACATCTCAAAATACTTCTCAACTTTTTTCAAACTTTTACAACTGCAAAGAATATGCATCTGAAATTGCATAAACTGAGTCTGGGATTCATCAACGTGACCTCCACTGATGGTAGGTGGGGTGTTAGTTTTCCACAGGAAAAGAAAATGTGTTCAAGGCCTCTCTTCATGTGGTAGTTCCAGCTGAAACTGACACATGGATGGACTGGGCTGAAAATGGGAGTGGGTTGTAGTGATGGCACTAGGTCTTATAACTTGCCAAGACACTCATATGATGTGTAGCAAAATGCAAGAAGTATGCATTCGCCAATCACCGTACCCTGCAGTCTATTCAGACAGGAGGAGAAAATTGAATCTAAAACACTTCTGATCTCAAACTGTGTACACTTTTATTCAAAATATCAAAGGCAAGCACAAATAATTTGGTGTCCGTTGTTATTTCAATGCCACTTTGATTCGAAGGCTTTATCTTTGATTGCTGATGATACATACTCAGCATAAGGAGGTGGATAAGTTGACATTTCTGGTGTAACCCTTCTACAGGACAGGGGGGCAGAGAACTTCCTCAAATTGGGCATCCTTTGAAGAGACTTCTCAGTGGAACAAACTTGGTTAGAGACCAAAAAGAACCGCAGATGCTGGAATCCAAAATCCAGTCTTGAAGAAGGGTTACACCTGAAATGTCCTCCACCTCTTAATGCTGCCTGGCTTGCTGTGTTCTTCCAGCCTCCTGCCTGTCTATTTTGGATTCCAGCATCTGCAGTTTTTTTTTGTCTCTAATAGTTACTGAGTAAGAGTCATAGAGATTTATAGCCTGAAAACAGACCCTTCGGTCCAACCCGTCCTTGCCGACCAGATATCCCAACCCGATCTAGTCCCACCTGCCAGCACCTGTCCCATATCCCTCCAAACCCTTTCTATTCATATACCCATCCAAATGCCTATTAAATGTTGCAATTGTACCAGCCTCCACCACTTCCTTTGGCAGCTCATTCCATATACATACCACCCTCTGTGTGAAAAAGTTGCCCCGTAGGTCTCTTTTACATCTTTCCCGTCTCACCCTTAAACCCATGCCCTCTAGTTCTGGACTCCCCACCCCAGGGAAAAGACTTTGTCTATTTATCCTATCCATGCCCCTCATAATTTTGTAAACCTCTAAGGCCACCCCTCAGCCTCTGACGCTCCAGGGAAAACGGACTGTTCAGCCTCTCCTTATAGCTCAAATCCTCCAACCCTGGCAACATTCTTGTAAATCTTTTCTGAACCCTTTCAAGTTTCACAATATCTTTCCGACAGGACCAGAATTGCATGCAATATTCCAACAGTGGCCTAACCAATGTCCTGTACAGCTGCAACATGACCTCCCAACTCCTGTATCAATACTCTGACTGATAAAGGAAAGCATTCCAAACGCCGCCTTCAGTATCCTATCTACCTGCGATTCCACTTGCAAGGAGCTATGAACCTGCACTCCAAGGTCTCTTTGTTCAGCAACGCTCCCTAGGACCTTGCCATTAAGTGAATAAGTCCTGCTAAGATTTGCTTTCCCAAAATGCAGCACCTCTCATTTATCTGAATTAAACTCCATCTGCCACTTCTCAGCCCATTCGCCCATTTGGTAAAGATCCTGTCGTAATCTGAGGTAACCATCTTCGCTCTCCACTGCACCTCCAATTTTGGTGTCATCTGCAAACTTACTAACTCTACCTCTTATGCTTGCATCCAAATCATTTATGTAAATGACAATAAGTAGAGGACCCAGCATTGATCCTTGTGGCACTCCACTGGTCACAGGTCCTCCAGTCTGAAAAACAGCCCTCTACCTCCACCCTCTGATTTCTACCTTTGAGCCAGCCATTCGATATAAGAGACCATTCAGCCCATCGAGTCTGCGCCAATGAGACAAACCATCACCTGTTTAACTCTATAGGCAGTCCCCAGGCTGTGAATGGCTTCCATCCTTGAGTTCATTCGCAAGTCAATTTGTACACCAGTCAAAGTGCAATGTGGGACAATATAAAATAGTGCTCACATATTGGATCTTTAAAACTGCACGATTGTTTGGGATGACATTCGTAAGTGCAAGTATTTATCAATTGGATGTTTTATAACTTAAGGACCCCCTCTAATCCCACTTTCTAGCAATTGGCCCATAGCTTTGGACATTAGCAAGTATATGTATGAACACTTGAAATATTATAACGATTAAGGTTCCCAGCCTGTACCGCCTTCCCAGATTCCACCATCCTTTTTTGTTTTTCCCTCCACCTCCTGTCCTTTTATCTTTAAAATTATGTCCCTTCAGTATTGATCCTTCAACTAAGCAGAAGAGCTGCTGCTTATCTACCCTATCTATGCCCTCAGTCTAATACATCTCAATCAGGTGCCACCTCAGCCTTCTATGCTCTAAAGAAAACAACCAGAGATTATCTAGCCTGTCTTCACAGCTAAACCGTTCCAACTCGAGACACCGTCCTGGTGAAACTCCTCTGCAAGACATCCTTCCTGTAGTATGGCAACCAGACTGCACACAGTACTCCGGCTGTGACTTAATTATTAAAAATTGTGCAGCAGTTTTACTCAACTCATTTTTATCTCAGCAAAGTTGTTCTGTCAGCTCTGATTTTTAAAAAATATTCTTTCTGCCCTAAAATAATTGCAGCCATTAAACAAATCCCAAAATTGTTACACAGGAGGAGGCCATTTAGCTAATTTTCTGTGGCAGCTGTCTAAATAAGAACTTGCCTAGCGCTACTTCCGGCCTGCTCCCTGTAATCCTACATTCATTTGAAACAATATATATTTTTGCCCCAAATATCTCAGTTGAGCCTGACTATACTAAACTATGGACAGTTCATTCCAGACATGAACTGCTCGTTGCATGAAAAGGTTTTACCTCACCATTTTTTATTTTACTAATTATTTTACACCTGTGCCCTCTTGTTCTCAAGCAACTCATGGAAATATTCTCTTGCTGTTCACTCTGTCCAGTCTGCTCATGGTTTGAATACTTGAATTGCATAACTTCACAGCCTTCCCTTCTCCAAAGAGATGTATGGAGCATGCTGCCTGAGGCTGTGGTGGAGGCAGGTACTTTTGCAACATTTAAGAAGCATCTTTGAGTACTTAAAATGCCAGGACATAATAGGCTATGGATCAAGTGCAGATAAGTGGAATTAGTTTGGTTTGGTATGTGGTGGGCCGAAGAGCCTGTTTCTCTGCTCAATGACCCTGACGCTATGGAAGAACCTCAGCTTCTCCAAACTCTCTCCATATTTCGAGTTCCTCATCCCCAGAACCATTCTCCTAAACTACTTCTGTACTGTTTCCAAAATCTCCACATCCTAAAGTACAATGCCCAAAACTGGATGCAATACACCAACTAAGAACCTTCACTAAGTTCAACATTATTTCCTCCTCCTCCTATTCTGTAGGCTTTATTTACAGGATACCTGATTTTAACTGTCCTCTTCACCTGCCAACCACCTTTTAATGAATTCTAGATGTTCACATGCTCCCCTTTGCAATGTGACTTTTACTTTTATTTCTTTCAACTAAAATATCTCTTTTCTGGCTTGAACCTTATCTCTCCACTTCACCAACTTGTCTGTGAACTTTAAAGTTCTCCATTGTCCCTGTGTTGCAACACGTAAGGGTCTTTATTTTCAGCTATTATTACTTTTTCCAGTCTCTCCTCCTGATGACCTTTTCACTGCTCTTCACAGAACCTCAGAACTGTGGAATGACTCAGCTGTTTGTTTTTCCTTTTATGTACCATAGTACCATGACCCACTCTTGAAATTGCTTATTCACTGCCTACTGATTTATAATTTGTCATCTCTTGCTGATGTCATATATATTGTACTTTGGTCCTCACTTTAATTTCTTCATTTAAAATTACTTTGAGTTTAAAAGGAAAATGATTAAGCAATGCATGATCCAATTCTGTTCTCAGCTCATAAGATATGTGTTTGAAACTTCATGATAATTCTATCATTGTTTTGCCTCAACAGGTTAGAGGCTATGACTTCAAAGCAGACATTTGGAGTTTTGGAATTACAGCCATTGAATTGGCTACTGGAGCAGCTCCTTATCATAAATACCCACCAATGAAGGTAAGCATCAGTGTCAAGTCCAACAGGTGAACGTAAGTTTTATTTTGTATTTCCTTACCCCACTACAAGTTACTCCTGATCTCTCCATTGAATTGGATTGTAATCTGCTTTAAATAAGACCGTAAGACCATTGGAGCAGAAATTAAACCATTTAGCCCATCAAGTCTACTCTGCCATTCAATCGTGGCTGATAAGTTTCTCAACCCCATTCTTTCCATAATGCTTGATCCCCTTGATAGTCAAGAACCTAGCTATCTCCGTCTCCACATTCTTCTGTGTCAATAAATTCCATAGATTCACGAATCTGGCTGAAGAAGTTTCTCCTTACCACAATTCTAAAAGGTCTTCCCTTACTCTTAAGGCTGTGCAGTTGTGTCCTAGTCTCCCCTATCAATCTTCCCAACAATCACCGTTTCCAGGCCACTCAGTATTCTGTGTGTTTCAATTAGATCCCCCCCCCCCACCCCTTAATTCTTCTATCGCGTATTTGCCAGAGTCCTCAAACATTCCTCGTTTTTAAGCTTTTCATTCCTGGGGCCCAAAACTGCACACAATACTCCCAATGTGGTCTGACCTGAGCCTTCTAGAGCCTCAGAGGTACATGCCTGCTTTTATATTCAGGTCTACTCAAAATAAATGCCATCATTGCATTTACCTTCCTAAATGTTGACTCAACCTGAAAGTTCACCTGGAGACAATCCTGGACTTGAACTCCCAAGTCTCTTTGTACTTCAGACTTCTGAATTTTCTCCCCATTCAGAAAATAATCTATGCCTCATTTCTTCCTTTTAGATCATTAATGTACTTCATCTGCCACTTCTTTGCCCATTCTCCTAATCTGTCCAAATCCTTCTGCAGTCTCCCTGCCTCCTCAATGCTACCTGTATCTCTACCTATCTTTTGTATTGTCTGCAAATTTGGCCAGAATGCCCTCCGTTCCTTTTAGATCGTTAATGTGAAAAGTTGTGGTCCCAAAACTGAGCCTTGCAGAACACCACTTGTCACCAGCTGCCATCCTGAGAAGGACTTTTGTCTGCTAGACAGCCAAGCTTCTATCCATGCTAGCACCTTGCCTCTAACACCATAGGTCCTTTTTTTTTCCACTCAGCCTCCTCTGTGGCACCTTGTTAAAGACCTTCTTGAAGTCCAGTGAGCTAACATCCATTGGCTCTCTTTGGTCTAACCTTCTCTAGAAGATTTGTTAGACATGACTTCTCCTTAATGAAAACATGCTGACTTTGCCCTATTTTACCATACACTTCCAAGTATTCAGAAATTTCATCCTTCACAATGGACTCCAGGATCTTGCTCACAACCAAGGTTAGGCTAATTAGTATGTAATTTTCCATCTTTTGCCTTGCTCACTTTTTAAACAGGTGTGACAATAGTGATTTTCCAGTCCTGTGGGACCCTTCCTGATTCTGTTGATTTCCTAAAAGATCACGAACACCTCCACTATCTTTTCAGCTATCTCTCTCAGAACTCTGGAGTGAAGTCCAGGTGATTTATCCACCTTCAAGCCATGTTCATTTACTTTGCACTTAAAAATCGCAATGGTCCCTGCTTCACCAGCTGTCTATGGAAATGCAACTTTTATGTCATCCAAATGTGTTTCACAGTCATTAAACTACTTTTGAAAGTGTATTGTAATGTAAGGAATAAGCTTGCATTTCTCCTAACCCCTCCACACTCTCTTTTTCAATGACTATTTAAAGTAATTACTAACATGACAGTCCTGGTTTCCTACTTCCCCTACCAGAAAGATTAGAATTTACTTGTTAAAATTCTTAACTTCAAAAACTTTCATGAAATCTTTTCTTTTACAATGAAAATATCCCTAGGTATCTTCTAACTATTGTTACCCATCCCTGGCCTTTTTAATGTCTTGCACACCTGCACACACTATTGGAAAGTATGTTGGAGATCCTTTATCATCTTTAAATGATGTTGTTCTATTTATTCTTTTAGTTTCGAATTAAGAATGTTTTTACTTTCACTTCCTGTTATTTACTACTTTCGCAAAAATGCAACTTTCGTCGTGATCTCAGGATGTCCCGAACCTAATTAAATAATTTTGGAACGGTCTATTATCAGTTGGGAACACGGTGGCTGATTTGCAGATGGCAGGGTATGACAAAATAGAATTGAGATAATTGCCAGGTGGTCTTCATTTATTTCTAATGTTTGCTAACGAGCAAATATTGACCAACACTCTGCTCTTTGAAGTAGTGCCATAGAATCTTTTATGCCCATCAGACCTTGTTTCAGGTCCCATCCAAAAGAAGACATTTCTGATTGTGCTACTGTTACCACAGGTTCATGCTCAAATCTCTGATATGAGTCTTGAACTCTCCACTTCAGTTTGAAGTGCTGCCATTGAGCCATAGGGACATTAAAAATTTTTGTGTCCAGCATTTGTCATTTTCTTTTTGATTTCAGCAGCATTTCACTCAAGACATTGGCAACAATTCTCTGACTAGTCCAAATACAAATTAAATATTATCCAGAAAATGTAATTTTTGGATGTAGTATGTGAGTACTTTGGAGTTTCAGCTTGTTAACTGTAACAGAAGGATAAAAATGAGTTGGTGAACAGTAGCAAAGTGGTAACTTTACTGAACTAATAATGAAAGATCCAGAACAATTCTTTAAGACAGATCAGATATACCATGACAGATGGGGAAGTTTCAAGTCAAGGAATTAATAAATCTGGAACTAAATTGCTCACTTATAACAACGAAACAACTACTTTGTGCTAGGTTATAAACCAAAAACAATCACTAGCCATTTATTGCCCATCCCTAATTGCTCAGGGGGCAGTTAAGTATCAAACACATTGCTGTGGGTCTGGAGTCGCATGTTGGCCAGACCAGGTAAGGATAGCAGATTTCTTTCCCTAAACAACAACTAATGGTTTCATGGCCATCATTAGATTCTTAATTCCAGACTTTTATTGGATTTAGTTTCCACCATCTGTATGGTGGGATTCAGACCAACATGCCCAGAACAGTACCTCGGTCTTTGGGTTAATAGTCCAGTGATTATGCCACTAGGCCATTGCCTCCCCTGAGTATTTAGTCAAAGCGTGTGGCATTGCTGACGAGGCTAGTATTTACCTTCTTCTGCTTGCCACTGTTTCCTCTTTCATTGACAGCGTAAAACCAATTATATTTCCACACACTTCCAGCTCTGAAGATGAATCATTGGACTAGATAGGTTAATTATCTCTTTTCACAGATGCTGACTAACCTGCTGAGATTCTTTGGCACTGTATTTTTATTTCAGATCACCGGTATCTGAAGTTCTTATAGCCACCAGTTAGGTGGAGACCGATTACTACTTTTTCCACGACCCACTCCACCCATCAAAATGAACTTAGTGGTTCAAAAATCTGAGGAACTCCACCCAGGATAAAGCAGCAAATTGTTAGCATACCATTCACATGCACCCCCAGAAGTACACCATGGCAACTGTATATGATGTATACCATTTTTTGTACAATCTGGCAATTTGCCTCAGCTGCTACATTGAGTGCCTTCCAAACCTATGTACTCTCCATCTACTTTACTGCTCTTCACTTGCAAGGTCTCCTCCAGGTTTCGTCTCCTACTACTTGATGCTGAAATGCATTGCAGCTGTCACTGCTTCTGAACTTTGGAAATCCCTGTCTACTGGCCCCGTGTATTTCCACAGGTTGTAGTAATTCAAGAAGACCCCACCACCACCACCAAAAGGACAAGAAGGATGATCAATGGATGCTGTCCTCACTAGTAAAGTTCAAATTCCATGAATTAAAGAGAAAGATAAATTTGTTGGCTCATTGCATCTTGATGGAAGCATAGAACCCATATGAGTGAATATCTTTGGTAGTAAAAATATTTTTTTAAAACTCTTTTGATTCTGTGGCTCCAAGATTACATTACTTCTACAAAAATGATTAAATATTCTCTCTCAACCATTTTTAACATTCTTTCCTTCTTTAGGTCTTAATGTTGACTCTTCAGAATGATCCTCCCTCATTGGAAACAGGTGTACAGGATAAGGAAATGGTCAAAAAGTATGGCAAGTCCTTTAGGAAGATGATTGCACAATGTCTGCAGAAAGATCCAGAGAAAAGGTAAAAGATCAGAATGGCTCTATGCTTGCTCTTTACATAGTTTTAAAGGTCAGCAATCTGGAAATCGGATCTATGAATTATAGCAGCGTGATTATTCAGAATGTTTGAACAACATGGTTTGCTTTCAATGGTTTGTTTTATAATCAATGTAAGCATTCTGCTTTAAAACAGTTGTGGACAGTAAAAAAAAATTTGTACCTTTCTCTGATCCTTTGGAGGAGTGAATTATTCCGTTCCTTGTTCCACGCCTCTACTAGTTACAAAGTTTAAATGAAAAAGCGGAAGTAATGTTACAAATTAGACTGCATGTAGATCGGATCAGAAACATGCCAACCAAATTCCATAAGTAACAAATGAAGACAATTGCAAGCCAAACCTACTCGAGCAAAGACGAGAGAGAGCGAGCAATTGCTATTACTCCTATTCACATCCATACCTTTTTACACCTACAAACTGAATCACTGAAATCCGATGCAATAATGCAATCCAGTATCTTTTGTAAAGTTTTCTTACCAAAGTGTTCACATGATGTACATTGTGTCCCCAATCTGATATAGTGTAATCATAGCACAAGGAGGCAATCAGCAATATAGCAAAAAATAGAGGACACTACGTTAAGAACTTGGCAAGACAGTCTAGGCACAACTCACCGACAACATCGAGAAAGGAGATCTGAAACTGACGGAAATGTGAACAGAAATGCTATTGTTTGTTTTGAGAAAGTAAGAGAATTTGGGATTTAAAATAAGCAGATATATCCCAATAGTCAGTTCAGAGGTGGCATTAGGCAATAAACTATGTCAAACACACAGTAGTTCTTTTCACTGCATCTCAGTACATGTGACAATAATAAATCAAACCAAAAGAAAAATTTGAATCTATTGTGTGGACCAGACTGGTGAAATACTACCTAGACTGAATAAAAAGAATCAGGTCAAACAAATGAGAGTTACGATCATTTCAGATTTGGGAATGATTTCAAACTAAAATCTTTTAAAGAAATGGAAATTCCTCATTTTGTTCGCAGGGGTCTAGTTGCCTTCTCTCCCCCTTTGCCCTCTCTCTGTGTCTGTCTTCCCTCCTCTTCTTGCCCCACCTCCCAAACACCCACTCATAAAGTTAAAAATCACACAATACCATCTGAAAGTCCAACAGGTTTATTTGGAAGTACTAGCATTCGGAGTGCTGCCCCTTCATCAGGTAGCTGTAGAGAAGGGTCATAAGACACAATTTAGAGCAAAAGATCACGGTCTCGTGCAACTGAAATGATATATTCAGCGAACCTAGATTGCGGTTTAGTCTTTCATCTTTTAGAATGGGTTGTAGGTTCATTAATATGCAAATCCCAGAACTTCCTTCAAGTCACATTCTTGAGATAATTTAAGGTTTTGTTTTTAAAAAAACTGACACCTCAGCTCAGATAATGTATTAAAGGCGTGAGGTTAGAGTCTGTCTGTCTATATCCCAATCTTGAGTCATGACTAGTTCTATTTCCAAAGTAAGCATTTATAAAATGTTGCATGGATTGACTGCTTGCAGATTGTGTGCTTTTTGAGCAAAATAGAATGTATCTGCAAATACAATTCTACAAATGCAAATTCACCGCATAGATTTGAGTGTGCGTGTGTGCTTGGAAGAGTGTGCACGAGTGTGATGGAGTGTAAGCCACTGAGAGGGTGTGTCTGCTTGTCTGAGAGAGGATCGGCGTGAGTGTATCATCATAGAATCCCTACAGTGTGGAAACAGACCCTTCGGCCCAACAAGTCCACACCAACCCTCCAAAGAGTAAACCACCCAGACCCATTCCCCTACCCTATATTTACCCCTGACTAGTGCACCTGACCTACTCATCCGTGAACTCCATGGGCAATTTAGCATGGCCAATTCACCTGATCTAGGCAAAAGTGAAGACACTGGAGATCAGAGTCAAGAGTGTGGTGCTGGAAAAGCACAGCAGGTCAGGCACCATCGGAGGAGCAGGGCAGTTGATGTTTCGAGCAAATGTCCTTCATCAGGATCCTGATGAAGGGCATTTACCCAAAACGTTGACTGCACTGCTCTTCAGATGCTGCCTGACCTGTGCTTTTCCAGCACTACATTCCTGACTCAATTCACCTAACGTGCACACCATTTCAATTGTATGACGCTGATTTTTTTGCTATAAATTCTTTGTCTTGTGATTCTGCTTCACAGCTGCCTGATGAAGGAGCAGCGCTCCAATTGCTAGTATTTCGAAATAAAAGTTTGACTATAACTTGGTGTTATGTGATTTTTAACTTTATCGCTGTAAGGAAACAGTATGATTGTGAGACTAATTCGTTCGCCCTTCAGATTCCTAGCTAGGTACAATGAAGAGAACAGCTTTCTATGCAGTGAGATTCCATAAAGCTTACGATGTTCCTGGCTTTTGTTGTGCTTTGACAGCTGCAGAAAAGATAGTAAATAATTATAATGCATCATATTGTCGCATTGCATTTCTCGTGAAACCATAAAGACATTTGTGCTGCTTTTACAGAAGTTTAAAAGCTTTTTTTTTAATGGATTGAACTATAAACAATAATTCATGGTTAGAAATAAAGTTGTCTTTGTATAGATTTGTATTGTTGAAAATTCTAGAACAATGCCTTAAAGCTCACGCAGCATCCTACCTTTGTCAAAGGTGACCTTACTGAATACAGTGTAATTATGAACCTGACACAGTAGATTCACGCAGAGATTCCACGTGTGTGTGTGTGTGTGTGTGTGTTCATTTATTTGTGATGTTTTAAACTCTTGTAAACCAACGTCTGGTGTAATCAGTAGCTCTGTATTAATATGAAGTACTGCTCAGTAAGTTGAAAGTTATAGAAAAACTGAGTACAAATACAATCTTAAGAGTAGGGAAAAAGCATTAAGCCCTATAAATAGTTTATGAAAATGAAATATTTTGTTTGCCAGAGATCTGAAACAAATGAAATACTGAGTATATCAGTAAGCATCTCAAAGGTTGTTGCTCTGAACAGTTAACTGTTTCTCTTTCCACATACGTTGCTAGGCTTCCTGAGTTTTTACAGTATATTCTATTTAGCTTTGGCAGTTTTACTGCTTCTCTACCTCCAGTCCCACTTTCCTGTCTTTTCCATATGTTTCAATCACTTTATTGTGTGGATGAAAGAGTGTACAGTTGTCAACCGCATCGTAGTTATTTTCTAATCAATTTTTCCAGATTTTATGACCCCCCCCCCCCCCCAGAGCAGTTGGGACTTAAATCCTGGTCTCCTGTTCCAAAGAGAGCCACTGCACACCTCAAAAGGCCAAAAAAATGTTTTTTGATCATCCTGTCAGAAGTCTTACGTCACACCTCTCGAGTAGCTGGGACCTGAACTGTGCCTCCTACTTGAAAGGCAGGGACACACCACTATCACAAGACCATTTTATAGTAAATGAATTCCAGTGAATTGATTTTTCACATCTGCAGAGCAGATGGAACTTGAATCCGTCCCCTTTGCTCAGAGAGGTAGGGCCGTTACATGTCTGTTTAACCAATTTGCCTGGATCAACTTTATAAATTTTGTTTTGAAGCATTCCTGAGCATATGTTTTGAGAATGAAGGCACGGGTTACTGCATTCAGCAAAAAGAATGTAAACTATGCAGTTGTCATCAGCAAGCGTCAGGACCACCTCCAAAGTTGTAATATTTCTCCTTGTCTCCAGAATATTAACCTGATGCATGTTTGCATTAAACCATCTTGCTTTCTTTGAAGTCGCAAGCATCTGAACTGAATCTTCACTGTATCTAAGAAGAAAATATATTTAAAGCATTTTGAAGATGAGGTGTTTCCACTGCTTTTGCCAAAATGAGAATGTCCCTTGTGCCGGGTGATATTAGTTTTTGTAGACTTATTTAATGTGTGGACATCTGCAGTCCTCTATTGCAGAGGTCTTCTGCTGACATAAGCTGTTTATTTAGCCAGACGTGCATTTTGCTGATTACTGCACCCTCCAATTGACTTTCATGACTATACAAAAAGCCCACATGTTAAAATTCCCTCTGGAGTTGCACACAGATGGTTTCCAAAGCTGATAACGAAGACCTTGTCAAATTTTGAAAGCTGACAAGATTTTCATTTGGACTAAGATTGTTAATCTCATATAGTTCTTTTCATTATATTCCCCATATTTGGGTTGAGTGTGTGGTGCTGGAAAAGTTCCAGCAGGTCAGGCAGCATCTGAGGAGAAAGAATCGTCGTTTTGGGCATAAGCCATTCATTAGGAATTGTTGATTCTCCTGTTCCTCGGTTGCTGCCTGATCTGCTGTGCTCTTCTGTGCCTGAACCTAACTGACCTCCAAAGATAATGTAAACAGAAAATGCTGAAAAAACAAAGCTGCCACTGAGGAGAGAAGTTTGATGTTTCAGGTCAGTTGACTTATCTGACCTTCATAAATATACATGATTTACAGTTTGTGGATAAATGCAATATTATTGTCTGCTTTGCATCCAATTTGCCAACCATTCTTATTAGTTTTAAATTTTGTATCGAAGGTAATTGCCCTGTCCTCGAATGTTGCTGAAGCAAAGCTTATCAAACACTATCTAGTCAGCTAAATATTCTATCATCCATATATATTGAAGGATAGACTGTGGAATATGTTGAATGTTTAGGTAAGTTATTTGGATGGAACTGAGAAATAAGAAAGGGATGATAACCTTATTGGGGTTGTATTATAGACCTCCCAATAGTCAGAGGGAAATTGAGAAACAAACTTGTAAGGAGATCTCCGCTATCTGTAAGAATAATAGGGTAGTTACGTTCGGGGATTTTAACTTTCCAAACCTAGACTGGGACAGCCATAGTGTTAAAGGTTTAGATGGAGATGGATTTCTTAAGTGTGTACAAGAGAATTTTCTGATTCAGTATGTGGATGCACCCACTAGAGAAGGTGCAAAACTTGACCTACTCTTGGGAAATAAGGCAGGGCAGGTGACTGAGGTGTCAGTGGGGGAGCACTTTGGGGCCAACAACCATAATTCTATTAGTTTTAAAATAGTGATGGAAAAGGATAAACCAGATCTAAAAGTAAGAAGTTCTAAATTGGAGAAAGGCCAATTTTGACGATATTAGGCAAGAACTTTTGAAGACTGATTGGAGACAGATGTTCACAGGTAAACCAGACGGCTGGAAAATGGGGAGCCTTCAGAAATGAGATAACAAGAATCCAGAGAAAGTATATTCCAGTCAGGGTGAAAGGGAAAGTTGGTAGGTATAGGGAATGCTGGATGACGAAAGAAATTGAGGGTTTGGTTAAGAAAAAGAAGGAAGCATATCAGGTATAGACAGGATAGATCGAGTGAATCCTTCGAGTATAAAGGCAGTTGGAGTATACTTAAGAGGGAAATCAGGAGGGAAAAAAGGGAACACGAGATAGCTTTGGCAAATAGAAATAAGGAGAATCCAAAGGGTTTTTACAAATCTATTCAAGACAAAAGGGCAACTAGGGAGAGAATAGGGTCCCTCAAAAATCAGCAAGGCGGCCTTTGTATGGAGCCACAGAAAATGGGGGAGATACTAAATGAATATTTTGCATCAGTATTTACTGTGGAAAAGGATATGGAAGATATATTCTGTAGAGAAATAGATGGTGACATCTTGCAAAATGTCCAGATTACAGAGGAGGAAGTGCTGGATGTCTTGAAAAGGGTAATGGTGGATAAATCCCCAGGACCTGATCAGGTGTACCTGAGAACTCTGGGAAGCTAGAGAAGTGATTACTGGACCTCTTGCTGAGATATTTGTTTCATTGAAAGTCACAAGTGAGGTACCGGAAGACTGGAGGTTGGCAAACGTGGTGCCACTGTTTAAGAAGGGCGGTAAAGACAAGCCAGGGAACTATAGACCGCTGAGCTTGACCTCTGGTGGGGCAAGTTGTTGGAGGGAATCCTGAGAAACAGGATGTATTTGGAAAAGCAAGGACTGATTAGAGATAGTCAACATGGCTTTGAGCGTGGGAAATTATGTCTCACAAACTTGGTTAAGTTTTTTGATGAAGTAACAAAGAAGATTGATGAGGGCAGAGCAGTAGATGTGAACTATATGAACTCAGTAAGGCGTTCGACAAGGTTCCCCATGGGAGACTGATTAGTAAGGTTAGAGCTCATGGAATAAAGGGAGAACTAGGCATGTGGATACAGAACTGGCGCAAAGGTAGAAGACAGAGGGTGGTGGTAAAGGGTTGTTTTCAGACTGGAGGCCTGTGACCAGTGGAGTGCCACAAGGATCGGTGCTGGGCCCTCTACTTTTTGTCATTTACATAAATGATTTGGAAGCGAGCATAAGAGGTACAGTTAGTAAGTTTGCAGATGACACCAAAATTGGAGGTGTAGTGGACAGCGAAGAGGGTTACCTCAGATTACAACAGGATCTGGACCAGATGGGCCAATGGGCTGAGAATTGGCAGATGGAGTTTAATTCAGATAAATGTGAGGTGCTGCATTTTTTGAAAGCAAATCTTAGCAGGACTTATACGCTTTATGGTAAGGTCCTAGGGAGTGTTGCTGAACAGAGACCTTGGAGTGCAGGTTCATAGCTTCTTGAAAGTGGAGTCGCAGGTAGATATGATAGTGAAGGAGGTGTTTGGTATGCTTTCCTTGCGTCAGAGTATTGAGTACAGGAGTTGGGAGGTCATGTTACGGCTGTACAGGACATTGGTTACTGGATCAGTGATGCCGGAAGAGCACAGCAGTTCAGGCAGCATCCAACGAGCAGCGAAATCAACGTTTCGGGCAAAAGCCCTTCAGGAATAAAGGCAGAGAGACTGAAGCGTGGAGAGATAAGCTTGGGGAGGGTGGGGGTGGGGATGGGGAGAGAGTAGCATAGAGTACAATGGGTGAGTGGGGGAGGAGATGAAGGTGATAGGTCAGGGAGGAGAGGGTGGAGTGGATAGGTGGAAAAGAAGATAGGCAGGTTGGACAAGTCATGGGGAGAGTGCTGAGCTGGAAATCTGAAACTAGGATGAGGTGGGGGAAGGGGAAATGAAGCTGTTGAAGTCCACTTTGATGCCGTGGGATTGAAGTGTTCTGAGGCAGAAGATGAGGCGTTCTTCCTCCAGGCGTCTGGTGGTGTGGGAGCGGCGGTGAAGGAGGCCCAGGACCTCCATGTCCTCGGCAGAATGGGAGGGGGAGTTGAAATGTTGGGCCACGGGGCGGTGTGGTCGATTTGGTGTAGGTGTCTCGGAGATGTTCCCTAAAGCGCTCTGCTAGGAGGCGTCCAGTCTCCCCAATGTAGAGGAGACCGCATCGGGAGCAACGGATAAAATAAATGATATTAGTGGATGTGCAAGTAAAACTTTGATGGATGTGGAAGGCTCCTTTAGGGCATTGGATAGAGGTGAGGGAGGTGGTGTGGGCACAGGTTTTACAGTTCCTGTGGTGGCAGGGGAAAGTGCCAGGATGGGAGGGTGGGTCGTAGGGGGGCGTGGATCTGACCAGGTGGTCATGGAGGGAACGGTCTTTGCGGAAGGCGGAAAGGGGTGGGGAGGGAAGGGAGGGAGACTGAACACCACCTAGCAGAGCGCTTTAGGGAACATCTCCGAGACACCCTTACCAATCGACCACACCACCCCGTGGCCCAACATTTCAACTCCCCCTCCCACTCTGCCGAGTACATGGAGGTCCTGGGCCTCCTTCACCGCCGCTCCCACACCACCAGACACCTGGAGGAAGAACGCCTCATCTTCCGCCTCGGAACACTTCAATCCCACGACATCAAAGTGGACTTCAACAGCTTCATTTCCCCTTCCCCCACCTCATCCTAGTTTCAAATTTCCAGCTCAGCACTGTCCCCATGACTTGTCCGGACTTGTCCAACCTGCCTAGCTCCTTTTCCACCTATCCACTTCACCCTCTCCACCCTGACCTATCACCTTCATCTACTCCCCCACTCACTCATTGTACTCTAAGCTACTCTCTCCCCACCCCCACCTTCCTCTAGCTTATCTCTCCATGCTTCAGTCTCTCTGCCTTTATTCGTGATGAAGGGCTTTTGCCCGAAACGTCGATTTCGCTGCTCGTTGAATGCTGCCTGAACTGCTGTGCTCTTCCGGCACCACTGATGCAGAATCTGGTTTCCAGCATCTGCAGTCATTGTTTTTACCAGGACATTGGTTAGGCCACTATTGGAATATTGCGTGCAATTCTGGTCTCGTTCTTATCGGAAAAATGTTTGAAATTTTGCAAGTGTTCAGAAAAGAGTTACAAGGATGTTGCCAGGGGTGGAGGATTTGAGCTATAGGGAGAGGCTGAACAGGCTGGGGCTGTTTTCCCTGAAGCATCGGAGGCTGAAGGGTAACCTTATAGAGCTTTACAAAATTGAGAGGCATTTTAGGGTAAATAGACAAAGTCTTTTCCCTGAGGTTGGGGAGTCCAGAACTAGAGGGCATAGGTTTAGGGTGAGGCGGGAAAGATATAAAAGAGACCTAAGGGGCAACTTTTTCACGCAGAGGGTGGTACGTGTATGGAATGAGCTGTCAGAGGAAGTGGTGAAGGCTGGTACAATTGCATAATTTGAGGCATTTGGATGGGTATATGAATAGGAAGGGTTTGGAGGGATATGGGCCAGGTGCTGGCAGGTGGGACTAGATTGGGTTGGGATATCTGGTTGGCATGGATGGGTTGGACTGAAGGGTCTGTTTCCATGCTGTACATCTCTGACTCAATTACTCTATTTCCTGTATTTAGGCAGCCACCCTTCTCAACGCACCATCTTTGAGATCCAAAACTGGATCAGCTGTGTCAGTTCTGCCTTCGGCAAATAATGGCAGCATCTGACAACCAAAACCCCTGCAATTCAATGGAAACCTGAGAGTACAGCAGAGGTTCTGTAATCATGCACCTATATTTCAGTTGTCTTTGTATCAGTGATATGTAAGCGTGCCAAAAACACTTCTGTCAGCAGTGCGTTTTGTTACAGCCTCTGGATTTAATGGATAGACAATTAAACAAGCACCAGTATCCTACTTATAACTAGTCTGTGACAGACAAAACTCCTGGAACTATGGACAGGATGTCATGTCCAGTAACTTAGTCATTTAGAGGTTTCAGAAGTTCTGTGAACTGTCAAATGAACAGCAATCAAGCAAAGGATAAAGGCTGTGGTTGGAAAGCCATCTGAAGCTCTGCTTAAAGTGCGACAGTGTTGACCTTAATGGGGAGAAGCTTGCTACTAATTGGTTAAAGAAATAACAATAGTTTGCCTAACATGCATTTTAGAGTCCCAGCTTTATTGATGAGGCAGAACAAAGAAGAAAAGCAAGAAAAAGAAGCTAGTCCTGCATTTGAGCTATCTTCCACATTTGGCCAAAGATTTCAGTCAAAAATTGGTGTGCTCAGTCACAATATTGACTAGATATCACCTCAAATAAGGAGCAACCTCAGAGTCAAACTACCTCTTAACCTTCATAAGGTGGCTGAAGATCTCTTTGACTACATGAATAGTTAATGCTTATGTAAGATCTTTCAGACTAGCAAACAGGATTCAAGGTTAAAATCTTGAACCTAGGTGTTGAAGGCCACCTGTTGCTGTCACCATTCTGACACACCAATGATAGTTCAGTTTGAAATGACTTACCAACTAGGAAAAGGTCAACCAGAGAGGAGCAAATCAAGACTGTGTTCACAGAATAATTGTCAGTGTGGTTGATGGCTTGTTAAAGTTCATATGACAAAATGTCCACTTCATTTATAAATGATCACCTGGGGGTCACTTGTGGTGGATGCAGCGGTAGTGTCCCTACCTCTTGAGCCAAGAACCCCAGGTTTCAATACCACCTGCTTTCATGGTACAATACCATCCCTGAACAGGTTAATTTGAAAATATCTATAAATGATCAACTGTATGGCAGATCACCGATCCTTACTTTTGTAATATCTGCTACATTCATAGGTGTTCAAGGTTTACCATGCTTGAGACATGTATTTTGCTAATCAACCAGTTTTAGCAAATCAAGGAACACTAATTTTACTGTTTTTCTCGCCTAATTATTTTTTTTTTTAAATTTCAGGCCTACAGCAGCAGAATTTTTAAAGCACAAGTTTTTCCAAAAAGCGAAGGTAAACTAGAAAATCTGTAGTTACATCTGTTTGGTAAACATCGCAGTTGGACTGGCAATTGTGATTCTTTGATATTTTTTTCCTTGTAGTTTAATGAATGAATGTAATGTTATCATCAAAGTTGGTGGTAACACTGGACAAACCAAGTCCCAGAGTGAAACTTGACCAAACATTTTATTTTTGCGGTTTGGCTCGCATGGTAGTCAGTCACTGAAAATTTGCATATAAGGATTCCAGAGTAATGTTAACAAAGGAAGATGAGTTTATTTCAGAAAAGTTGAGAAAAACAATAATAATTTGAATAGATCTAAATGTAAACGTACTTTACTTGATACAAGTATCAGTCTTCCTCCTCTTTGTTTAATTTCTTAGTCACCGTTAAGGTCATAAGCATTTCCATTAGCAACTTTCTCTCATGCCTCTTTACATCTCTCCCCAAGCTACACAGCCAAAGGATTTTCTCTCTGAACTTGGTTTTTGAAACATCCTGGGTTTTTTCCAGTTAATTTGCCTGTTTTTGGGCTGTTAAGCAGCATGTCTGATATAGATTTCTTTTTTGGATTTAGCCCCCTCTTTCTGGGTCGTGAAAACTCAATTTAGTGAACACTTCAGTCAATATCTCATCAGGTAACTTGTCAAGTAATTTAGCTTAAGTCACATGATTTTTTTTGGGGAATGCTGTTGATTCAAATTTTAAATAAAAATTGTTTCGGACCTCTTTTTTTTAAGAAGGCACCATAACCTCCACAGGACTTAAACAAAAATATATTTACTTCTACTTTTGAGCCCAAACTTCTCAGTAGTAACATTTTATAAGTCCACATCACAGTAAAAATGGTATCAACTTTTCTAAATATATTAATTGGAAGAAGGCATTGCTGTAAAATCAATTTTTATTACCCATTGCTAATTGCCTTTTGAGAAAGTGTCTTCAGCCACTTTGTTTCACTCTTATGGTTCTGATAGAAAGATCTTAAGTTTTGATGCAAAAACATTGTTCTCAAGTCCAGATGTTATCTGACTTGGAGGAGAACTTGCGATGACTATCTTGTGCGCTGCTGCCATTGATTTGGAAGGTGTACTTGCAAAGGTCTGTTGAGTTAGAGTATGGGAAAAACGCAGCAAGTGATGTGAGCAACAGCCTCTACAAGTATGTAAAAAGAAAGAGTAGCTAAAATAATCCTTTCAAGGGTTGAGAGTGAAGAAATAATAGGAAAATAGAAAATAACAAATGGTTTTGAACAAGAATTTTATCCTCCTTCACAGGTTAAAAACACAAAATACCAACAGGCAGAAGAGAGGGAAGATATAAAACAGCTTCCGAAAGGTTTGGGTAGACTTAGTGAATGGCCAAGAGTGTGGCAGATGAAATATAATGTGAAAGAGACTTTGGTAGGAGAAACAAATGTGCAAAGTATTTCTTAACATGTAAAAGGTAGAAAATGTCCTAGGTATCTTTGTCATTAAGTTGCTGGAGGCTAACATGCAAGAGATGCAAACTCTTAGGCTAATAGGCTGATTCAGTCAGTGATTTAATAAGTTTTTAATTGAGCTGTGCCTATATAGAAAAGGATATCATTCAAGGTTTGTGTTTCGATTTGTAGCTCGGTTGTCTGATGATGTGGTTGTGGCTGTGCTGGCCGAGCTGGGAAGTTGATTTGCAGATGTCTTGTCCTCTGTCAAGGTGACCTCTTCAGGGCTTTGGAGCCTCCTTGAAGCGCTACTGTACTGTCTTCTGGAATTTATTTGATTCCATTTCTGCCAATAAAAGCCATGACCAGCTGTCTCTTGTAGGCATCCATAGATGACAAGGACCACATATTTGCCTGGGACCGCATGATGATCATAGAACAACCAGAGAATTCAGCCATGGACTCCATTGACCTAGGTCCAATATACCGGCCACTACAACAAACAACCAGAACCTGCAACTGGAAGCAGCTAGAACGGAACCAAATAAATTCTAGAAGACAGTGTATTATTGCTTCACAGCAGGCTCCAAGGTACTGAAGATGTCACCTAGGCAGAGGCCGAAATGTCTGCAAATCAAATTCCCAGCTTGGCGAACATCCCCATAACCACAACAGGATGTTGTTATATTGGAAAAAGAAGAATGTTGTTTTTCAGTAGAAAAAGCAAAATACGTTGAAGGCACATGCTTATGATGTCAAAAGTAGGTGAACTTGTCATAGCCCCAAAGAGCTACTCTCCAATTAGAGAATGATGATTTGTGATTAATTTAATTCATGGTCACCATGCCCTGGCCAACGGGTGAATTTGGAAAGGTAGATCCTTTTGTGGTAACCTCAGCCAGTGCAGGAATTTAACCTGAACTATTGGTGGCATGTTGTGTCGCAAGCTAGGTGTCGACCCAATTTACCACATTACATAATGAAATAAAGGTGTGTTTCCATTCTTACTGAGCTGTGACCTCTTGCAGCATGGCTTCCTGAGTGATGCATTCCAGCTGAATTGCTCAGTCTGATGCAATCATTTCATTTGTGTAATACACATACCATACATATATAAATATCAGGAGCTGTAATCAAAATTTGAATTTTTCAGTACTACATTTGCCAGTATGTAATGGAGCTACGGTAATTGCAAATTTCACCTATCATTCCTTACTATCACGTCTCTTTCCCCCCCGCCCCCCCCGCCCCCAACAAGCAGCCAACTAGTTGCACTTGACCTACTGGAAATTGGGATCACTTTTAAAACTGAGCTTTCAGTATTCTCTGTGTGACATGAAATCTCATTTAACTGCTACTGTAGTCACTAGCTTTCTACAAGTATAAAAGAATTATTAGGTGCCACAGTACCCCATTGAGTTTTTTTTTCAAAAGAAGGATTTGGTCTTGAAAGGAATGAAAATTAACATTCACCTGATGGTAAGCAAGGGGACAGTGGTCATCAAAAGGACTCCGACAAATGATTAACAGTGTAAGCTACTTGTCCATATACATAGAAGATACATCCTCAAAGAACTGTCTACCCCAAGTGGAAGATGAGCCAGAAGAAAAGAAGACATATGAAAGAATTCCCTGATACCACCACCAGAGCAGTATTCTGCCATCCTAAATTTAGTGAGACCAGCACATTCTGCAACAGCCTGTTTGCCATTTGGTATCTGTAAACTATCCCAGTTGTCATGGTTGTATATTTTCTTTTTTGAATTAACTGCTTTTTTCATATGTATACAGTCATTTCTTAACAATGTTCAACAAGATATCAGAGAATTTTTACAAGTTATCAAATGTGTATATTAACTAACCCTGACCATCAGTCCCAACCCCTGCAAAATGAACAGACTTAACAACATCGTGACAGTACCTTAATATTAGAACATAGAACAATACAGCACAGAACAGGCCCTTCGGCCCACGATGTTGTGCCGAACATCTATGCTGGATTAAGCACCCATCCATGTACCTATCCAATTGCCGCTTAAAGGTCGCCAATGATTCTGACTCTACCACTCCCACAGGCAGCGCATTCCATGCCCCCACCACTCTCTGGGTAAAGAACCCACCCCTGACATCTCCCCTATACCTTTCACCCTTCACCTTAAATTTATGTCCCCTTGTAACACTGTTGTACCCGGGGAAAAAGTTTCTGACTGTCTACTCTATCTATTCCTCTGATCATCTTATAAACCTCCTATCAAGTCACCCCTCATCCTTCGCCGTTCCAACGAGAAAAGGCCGAGAACTCTCAACCTATCCTCGTACGACCTATTCTCCATTCCAGGCAACATCCTGCTAAATCTTCTCTGCACCCTCTCCAAAGCTTCCACATCTTTCCTAAAGTGAGGTGACTAGAACTGCACACAGTACTCCAAATGAGGCCTAACCAAAGTCCTGTACAGCTGCAACATCACTTCACGACTCTTGAATTCAATCCCTCTGCTAATGAACGCTATTGCAGCAGCAAAAATATATTCATTGTCACTTCCTCTGAAGAAGTTATCGGCTGTCAATAGATCTCTAGGCCTTGCTCGCGAGGCTGTTATTCAGGTAGTATTTTTGCTTAAAAGTATTCTTATACACCAGTTGATCAAACTGCTAATGATAGCTGGTTACAAGATGATAAAGCCAATATAGCTAACATGTTTGAAATTCCTTTTGATGTAAACAAATGTCTTCGTGCTTCCCAAATGCATAATCTGACAAATAGATACAAGTGCAACAAAAGGAAATAGTGTGAGGCGATCAAAACCTTGGTTAAACAGGTTGGTTATAAGGTTTTAAAAGACAGAAAGGCGGAGCAATTTTAGGAGAAGATTCTGGAGCTTAGAGAGCTGATGGTATGACTCCCTAATTGCAGGGTGAAGGGTGGGAGCATTGAGGCCCACAGTCAGTGAGCCACAATGGAATGGGATGCAGTCTGGGTTTAGAGATTATATAGTAAGGAGAGGAAAGCCAATCAGACATTTTGAATTTTAAATCTGAAATATTGATGAACCAAAAATCGAGATTGTCTGTAAAAGGCTGAGTCATTCTGAGTTAATGGTATTTACATAGTCAAGCTCCTATACAGTGACAATTATCCCGCAAATTGTTTTAATTATTCACAGGATGTGGGTGTTTCCAACTGGGCCAGTATTTATTTGTCCATTCCTAGTTGTCCTTGAAGATAGAAGCCTCCTTGAATCTCTGCAGTCCCATTTGTTGCAGGTCGACCCACAAGTTACTGGGGAGGGACTTTCAGGATTTTGATCTAGTGTGTCTCTAATGAGAGAGTAGCCCTATGGTCTTGTAACACCAAGGCAACTATTTTTGTGTGTATGGTTACTCCTGGTAACCTCCAAAATGTTGATAATGGGAGAATTCTATTGAAGTCAACAATTGATGGTTATGTTGTTTCATTCAAGATGGTCATTGCTTAATACCTCCAAATCAGTAACATTTCCACCATAAAAGTACCAGGTAGAGTTCTTCACAAGTTTATTTAATTCTCTGCTGTGCAACAAAGTTGACACCAAGCTGTAACTTTAGCTGAGGACTGGAAAATGAGTCTTTTGAAGGTGTATTGAACTATAAGTTTTTTCACTTGAATGCATTATCAATATGGGTAATTGATTTTATTCTAAACTTCTTTGCCTCATCTTTAAGTAGTATTTTGTAGGGGTTTGAATGTGTTGTGTACTGTTAGTGTGGCCTTTCCTTAAAGTCTGTTCGCCCAGAATGCTGTGTTTCTAATTTACTTAAGTACATTACTAAACTTTAGAGAAATTTCTATTGTTTCTGCATAACTGATTTTGTCATTGGCTTTCCCCATGATCACCTTGACCTTGGATCGTGACAGATTAAGTGCTTCCTTAGACTATGGTTTATTTCTTTTGTTGTTTAAATGTGATGCAGTGTAAATTTAACAATGGATTTTGTTTATTTTCTATATAAATAAAAGATAACCTCGTTGAATTGTATAGAAGAGGCCCTTCTGCCCATTAAACTGCACTGACAAAAAAAAACTGATTCTGTACTAGTCCCACTTTCTCGCACTTTGCCCTCAGAACCTTGCATTATATGATATTGAGTGCTCGTCCAAGTACTTTTTTAAAGGTGAGGTTTTCTATCTCAATTATCCTTCCCAGCAGTGCATTACAGATGCCCACTACCCTCTAGGTGAAAATAGTTTTCTTTCTGTCCTTCACCTTAAAATTGTGTACTCCTGTAAAGCCCTTCAACCAAGGGGCACAGCTGCTGCACATCCATCTTCTCCATGTCCCTCGTTACTTTATACACCTCAGTTAGTTCCCTTCTCTGCTCTGAAGAAAACAAACTGAGCTGATACATAGCTCCCTGTAACTGAAATGTTCCATCCCAGGCAAAACCCTAGTGAATCTCCTATACGCTGTCCAGTCAAACGCATCTTTCCGATTAGTGCAGTGATCAGAACTGCACCCACCACTCTAACTGTGGCCCAACCAAAGTTTTCTTCAACTCCGCTCTAACTTCCCCACTCTCATAATCTATATTATGACTGATAAGCACAAATCCCACCTTATGAAACTCTTCTGCAAGCCTTCAGGGGCAAGTCCCACAGATTCCTCAGTTCCTCCGAGGTTCCTAATATTCTGCCATTCACTTAATGCTGCCTTATCCTGTTACTTCTTCCCAAGTACGCCTCTCATTTTTCATAGGTAGATCAGTGCTAGATGGAATTTAACTATCTGATCAATCTAGTTATATCTTACTATAAGCTGAGACCACCTTCCTCACTCAACCATCTGGCCAATCTTTGTCATCTGCAAACGTAATTGTCATCCCCTCTCACATTTCCTACGTCTGTTATGTATCACAAACAATAAGGTATTCAACATTTGACCGCTGTGGTATCCCACTGGACACCACATTCCAGTCAGACAAACTGCCTTCAACTATCATTATCCTTCCACTAAACCAATTTTGGATCCGCTTTGCCAAATTACTCTGGATCCTTCGCAAGTGGAACCTTATCAAAAGCTTTAATGAAATCTGTATAAATTACATCAACTACATTACCTTCATAAGCACCTGGTCACCCCTTCGAAAAATTGTCGTTTTTTTCAGCATGAGCTCCCTCTGGCAAAGCAATACTGACTATTCTGATTAAACCTTGCATCTCCAAATTGTGATGAAATCCCTCCTTCAGAAATCCCTCCTTCAGAAATCCCTCCTTCAGAAATCCCTCCTTCAGAAATCCCTCCTTCAGAAATCCCTCCTTCAGAAATCCCTCCTTCAGAAATCCCTCCTTCAGAAATCCCTCCTTCAGAAATCCCTCCTTCAGAAATCCCTCCTTCAGAAATCCCTCCAGTAGTTCCCCTATCACCCAATGGGTGTCTCAATTCCTTGATTTGTCTCTACCACCTTCAAACTCTGGAAGCACATGGCCATCCTCCCTTGTGGCCAGAGAGGAATTAAAAATTTGGGTTTGAGCCCCCTAATTTTCTGCCTCATCTCCCACAGTAGCCTGGGATACAACACATCTGATTGGGGATTTGTTCACTTTTTAAAACTGCTTGAACTTCCAATACTACCTCATTCCTGAAGTCAAACTGCTCAAGAACTTCACACCCTCTTCCTGAATTCTGTACCTGTGTCAACATCCTCCAGAATGAAGACCGATATGAAGTGCTTGTTTAACATCCTCCTACTGTCCACTGGGGTTCCAAACTCCTGTTTTCCCCACGGTCCTTAATAGGCCCTACTCTTTCCCTGGCTTTACTCTTTGCATTGATATACTTGCTGAGTGCAACCGGATTCTCTGTAATCTTAGCTGCCAGTGTTTTTTTCATACCTGTTTTGCTCTTCTAATTACTTAAGTTCACCCCTGCTCTTGGGCATCTGTTGATTTCCTCACTTTGTACCTGTTAAAAGCCTCTCCTGTACTTATCCATGTTCAGCATTGCTCTCACTCATTCCCCCTTTCCCCACTTCCCTTTCACAGATCCTTGCATTCTGTTCTGCTGTAGATTTACCCAAGAGTGGCTGTTCCCACTCTACTTTGGCCCTTAACATGTAAGAATCCTTGTCTTCAAAATGAAAACATGAATACAATAAGACAAGGTCATAAATTAATGCAAGGCAATCATTAGCCCATTTTTTTTAAAGGATTATGCAAATTTGGGAACAATGTGTTTGAAAAGTCAGTATATAATGCATAATTTCCTGTATGATAACTGGTATGAGAAAGTAAAATTGAGTATAATCTTAAACCCAGAGATTACCAGAAATATTTAATTATAACTCCAACTCTGTTTCTGCTTCATTCTGAACATTTGTCTGAAGTAGCCTATCAAATCGCTGCAGTTCAAAAGAATGGCTGCCATGTGCATATAATGCTAGAGATTGATTGTATCCCCTCAGTTTAGCAATGATGTAATCGATTGAAATTGGCTTTAAAAATTGACTTTATTCTGAATGCATATGTGCCTTGTTCCTTTTTCTCTCTTGCCCGAGGTTTACATTTTTGGCTAATGTATTCCAAAGTTCCTTCTCTCATTTAGGTGGTGTTTTAGTTTGTTCATACTCCTTCCCTATCTTAAAGTTTTTCTGATGATATACAGTAAATTCTTAGTTTTAGGTATGCAGAAATCCTAAATCCTCCCTGGTTACTCTAAATATAACTTGTCATTAACAAAATATTAGTTTCATGATTTACATTCAGATCCTGCTCCCTATAATCCATTCCTTCATCATCCTTGCCCACAATGTTCATTTCATTTTTGAAAGCACTTCAAGTCAACCTGGATTTCGACGTGGATTTTTGCAAACATGTGGAAAGATGTCGTCTTCACAGCAAATTATTAATTATGAAATAGATTTGCTGTTTCCTGACTAAAACCAGTCAACTGTTCATATGTGCGACGGAGTGACATCATTAGTGCAAAATTGTTAAGTCATTTATTTTCGAGCTGAGTTGAATCGCTGTTCAGTTGCTTGAGAGAATGCAAGTCTTTTTTTTTCCCCCTAGCAGTTAGTGCCAAATTGAATTTAAAATCTACATACTCACCAGAATATTTGCAACTTTTGCAGAACAAGGAATACCTTGAAGAAAAGTTGTTAGCTCGTGCACCTACGATAGCTGAAAGATCAAGAAAGGTAATGTCATTCTGAAGTTACATCAAGCTCAATGCTTACTTTGTTTCCCTTTCAACAGGAGCTGAATGTTTCAGTATTTTCTGCTTTTATTTCAGATCTCCAGCATTTGCAATATTTTGCTTTTACATTATTTGTTTTGATCACTTTCCTTTTGAATTTCTTTTTCTCATACAAAAAAATTATTTGCTGACCTGTAAGTTCCAAAAGGAGATGAAAACTAGGAGGAGGAATCCAAAAGATCTGGGATTATTTTGAAGCAGAAGTTTATGCGTTTTGCACTGTTTGGCTGAATGCTGCTTCTGAATCCAGTGGTGTTAGAATGTAACTAATATTCCACTATTCCATTTTATAACCAAAATAAGCTGGTGAAAATGTATGAAGTGTAAATACTAGAGGTGTGATGCAGGATGTTCTAACAATCGTTTTCCATTGTAGAGCATTTGGAGGTATAATTTCATGAGTCATTTTCATGTCAAATGATCCCTTTTACTCAACAATCAGCCATGCTTTCCACTTGTTAACTATTTAAAGGTCCTTCAAATTACACATCCCCTCAAGTTACACTGGCTGAGTACTACATCAGCGTGAAGTCTCTGTCAATCAATTTTCTTGACTATCGATAGCTTCCGTCTCAACGTTGGCTCCGTCTTTTAGTCTTCCTTCATAGCTCAAAACTCTTTGTTTGATTATCCAGTTTGAACACACATTTTTCTAAAGCTATCTTTAGAATAATTAGCTTTGCTATTCTTGGCAAAAAAAATCTTAAGAACTCTAATTTTCTCGAGTCCAAAACCATGCACAATTTGAGTTCTGCTGTATATTTGTGGTATCTTCCAATATTTCTTTCACAGTAAAGGACGGGTTGCAAGGAAAAGTTTGTCACATTAGTGACCCCTCCCTCATCTTTAGAATTTATTATTGAAGTAGAGACTGCCTTCCTTGTGTCTTAACAATTAAAACCAAAAGTGTGTTTCTCATCAGATCCATTTGACCTGAAAAGGTAAGTTCGAAGATCAAGTAATTTAATGAGTTGGTTCAAATATTAAAACCTTCAGTTTTAAACATGTTTTCATTTCTCTTCTTATGGCATCCAGTGCCAGTCAAATAACTTTTTGAATTTGCAAAATCCTTACTAATTTGAATGACATAATGTGTACCCTTCAAACACCTTCTTTCCTATAAGGAGAATGCCAGTTCTTTTGTAAATTGTCTGATCTCCTTAACATTGCAGTAGCTATTGGCTTTGCTTCACCAGCTCTGTCTTTCCTGTAGTGAGAGTTATAGATCTGAATGCAAAAATTTGTTTGTAGAATGGCATTTATTTCAATATAGCACCAGCATAAACTTTTAATGGGTTCTTTACAGAGTATAAAACAAGACCCAGAAGCTTTAATTTGGCAGAGATCTGGGTTCGATTCCAGTATCGGGTGACTATGAAGTTTGCATATTCTTGCCATGTCTGCATGAGTTTCCTCTGGTAACCTCCCATAATCCAAAGATATACAGGTTAGATGGATTACCAATGCTAAACTGGTCATAACATCCAGTATTATGCAGGATAGGTGGATTAGCTGTGGGAAATAAAGTTACAGGGATAGGCAATGGGGGTAGGTCTAGGTGGGCTGCTCTTTGAAGGTGGTGTGGAGTCAATGGGCCAAATGACCTGATTCCACACTGTAGGGATTCTATGATTCTATGGCATCCAGTCTGTGAAATCTGTGCAGTCTCCTTGGATAACTAACAAGTTACTCCTACAGACTCATGGTAAAGTTCCAGGCTAGATGGACACCAGTCATACCTAAGCTGACTTTGCAGTGGAGCTGCCCACCTAATGCCACATTCCTCCTTATTGCCTTGCATGCATCCTTTCTCAGATAAATCAACTCCATTCTGTCACCCACATCTGTGCAATTTTTTTCTCCTTGAATTTTTATCCAATTTACATTTTGAGCGTTGTTGAGTTAATTTCTGTCATCCAAATTGCAGATTCAGTTTTTAGAAAGTTTTTCCTTATGTTGCTGCTGGTTCTTTTGCAAATCACCTTAAATCAGTGATCTCTAGTCCTTAAAAAATTGGAAAAAGTTACTCATTACAGTTATAAAGAGAGAAGGCAATAAATAAGCACATCTAAGCTGCAAAGATGATGGATCCACTGAATGTGATCTTTGAAAATTTCCTAAATTCTAGAATGGTTGCAGCAAATTAGAGATTACTAAATGTACTGCTGTCATTCAAGAAAGAGTAAGGGAGAAAAACACAGGAAGCTATCGTCGAGAAAATACTGGAGTCTATTATTATGGTAGACTTGAGATGCAGTTCAAAAGCTTAGGATAATGCAAAGCCAGCATGGTTTTATGAAAACAAAGCTAAGATCAGACTCCCTACAGTGTGGAAAAAGGCCCTTCGCCCCATCAAGTCCATACCGACCCTCCGAAGAATAACCCACCCAGAGCCATTTCCCTCTGACTAATGCACATCACACCATGGGCAATTTAGCATGGCCAATTCGCCTGACCTGCGCATCTTTGTGATCGTGAGAGGAAACCAGAGCACTCAGATGAAACGCAGACACGGGGAGACTGTCTGTGTGGAGTTTGCACAGTCTCCCAAGGTTGGAATCGAAACTGGGGGTCCCTGGCGCTGTGAGGCAGCAGTGCTCACCACTGAGCCACTATGCTGCCCAAAGTTGTTGGAAAATTGTAGTTTGGTTGTCCACAACTTAAGTATTGCTGAGAAAGGAAATATTTGTCAAAACTACTTGGCTTGCATTCATCAGAACAGTTTGCAAGAAGTAACAATGTGGAGGGAAAACAGTATTATTCTCTGAAAGGTGAGTGCTAATAGGACGGCAAGAGTCATGTAGAATGTGCCAGTTTGATGATTGAGTGACTGAAAGTTTCCTGCTAGGCTTTTCTCTTAAAACATTTTAAATCAGGCATGCTGCTTCTGATTGGCAAACCATGGTCATGAGAATTAAATCAGAGGATAACTGTCTCCTTTTGTTTGCATTGGAATAGACCTAATGTATATTCCTGTACATTTTGTCTACAAAGACCAAACTCATGTATTTATATTCATTCAATATTATGTATAATTGTGATTGGTAACATTTGCTAAATAATTGCAATTGTTCCAAGAATTTTTCTGACAATCACTCTGGGTTTTTGGTGTGGTTCATTTCAATATTCTCAAATCTGCATATTAACTACAACTGAATCAACAAAACCTCTGGTGAAGGCATTGTTCTGAGAAATAAAAATCAACATTCCTAGTTTAAAATTTAAACTAAGTTTGGCAGTCTAACTGCATTCTCCGTGGTGATGTATCTTGTTGTGAACAGATCAGCACACTCCTCTCATGCACTAAAAATGTTTTCCCTTTTTAATTGATATTTCTAAGCTTTGACAAAATGTATAGCATGGTAGGTCAAAAGGAAACCTATAGGGTAGTTGGCCTAGTTTCCAAAGTGTTTGGTAAGGTCCCACATGCAATTAATAGATGAAATAAGCGGTTGTAAAATTTGTGCCGTATGATCCCATAAAAAAATGGGTTAATGGATAGAAAGGAGAAAGTGAGGACTGCGGGTGCTGGAGATCAGAGCTTAAAAGTGTATTGCTGGAAAAGCGCAGCAGGTCAGGCAGCATCAAAGAAATAGGAGAATCGACGTTTCGGGCATAAGCCCTTCTTCAGGAATGACATAAAGAAGAAGGGCTTTCCTGAAGAAGGGCTTGTGCCCGAAACATCGATTCTCCTGTTCTTTTGATGCTGCCTGACCTGCTGCGCTTTTCCAACAACACATTTTTAAGCTAATGGATAGGAAGTAAGACTAGGCTTTCATCAGGCATTTTTATGTTAGGAGATGAGACCGGCTTTGATTAGAGGGGCAGAGGGTTCAGGAGGGGGGAAATGTGTATATTTACAAAGCCAAAAAAATGGCATTGCAGGGCAAATAATTTAATAATGAGGTCCAGAGTGGGTCACAAAGCATCAGCCTACAACCTAAAGCTAGAGTAATTAGGCTCAAAAGAGAATATATGGCCCTCTACTTAAATGCACAATGCATTTGAAAGCTATTCTGAAGTACAGAAAATGAATCAAGATTATGAGAGCATCATTTTTTTTTTAAAAAAGCATATTTTTCATGGGTACTTTAATCTTTGAGAAACTCAAATTTACAAAAGTAGCCATGAGAGAGAATTCATAGTGTATGGGGACAGATTCTTGGAACAATGTATTGTGGATCTAAGGATCAGGCTGTTTTGGATCTGATGATGTATAATGAAGTGGGTTTAATAAAACAATCTGAGTAAAAGATTCCTTGGGGCCAACAGCGACCATAATATGGTAGAATTTAACATTTGGTTTCAAAGGCAGTAACTTGAGCTGGAAGCACCGGTGCTAAACTTAAATAGGATTACTTACATGGAGATGAGAGCAAAATTGACTACAAAGCTGATTGGGAAATGAATTTAGCAGATAAAATGGTTGGGGATCAAATGCAAATGTTTAAGAAAATATGATTTTGAGTTGCTGGTGTTGGACTGGGGTGTACAAGGTTTAAAAGATCACAACACCAGGTTAGAGTCCAACAGGTTTAATTGGAAGCACTAGCTTTTGGAGTGCTGCTCCTTCGTCAGATGGCTGCGGAGAATAAGATTGTTAAACACAGAATTTATAGCAAAAATTTACAGTGTGATGTAACTGAAATCAAAAATTGAAAAAAGACCTGGATTGTTTAAGTCTCATCTTCTATATTGACCATGTTAGTTTCAGTTCTTTCATATGTAAATTGCAAAACTTTTTTTTTAAATTACATTCTCAAGTGAATTTTTACAATTGCATTACATGGATTAATGTAAAATTCCATAAATCTGTTTTTTAAATTCGAATCAGTCTGATTATCATGACACAGACAGCCTCACACAAGGAAACTCACACCTTCAATACATTATCTGGGCTGACATGATACCAATTGTTAAAGTTCATTTGAGAATGTAACTTTCTTAAAAAAACGTTTTGCGACTTACTTATGACAGAACTGAAACCAACATGGTCATTTGAAAAGATGAGAGACTTAACAAACAGTCCAGGTCTTTTTGTTTTCAATAAATAATTTCAGTTACATCACACTAAACTTTTGCTATAAATTCTGTGTCTTACAATCTTATTCTTCTTCAACCACCTGATGAAGGAGCAGCGCTCCAAAAGCTAGTGCTCCAAACAAACCTGTTGGGCTATAACCTGGTGTTGAGACTTTTGACTTTAAGAAAATAGTTCATGGCCCATAGCAAAAATATATCCAACAAGAACTCTAGGAAAGGGATAAACTGACCATTATTAATCAAGGAAGTTAAGGATAGTATCAAATTTAAAAGAAAAATGTGGCAAAGAACAGTAGTAAGCCAGGGGATTGGGAAATTTTAATAACCAACAAATGGTGACCAAGAAGTAGTACAGGGAAAAATCAAATTTTTGAGGGCAAACTAGTCATGTAAGATGTTTAAACATCAAGTCGGCACCACTCAATGAAATCATGGCTGATCTGACTATCTTCTACTCCACTTTCTTGCCTGATCCCTATCATACTTCATAAATTGTTTAAAAACCATGCCAATCAAAGCCTACAGTATATTTAATGACCCAGCCTGTACAGCCTTCTGTGGTAAAGAATTCCACAGAATGACTACTGTTTGAAAAGATATTTCTCCTCACTTCTGTCTTAAATGGATGACCTTTTACTCTGTGATTATACTTTATTGTGCAAAATTCTCCCACAAGACTAAGTGACCCCTCTGCATTTACCCTGTCAAGTCCCCTAAGAATCTTGTGATTTTAAAAAGGTCTTCCCTCATTCTTTTACACTGCCAGGCCGTTGCCAAACTGATCCTCTCCTCGTAAGAAAATCTCTGCAGACCTGGAATTGACTTATTGAAATTTCTCTGGACTATCCCCAATGCCAATATATTCTCTTTGAAAAGGGAAAGGTATTCCGCATGTCGACTGACCAGTATATTTTATGCTTTTGCAAGATCTCCAATTTTATATTCCACTTCTTTCATAAATATCTACCATCAATCCTCTTTTCTGCTGAACTACTTTCTTAATCCACTGCACTCAATCCTATTAATTATTCTTAAGTTTCGTACAGGTGCTTCTGCCCCAAGTTTCTTCCCTTAAAACTGAATGCTAAATTCTACCATTTTTGGTCACTGTTTTTAGCGGTCTTTTAGTTTGACATCATTTACAAAACCTGCATCTTTACACATGACCAAGTCCAAAATAGCTTAATCCTGGTTGGATCTGCAATGTGTCATATGCAGGATAGTTTCCTAAGACATTCTGTGAATTCTTCCTCATGGTTACCACTGTCAACTTTATTTTCAATTTACATGAAATTTGAAGTCATCTGTGATTTAATGTACTAATTTGTTTTACATATCCTCATTATCTCTCAATTTATTTTTTACCCTACAATATGGTTACTGATAGGAGCCTACAGTCTATTTTCATCAATGTTGATTTCCCTTATTTCTTACCTCAACCAATATGGATTCCGTATTTCCTTTCAAGATCATTTCCTAGTATTTTGTTCCATCTTGTGCTAACAAATCTATCCCATCAACTTTTGAAAAGTCACATGCCTAAATATTTAGTTCTCAGCTTTGATCTCCATCTTCTGCTTCAGATCCACATGACTGCTGTTCCTCTGGCTACAGTGAGCATACTTGTTTGACAGTTCTCTGCGGTATTGAAGGTTATTTAGCAATATCTGTACAGTAGCATAGTTCTAGACTGAGTTCATTCCTTCATACAAATGGTTTGTGTTTTTGTGTACAATTTTGAGATGAAGTATGTACCCCTCCTCGCTATTAAAAGCGAAGGAATCAAAGATCAAAGTCTTTAATTAAGAGGGAGAGTCCTGAATTGTTGTCCTTTTTGTTTATGCTGATCAGGTGAGAAGGGTTCCAGGTTCTAGTGGTCGATTACACAAGACAGAAGATGGCGGCTGGGAATGGAGCGATGATGAATTGGATGAAGAGAGTGAAGAGGGAAAGGCTGCAGTCTCTCAGTTGCGGGTAGGTCTTTGAGCCAAGGAAAATCAGCAATATAAATGATTCCAGTATGCAATTCATCCAAACAAGTGTGGGCTGAGAAAGAAAGAAAATCTCTCAGGACCTCTTGAACTGGTATAAATTACATGAAAGAGAATTATAAGTAATTTCCTGCTTTTTTTTGTGCAAATGCCTCTTTTCTATTAGAATTGTTTCTGCTTCAGTGATCATTACTGCCAAAGGTGAAGACCAGGCAAATCAGAAACAAAAATGTTCCAAATGCTTATTTTGCTACTCATTCATTATCTCTTGCTTGCTGTCTCAATATTTGTTGTAAAGCTAATCAAAACATTGGAGTTTGCACAGTTGTCTCGTGACGCCCCCAAGTTTTGCCATCCACCCTCCTGTCAAGTCACTATAACATTTGTTCTTGATGTAAGCTGGCCACATCCAATTCTGCTTCACTACCAACTTTCAAACCTTCTACTATCTACATCAGACTGTCAGAAATCTAATAATGGATGAGCAACTATTTCCTATAATTAAATATTGGGAAAACTAAAGTTAATGTTTGTCTTGTCTATCATAAACTGCATTTCCTCACCCCTAATTTCACTGTCACTTGGTCATTGTGTCAAGCTGAACAAACTGATTGCAAACTCTGCATCTTGTTTTAGCCTGAACTGAGCTCTCGGTACCACTACTTTCTATTACAAAGACTATCGACTTCCCGTTCTGCAAGATCACCCTACTACTTTTTGCTGAAATGCTCATCTGTTTTCCTACTTCCTTCCTTTATTCCAATGCACTCTAGCTGACATTCCAACTTTTAATGTCCTTGAGGTCATTCAACTTCTGCTGCCCCATTCCTAACTATAGAGCCATCTATTATGAATCATTTCAGTCTTTGCTGACCTGGTTTAAAATTCTCATCTTTATTTAAAATTGGCCATGCTGTGTAACCTTGTCTGGTCCTCCAATTTTCCATGTGCTGGTATTCCTCCAACTTTGACACATTCAGTATCTCCTCTGCCATGCAATGGACAGTAAAGAAAGTTACTTCAGTGCAGAGGGAACTTTGATCAGATGGGCCAATGGACTGAGGAGTGACAGATGCAGTTTAATTCAGCTAAATGAGAGGTGTTTCATTTTGGTAAGGCAAATCAGAGTAGGCCTTATACACGTAATGGTAGGGTCTGGTGGAATGTTGCCGAACGAAGGGACCGAGGGATACAGGTGCACAGTTCTTTGAAAGTGGAGTTGCAGCAAAACAGGGTGGTGAAGAAAGCATTTGGTACACTTGTCTTCATTGGTTAGTCCATTGAGTATAGTAATTGGGATATCATGCTGCAGCAGTATGGGACATTGGTTAAGCCACAATAGGAAAGATGGTGTTAAGAGTTCAGAAAAGGTTTACAAGGATGTTGCCAGGATTAGAAGTTTATAAAATTATCAGGGATATGGATAGGGTGAATAGCTAAGGTCTTTTCTCCACAGTAGTGGAGTCCAAAACTGGAGGGCATAGGGTTAAGAGGAACTGTTTAAAAAGGACCTGAGGGGAAATGTGCTGTGACTGGAACAAGCTGCCAGTTATAATATACAAAAAGTATCTGGATAGATAGATGAATAGGAATTTTTTAGAGGGATATGGGCCATATGCTGGCAAATGGGACCAGATCAGTTTTTAAGATCTCTTGTCAGGCATGGACAAGTTGGACTGAAGGATCTGATTCTGTGCTATGTAACTCTGGGACTCTTAACCCAATTTTCCTCTTGTTTATAGCTGTGTGAAAATTAATCTTCCAAAAATCATGGATCAACTTTTAGATTTGTTTTTTCTAACAAGAGTAGACATTTTAAAATTAGCATAAAAGGCACTGAACCAGTGGGGTGTGACGGATGATGAGTATTTGGTCTTTATTGTTGATCATGTGGAGTGACTTACATAGTCAGTCAATAAAAGTGGTCTTGCCTATGGGAATCCCAATACATAACTCAACAGATGAGAATGTCCTGTTTTGTGTATAGATGGATGTCAATCCAGTATTGTCTAAAACCTATTTCTGTAGAGAAAATTATTGTTTTAAGAGCCACCACCTGTGCATTTCCTTGCTCCTCGGGACTTTAAAAAAATGTATTTTTCTAGTCACGAGATGTGGATGTCACTGTGGGCCTGTATTTGCTCTCTATCTCTAACTGTCCTTGAGAAGGTGGCAGTGGGCTGCTACCTTAAAATCTGCAGTCCATTTGGTTATAGGTATACCTACAGTCAGTTGCAAGTGAGTTCCAGGAATTTGGCCATGTATCATTGAAGGAATAGTGGTAGAGTTCCTGGTCAGGATTGTGACTGGATTGGTGGGATGCACGCAGGTGGTGGTGGTGAATCCCACGCAACTGCCTTTTTTAATCTACAATCTGAGGTAATGGGTTTGAAAGTGCTATCGAAGTCTTGGTGAGTCAACGTGATGTACCTTGTAGAGGAAGTACAAACTATGCTACTGTGCATCTGTGATGAAGGCAGTGAATGCATGATAGTTGGGGAATCGATCAAGCAGACTGCTTTGTTTTGGATGGTGTCAAACGTCTTAAGTGATTTGGGAGCTAGTAATGATCCCAGCTGATATCAGTGCTGAGCAGGCCAGATCCCAGACTGAAATTTGGTTTGAAGGATCTTATTTTGATTTTTATTTGGTTTTGACAAGTTGGTCACTTAAATACAAACACTTAATGTTGCAGGTTTGGTGTTGTTAAAAGTATGTTGCACAAAACAAATGATGAGAAAAATTAAATAAATCAAACCATTTTCATATAAAGCAGTTTTAAAAATTTGAAACACGGTAAAATACAATTCCTTTGTCTCAACAGCATCCAATTATGACATCTCGAACACAAAAGAGGTGTCTTCTCTATTCTGTCTAGTTTGCCATAGCTCTGGCTTTGATTCTCCCGTCTTTAAAAAATAATCTGATTGACCCTTTAGCCTTTCTGCAATTAAGCTTAGACCTTCTCAGCTTCATACAGCCTTCTCAAGGTTTTAACCAGATCCTTTTGATCTGGAACTTGAAAATTAAGCTGAGGTAACTTGTTTCTTAACAGTTCTAACTTATTTCCCCATCTCTGGAGGAGTTGTTTTACATATCCAGCTTCAGCCAAGTCTTCTACAAACCTACTAAACTGAAACCCAACAACATTTTTTCCAAATTGAGTATTTCCACAAATCGAAAGGGGGAAAAAAACAACCTCAAAACTTTTAAAATGAAATATAATGCACTTTACTTCATTTGCTTGTAAAATCTTTCCCAATAAAAACAAAATCCAATTACACGCTGGTATCACATTCAATTTCCTTTCTTATTTTCACAAACTGCCATGACTAGAGAAATCCCCACTAGCTAATTGTTCAACCCTTTCAGAGACCTAGAATTTTTGTCATTGTAATTGAAACTCTAAAATTAATAATGATTAAATTTATATAAATCTCTTGTATTGCAAACTGCACCCATCCATGACACTGAGGAGTCAGAATGAGAGTTACATTTTTCAGAATTCCTAGCCTGTGACTGGCTCTTCTGGCTACAGTATGGCTGATCTTGTTCAGTGTCAGATCAATGGTGGCCCCGGAAGGGAATTCAGCTATAGCAATGCCAGTGACTTTCTGAAGTGGATGGGTGCATTTGTTTGATTCTGACTTGTTGAACAAATGGTCATGGTCTGGCACTTGTGTGAGTTAGTGTTGCTTGCCACTAATCAGCCCAAGCTTGGATGCAGTACATTATGGCCATGAACTGCTTCATTACCTGAAAAGTTGTGAATGGTGTTGAAAATTATGCAGTTCTGAGCAAAATTCTCACTTCTGGTCTTAGTTGAGAAGGACGGCAATTTGTGAAGCAGCTGAAGATGTTTGAGTCTCAGACTTTATCCTGAAGACAAAGTTGCACCCTAGCAATGAAATGATTTTTTTCTTCTTGTGATATGAGCACCTGTTGGTTTGAATTAACAGCAGACTGTGTAATCATACCCTTCCATTATAAAAATGCGATGTGTCTCTGCTTCCAGCAAAATCTGCAACTTTGTGAAATGCAAGCTGCAAAATTTAGGCAAAAATTCTATCTGTTAGCTTACCTAATCACTAGAAGCTAGTCCCAGGTTGGTGATCTAGCAGACCAGTATGCACACTGACTGTATATTCTTAATGTTTACAACAAACAAAAAGTGTAAAGAACATTTGGATATTAAATTAAGCACAGGGAATGCTGGCAAGAATCAGCACTTCTAGCAGCATCTGTAGAAACAGAAATAGTTCATGTTTCAAATCTGGTATGACTCTTCAGTTCGATTTTACTTTTCTCCATCATGCATATTGTCTGACAGAGATTCCATCCTTTACTTATCTGGTGCTATGGGGATCTGAACTTTGTACGGTGTGGTTTATCTGCACTTATGATCTCCATGTGTAAAACTATTGTTTTCAAATCTTTTTGTAGTGTATAAACACTGAAAAATTCACAACAAACTCACTTTCATATTTAACGTTAGGACCTAGTTTATGTCAGCTGGTTGTCATATTTTCTGTTTAGTGGACACACAACACAGCTGTACATTTCATTGTGACTGACTATTCTAATCAAATTAATTTTCTACATTATTGCAAATGAGATTTACAAACTTACCCAAATATTGCCTTCATAAAGCCATAATATCCTAAGATGTAGGAGCAGAAGTAGACTATTCGGTCCAGCAAGTCTGCTCCACTATCCATTGAGATCATAGCTGATCTGATAATTCTCAACTCCACTTTCCTACCCTATTCCCATAACTATTGATTCACTTCCTAATTACAAATCTGTCTATCTCAGACTTGAATATGCTTAATGACCCAGCCTAAGCATACTGCTACACTAAAGAATTCTCTCAATCCACTACCCTTAGAAGAAATACTTCCTCATCTCTGTCTTAAATGGATGACACCTTACTCTCAGGTTATGCTCCTTGGCCCTAGATTCTTCCACAAAGGGAAACACCTTCACTATATCTAATCTGTCAAGCTTTCTAAGGATCTTGTTTGGTTCAATAAGGTCTTATTTCATTCTCCTAAATTCCATTCAGTACTTATCCAACCTACTGAATCTTTCCCTATTAAGAAAATCATTCCAAATGTAAGAACAACACATCTTCTGGACTTCCTCCAATGCCAATATATCTTTCCTTAGATAAGAGGACCAACCTTTTCACCACATTTATGGTATGGTGTGACTAATGCCTTAAACAGCTTTAGCAAAACCTCCCTATTTTTATATTTCATTTTCTTTTGAAATACAGACAATCAGTCTCTATTACCAACTGAACTTGTTTGCTAGCTGTGTGGCTTGTGCATTAAAATGTCTTCAAATTTGTGTACTTAAGATTTCTGCAGTTTTTCCCCATTTTAATTAATATTCCTATTTCCTAGTCCACCTGCCAAAGTGCATAACCTCAAATTTTCACATGTTGTATTCTATAAGCTAAGTTTTGCCCACTCATGTCTATATCTCCTATTGTGTCATCCTATTTGCCTTCCCACCTATTTCCATGTCATCCAAAACTTGGCAATACTACATCTACTTCCATCATCCAAATTCATTAATAATGTTGTAACATTACGACCCCTAATCCTGAAGTCCTCTACTAGTTAGTTATAGGTTGCCATTCTGAAAATGCTCCCTTCATCCCCTATCCCTATATTCTATTCATTGCATAATGTTCTAGTCATGCCACCCCCAATATCATAAGCTCTTAAGTAGCCATACAGGTGGTACCTCATCACATGCCCTTGGGAAATTTAAATATGTTACATCTTCTGGTTCTCCTTATCAATCATATTTGTTACGACGACAGAATTCTAATAAATCCGTAAGGCTGAATTTTCCTCCATCAAGAGGATTGTAAAGGAGGTCTTGCTGAAAGAGGCTTTGTGTGGTGACTAGTTTGATACCCAGAGCGGGACAGGAATCTGATACTCTATTTATAAATGTTCTGCTACTACATCCTTTATAACAGACTCTATATCTCAATTACAGAAGATTAAGTTAATTGGCCTATATTCTTTATTGAAGGTGTTACATAAGCAATTTTCTAATCCTCTAGGACTTTTTAAAAATTCATTCACAGAATGTGGGTATCCCTTGTTGGACTAGCATCTATTGATATTGCTCAGTTGTTCTTGAACTCTCGAACAGAATGCTAAGTTCTACTATATTATGGTCACCATTCCTTCGATTATTTGCTTTGGTATCATTTGCTAAACTTGCTTCATTACACTTTATACTTTAAAATAGCCTGATCCCTAAGTAGGATCTGCAACATATTGTCTCCAGAAGTTGTCCTAACTACTTTCTGATGACTACCCTGTTCTTTCCATCAGTGTGAAGGTTAAAGTCACCCATAATTAATGTTTGAAAGTCTAATTGTTGTAATGGCCACATTATCTCATGATTTATTGTCCATTCCAGGAAACCTGAAGACTATTCTCAGAAATGTCATGTTCCCCTTGTCATTTCTTCCCTCCAGCCATTTGGATTATACATCCAATTCACTATAATTTATTACTATTGTACTTTTTCATAGAATCCCTACATTGTGGAAGGAGGCATTCAGTCTATCAAGTCCACACTGACCTTCTGAAGAGCATCCCACCGGAGTCACCCCTGTGTTCCCCATGGTTAACCCCACCTAGCCTGCACACTATGGTCAATTTAGCATGGTCAATCCACCTAATCTGCACATCTTTGGAATGTGGGAGGAAACCGAACCAGCAGAAACCCTAGCAAACATGGGGAGAATGTGCAAACTCCACACAGGCTGACCTGAGGCTGGAATCAAACATTGTTCTACTTTAAGTTAACAAGATCACCCCGTCAGCCTCGCTTCCTGTCTATTCTTTTGAAAAGTCTTAGATCTCTGAATGTTTAGTTCCTAACTTTGATCTCATTGAAACAAAGTTTATAAGATCATGCCTGTCTATTCATGCTGTTAATTCAGTTATTTGGTGAAGAGTCATTAATTTTTTTTATTTCCCTTTTGACCCTATTTGCTGATGTAATCTTATGCTTGTAGACTCTGTCTCTTCCTTTCCCACTCTGGATATCATCAAACTAGTCATCATGCAAAGCCACCATATACTCCTTCAGTTTTTCAGCAAGAGTTCCTTTCCAATCCTAGCAATGTTGTTCATGTCAACATGAATATGGACACCTGAATTCCAGCCCAAAGGAGCTGTTCTTAGTCTGTGCAAAAATAGAACGAGTATTTTGCATACGTTGAGCTATCTGTGAGGAAGAAAAACAACAATGAAATTTATTGCTCAAAATGAATGTGATAATATAAAATCCATTTGACTGCATTAAGCCACTGGATTCTTTTTTAAAAAAAGGGAAGTTAAATTCAAATAAACAATTCACTGTTTTAAAAACCTTGATTCAGTGCAAAAGATGGCCAGCATGGTGTTGCATACAATTTAAGGGAAAAAAAAATCATCGGCTCTTCTCAAAGTGAAGGTATTAATGGTTTCCGTTCCATACTAATACAGTTAATTAGGCTGAAGGACATTCATCAACAAATCCCCGTTTGTTTTGAATTGGTTTTTGTGTTCACTGGAACCAGACTGTTTTAAGCTACAGTGTTATGAGCGGATTAGGAAACTGCCATTATTTTAATTCCACCCCTTTTTTTTCCATTCTTTCTGTCTACAGTTTTAAACCCTGTGCCACAGTTCTTATCTGAAGATTACCAGTTGATGTCATTCAATACCTGGTGTCTGATTGCAAAATCCTTTGTAAATTTTTCCAATAACAGTTTATCTGCTGTTTACTATGGACCAACTTAATGTAATTTTGGTCTGTCTCAGTGCAGCTCCTTGCGAGCAAGGACACAAAGGTCAATATTGCCTTAGAGCTGCTGTAAATTCTGGAACACACTCTGATTACAGATGAGATTACTTTTTTTTGTCCAAGGGTGCTACTCTGTAGTATTTTGTGGGAATTCATCTGCTTTGGTGGTCATTTGGTTCCTAGCTGTTGGATGACGTTTTCAACCTCCTGAAGACTAGAGCAGTGTTGTGGAATGTGGCAGAGAGAACTTTATATTGGAGACTATTTTCACTTGATTCTTAGTACAAGTGCTAACTGTGTCTGTTGTTGAGTTCAGTCTTGTCTTGGCTCTATAAGATATGTCCTTGGTTTGATTTAATTTATTTGATTTGATTTATTTCATGTGTACCTAATTATAGTGAAACGTTTTGCTTGCAATACAGGCAGATCATAACCTACAAAGATCATAGAATGATTGAACAGAACAAGGAGTGCAAAGTTACAGCTGCCAAGAAGTTACATGAAAATAAAGATCATGATTAGATTTTACATTTGAGAGGGCTGTTTAGAGGGGAAGAAGCTGTGCTTGAACCCGCTTGGTATTTGTGTTTAAGCTTTTGTATCTTCTGCCTGATGGGGGAAAAAAAATCGAAAGACATTATAACCAGAATGAGGGGGATCTTTGGCTGCCTTTCCAAGGCAGTGAGAAGTGAAGATGGAGTCAATGGATGGAAGGTTGACTCAAGTGATGGACTGGGCTGCATTTACCATTCTGGAGTTTCTCATGATCCTGGGCAGAGCAGTTGCTGTCCAAAGCCATGATGCGTTCAGGTAGAATACTCATATGGTGCGTCTGTAAAAGTTAGTCCTTATGGGTATGTCAAATGTTAGTAGCCTCCTGAGGGAAAAGAAGATGTGCTGCCTTGACCATTGCATCAGCATGAGTGGTTCACATTGTTAGGAACCTAATTCTCCGCCTCAGCTTCATTGGTGGAGATAGGGGCGTGCCCTCCTTGCTTCCCGAAATTGATGATCACTCTTTAGTTTTGCTGACATTGAGGGAGAGTTTGTTGTCTTTACACCACACAACCAAGCACTCTACCTCTTTCCTGTATTCATTGTTGGATATCCAGTCTACAACAGTGATGTCATTGAACTTGTAGATGGAGTTCAGGTGGTATTTGGCCACACAACCATGTGTACAGCAAGGAAGTGCATGCATCATCACGAGGTGCCGGTGTTGAGGATTATCGTGGAGGACTTGGGCAGTACTTGGTCTTGACTGCACTGAAGAAGCTATACATACCGTGGTTGTTGAACTGCTGGATTTCCTATGCTCTTTCTGCTGTCTGTTCTTTAACTCACAGGATTTCTTTTTGTTGGACCTTGACCTTCATTTGCCTGTAGATCTGCTGTCTGAATTTTCATCGTGTTCCAATTTAGAAATACATTGCGTTTGCAATTTAGTAGCCCCTGGATCTCCTCGGCATTCTCATGATATTTCCTGTTGGAGAAACTGTGCTATTTATGGTGGATTTGAGGGTAATTTGGACACCATGGACATTGCTGTTCCTGTTCATTCAGGCTAGGTTTACTGGGAGTCCATGACTCAGACATTCGATGAATTCCTTGTGGAATAACAGACGGTCAACAAGTCTACTTTTTAGAATGAAATCAAATCCGTAAAGTTGGTGTTCCTCTTCTGATTTACCTTTCCAGAGAAGAAATATCTAGTACCTTGTTCTTTGAGCTGACCTTCTGCACACATTGTCTGTTTTAGAGCAACAAAGTCCGTGCCATGGTGCTAGAGTTGGTGGACTATGATATCAGCGTGACATTCAGATCTGTTGCTGAGACTGTTCGTGAGGATCCTGATTTTTTTTCTAGATTGCAAACTGAGAACGGAGGGGTGGAAGCCCTGTACTTAGGTTTGTTTTTAACATACTAATTACCACACAACATGCGGTCCTTAGCCCAAAGTCAGAGATAGCCAAGACAAGCTCTGTTATGCAAATAGACAAATGCGCATACATTGCTGCCCCACCTGCTGTCTGAGGAGCCCACAGTCTTGCTTGGCTCTGAAGATATCAATCAACTTTTAAGTTCAATGAGATGTATTGATGCTGAGAGTAGGCTGCGTGTTTCACAGTAGACATCCTGTCTTCCCCTATGTTGAAGCCACTTTTACTTCTCGTCAAAATTCAAGCCCGAAGCCTCCTTTCTCTTGCTGCTTTTTAACTGGCTGAGTCTGCCTCACTCCCTACTGCTCCTGACTCTAAAACATCTCTTCCCCTCCCTACTTGCTGAGAGGTTTTAAGTTACTTTTGTAAGAGGGGTAGGATGGCATTCTTGATAAAATGCTTCAAAAGTCTCCATGTTGGAAGGATGAAATGTAATGCAACAATCAATGAGTACAAGCTGGGAAATGAAACTAAGAATAAGCATTCCTACTGCTGTTCTCCCTGCATCTTAAAGAGGAAAAAAAATCTGTTAATAACTGTTTTTAGAATCTCAAAGAACATAAAATGCTGGAAGTGAATGGCATGTAATATAGAAACATTGTGGATGTTTTTGTATATAAGACTGAGTTCATTCATTTTAAGATGTAACTTTAACACTACTTATTTTACCTAATACAATTAGCTTTTTTGTTATACATCAGATGTTGTAATTATCTTGATGCTGAATTGATTATTATGTTTGTGTATTCCTCATTTTATTTTCTCCTCTTTCTCAACAGTCTCCCCGGGTGAAAGAGTCTACACAGGGTCCAGATGTGAGTTAAAAGTATTTTTTTTAACGTGTCATTAGGGTGTGGATAATTTTGGCACGAGTGTGTTTATTTTGCATCACTAGCTGAAAATATGGTAACGAGCCGTTTGGATCTGATGCCACCTTTTGTGGTGTTATGTTCTCATAATGGTGTTGGGAGGATATCAGAAAAACCTAATCACTGATAATATGTCACTTTGAAAAGAATTTGGAAATGATGGTATCCTCACAATGTTTCTACTTTTGTCTTTCTTTGTGGCAGGTGATAGAGGGTTTAGGAAATGTTCTGTAAAAGTAAACTTCGTGAATTGCAGTTCACAGGTTTGGCTGAGAAAGTCATTTAAATTACATTTTTAGTATCTATTAATGTTTATTATTTAAAAGGAATTATTTGAAAAGTGGTTGACTTTTTTCAAGATGTGCTATTTAAGTGTATTAATAGAGATCTTTTTTGGGAAAAAAATTCTTGGGGGAGGTGGGAGGTGCAGTGAAGGTGACATACTCATTGTCTAGTTTACAAAAAAGCGATTAAGTTTTTCAAGTGTACTCTGTTCTAAGCCTTCATATGCAACCTTCCTCCAGATTAAATAATACTGTTTTCTCTCCGTTCTGATTCCTCTTCTCAGCAAGTAGATGACCGGGTAGTTGCTGCTGTGAAAGCATATTAGCAGTCCATTATACTGTGGTGTATAATCATTGATCTCAGCAATTTCTTCCAATGTTGTAAAACCTCCATTTAAAGTTGTGTTGATTTCATTTAACTCCATTTAAAGTTTGAAACCAGGATCAAATGTTAGAGTTTACATCAACTTTATGCATTTATGTTTGCAATGTTGCTATATCAGTAACGTGGGAGATATTAAGCTCAAGCTTCTTAGTTTTACCACGAGACTGTGCCTCGACTACTGTTTTTGGTCACCTGTGCTAATTGAGCCAGTAAGAGAAGTGGTTTGGAAAAATATCAGAGCTGATCTCAAGAGTCTGATGGTTGCTTTATGGGGACATATTATAGATATTTTGGCATTTTTTTTGTCAGGACAACATTGCAGTGATCTAATGAAAGTATACAGGAGGGAAGTTGTAAAAGAATAAATTAAATTGTAGGAGAAGGTGAAAAGCATGGATTGAAAGTAATTATGAAGAAAAGAATGTAGTCTGTTCCTTGCAATAATCAATATGTGAAATGGAGCAAAAGAATTAAGTGGCAGTGGATCTAGCAGTGATGAATAGATGAGACATCCTTACTTTTTTTTATAGATGTTCCAAGTTAGACAATGGCATTTTTCCTCCAAATTGATTTTTTTTCCAAGGTAGTGATTCCATGTTACTGGAATACTGAAACAAAGAACCAAAGAATGGTTGATGTTCATAGCCACTACCTGAGAATGGGTGATAAACATTTACACTGAACAATTAACAACAAATGGTAGAGATCACAGGTCAAACGACATCCAGTGTTCTACTCAGCACTTTAGATTAGATTACTTACAGTGTGGAAACAGGCCCTTCGGCCCAACAAGTCCACACCGACCCGCCGAAGCGCAACCCACCCATACCCCTGCATATACCCCTTACCTAACACTACGGGGAATTTAGCATGGCCAATTCACCTGACCCGCACATCTTTGGACTGTGGGAGGAAACCGGAGCACCCGGTGGAAACCCACGCAGACACGGGGAGAACGTGCAAACTCCACACAGTCAGTCGCCTGAAGTGGGAATTGAACCCAGGTCCCTGGCGCTGTGAGGCAGCAGTGCTAACCACTGTGCCACCGTGCCGCCCTTTAGAAAGAGGAGAAACTGTTTGAGGGGCCCATTTATCAATGCAGTAACAATGATAGCTAATTGTTCAAACTTCAGCTCTGAAGAGCCATCTGGACTCAACATTAGCTTGCTCTCCCCATGGATGCTGTTTGACCTGCTGTGACCTCTAGCATTTGTTGCTAACTGGTTTAGTGGCTGTGTTTATGTGTCGTAATAGAGCGTTCAGATAGTATTGTTCTGATAATAATAGGAGAGCAATGACTAGGACACAGGGAGGAGAAGTCTTGTACGTGTACAACTACTAGGTGTCTCAAAGTGCTTCGTAGCCAATACAGTACTTTCTGGGGTGTAGTCACTGTTGTCATGGAAGAAATGCAGCAGTCAACATACACACAGCAAACTCCCTAAATAGCTGTGAGAATGACTAGATAATTTCCTCTTGTTAATTGAGAAATAAGTATTGGCTAGGATGCTAGGGATATTTTCATTGCAGATCAGTAGCTTTTTTTATTCATTCACATGATGTGGCTTCACTAAATGCTTGCGCAGCTGTAGCTCATCTGTAGTTACCCTCTAGTAGGGAGTGCACAACTGTTTGCTTGAACAGCTGTTTGCTGTTTACAGTTGATTTGCTGTGTAGGTAGACTGACAAAGTAATTAAGGTTGGTTTTCCAAGATTTTTGACCCAGTGACATGGAAATAGATTGCCACTCTTTCAAAGTCTAGATGGTCAGTAGTTTGGAGGGGAACTTGTAGATGATGGTGCCATTTTATATGCCAAGCAAGCAGATGAAGTGTCGTAGAAACCAGACTAGGACATTCAACCAGTCAAACCTGGCCACTGATCAGTAATCGTGGTTGATTGGACCACATGGTTCAATGCCGTTCTATCCCCATAACCTTGTTTACACTGATAATCTGAAGTCTAGTAACCATACTCGAAGGCTGAACTTCTGCAGCCTTCTGTAGTAGAGATTCCAAAGGTTCACAATGTTTTGAGTAAAAATAATTTCTCTTCATCAGACCCAGTTGGCAATCCCCTTATTTTTAAATTCTGCAATTAGACAAAACATCTTGTCTGCATCTACCCTATGTGTCCCTTTAAATGTCATGTAACTTTGTTAGATCACACTCATCTTCAGAGTGCTCCTGAATATAGACCCAATTTTCCCAATGTCTCTCCAGAAGACAGTTTTGCTATCCTGGAACTAGTCTGCTGAACTTTTATTGCTTTCTCTTTTTGACAATAATATCTTACCTTTTAATGAGACCAAAACTGCTCACATTACTCCAGGTGCAATTACAGAATCATAGAGTTGCACTGCATGGAAACAAACTCTTCAGTCCAATTCATCAATACTGACTAGGTATCCTAAATTTATCTAGCCCCATTTAACAGCATTTGGCCCATATCCCTCTTAAATCCTTCCTCTTCATGTACCCATCCAGATGTCTTTTAAATGTTGTAATTGTACCAGCCTCCTCCACTTCCTCTGGCAGCGCATTCCATACACTCACCACTCTCTGCATGAAAAGTTGCCTCTTATGTCCCTTTTATATCTTTCCCCTCTCACTTTAAACCTATGTCCTCCTAGTTTTGGACTCCTATACCCTGAGGGAAAGACCTTGACTATTTTCCTTTATCCATACCCCTCATGATTTTATAAACCTCTGTAAGGTCAACCCCTCAGCCTCCGATGCTCCAGGAAAAAATAACCATAGCCTATTCAGCCTCTCCCTAAAGCTCAAATCCTCCAATTTTAGCAACACCTTTGTAAATCTTTTCTAAACCCTTAAGTTTCACAAGAACTTTGCTATAGTAGGGAGCCCTGAACTGAAAAAAGTGCCTAAATATCCTGTACAGCTGCAACATATCCATCTCCTATTCTCAATGCACTGACCAATGAAGGCAAGGGTGTCAAATACCATCTTCACCATCCTGTCTACCTAACCAAGCTCTTACACAATTGAAGCAAGGCTGTCTTCTTCTGTACTGAAATCCTCTTGCAATAAAAGCTATTAGGCTTCCTAAAGTTTGCTGTGCCTGCATGCCCTGAAGACGGGCTTATGCCCGAAATGTCGATTCTCCTGCTCCTCGGATGCTGCCTGGCCTGCTGTGCTTTTCCAGCACCACACTTTTCAACTCTGGTCTCCAGCATCTGCAGTCCTCACTTTTTCCCTTTGTGCCTGCATGTTAGCCTTCAGTGATTTTTCAACAAGGAAATCTAGATCCCTTTTGTATGTCTATATTTTCAGATATCTTAGCAGTTAGGCAACACAGAGTATTTCTCATCAAAGTGGATGACACTCAATTTTCCATGTTATTTTCCATCTACCATATTCTTGCCTTTTCTCTAAGCCTGTCCAAATCCTGCCAGTGCTGCTTTATACCTTCCATGTAAGACATTTTCGATTAACTTTATATCATCTGCAAATTTATCAGTGCTAGCTTTGATCTCCAACTCCAAATTATTGGTATATGCTGTGAACAGCTAGTGCCTCAAGTGCTGATGCTTGCAGTGCACTACTAGTCATAATTGTCAATACAAGAATGAGTGGTTTCTGTCTGTCAGCCATCATTAATCCATGCCAGTACATTACCTCCTATCCCATGTGTTTTTATTTTTTTAACCAGCCTCCTGAGAGGACTTTTTGAAAATCGAAGTGCACTACATCTATCACCCCTCATTTATCAACTAACATCTTCAAAAATTCCAAGTTTCTGCTGACTATGCTGATCAGATCATAATTAACCAGCTGTCAATTTATCCCACCATTTATAGCTTCTAGTATTTTTCTACTACTGATTTAAGACTAGCAGGTCTGTAGTTCCCTCCGTTTTAACATCTCATCCAAAAAATAGCAACTCCAACAATGTAGTAACTCCTCAGTACTGTCCTGGAATGTCAGTGATGATTTTTGTGCTGAATAGAGTTACCCTATAAAATAAATACTAGAACTGTTGTAAAATAATCAAAATTACCAAACTGTAAACTTCTAGAGTCTCACCATTTTTTTTGAAGAACCAATATTCATGATGAGGTACATTTCTTGTGAAGGGCTTCTGCCTGAAGCGTCAATTCTCTGGCTCCTTGGATGCTGCCTGTCCTGCTGTGCTTTTTCAGCACCACACCCTCGACTCTGATCTCCTCAGATGCTGCCTGGCCTGCTGTGTTTTCCAGCACCACGTTTTTCAACTCTGATCTCCAGCATCTGCAGTCCTCATTTTCTCCAGATAGATGACACCATATAGAATGGTTCATCATTGCCTGGTACACTCTTGCAGCTTGCTTGTACTTGTAAATTCACTTGTTTGGTGAAAGAAGTTAGAGGCAAGATATTTTTCAAGCCATATCACCCCAGTGCATCCACAAAGGAACTTTTAGTACTGTATTTTGAAGGTAACAAGCAATGGAATGCAGTCCAGATTCAGCCTAGGATTCTGAAATCAAGAATGGTCATGATAATGAGCCGAATATCCCCTCCACCTTCCCCGTCTGTTGCAAAGACCCACACTTCCTGAACCCTACTTAAACACAGCATAATGTTCTGTTGTTCAAAGTACTAATGCATAATTAGTATTAGAAAATTCTTCAGCATGCAGCTGAGTCATTAGCAGATAGTGAGGTAATTTGGGGGTTGGGATGTGGCAGTACTGGGTATGAATAAAGAATCCCACAGACCACCTCCAAGTTCCAGGTCTGTGTTGCTGATTATCAAGGACTATTTCTCAAATATGTGGCATAGATTTCTGATTGGGATTAAGAAGCAAAGAACTGCAAAACCAGTAGCCAGTGCTGCAAATGGTGGAGAAGGAAAGGTTCAGAGAATGAACACTGGCTAAATGGTGGATTTGGTCTCTAGCCAGCTCTCAGTGCAGAAGAAGAAAGTTAAATATTTGTGCTAATGGGGTAACCATCATAAGCCGCCTTCCCTGCTATTCTCCAACTAATGAATACAGTAACTGGAACTTTATCGCAAAGATTGAGACCCAACTTTTAGTTTTCTGTGCTGATTGCCACATATCTCTCCCAAGATTCTACACCGGCTGGGGTTCTGAACTTGAATTCTTTTTCTCTAGTTTCTCTCCTGTCTCTCGTTATTTGCCTTCTAACTGATCCTATTCTTGAACCTGTCTTATTGCTCTGTTGACCAAATTCTCATTAAAGTACTCCCTGCCTACCCTTCCTTTGTAGCTTTCATGCTAGCTGCCATTGGAAATTATTCTTTTATGCCTTTTTTTATGTTCAATCACCATTTATTGACCACCTGTAACTAAACTCAAGGTGGTGCTGATTGGTGCCTGAAATACGGGGTAGACCATTTAGGACAGATGAGGAGAAACTTCACCCAGTGTGGAATGCTCTGCCCCAGAGGGCAGTGGAGGCCCAGTCTCTGGATTCATTGAAGAAAGAGTTGGATAGAGCTCTCAAGGATAGTGGTATCAAGGGTTATGGAGATAACCCTTGACTTGACTTGACAGACCATTTCAAAATCCACCACATGACTGTGGGTCACGAGTCATGTTTAGACCTGACCAGTTAAAGATGACAGATTTCCTCCCCATGGGACATTCAAATTGTTTTTGTTTCACAACACTACAGTATTTTCATGACCATCATTATTTAAACTAGTGTTGTAGACCAGATTATTTATAATTATTTAAATTCCCCAGTATTGTGGAAATTAAACTGTCCTGGATCACTAGTCTAGTAGCACAATCACTACATTTATCGGTCATCGAATCATGTTCTCATGTATTGATTTTCTAATTCAAAATTTTTATTATTCTCTTGCAAGAACATATCATTAACTAATTTAATGTCCCCATTCATAACTTTCCGTTATCTCCATTTTGAATATTGTCACTGTACAGATCCAAGATTATCTTGCAATGCCACGCTTGAATATTTCCAATCATGTTCCCATCCCTGCTATGATATAAACAGCCCTGTGTGAAGTCACACATTATATCTTCTAACTGTGACCACAATGGAGGATGTCTCTTGACTTTCATCAAATTTTTTTCCACACTTTTTTATGGGTAAAAAATGAGGTCCGCAGATGCTGGAGATCACAGCTGAAAATGTGTTGCTGGTTAAAGCACAGCAGGTTAGGCAGCATCCAAGGAATAGGAAATTCGACGTTTCAGACATAAGCCCTTCATCATTCCTGATGAAGGGCTTATGCCCGAAACGTCGAATTTCCTATTCCTTGGATGCTGCCTAACCTGCTGTGCTTTAACCAGCAACACATTTTCAGCACACCTTTTTTATGGCCAATTACACTGTTTATCTACAATGTCTGTTCAGTTAACTTGGTGGGCCTGCTTTCATTAGGCTGCACCCTTACATAACCAGCCATGGTTGTGACATGCCAGTCTAAATCGTTACTGATAAAGTCAACTAGGATCTAATTGCCCATGGTGTTCAGGGATGTGTAGGTCAGGTGTAAACATAGGATAATAGGGTAGGGGAATGGGTCTGGATGGGTTACTCTTTGGAGGGTCGGAGTGGACTCGTTGAATCGAAGGGCCTGTTTCCACACTGTGTAGGGATTCTATGATCTTGGTGGTATCATATGAAAATTGTCATAGTACAAGTGGACCATGATATTAATGAATTCTGTTTCACCGCAATCTCTGATCCCCATGCTGCTGTTGCTTGACCAAGTGTCAGATGAAGTGCAGTTTCCTCCGGTAGTCATTGACTAGAGTTATTTGTGAGTTTTGAGAAGTTTTGAAGCTCAGGTTGAGGTTCTGGATGTAGGGTTGCTCGCTGAGCTGGAAGGTTCATTTTCAGACGTTTCGTCACCATACAATAGACAATAGGTGCAAGCCATTCTGCCCTTCAAGCCTGCACCACCATTCAATATGATCATGGCTGATCATCCTTAATCAGTATCCTATTCCTGCCTCATCTCCATAACCCTTGAATTCACTATCCTTGAGAGCTCTATCCAACTCTTTCTTAAATGAATCCAGAGACTGGGCCTCCACTGCCCTCTGGGGCAGAGAGCATTCCACATAGCCACCACACTCTGGGTGAAGATGTTTCTCCTCACCTCTGTCCTAAATGGTCTACCCAGTATTTTTAAGCTGTGAGCTCTGGTTCGGCACTCGCCCATCAGCGGAAACATGTTTCCTGCCTCCAGAGTGTCCAATCCTTTAATAATCTTATGTCTCCATCAGATCCCCTCTGTCTTCTAAACTCAAGCGTATACAAGCCCAGTCGCTCCAGTCTTTCAGCATAAGGTAGTCCTGCCATTCCAGGAATTGACCTCGTGAACCTACGCTGCATTCCCTCAATAGCCAGAATGTCTTTCCTCAAATTTGGAGACCAGAACTGCACACAGTACTCCAGGTGTGGTCTCACCAGGGCCCTGTACAGCTGCAGAAGAACTTAGGTAATATCTTCAGTGAGCCTCCAGACAAAGCACTGCTGATGTTTCCTGCTTTCTATAATATGTTTAGTTTTCCTTGGGGTGGTGGCGTCATTTTCTGTTCATTTTCTCGGGGTGGTAAATGGGGTCCAAGTCAATGTGTTTGCTGATAGAATTCTGGTTGGAATGTCATGCTTCTAGGAATTCTCGTGTGTCTTTGTTTGGCTTGTCCTAGGATGGATGTGTTGGCCCAGTCGAAGTGGTGTCTGTCCTTATCTGTATGTAAAGATACTAGTGAGAGAGGGTCATTTCATTTTGTGTCTAGTTGTTGATCATGTACCTAGTGGCTAGTTTTCTGCCTGTTTTGTCCAATCTAGTTTATTACAGTTCTTGCACAGTATTTTGTAAACAACAAACTGCCATTCCTAAATATCACAGTAGAGTGATCAGCCAATGTGGAATTTCAAACCAGCGTCTACTGGAAAACAACACACGTGAACCAAATATTGAACTACAGAAGCAATCATCCCAACGTCCACAAACAAAGCTGCATCAGAACATTATTTCAATGAGCCACCACATACTGCAGCACACAGGTACTACGCAGAGCAGAGGCAAATCACCTATACTCTGTATTCAAAAAGAATGGGTACCCAATGAACACAGTTTGCCGATTTCTCAGCAACAAACCCAAGCAAGCAGACAAAATGCATCCAGAAATCCTAACCACACTCCCCTGTATCAAAGACATCTCCAAAATGACTGCCAGATTAATCAGACCCCTTGGCATCATGGTAGCCCACAAACCCACCAACACAGTAAAACAGCTGCTAATGAGCCTATACAGACAACAAGCAAAACTAATGTCATTTACAAAATACCGTGCAAGAACTGTAACAAACACTACATTGGACAAACAGGCAGAAAACTAGCCACCAGGACACATGAACATCAACTAGCCACAAACCAAAATGACCCTCTCTCACTAATGTCCTTACATACAGATGAGGAAGGACACCACTTCGACTGGGACAACACATCCATCCTAAGACAAGTCAAACAGAGACACATGAGAATTCCTAGAAGCATGGCATTCCAACCGGAACTCTATCAGCAAACACATTTACTTGGACCCCATTTACTACTCCCTGAAAAAAAAACAGGAAATGACATCACTAAACTAAGGAAACCCAAACACACAGAGGAACCTTGATTATCCGAATGAGATGGGCAGACACCATTTCGTTCAGATAATTGATTATCTGGTTAATTGATTTTCCTCTGGGGGTTTCTGTGAAGTCTGCTCAGGAAAGTAGGCAAAAGCGCACTGTGTGCAAGACCCTGCCCCCACCCTGTCAACACTGCCTCCCCACTTCCCCCCCCCCCCCCCCCCCCCCCCCCACCCCATTTGTCCAGTCCACCTCCATCCAGCATCTGACCCCTGTCAATGCCCCTGCCCATCCACCAGTGCCCCTGCTCCCACGCCGGGGTAGCCAGACTGGACACCAACTGTAAGACTGCTGCTGCCTTTGTGGGGCACGTCTCCAAATAGAGCGCACGCATGCAACTTTTTACTGCAAATTTTTGACAGGTTTCACCTACAGGACAATGTTGGAAATATTATCTGGGGAAGAGGAAAGTAGTTTAGGATACACCCCTGTGTAGAGCACCAGGGAAAGTGTGTCGGGGGGATAGCGAGGAAGGGCAGGAGGTCAGTTATTTGGAGACGGTGCCTGGACTGTCCAGGACATTTCTCAGCAGCATTCTTTGTGAGCCATGTTTGTTTTTAATCATTGTATCTGTAATTAAAAGACGTGATCAGAACTGAAACAGATCTTTGATTTAATGTTTCTATCGGGACCTTGAGATCAACTTCAGATAATCCGGTTTACGGATAATTGATATTCGGATAATCGAGGTTCTTCTGTAAATAGAAAGCAGGAATCATCAGCAGTGCTTCATCCGGATGCTCATTGAAGATGTTCCCTAATATGTTGACAAAACATCTGAAAATGAACTTTCCAGCTCAGCGAGCAAACCTACATCCAGAACTATTTATTTACTTCACCCTTCACTACAAATCCTTGTTGTAAGTTACATCCCTAAACAGCCACTTATGCAACCCCTCGATCTCCTAACTGGTAGCTGTGCCTTCGCTGATTTGGATTTTCTCCTTGAACTTTCTTGCTTCTCCTGCATTTCTTCCATTAAAGCTTCCATAAACACTCTGACTGCCTGTTTGGTCAATTTTAATGTGTCCCCTTTTGTCTGTATAAAGCTTTGTATAATTTTATGCAATTCTTTGAGATGATTTAGTGATTTTTCACTTTAAATTGTTGGACAAATTCATTGATAGCATGAAAGATCCCATTGCAGATCTGGACTTTTTTGATGGTTGCAAGTTATTGCGTAGTTTGTAACTTGACTACTGCAATTTTTTATAAAAAGCCACATTGATTGGAAATTTGTCATTTTTGTGTGATAACCAATCACACACGTATGTGTACTTCAGAGAATTTTATAGGTATTTCTGTTTCCAAATCCTCAAGCAACAATTTGCTATCAGCAGAAAACCCTGTCTTCCCAGAATTTGCCAAAGAGCAGTCTTTCGAACCAAAGAGATGGCTATAAACCACGCTCGATCAGAATGGTGTTGAAAGAAGCTGTTTAGAGTTCAGCTAATTATGCGTTTGATACCTGTTATTCATGAAGCTTATTAACATACTAAATTCAGCATAATAGCATTTCTAAGCAGTCTATAATCATTGTTTAAGTCAGGGGCTATTTGATATTTTGAAGTGCTGAAATTTGTATTGTGTGTAAGGTGACTTTGACTGCCTCTTATGAAAGGTTAAATACTGTAGATCATGGCAGTGAGAAATAAAAACCAAAATTTTGGAAATACTCAATTGGTCAGACAGTATCTGTGCCAAGTAGAGTCATTGTTTTATGATGACCCTTCATCAGAACTGAGGAAAGATAGAAATGTAATGGGCTTGAACAAGTGAAACGGGAATGATAGGGAAGGTCTGCGATGAGGTGCAGTCAGTTCACGAAAGAATTGAGGTTTTATAGAGCATGTAAACAAGTTTTGAGAATTGTACCAGAGGTGAAGAACTTCAGTTACTTGAAGATGCTGGGGTTGTTCTCCCTAAAATGTAGTAGTATGATTCATAGAGGTGTTGAAAGTCATAACTATTTTAGATGGAAGGAGAAATTGTTCTCTGTTCAGTAACTAGAGATTGAACTTGATAGGCATTAAAGCCAAAAATGTCCACAAGTTGAATTTTAGTAACCTGAAATAATGGTGAAAGCAGATTCGGTAGTAATGTCGAAACAAATTGAATTAATACATTATTGAAAAAAATGTTCTGTGAAAATTAGAGAGAATTGTGGTTAATTAGAGCCAGGATAGAATGATAGAGTTAATGACGACCGTTTCTCTAAATTATATTCATTCCAATGATTTTAGTGCTCTTTCACTAATCTGTCCAGTGGACCATAGGTGCCACCTAGTGAGCATTTTCAGTACCACTGAAACCTCATGGTCCAAAGAATACAAACATATAAAATTACAAATTTCTAGCAGAAATAGGTCATTCAGCCCCTCAAGCCTGCTCTGTCCATTAGATAATGGCTGGTCTATTGTGTTTTGAATTCCACATTTTCAACTACTCCTGATAACCCTTGATATTTTTCCTGCCGAATAAAAACTGTCTACCTCCACCTTAAAAGAATTTGCTGTCCTCATTTCTATCTTAAAAAGGGCATTATAAGTTTTTTTTTCAAAACAGTGCCATGTAGTGCTGGATTCAGTCATAACAATGGCAGTAGGAATTTAATCCTGATAAGAGTAAGGTAATGCATTTTGGGAGGTGTAATAAAGGAAGGATATATAAAATGAGTAGTATGCCTTAGGGCGTGCTGAGGAACAAAGGGATTTGATGTACAGTTCTATAGTTCCCTAAAGGTGTCAGTCCGAATAGATAGGTTAGCAAAGAGGGCACACTGGATCCTTGCAAGAAAGCTTTGCTGGAGTTCTATAAAACATTGGTTAAGCTGCAGATGGAATATTGTGTGCAGGTTTGGTCCCTCCATAATCAGAAGCACCTGATTACACTGGAGAGGGCGCAGAGGAGTTTCACCAGAATGTTGCCTGAAAAGCTTGTTATGACGAGAGACTGGATAGGCTGGGTTTGTTTTTTCCTGCAACAAAGGAGGGTGTGGTTAAGGTATACAAAATTTATGAAAGGCATAGATTGAGAGAATCTTTCCCCATGGCAGAACTGTTTAAAATGAGTGAGTCAGAGTCAAGTGAGAAGTAACTAATTTAGATGTAGCCAGAGGATAAGATCTGGAATGCACTGTCTGAGGGGATGTTGGAGGCTTGTAGTCTTGCAACATTGAAAAAGTTAGATAGGAACTTAAATGCAAGGATATAGGCTTTGAATCAAATGCGGGTAAATAATGTTAGCATAATTTAATGTTTGTTCATTAACATAGATGCAGTGGGCCAATGAACCAGTTTCCATGCTGCATCACTCTGACTACATAAAAGGAAACATTCTTTCCACATCCACCTTGTCCAAGACTATTTAGTACCTTAAATACTTCCAAACAAATATAGCATCCTTCCTATGTTCAATTAGAGTCCTAGAGATATACAGCATAGAAGCAGAACCTTCGGTCCAACTCGTCCATGCTGACCAGATATCCTAAACTAATGTAGTCCCATTTGCCAGCACTTGGCCTATATCCCTCTAAGCCCTGTTTATTTATCCTAGCCTCATGATTTTATAAACTTCTATAAGGTCATCCCTCAGTCTCTGTTCCAGAGAAAACAGCCCAAAGCCTATTCAGCCTCTCCCTACAGCTTAAATCCTCCAACCCTGGCGACATCTTTGTAAATCTTTTCTGAACCCTTTCAAGTTTCATAATATCCTTCCATTAAGAGGGAGATCAGAATTGCACACAATATTCCAAAATTGGCCTCACCAATGTCCAGTACAACTACAACATGACCTCCCAACTCCTGTTCTCAGTGCTCTGACCAATTTAAAACAAAGCATACCAAATGGGTTCTTCACTATCCTATTGAGCTACGACTCCCCTTTCAAGGAACTATAGACCCGAACCTCCCAAGGTCGCTTTGTTCAGCAACACTCCCCACAATGTTACCTTTACATGTATAAGTCCTGCCCTGATTTGCTTTTCCAAAATACAGCACCTCACATTTATCCAAATTAAACTCCATCTGCCACTCCTCAGCTCATTGGCCCATCTGATCAAGATCCCATTGTCATGAGGTAACCTCCTTCACTGGAAAAGCGCAGCAGGTCAGGCAGCATCCAAGGGATGCTGCCTGACCTGTTAGGCTTTTCCAGCAACACATTTTCAGCTCTGATCTCCAGCATCTGCAGTCCTCACTTTCTCCTAACCTCCTTCACTGTCCAGTATACTTTCAATTTTGGTGTCATCTGCAAACTTACTAACTATATCTCCTATGTTCACATCCAAATCACTCTTATAAATGATAAAAAGCAATGGGCCCAGCACCGATCCTTGTGGTACTTCACTGGTCACAGGCCTCCAGTCTGAAAGGCAAACCTCCACCACCACCCTTTGTCTTCTGCCTTCGAGCTAGTTCTCCCTGTATTCCACGAGATCCAACCTTGCTAGCCAGTATACTGTGAGGAGCCTTGTTGAATGCCTTACTGAAGTCCATATGGATCACTTCCACTGTTCTGCCCTCTGAATCCTCTTTGTTTCTTCAAAAAACTCAATTAAGTTAGTGAGACTCAGTTTCCCGTGCACAAAGCTGTGTTGACTATCCCTAATCAGTCCTTGCCTGTGGCACATCCTGGCCCACAAGATTCCCTCCAACAACTTGCCCATCACTGATGTCAGGTTCACTGGTCTATGGTTCCCTGGCTTTTCCTTACCAGCTTTCTTAAACAGTGGCACCACATTTGCCAAACTCCAGTTGTCCGGCACCTCACCTGTGACTATCAATGATCCAAATACCTCAGCAAAGGGCCCAGCGATCACTTCCCTTGCTTTCCAGAGTTCTCGGGTACACCTGATCAAGTCCTGGGGATTTATCCACCTTTATGCATTTTAAGACATCCAATACCACCACCTCTGTAATGGTGATATCTTGAGAAATATCCATATCTATTCGCCCACATTCTATGTTCCATGTCCTTCTCCACAGTAATCACTAATGTAAAATACTTGGTTAGTATCTCCCCAGTCTCCTGCAGTTCCACACACAGGCTGCCTTGCTAATCTTTGAGGTGCCCCATTTGCTCCCTAGTTACTCTTTTGACCTGAATGTATTTATAAAATTCCCCTGAATTCTCCTTAACCTTATTTGTCAACGCTTTCTCATGTCCCCTTTTGCTCTCCTGATCTCCCTCTGAAGTATGCCTGTATACTCTTCCAAGGAATCGCTCAATCTCAAGCTGTCTATACTTGACATGTGTTTCCTCTTTTTTCTTGACCAAAACTTCAATTTCTCTAGTCATTCAGCATTCCTTCCATCTACCAGCTTTGCCTTTTCACCCTAATAGAAACATACTGTCTTTGGACATTCCTTATCTCCATTTTTGAAGGCTTCCCATTTTATAGCCATCCCTTTCACTTGCGAACATCCGCCCCAATCAACTTTTGAAAGTTTTGCCTAATACTGTCAAAATTGACTTACCTCCAATTTAGAACTTGAACTTTTAGATCCTATCTGAAGGTTTTCCATCACTACTTAAAAACTGATTGGGGACAGTGATCACAATTCTATCAAAGTGCACCCCCACTGACACTTCAGTCACTTGCACTGTCTTATTTTCCAAGAGTAGGTCAGGTTTGCACCTTCTCTAGTCAATACATCCATATACTGAATCAGAGAAAATTGTTATACACATTTAACAAGTTCCTCTCCATCTAAACGTTTTAACAGTATGGCAGTCCCAGTCCCTATTTGGAAAGTTAAAATCCTCTACCATTACCACCACCCTCTGACACTGATAACTGTGATCTCCTTACAAGTTTGTTTCTTTTCGTGAACTATCGTACAACATCAATAAGGTGATCATCCCTTTATTTCAGTTCCACCCAAATAACATCCCTGGACATATTCCCATGAATATCCTCCCTAAGCATAGTTGTAATGTTATCCCTTATCAAAAATGCCACTCCTCCTTTCTTGCCCTCCTTTCTATCCATGCGCTAGTATTTGTATCCTGCAATATTAAGCTGTGCATCTTGTCCATTCCTGAGCCATGTCTTCACTCTTATAAAAGAGAGCTTTCCATTAGCTGCCTTAATTTCTGACTTCAATACTGTGTTACTGTTTTAGCCAATCAGAAGGTGGAAAATGGGTTTGTATATAATTTTTATGTTGATTCTTTTCAATTCATAGATGTTTGTGCCAGCAGAAATACCAGGCTCAAATATTCAGACTTCTGGACAAGTCCAGCAACAGCTACCTCAGCCAACACCAAAAGTACCTGCAACGACTCAAGCTAATCAATTTCCAGCTAATCAGCCTTCAGAAATCCCAGTCCCAACACCAGCAGCAGTACCAGATCCCACCCCGCAAACTGCAGCTCAGCATCAACTACCGGCATCCCAGGTATGCTATACTTTTAGAAATGGACGAGAGTATTAATTAAGAGCTGCATTAGCTCCAAAAACAAAATATTTGTCTAGGCTTCTACTGAAGGTGACTCCCAAGCACACCACTTCAACGGTAAGGACTATAACAATACTTCTCTTCACTATAAGAACTGCTTTTTGATATTTTAATGCTGTATCTTTATTCAAGAGATACATGTTACATGCGTCACAATGAGAACTAATATTGAATTTGAAGTTTGGATTCAATATTTTTCAAATTAGAAGTTTTTAAATCTCCTTTTATTTAGCAACTCTTTGAGACTATCTCCAGTAATTTAGGCTATGCAAAGAGGAATCGGGTCTAAAATGTCAGTTTAAAAATTAACTTTCATCATTTACTTTTAATTCCTTGGGTGTGATGAACTGATATTTGTGCATGCAGTGTGGTTATTGCTGGCCAGACCAACATTTTGTTACCCTTGAATGGAGTGATTTGTCCTTTGATTTGATTTCTCTCTCTCAAAAAACCATGTTCCTGTAAATCTGTGTGACTGCATGAGCTTAACCAAGTAAGTATGGCAGACTTTATTCCCTATGAGATATTAGTGAATAGAGGGTGGCTATTACTGAAAATAGCTGTCAATTTCTCCCAGACCCTGAATCCATCCACCTACCTCTCCCCTGCCCCCTGCCCTGATTCTTACGTAAAGAGAGCGCTAAAATAGAACATGAAACTGAATGCTGAAAATTAGAAGCAAAAACAGAAATTACTGGAGAATACTTTCTTTCCAAAATATGCTGAGTTTCTCCATCAATATTTGTTTTTATTACGTAAAGAGCATGGCTCAAAATGAACTTAGCCTCAGAATAACTGAAAAACCGCCAGCTTTTGTAGAGCTGCTGTTGTTTCCCCTACTCCAAAAGCACTTTGCATCGAGTACACTCTTTTTGATGAGCAAGCTGGCAAATGTAATTCCACCTCTAATCTTGTTACTTAGTAATAATGTTTTGGGTCAAAGGTGCAGATTCACAGTTTTGAAAGACTATTTCAGGACTTGTGCTCTTCAATAGGTAATATAAGATGTGAAAGATTGACAGGAGTCTTGGTTGAGACCAAAGCATTTAAAACTTGAATTTACTTTTCTTTTTATTCATTCATGGGATACTGGTGTCATTGGCAAGGCTTTGAATAACTAGCCTTAGGTGTGCGCTCAGTGTTATGTGAATTCTGGGATTTTGACAATATAATATCAGTCATAATTCTAACGGATGGTATGTGGCTTGGAGGGGACACCATTCTGTGTGGTCAAAGCCACAAGTTTTGGATCAGTTTTGATGTATCAAATGAGATTTCATGGGATTATAGAGCTAAAGCTGACAAATGGGTCTTTAAAGCCAAGATCCGTTAAGAACTATTTAAATCGTAGACAGTATATAGAGGGGATGAATAATTAAGTTCCCACTGTAAGACACTCCATTGGTTTTAGTAAGAAGAAATTTGGCATAATTTTCTTTATTGTTGCTTCAAATCTTTAAACATTCAACTGTAAATCTACATTTTTGAGCAAGTATTGCTGGAACCTTTTCACGGGTTTGCACAGCTTTGAAAAAATGATAGTGTAATACATCTTCCTATTTTTGGTATCTTTCTGCTGAATTGGTTGTTCTTGTTTTAAGCTTGTTCCTGGTTCTGCTGCTCCCGATTTGCACCAAACACCCATCAGCCTTGTGTTAAGATTACGGTAAGTGAAATTTGATCAGAGCATCAAATTGTCTTGTCATGAAAACATAATTGTCTATAGCTTTTATAATTCTATGGTATGTTCTGACAAATATGAAATAAGTGTTATAACAACAATTTTCTCATTTTTAAAGGAGAGTCCCAGTTCAAACTGTTTGAGGACAGTTATATTATTTGTGGGATTCATTGATCTTTGAAACCCATATATTCCCCATCACCAAGGCTGCCTACTTCATTTCCGTAATGATGCAGATCCCCCTCTACCTCAGCTTATCTGATGCTACTAAAAGTCTCATTCATAGTTTTCTGAACTGCAGACCACCTATTTTAATAATCTCCTGATCAAACATGATAATTCAATATCAATAAACGTGAACTTATCCAAAGATGGCCTGTATCTGAATTTGCATTGACACATTTTCTCATTAATCCTGTGCTCACTGTCCTACACTGAAACGAAGTTTACCAGTACCTCGAAATGAATTACAAACAAAAACAAATTGCTGGAAAAGCCTAGCAGATCTGGCACCACAAGTCCATGAACCTGGAATGTTAATTCTGATTTCCCTCCACAGGTACTGCCAGACTTTGAGCTTTTCCAGTAGTTTCGGTTTTTGTTTGATTTCCAGCATCCACAGTTTTTTATTGGTTGTTATTTCTTAAAAATAAAGTCCACGCTTTTGTTTCCTGTCCACCACTGCAACCTCCAGCCCCCTCATGCTCTGGGAGCCTTGCTCTCCAATTCTGGCCTTTTGTGGAGTCTCCGTTATTTTCTCAGATATTGGCTATGTCATCGGTTGTTTAATCCCCAAGACAATGAGAGTCACCCACTAAACCTTTTGGCTTTCAGTAATCATTAAAAATAACCCCTTATAACCTAGCTGTTTGATCAGGCTTTTGACCTCACCTTGGAAAATTTCCTTAAGGTCTTAGTCTCAAATCTTTGCTGATAATGTTTGCACACAGTGCCTTATGACCTTTGACTACATTCAGGCCATTGAGTGCAGTTTGCCATTTGTTGAGTAGCTATTATTTATCATAGTTATCCACCAAATGACCATCCATTTTCAGATGTACTTTTATAGAATTCTTGCTCGTTAATAAGCAAGACATAATGATTATTTTTTTTTAAAAAAAAACACCTCATGCTTTTCTGTATAAATGCACTGTGTAGTGTTGTCATGAAACACTTTTGGTTTGGTTTTATTGTTTCAGATTGGTGCTAGTTTAATTTGTTTCTATTATAGTTGAAATTATTTGCTTTTGAATATGTTATTAGCAATGAGTACCATTAATTAAAATGTATTGTAGTTATTTTCTAATCCGTCTGTACAGAGATATTATTGTACACCTGGAACAAATTGAATGTGAATACTGCCTCCTAGCTCAACAAAGGGCTGCAACAGTGGTGGCACAAGAGCCACTAAATATATACATTTTTTAAAATCAACCTGTTCAGAGATATTACACACCTGGGTTCCTGACTGAAAGAGTGGAATGCTATTGTGGCACCAGAAGAGCCCTCTGACAACTAATTATTTAGATATTTTTAATCAACCTATTCAGAAGTAGTCAGTTGTTTTCTGGAGCAGATGAGATTTGAACCCTGGCCTTCTAGCTCAGGCGTAGAGGCATTACCACTGCTGTAAAAGAGCTGTTACGAAACTAGGGTGAAGTTATAGATATTTGCTAAACAACCTTTTCAGATGTTATTACACTTTGAAACTTGAGCCCAGGCCTCCTGGAACTAAATACATTACAGATTGTTTTTGAAATAGCATATTCAGAGATGCTATTATCTCACCTGCTGCACAGATGTACAGGTCGTTCTGCTTTAACGTTTTTCATTAACGCAAATTTGCTGTAATGTAATTGACAAGTTGGGGACCCTGTTTCTAAAGCACAAAGTTTTAAAATGTGTTGGCCGTAATGCGATTACATCACCAGCACTTCAGGCGCTGTTTCTAAAGCATGATGTTTCAGTAATGCCGGGTTGCACAACACAACCATTGTGTTTATAGAAGAGCTACCTGTATGCAAAACAGGCCTTCTGGACCAGAGGTATGGCCACAAGAGTCCTAAAAATACTTTGTATTTACACACAGCCCCATCTCTCACACAATAGCCACTTCCAGTCAGGGAATTGAGCCCTGGTCTCTTGCATGCAGCCAGGGATACTAACCACTCCACTAAAGATGACCTTAATACTACTGCACGTGGTATTCCCAGGCACACTCCTGTCTATGTACTACCCAGGTCTGAGTCTGCTTAGCTTCTGAGATCAGGCATTTTCAGACTTGTATGGCTATACCTAACACATTAAAACATTTTCTTAAAAAAACAATTGTCACCAATTTTTCTAATCAACCTGTTCAGAGATGTTATTACACATCTCTGGACTTGAGCTCAGGCCTCTGGTTCCAGTATTTAGGGACTGTACCACTGCACCTCAGTGGGCCCCTCAAAGCAATTATTTTAACCTATTTTTCTAATCAATCTGTTCAAAGATGTTCTTACCCACCTCTGGAGCAAATGGGACTTGAACCCATACCTCCTGGATGTGGCAATACCACTGTGCCACAAGAGGGCCCCTATAACCATATACTCATCCTTGCAAAATTATAGCCACTTGTGTAAAAGTTAGCTGGATGTAATAGCTTCATTAAGCATCACCCTTAACTTACCACAATTTCATCCTGAATTACTAGATTTATGCAATCAATTGCTGAATTAATTTGCTTCTAGAGTTTGTTTTATTGTGAAGGCAAAGTTGGATTGCAAAGCCCAAAATTCAAAATGCCAAATTGGTTTAAAAAACAGAAGGGATTTGAATCTTGAAATAGTCACCAAGTGTATGGAAATGTCATTCAAAAGCTTAAAGCATTGATCCAGAAAGAGGAAAGTTAAGGGCATGTACATTTTGAGATTTTGGAAAAGACTAAACTGGGATTATTCTTAATTCCATTAAATGTAATTTCAGCAAAAGTGTTTGGCTTTCCAGCACAAAACTGGTACTGTTGAATTTTATATTGGAATTTTAATCACGCTTTTAAAGCCTCCGTACTTTGCCAACAGCTTAGGTAAAATGTCCCTGCTCGTGACTTTGTAATTGTCGTTTGCTTTTTAGAAATTAAGCACTGGAAAATTTTTAATATCTAAAGAATAAATTCCAGAAAGTTTTTAAATTTACCTGTAATCTGTTGCACTGTTAAGTATTCATTAATAATTCAAGTATTGGGATGTTGTAGTTCAATTAAATGAATTTATTCTTTCAGGAACAGAGAGCTTTGTAAAAACTTGGTTCCTCGCATAAAGAGAGAAGTTGTCTTTTTTTTCTTAAATCTATTTTAAAGCAAAATTTAATTTCCTGTTTTGGGTCCATGATATGCGGAAGCCAATGCAAAAACAGTAAAGATAGCTCTGAAAGGAATCAAATGATACTTGGGCAGTGGGAGAGAACTGGGATTTTAAGCAACAGATGGGGCCAACTGAAGTGATTAACAGAGGGGGTGGGGATGGTGCTTAATGACATGCAGAAGAACATTCTACCCTTTTTAATCGTGTATTTACTATTATCTTGAAGCCATTCAATTTCAGAAAAATTATCAATAGCCCCTTAAGTTACTTGTCGCATAAGTGTCCTGCCTGTTAATGATATCCCAGGTTTAATGTCCACTCTCGAATTTGCTTGCTATTGAAGGTTTAGCTTTAAAGGTTAACCATTCAAAGCGATAAATTAACCATGTTTTCCAGGTACTGGATGGCTGAGAATGGAGAAGATTTCTACTATGATACTAATCTCCCGATTCCCTCCTTATATTTGTCAGCACGTTCAATTATTACCAAACACACTTTTGTATATTACAGAATGGATCGCTTCAGAAACAGTTAGTGTAGCTGTAGAGCCATAATCCCAAAATGGAAGCAGCACCTTCAAACAAATTATATATTGTGATTTAGCCTGAGAAATTTATTTTTACAAAGAAATTTAAATGATTTCAACCTAATCAATATATCCTCCTATTCCAACTACATTAAGGAAAAGAGATCTTGTAGCACACTTAGAGCAGGTTGTGCAGCTTGCATTGTAGGCTTCAAAAAAAAATTGTTTTTTGAAAAACAAAAAGGAACCAATGAAGCGATCAATGGTGAGGAAAGCAATGTTGTGAAAACAAGATTTGGTGGATATCTGATCTCTCAAAATATATAAATAGAAAGTAATAAAGGTAAAGAAAGATATAAGAAACAAATAAAGAGAATAGAACTTCTCCTAGATGTACACTTTTAATAGAAATGGCAGTACACTAAACACAAACATAAATGCAAAACAAATGTAAACAGTATATTGTTGCATCTTACTGGAACTGCATGCTGGAAATCGAGCCATTATTCCTGGAGTTGTCACAAAAATTAAACTTTTTTTTATATAAAGTTACAAAATTCCCCAGCTTACTGACATTTAATGCCTGGGTTGATTTTTTTTTTCCCCCCATCTATTTTTATCAACTTAACATGGAGTAGTGTTGTATAATTGGAAATTGTCTTTTCTACACCACAGGAATTTGAAGAAGGAGCTGAATGACATAAGATTTGAATTTACTCCCGGTAGAGGTAAAATGTTTTTATTTTGTCCCATATCTTTTGGTTTCCTTCATGTGAGAGATTTGAATATCAGAAACCTGTTGCTACTATTGAGGATTTATGTTTTCTGCCTCACTATAAGGTATTTTAATCCCAATTCCTGGGAAAAAATAACTGCAACAATGTGTGTCTATATTCCCACACCCAGTCAGCCCAACAACTTCAGTTCCCCGTCTTTTGACAAGCCATGTACAGGTTTCTAGTATGAGCCTGCACTTGGACATATCAAGTCCCAAACATCCAATAAAAAGTCTAGCAACTTCAAGAGTTTTGAAGCCTCAATGTGGAATACAAGTAAAAGTAACTAAAATGGCCTGGCCTTGTGTAACACCTGGAACGACATAAGATTGAAAGTAACTTTGTGAATAGCTGAGTATAACTTTCAAGTACTCTACGGATAGATTGTAAAGGTTTTCTCAATGACCCTGAATTCTGATGTAGCTTTGTAATACCTCCTATAAATCTGAATATTGTGTCAGTTTGGTAAAATAATTACTTAATCAAGTCCAGCCAACCCTTAGTTGAAAACTCATGGTTTTCATCAGATATGGTAAGTCACCACACAGTTAATGTTCTTTTGTTATCAATAGTTTTCCTTTTAGATTGTAGGATATTGAGAATTGGCAAATTCCTCCAATCATTTTCTAAATTGTAATGTTTATTGTTCAAAGCTTTTCCTCCCTACCTTTTGTGTTCTCCAAACTACATTTGAAGAAAGTGTGGCAGGGGGATGTGAATAAATAAGTTTGCAGATAACAAATATTGACAATGAGGAAGAAGGTCTATGATTACAGGAGGACTTAAGTTGGTCAGATGTGCAGATAAGTGGCGGGTGGAATTGAATTTGGATCAAAGGTGTGAGGTGATCCACTGTAGAAGAAATAACATGACAAGGATGTACTCAGTGAATGGTAGGACACTTGGAAACTTAGGAAACAGGGCAAGCTTAGTCTGCATTTTCACAAATCAGAGGGTTAACAGGGTAGATAAGAAGCCATGTAGGACACTTGTTTTTAGCAGTCATAGCATAGATTATAAGGGAGGTTATGTTGGAACTGTACAGAACTTTGATGAGCCCACAGCTGGAGTAGTGTGTGCAGTTCTAGTCGTCATACTATAGGAAGGGTGTGTTTGCACTGAAGATCTTGCAGAGGAGATTCAGCAAGATGTTATGTGAAATGGATCAGCTCAGCTACGAAGAGATGCTGGATAAGCTCAGGTTGTTTTATTTAGAGCCGAGAAGACTAAGGAACCTGATTAAGGTGTATAAGACGGAGGGGCATGGACAGAATTGATAAATAGCAGCTGTTAAATTATCATTATCAAGGGGGCATAATTTTAAGGCAAAAAGTAGAAAATTTAGAGGAAAATTGTTTTTCACGAAGACATTGAATCTAGAATGCCTGGGAGGATAATTGCGGCAGATGACCTCTCAACCTTTTAAAAAGTACTTCGATGAGCTATGGAAATGTCATAATGTTCAAGGCTCTCGGTCAAGTGCTAAAAAGTGGGGCTAGTGTAGATTGAGTACTTTTTTCTCCGTGCAGATGCAATGGACTGTAGGGCCTCTTCTATACTGTATGATTCTATGATACGTTATGTTTCCCTGTCACTTTGACCCTGCTTAAAGCCTTACTACTTTTGTGCTGTGTCTCAAAATTGTCTATATACTTTGCTTACCTTCTGCCTTCTAATTCCTACATACAAATTAGAGGCATGAGTCACCCTGTTCTGCCATTCATTAAGGTCATGGCTGATCTCATTGTGGCTTCCGCTCCACATGCCTACCCACCTCCAGGAACCTTTGACTCCCTTGCTAATCAAAATTCTATCTTGCCTGAATGTGTCTCTGAGGAAGTGTTCTAAAGACACTCGACGCTCTGAATGGGGAAGAAAAGTTCTCATCAGCTTAAATGGAAGCCCTTCATTTTTAAATTGTCCCTAGTTCTTGTCTGTTTAACTTGGGGAAACATTCTTTTAAGTATCATCTTGTAAAGTTTCTTCAGGTGTTTATATTTTCTCAAAATTCCCTCCCATCCCAAGTGTCAAGTTAGCTTGAAACCTCCCTGTTTGAGTATTAGTCAATACTCACCTGTTCAGGTGTGCTCATCTGGCCTGTACTATCTCAACTCACCCAAAATCAGTCCTGATGTCTAAAGAATCTAAAACCCTTCCTCTTGCAGTTACACACTTTCTGCTGTGTCCTTCAATATGTATTAGCACATGTCGTGAAGAGTAATCTGTAGGTTCACGGCCTTCAGTTTCTGCTTGCTTTTCCTAATTCTCCCAAGTTTACACTCATTCCTCTTTCTACGTATATCATTTTTAACAATCTTTACTACATCTTTGAGTGTTCACCCTCCTTCAGAATACTGTTGTGTGACATCCTTGAACCTGGATTGAAATCGGGACCTTCATGGTCTGGATGCCTGAGTTCCACATTGAACAATACCAAGCCTACATTGTGAAAGACAAAAATATCTTGCTTGCCATACCATAGTTCAGATTATAGATGATCATTTAACATTTTTAAGTAATTAACAATTGCATACATTTGCTCTGGCAGATACAGCAGATGGTGTTTCCCAGGAGCTTGTCTCTGCAGGTCTGGTTGATGGAAAAGACGTAGTAATAGGTAACTTTTGATTTTAAGGATTTTTTTTTAAATGTGGGGTTGGGGAAGAAGATTCTCTTCTTCTCTCCTGCACACGCTCGCGCGCTCTTTTTCTCTTTCACGTGCTTGCGCACTCACCACTGGAAATACTATAGAGGATACGTCACTGGGCTGGTCACCTTGAGACCCAGATTAATAGTGCTGAAAACAGAAGCTCAAATTCTACCATGGCTCTTAAAAATATATTTAGTTTTTGAATAAAGACAATAAACAGCTAGAACTTCTCAAGATACCTTGATACCTGTATCTCTTGATGGAAAGTTCTTGGAACAAGTTCATTTAATAATAAATCAGGATGGATTCAGTTTGAGTTGGACGAGGGTAACATTAGATCTTCAACTCTCATAGATATACTAAAATCTTACCAACAAATATAAATGACTAACTTAAATATTTTATGTGCTTTTAAATAGTCGCAGCAAATCTACAGAAAATAGTGGATGAACCAGCTGCAAATAGATCTGTCACTTTCAAATTGGTGAGTATAACGTTTCTATAGTAGTACGTGTGTCACTATCATAAATGAGTATTACAGATTCGGGAAAGAGAAAGCATACGAGGTGGGTGCACAAATGCTGGAAAGTTGATTGCAACTCTCTGGTCTGCTGTTCCATGTGTTTCTGAGCTGCTATGTGTCACTCATTTGCTTTGTGATTCACTTGGGATGGGGGAAAAGTCTGAGAGATCTCAAAGGAAAGTGTTTTAGAGTTAAGTAAAATGTTTTAGAAAGGTGTAAAATTTACAAAGGAGATGGCTTCTGGGAGGGTTGGAGGATTTTGTCACTTGGGAAAATGACTCTCAACAGAGTCATTGACTAATCCATCAGTTGAATTTTGTATTATTATTATTATTGTGTGTTTTGAGCTATAACTTCACTCAAAAAAAAATCTATTGCAGCAAAAGCATCACAGGCCTATAATTTGCTAAATACGTGCTCATAAGGGCACTGAATTCAGTTTCACAGATTGGGAGGACAGTCACAAACATATGAATCAAGCATTGGGAGAGAGAGGATCGTTGTCCATAAGAGCAAGGATTTGGAAGCAGAATTAGGCTATTCAACCCATCAAATCAAATCCACCATTCAGCCTTGACTGAACAGCCCCAAACTCCTGCTTTCTCCCCATAACCTATGATTTCCTTACTAATGAAGAATCTATGTATCTCTGGCTTAAATACACACAATGATTTTGGTCTCCACAGCTTTGAGGTAATGAGTTCCACAGATGTGTCACTATCTGGTTGAAGACATTCCTCCCCATCTTTGATCTCAGGGTCATCCCTTCGCTCTAAGGATATGCCCTTGAATCTTAGTCTCCCCTATTATTAGAATCATAGAATCTCTACAGTGTGGAAACAGGTCCATCAGCCCAACAAATACACACCGACCCTCCGAAGAGTAACCCACCTAGACCCATTCCTCTCCTACACTAATATACCTAACCTACACATCCCTGAATACTATGGACAATTTAACATTGCCAATTCACCTAATCTGCTAATCTTTGGATTGTGGGAGGAAACCTACGCAGACAGAGCATGTACAAACTCCACACAGACAGTCACCCAAGGTGGGAATTGAACCCAGGTCCCTGGCGCAGAGAGGCAACAGTGCTAACCACCAAGCCACCTATTGGAAACATCATCTCCCATGTCCTCTCTATCCAGGCCCCTCTGTATTCCCCTTATCCTTCTAAAATCCACAGAATACAGACCAAGAGTCCTCAACCATTCCTCATATGACAAGTCTTTCATCTCAGGGGTCATTCTTTCCTCTTCAAAGGCCATCTCATCCATCCTTAGACAGAGCCCAAAACTGCTCAATATTCCACATTTGCCAGTACCTTGCCCCTATAGTCTGTTATTTAGCAGTCTCCTGTGCAGCACCTTGTTTTGGAAATCTAAATAGATTATGACCACTGGCCATCCTTTTTCTAACTTGCTCATTACCTCCTCAAAGAATTCTAACAAATTTGACCAGACCCTGATTCAGTTTCAGTCGTACATCCCTCCTCTTGTATTCTAGCTTTCTTAAAATGAACGCTAACATTGCATTTGTTTTCCTAAGTACCAACTAAACCTATATGTAAACCTTAAGAGAATCCTGAACTTGAACTCCCATATCCCTTTGTGCTTCAGAAATCTGAAGCACATCTCTGTTTAGAAAGTAGTCTACACCACTATTCTTCAAAGTGTATAACCTCTCACTTTCCCCACATTCCACTACTTTGCCCACTCTCCTAGCCTGTCCAAGTCTTTCTGGAGCTTCCCGTCCTTAACACTACCTGTCCCTCCACTTATATTTGTCATATGCAAACTTAGCAACAATGCCCTTATTCCAGATCAGAGTAATGAATAGTTGTGGTCCTAACATTGACTTATGTGGAACTCCATGAGTCACTGGGTGTCATCCTGAAAAAGATGCTTTTATCCCCACTCTCTGCTCGTCAGTTGACCCTCTATCCATGCCAGTACCTTGTCCCTAACACCATAGTCTGTTATTTAGCAATCTCCTGTGCAGCACCTTGTTTTGGAAATCTAAATAGATCATGCCCACTGGCCCTTCTTTGTCTGACTTGCTCAATACCTCATAGAATTCTAACAAGTTTGTCAGGCAATTGGGAGCTTTGAATGCTGACACTGTTTTCCATCCCAAGATTATATCCCAACTAATTGGAGCGGCCTGAGTAACATGGCTGAAATTTAGCAAACTCAACAAAAGTTGAATTAACCTATTCTGAGGCATCATGTATAGAATGTCAAGCCTAAATGTAGCAGTCAGACTGAACTGGGTTAGAGGCAAGAAATTTGTAACAAAATGTGTAGATGCAATGGAGTCATATTTTGAAGTCTCACTTTTGCCCTTTGCTCTTGGATATTAAAACAGTGTTTAACAATGTTTCTTATTAATGATGAAATGCAGGAGATTCTTTTTTAGTTGACTGAAGAGTAGTAATTCACTTGCTGTGCAGATTGTGTTTGGAAATGCAGAACTAACATGTTCCAGCAGCACCAAACATCATGAAAGGTTCATGATAAATATTATATTGGAAAAAAATGTCAGTAAATTCATGCATGTGTACGTTTTTTTTGTGATATTAATGCATTCTTTTTGATCCATAGGCTTCCGGTGTTGAAGAATCAGATATTCCCGATGATGTTAAACTCATAGGATTTGCACAACTTACCATTAGTTAAGTCACACTACAACCAATAAAAACCTGCCGACGCCATCTGTGAAATAGGTATCTCACTGGTGTTGGCCTGAGGAAACTTGTACTGCCAAAGAGTGATGACATTTGCCTGTAGAACTTGCAGCATTTAATCCACTGCCCCCCTCCCCCCACCTTTACCCTGTAACAACGATCTCCAAATAGAAAGTGAATTGAGCATTTGCTTGCAGTATCCTAACCGAACAATCGCCATCAAGAGCTTTCCAGAATGTTCCAGCTTGCAGATTTCCCATATGATACAGGGTGCCTGCTGTAGGTGACTACAGAATTGTCAGCTCTCATCTGCTATTATCCTCCTCCTTAAAATTGCCTTATTTTTTGACAGGACTTTATTGATCGGTTATTTAAAAAAAAATCTCTTCCCCAGGGTACTCGATGAGACCTAGTGTAGCACATTAAAAATTGTCGTTTCGGTAACTCGTCTTTAATTTGTGATTAGTTTACTTTAATCACACAATTTGCAAAGATTAAATGAACATTGAGCAATACTTCTTTAAAAGTGCAGTCTGTGAATTGTACTTTCCAAAGGATTGCAACCCAAAAACAGTGGGCTGAACTACTTCCTTTTTTTTTCCTTCTTGTTTGCGCTTACTGCGCACTAGAGCTACCTGGGTGCATCATTAACTGCCTTCTGACGTAACCTAAAGTAGTTTTTTGTTTATGTGGAGACAGTAAACCAGAATATAAATATTGAGGAAAAAATATCACTGAGGGTGAAGTCTCTTCCTTTTTTTCATTTATATAATATAAAAGTATTATGGCACGATCTGTAGCCTACCTTCATAATTTGCAGATGGAGTGTGCGTGTAAAACAAAAACAATTACACAGCAATTTGCCTGGTACCAATGTGAGAAGTTGGCATTAAGGTTTTTTTTGAACTGTCAGAACTTTTAGTACAAAAATAAATTTAAAAATTGCAGCTGCTGAACAGCCAATTGTATCTTGTAATTCTCTTCATAGATTATGAGAGTTGTTTTGTTTAGATTTCTGCAGATGTCTTTAGTTTTAAGTAACACCACGTTGGATTTGTTAAACTTCTTGGAGCTCACATTTGGGTTGCAAAATGAAAATAATGAGATGCCACCTTGAAAAAGCTCCGGCAACAATATTGTGCAATCTCTTGCCACTATTATGATATACAAAGAGTTGCATTTAAGCCAATACACTTAAAAACTGTGCTAATTATCCAGTGCGATCCTCTTAATTCATTTAATGCAAGTTTTAATCATCATGACAGAACTGTAAAATATTATGCTAGTGCTAGACTATCTCAAATGTTCCCAAAGTAGAGCAGAATGTAAAATTGTTTATTTTAATTCCTTTAGACATTGGTTGAGAATTTTGCATGCGTCTCATTCATCTTTATCAACTTCTGACAACACTATCTTGAATGCAATGAATTAGTCTTGCGATAGTAATTGGATGACAAATGCAACAGAAACCCCCAATATAGTTATTCACTATCTTAGGTGGATGGGGTAAGATGTGGAGATGGTGGTGCTGGCAGGTGGGAAGGGTGGTTTATATTGCTTTGCATAACAGTTTCAGAGGTTACTTGTGCACTTGTTTTGCACAGTTTGGGTAGGTTGTCAGTTTGGGAGGGAGCTGAGATTCCCACTTTCAGTGCATGTCACAATTCAGTATGTGTAAACAAAAATGTAAAAATCATCATACTTTTGCATTTGAAAGATATTAAATGCTTTCTCAGGAGATGTCATCTTCCCTCCCTCCCCTGTCAATCTCCAATCATTAACATACCCGGGGGACTCCTGACCTAACCTGTGCAACACAATCAGCAACCACAAAACCAATGCGCTCATTAGTCAAAAATCATAATTTTCTTAAACATATACTTAAATTTGAGGAGGGCCTTTCATCTGTATTAACTCACCATGAAGAAAGATCCTACAGTTTCCTGTATCAGTAGCTTAATCTAAATATTTCTTAATTGATTTCAAGGTACTCATCACTCTATCCGAAATGTTATTCAAATGTTGAGGAATTATTTCTTGATAACTAGTTCTAAATTTCCATTTTATTAGTTGACCTGTGTCCTTTGTCCTATAGTCAGTTTAATTTAAGCAGTATTTCCCATTAACTTCTAATCCTTCAGCTTTCTTGGAAACAGCTGTAATCTTTCTTTCCTGAAAATTGACAAGTGCAGAATGAAACCCAGAATTGTCCAGCAGCTGTGTTCGTGAGCTGTGGTGTACCTGCCTCCGATGGACATAAAATCTGATGACGTTGCAGATCCCAGTTTGAAAGCACACATAAGGAAGAAAATAGTAACTGGAGCTATCTTATCACATAGTTAGATTGGTTAGACTTGCAGTGGTTTTTAACTACCTTTGAAAAATAATCAACTTGATGTTTGAAGAGATGCCTGTAAGAGGCATGTACATTTTGAAATAACTGCACTTCAGCGAGTTGTATTACTGTGTAAATACTGCAATTTTTTTATAATTTTAAAATTACTGAGTCTTTCACTGTTGGCCTTGGTATTCATTTACTGGCTTTTTGAATGATTTCAGAAAACGAATTCTGGCTTTGGTAGGGAACCTATTTCAATTTGTCTTCCAACACATGGGAATTCTAGGATCTTTTACATGACACACCTGCATGATTTTTAACTACTTTCTGTTTTTTTTCTAAGTTTATATAGACATAGCCTTGGTTACTTTATTAATATATACCTATTAACTGGGACTGAGGACTCCTGTCACTAAGGCTAACTCTCAACCTGGTGTCATGCTGATTGTAACACAACAGAGGTGTAATATATCGTGATCACTTTTTTTTTCAACATGATTGTGTTTTGGATTTGTTGCATGGTTTTGCTAATTCCTTTTAATCAATAAACAGCAAACTGTCTATTGTTGTGCATTTGAAGGTGAGATTTTACCATCCTGGTATCTAGTAACTCTTTTTGAATAGACATAATCAAAACTTACAACTAGATAAAGACTTGACCAATCCAGCCATTTTATTCCAACCAAAAGATGATAGGTTGTGTTTGTATATCATCTCAGCCAGGTGTCGCTCAGATAGTAACATTCTCATCCTCCATGGGTTCAAACCTGACTCCACTGACACTTTGCAGTACTCAGTGCAGATTCTTGAACAAATGCAGGGGAAATCTTCCCCAGTGTCCTGGCCAATATTTATTCATCAGCAAACAGCACTGAGACAATAAACTGGTCAGTGTCATGTTGTTTTTGAGAATCTGTATATGATTTGGTTGCAGTGTTTCCTGCATTACTGCGGTAGCTACGTTTCAAAAAGTACTTAATTGAAATGTGATTTGAATATCCTGAAGCATGAGGATAACTGGAAGTTTATTCTTTTGGACATTTCAGAACGTCAGGATATATTTTGGCAATAAATTACTTCAGTCAGCAAAATAATGAATGGCTCAGCTGTCTAAATCTGCCCCTCGAAAAGCAGCAGTGTGATGGATGGTCTTTTTATTTACTGTTATTTAAAGGAGAAATGTTAGCAGGGCTACTGAGTTCTTTTCTCCTTTTTAGAATCGAGTCTTGGGACATCTAACCTGAGCAGGCCACAACCTGTTTAACATGAGATCTCTACTCTTCTTTTCTCTCTAATATTTCTGTAACCCTTTTTCCAAAAGGTATTGATCCAGTTCCTACAACTAATCAGAATGAACAATCATATCGTCTACATTGTTGCTACATATACTCACCCTTATGTAGGGAATGTGGTGTCAATCCTTAAGACTATATAGGCTTGTTCATTTCACTGTTGGAACTAAGCAGTCCCTGAGAATTAGTTATGATGGAACCAAGATTATCTTTTTGATGAGCTCAGGGCATGCCCACCTCCAAAAGATCACTCCACTGATTGCCCAACAGGAGACAAGTGTTGGGAAGGTGTAATTTAGATACTGAAGAGACTTACTGATTGGCCACAAAAGTCCTCAGTAGGCTCAAAGACCACCTGAGATCTTTCCCGCCCATAGTGGGAGACCCAGTATTAGGTGTAGAAGTCGGTGGAAACACCACCCACTTTATGAACCGTCCTGTCTTCAAACATGTGGCCAATAGGCAGGGCTGCAAAATCCAGGCTGTAGTGTCTGAGTATGTTCAGATCAAATCAGCTATGCTGTGGGAGATGCTAAGAATGAAATTGTCAAAGGAACGGTCTGTGACTCAGTATCTGCAACTTCCTGTTCATCCTTAACAGGAGTCTTATTGGCAAAAACATAGCAGTCATGCTAGCAGGAAGTATGTAATCCCACAAAGGACATGGTTGGAATGAGGAACAAATAAGCATTTACATACAACAGTAACAAAGATTTTGACTATGATAAGACTAGCTCTGAGGCAAAGGATGTGGAAAAAACCTCCACTTGAAAGTTGATCATTAGTACTGAACTATAAATTCTATGGATATAGATTGCCTTCAAAATGTTAGATGTAGGACTTTCAGCACATGTAGTTCACCCTATGTTGAAGTGTTGACCTGCTGATCTCACACCAGAAATATGAAGTGGACAAATGCTGATGTCAAGCAACTTATCAGGCTTCAACACTTTAACTGAAACTTGAGCATGCACATTCCAAATGACAGCTAACCAAGTGCTTTGTGAGGAATGTCACCCCACTAATTTTATTTAAAATGTCAGTCCTTTGTTTTTATGCAGTTTGTGCTCGTATTGTCATGCATTTTTGGAGGAGTTTTATTGAGTTACTGGATTTTAGAGGTAGAACCTCCTGACAAAGTAAAAGATTTGTGACTTTAAGAGGCTGATACGGTCTGGAGTGAAAACAACTTTAGTCTGCAAACAACTGGGAGATGGAGCTGAAACACATGAGAAAGGTGGGGGAGAAAAGAAATGGAAGAGAATGAGGACAATCCACAAAGTGTCTGCTTACCCAACAGGCTTCTGGAAGCATGTCAGTCTACCTCCGTCTCAGCCAGATGCAATGCTCAATGTCTGCAGTTGCCCAAAGAGTTAGTCACAAGTCTCTCATTTCTTCCAGGACATTTATAATGGGGTCTGAAGAAAAGGCAGAAGAGTTGAACACATACTTTGGTTCTGTCCTCACAGGAGAGAATACAAATAACCTCCCAGAAATGTTGGAGAAGTAAAAGTCTCGTGAGAGCAGAATGTGAAGTTTACAAAAAAAATTAATCTAGAAAAATAAAGATAAAAACTACTTAGCCCAAGGAGGACAAAGATAAATTTTCCAAACTATTTGTATTTACCAATCAGAAAAGTAGGACTAATTGCAAAATCAGGTCGACTTGAGTTTTTTGGGTGCAAAAAATGCAAAAAAAAAGTAGTGATAGAGCAGTGATTTAGGTAGGATGAGGACGAGCATCAATAATAGGGAGCTAGAAGGTGGATTAAAAAGCAGAATCTCAAAGTGCATTACTCCCTGTGCAACGTACTCCTGTTCTGGATGTAGGTTTACTTGCTGAGCTGGAAGGTTCGTTTTCAGATGTTTAGTCACCATGCTAAATAACATCATTAATGAGCCTCCGAATGAAGCACTTGCTTTCTATTTAAATGTTTGGGTTTCCTTGGATTGGTGATGTCATTTTCTGTGGTGACAACATTTCCTATGGTGGTTATTTCCTGTTCTTTGGGTACCCATTCTTTTTGAATATTTTGTATTCAAAGAACACAGTCCGCCAATTTCTGAGCAACAAACCCAAACAAGCAAAACACGTCCAGAAACCCTAGCCACTCTTCCCCTACAATCAAAGACATCTCTTTAACTGCCCGACTACTCAGACCCCTTGGCATCATGGTAGCCCACCAACACACTAAAACAGCAGCTAATGAACTTGAAAGACCCCTATACAGACAACAAGCAAAACTAATGTCATTTATAAAAAGCTTGCAAGAACTGCAACAAACACTACAGACAAAACTAGCCACCAGGATACATGAACATTAACTAGCTACAAAAAGACATGACCCTCTCACTAGTATCCTTGCATACAGATGAGGAAGGACTCCACTTCGACTGGACAATACATCCATCCTAGGACAAACCAAACAAAGACATGCATGAGAATTCTTAGATGCTTGGTATTCCAACCAGAACTCTTATCAATAAACACATTGACTTGATCCCATTTACCACGGAAATGCTGTCATAACAGGAAATGATATCACCAACCCAGCGAACCCCCAAATATATAAATAGAAAGCTGGCTACAGCACCAGTGTTTCATTCGGAGGCTCACCTGAAGATGTTACCTAGTATGGGGACAACTCATCTGAAAATTGACCTTCCAGCTCAGCAAGCAAATCTACATCCAGAACCTTGGCCTGAGCTACAAATCTTCTCAAAACTCACTAATGTGTATGAAAATATGCAAATAGGGCAGATGAATTTGATTTTGGACAAGATTTATAGCTCAGGTTGTTGATCAAGTTGTAGGTTTGCTTGCTGAGCTGGTGGTAAATGACTGCATTGGCGCCACCTCGTGCTCCCGCGAGGAGGTTGAGCAATTCATCAACTTCACCAATACATTCCACCCTGACCTTAAATTTACCTGCACCATCTCTGACACCTCCCTCCCCTTCCTGGATTTCTTTGTCTCCATTAATGACGACCGACTTGACACTGACATTTTTTACAAACCCACCGACTCCCACAGCTACCTGGATTACTCCTCTTCCCACCCTATATCTTGCAAAAATGTCATCCCGTATTCCCAATTCCTCCGCCATATCTGCTCCCAGGAGGACCAGTTCCACCACAGAACACACCAGATGGCCGCCTTCTTTAGAGACCGCAGTTTCCCTTCCCACGTGGTTAAAGATGCCCTCCAGTGCATCTTGTCCACATCCCACACCTCCGCCCTCAGACCCCACCCCTTCAACCGTAACAAGGACAGAACGCTCCTGGTGCTCACCTTCCAACCTACCAACCTTCGCATAAACCAAATCATCTGCTGACATTTCTGCCACCTCCAAAAAGACCCCACCACCAGGGATATATTTCCCTCCTTATCCCTTTCCGCCTTCCGCAAAGACCATTCCCTCTGTGACCTGGTCAGGTCCATGCCCCCCTACAACCCACCCTCCCATCCTGGCACCTTCCCCTGCCACCACAGGAACTATAAAACCTGCGCCCACACCTCCTTCCTCACCTCTATCCAAGGCCCTAAAGGAGCCTTCCACATCCATTAACGTTTTACCTGCACATCCACTAATATCATTTATTGTATCCGTTGCTCCCGATGCGGTCTCCTCTACATTGGGGAGATTGGACACCTCCTAGCAGAGCCCTTTAGGGAACATCTCCGGGACACCCGCACCAATCAACCACACCGCCCTGTGGCCCAACATTTCAACTCCCCCTCCCACTCTGATGAGGACATGGAGGCCCAGGCCTCCTTCACTACCACTCCCTCACCACCAGACGTTTGGAGGAAGAACATCTCATCTTCCGCCTCAGAACACTTCAACCCCAGGGCATCAATGTGGACTTCAACAGGTTCCTCATTTCTCCTCGCCCCACCTCACCCTAGTTCCAAACTTCTAGCTCAGCACTGTCCCCATGACTTGTCCTACCTGCCTATCTTCTTTTCCACCTATTCACTCCACCCTCTCCTTGCCCTCGACCTATCACCTTCATCCCCTCCCCCACTCACCTATTGTACTCTATGCTACTTTCTCCCTACCCCCACCTTCCTCTAGCTTATCTCTCCATGCTTCAGGCTCTCTGCCTTTATTCCTGATTAAGGGCTTTTGCCCGAAACGTCGATTTTACTGCTTCTCGTGTGCTGCCTGAACTGCTGTGCTCTTCCAGCACCATTAATCCAGAATGCTGAGCTGGTGGGTTTGTTTTCAGACAGTTTGTCACCATGCTAAGTAATGTCATCAGTGAGCCTCCAGTGAAACGGTGTTCTATCTCACTTGCTACTTATGTGTCTTGGTTTGTTGTGATGGGTGATGTCATTTCTGGTTCAGTTTCTATGAGGTTGGTAAATGGGGTTCAAATCTATATGTTTGCTAATGGAGTTCTGGTTTGAATGCCATGCCTCTAGGAATTTCCTGCATGTTTTTGATTAGCCTGTCCCAGGGTGAATGTGTTGTCCCAGTCGAATTGGTGTCTCTCTCTGTGTTTGGATACCAGTGATAAGTGTTTATGTCTTTTTTTGTGGCCATTTGGTGCTCATGTATCCTGGTGGCTAGTTGCCTACCCATTTGTCTAATGCCATGTTTGATACAGTCTTTGTGGGAACTCCTGCCCAACAGACCAAAACGGGAAGACGCTGCACACCCAGAGATTCTAGCCACCCTACCATACATCAAAGACATTTCAGTGATGACCACCAGGCTACTCTAGTTAGAGGCAAACTAAACCTGCAGATGCTGGAATACAAGGTAGACTAGCAGGATGCTGGTAGAACACAGCAAGCCAGGCAGCATCAGGAGATGGAGAATTCAATGTTTCGGGTGTAACCCTTCTCCATTAACAAACATTTAGATTTGGACACAATTTACTAACCTCTCAGAAACTGAACTGGAAATGATATCACCTACCACAACAAACCAAGGCACATAAATAACAAGTGGAATAGAATGCCAACACTTCGCCGATGTTACCTCGCATGGTGGTGAAACGTCTGAGAGCAAGCCCACCAGCTCAGTGAGCAAACCTCCACCCTGAGGCCAGATGAATGCGTGGCTTAAGATCTGATGTAGGGAGGATGCTTTTAGATTCCTGGATCATGACCTATTTCTAAGAAGGTGGGACCTGTGCAAGTGGAGTGGTCTTCACCTGAACCAGAATGGGACCAACGTCCTTACAATTTGCTGATGCTGTGGAGGAACTTAAAATGCTTTGGCCAAGGGAGGAGACACAGCATACTTTTAAAAATGAGCCAAGGGAGATAGAGTTAGACATGTTTCAAGGGGGTAAGCTGAGGCTGTGTCCTCTATTTAAATGAAAGGAATAATATAGGTAAGACAAATGAATTAAGGTTGTGGATTGGCAGATGCAACTGCAGTGCTATTGCCATTACACAGATGTGGTTGAGGGAGGGGCAGGACTGAATGTTCCAAGAACAGAATCTTCAGGAAGGACAGGGTAGAGTATAAAAGTGAAGGTGGTGTTGCATTATTAATTAAGGAGTCAATTACTGCAGTAAGAGGGGATGATATCTTGAAAGGATCTTCAAATAAGGCTTTGTGGGTGGAGTATAGGAATAAAAATTGTGCAGGCACAGTGCTGGAAGTGTATAATAGACTCCAACAATCTTCAGAAATAGAGAAGCAGACTTGTGGGATGTTTACGGAGTAGAAGTCTACATTAGGGGATTAAGATTATTTGGGATAGAACTATTAGAATGTATTCAGGAGAGCCTTTGATATTAAAATGCGAATGTCTCCAAAGTATGATGCAGTCTGAACATAGTACTGCAGAACAAAAGCAGATGGGCATTCAAGGTGGCATTGGGGAGCATTTTAACAATAATAACCAAAACACTTCATTTTGTTATGAAAAAGGAGTGAAAATTGTCAGCTAAAAAGGGTTTCAGAATAGGCAAAGGCAAATTTTATTAAAATAGTCTGTCCACAGAAGTGGCATGGTGGCTCAGTGATTAGCACTGCTGCCTCTCAGCACCGGGGACCCAGGTTTGATTCCAGCCTTGAGCAATTGTCTGTGAGGAGTTTGCACATTCTCCCCGTGTCTGCGTAGGTTTCCTCTGGGTGTTCCAGTTTACTCCCACAGTCCAAAGATGTGCAGGTCAGGTGAATTGGCCATGCTAAATTGCCCATAGTGTTAGGTGCATTAGTGAGAGGGAACTTAGTCTGGGTGGGTTCCTCTTCGGAGGGTCGGTGTGGACTTGTTGGGCCAAAGGGCCTGTTTCCACACTGTAGGGAATATTTTTTAAAAAAGACTGGAAACAACTGATTTTGCTTAAATCTAGAGCAGAACAGCTTGGAAATTTGCAAAAGAAAATGGGGAGAATACAGATCTAAGATGTTCCTTTTAAAGTACAATATGGGAGCAACAAGTCCAGACAAATCTGTGTGTCTCAGAACATTCAGGACTGGATAAGAAGAAAATGTGGCTTTTAACGGGTACAAAGGAAGTAACTAATTGAAGCCCCAGTGGAGAATACAAAGTGCAGTGGAAACTTAAGGGCGGCACGGTGGCACAGTGGTTAGCACTGCTGCCTCACAGCGCCTGTAGACCTGGATTCAATTCCCGACTCAGGCGACTGACTGTGTGGAGTTTGCACGTTCTCCCCGTGTCTGCGTGGGTTTCCTCCGGGTGCTCCGGTTTCCTCCCACAGTCCAAAGATGTGCGGGTCAGGTGAAGTGGCCAAGCTAAATTGCCCGTAGTGTTAGGTAAGGGGTAATATGTAGGGGTATGGGTGGGTTGCGCTTCGGCGGGTCGGTGTGGACTTGTTGGGCCGAAGGGCCTGTTTCCACACTGTAAGTCTAATCTAAAAATCTAATCTTAACAAAACAATTAGATCAAAGATGGGGCATGAGGTAATAATGGCAGGTAAGATTATGGAGAAGTCCAAGATATTCTAAGTATATCAAGGAGAAGGGGATAACAAGAAAAAGAACAGGGCTAATTAGGGACAAGAGGATGTGCATGGAGCCAAAGGATACTACCAGGCTATTAAGTACTTTGCATCTGTCTTCACTCAAGAGAAGATGGATATAGATATAGAATTTGGGGAAGGGAACTGTGGTGGTTTTGAGTAAACTGACGTGAGGAAGTTTTGGCGGGCTTAAAGCTGCTGTAGGAGACATTGGAGAAAATTAAACCGGCTTCAACCCAAATTTTTAATTCATCTTTGGCCACAAAGGAGATGCCAGAGGACTGGAAGAAAGTGAGGACTACAGATGCTAGGGATCACTCAAAGTGTGGCACTGTAAAACACAGCAAGTCAGGCAGCATCCAAGGAGTAGAGACAACCCTAGTAATTACAGATTAGTGAGCCTTACTTCAGTTGTGGGTAAAGTGTTGGAAAAGGTCATAAGAGAGAGGCAATATAATCATCTAGAAAGCAATAAGTTTATTAGGGATAGTCAGCATAGTTTTGTGAAGGGTAAGTTGTGCCTCACAAACCTCACTGAGTTCTTTGAGAAAGTGACCAAAAAGATGGGTGAGGGTAAAACAGTTGATGTGGTGTATATGGTTTTCATTAAGGCATTTAATAAGGTTCCCCATGGTAGGCTGTTGCACAAAATATTGAGACATTGAGGGCGATTTAGCAGTTTGGATCAGACATTGGCTAGCTGAAAAAAGACAGAGGGTGATGGTTGGGAAATGTTCATCCTGTAGTTCATTTACTAGTGGTGTACCACAAGGATCTGTTTTGGGTCCACTACTATCATTTTTATAAACAACCTGGATGAGGGCGTAGAAGGATGGGTTAGTAAGTTTGCAGATGACATTAAAGTTGGTAGAGTTGTGGATAGTGCCAAAGGATGTTGTAGGTTACAGAGGGACATAGTTAAGCTGCAGAGATGGGCTGAGAGATGGCAAATGGGGTTTAATGCAGAAAAGTGAGAGGTGGAAGGAGTAATAGGAATGCAGAGTACTGAGCTAATGGTAAGATTCTTGATAGTGCTGATAAGCAGAGAGATCCTGGTGTCCATGTGCATAGTTCCCTGAAAGTTGCCACCCAGGTTGATCAGGTTGTTGAGAAGACATAAGGTGTGTTAGCTTTTATTAATAGAGAGATTGAGTTTTGGAACCATGAGATCATGCTGTAACCGTACAAACCTCTGGTATGGCCGCACCTGGAGTATTGCATACAGTTCTGGTCACCACATTTATAGGATGTGGAAATTTTGGAAAGGGTTCAGAGAAGGTTTACTAAGATGTTGCCTGGTATGGAGGGAAGGTCTTACGAGGAAAGGCTGAGGGACTTGAGGCTGTCTTTGTTCAAGAGAAGAAGGTTCATAAGTGACTTAATTGAGACACATGTTCGATAATTGGAGGGTCAGATAGGGTGGGTAGTAAGAGGCTTTTTCCTAACACGATGGCTAGCATGAGGGGGCATATCTTTAAATTGAGGGGTGATAGATATAGGACAGATGTCAGAGTGGTCAGGGTGGAACGCACTGCCTGCAACAGTATTAGACCCACCAACTTCAAGGGCATTTTAAATAGTCATTGGATAGGCATTTGGATGTAAATGGACCAGTGTAGGTTCAAAGTGCTTCAGATTGGACCACAGGTCAGTGCAACATTGAGGGCTGAAGGGCCTGTATTGTAATGTTCTGTGTTCTATTACGTGTATACATGCTGCTAAGATTTGCTTTTCCAAAATGCAACACCTTGCATCTATTAAATTAAACTCCATCTGCCACTCCTCAGCCCATTAGCCGATCTGATCAAGATCCCATTGTACTGAGGTAACCTTCTTTGCTGTCCACTCCATCTCCGATTTTGGTGTCATCTCCAAACTTACTAACTATACTGCCTATGTTCACATTTAAATCGTATATAAGTAATGAAAAGTAGTAGACCCAGCACCGATCCTTATGACACTCCACTGGTCACAAGCCTCCAATCTGAAAAGCAACCCTCCACCATCACCATTTGTATCCAAATGGTTAGTTCTCCATGTATTCCATGAGATCTAACCATGCTAACCAGTCTCCCATTGAGAACCTTGTTGAATGCCTTACTGAGGTTCACATAAATCAAGTCCACTGCTCGTGAGACGTGATTTCCCATGCACAAAGCCATGCTGACTATCCCTAATCAGTCCTTGCCTTTCCAAATGCATTTTAATCCTGCCCCTCAGGATTCCCTCCAACAACTTACCCACCACCAATGTCAGGCTCACCAGTCTATAGTTCCCTGGCTTGTCCTTACCACCATTCTTAAATAGTGGCACCACGTTTGCCAACCTCCAGTATTCCAGCACCTCAGCTGTGACTATCAATGATACAAATCCCTCAGCAAGGGACCCAGCAATCACTGCCCTAGCTTCCCACAGAGTTCTACTATACTACAATCTAATTATATTAATACATAGGTTTCTTCTTTTCTAGACAGAATGAACATGTACTCGCACTGTCTGTTTCATCACAAAACCATTCTTTGGTTCATTTCTCAAGATAATGGGTTGACCAAAGTCAAGCTGCTTGCTTTAACATTTAAACAAAGCTTGGCAATAAATTGTCACTCATCATTTATTGGTCCATGCCCCATGGAAATGCCTCTATCAATCAGCACACTTTTTCTAAAACAATAGTAATAGTATAGTATATCTTGTGAATTGTCCTAATAGTTCAGATCAAAAAGCGTTGACCATAATGAGTATTGCTGAGAGAAGACACAACTTTTGTACTATAAAATGACAAATTGAGTTAGGCAAATTTAAGGAGGATGTGGCGTTAAATGCAATATGTAGTTCTTGAGCTTGTACAGCATGAATTGAAAGTGGCATATGCAATGAAAAGCTTGGTTTCCCTTGCTCGAACATAGTGTTTGTAGTTGGTTACTAATTAACAATTAAACATGAAACAATGCCTCCTAAAGTTGTGGTGTGCTTGGGATTTCCTCAGTTCATAATCCTATTGATTATTCTCTTCATGGAGGTTGGAACAAACCACTATCAGAGACTCCAACATAACTCCAGTCAATAATTACTTAATGTCACACACTCCGTTTCTTTTTTCCAATCAAGGATTTAATTCATTTGATGACTAGACAAGGCTGAACCAGTTTTCTTCAACTGCAAGGCTTCCAAAATCCCAAACTCAACACCTCAAAGAATAAAAGCAATAACAAACAAGAACTGGTGTGAGTTCCTTAAATCAAACACTATTCCAACTTGGAAACATATCGTCTTTCCTTCACCATCACTCGGTCAAAATCCTGGATCTCCTTTCCTCGTAGGGCTTCTTTCTGCTTGAAGCTTACAGTTGGCCAAGAAGGTCACTCATCATTACATTCTCAAGAATAATTAGGAACATGTAATAGATTTTCAACCTGCAAAGCCCACGTTTATGAGGCCATTAAAATGTTATGTAGCTTTTGGATTTAGAATCGCTAGTACCTTTGAACCATTGGCAGTTGGCTCATTCTTTGCAAATAAAATTGAGCCTGGAAAGTCACTTTGTCAATTGTTCAGAGCAAACATACAAAATCAATCTCTGCCCTCAGTTGACATTTTTTCATTTGTTACACAATATAGCAACCATTCACTTAAATGAAGAAACTGTGGTTAATGGTAATCACAGCTGTCACTGAGCATAAGTACAGTACACTTTAAAATTCAGACATTGTATATTGTAGAACTGAAGAATTGGCACCATCAAAAGTGGAGACAACATGAGTGATTTTGGAGAAATCCTGAGAGCTGTGGGAGAATTTGGGCCATTCCAGAAACGTTTGCTCATGTTGATATGTTTGCCGAATTTCTTCATGGGTTTCCACTTGATTGCTCAGATTTTTACTGGTGCGAGTGTCCAACATTATTGTCAGACCAATTGGATCTTAAACATCAGTGCTGGTCTGGCCAAAGAAGAACAATTGCTCTTGACTCTCCCGAAGGAAAACAATGGCTCTTACCAGAAATGTGAAATGTACAAGCCAAGTCCAGATAAAGATATGGATTGGATACGATTACACCTCAATCAGTCTACAGTAGCATGTGAAGAAGGCTGGGTATACAACACCTCACAATATAGCTCGACATTGGTAACAGAGGTTTGTGCTTTTTTTTCCCAAATGTAAACAGTTCTGCACCTTGCCAGTGATGGTGAGAGACGGCAAACTCCCATTTGTTTATTGTTTGCGGTGACCCATTTCACACAGGGCAGTTAGCATGGAGAGCTGTTTACCATGTGCCATGCTGACAGCAAATGAAGTAGCTTTAAAATACATTGGGAATAGTTTCTGAGGGACTGATAAAAGCATGTAAATGCATTGGAAACAGTTCAGAGATGGTTTGTTAGCAAGCCAAATATGTATCTGCTGGAAGCTAGAAGGATTGAAACATACAAGATTCTGAGGGGTAGGTTTGGGAAAGATGTTTCATCTTATCGGGGAATCTGGACTGAGGTCACTTTATAAATAAATTGCCCACTTAGGACAAAATGATGAGAATAGTTTTTCTCCTCACGGAGAGAGATGAGTCTTTGGAACTCTCTTGAAAGGTGATAAAAGCAGAATCTTTGAATACTTTTATGACAGAGATGGATTGATTCTTGAAAGGAAGGGAGTGAAACCCACAGCAAAGGGAGGTGGGAATGTGGAGTAATCAGAACAGGCATGATCTTATTGACCGGCAGAGCAGGATCGAGGGGCTGAGTGGTCTATTCTTCCTAATTCATGTATTCACATGTATGTGAGAGCTCAGGAAAATGAGACGAGATGAATGAGAATAGGGAAGAATGCCAGCAGTCATGTAAAAGGTAATACTGTTCTTTCATAAAGCTGTCTTTGGAAAGCTGCTTGTGAGTAATACTAGTAGTAGAGTAAACACCACTGAAGTAAGCATAGTTAAGCAGAACCAACAATAATAATTCGGGAACTGCATTTCAATGTTGTATATACCCTTTTAATCAAGTTTCAGAGGACTTAGAATCATAAAGATGTGCAGCATGGAAACAGACACTGGGATCCAACACTTCCATGCCAACCAGACATCCTAAATTAATCTAGTCCCATTTGCCATCATTTGGCCCATATCTCTCTAGACCCTTCCTATTCATATACCCATTCAGATCCCTTTTAAATGTTGTAATTACACTCATCTCCACCACTTCCTGTAGCAGCTCATTCCACACACACCACCCTCTGTGTGAAAAGGTTGCCCCTTAGGTCATCTTTATATCTTTCCCCTCTCACCTTAAACCTATGCTCTCACGTTTTGTCTCCCCCACCCGGGGGAAAAGACCTTGTCTATTTACCCTATCCATGAACCCTTATGATTTTATAAACCTCCGCCTCCGATGCTCCACGGAAAACAGTCCCACCCTGTTCAGCCTTTCCCTATAACTCAAATCCTCCAACCCTGGCAACATCTTTTGTAAATCTTTTCTGAACCCTTTCAAGTTTCACAACATCTTTTCGATAGGAAGGTGACAAGAATTGCACGCAATATTCCGACAGTGGCCTAACCAATATCTTGTACAGCTGCAACATGACCTCCCAACTCCTGTATTCGATACTATGACCAATAAAGGAAAGCATACCAAACGCTGCCTTCACTATCCTGTCTACCTGTGACTCCACTTTCAAGGAGCTATGAACCTGCACTCCAAGGTCTCTTTGTTCAACAACAACTCCCTAGGACCTTATCATTAAGTGTATAAGTCCTGCTGAGATTTGCTTTCCCAAAATGCAGCACCTTACATTTATCTGAATTAAACTCCATCTGCCACTTCTCAGCCCATTCGCCCACCTAGTCCAGATCCTATTGTAATCTGAGGTAACCCTCTTCGCTGTCCACTATACCTCCAATTTTGGTGTCATCTGCAAGCATACTAACTATATCTCTTATGCTCACATCCAAATCGTTCATATAAATGATGAAAAGTAGTGGACTCAGCACTGATCCTTGTGGCATTCCACTGGTCACAGGCTTCCAGTCTGAAAAACAATCCTCCACCACAACCCTCTGTCTTCTACCTTTGAGCCAGTTCTTCATCCAAATGGCTTCTTCTCCCTGTATTCCATGAGATCTAACCTTGCTAACCAGTTTCCCATGGGGAACCTTGGCGAATGCCTTACTGAAGTCCACATAGATCACATCTACCATTTGCCCTCATCAATCCTTTTTGTTACTTCTTCAAAAAATTGCAATCAAGTCTGTGAGACATGATTTCCAACGCATAAAGCCATGTTCCCTAATCAGTCCTTGCCTTTCCAAATACATGTACATCCTGTCCCTCAGGATTCCCTCCAACAACTTGCCCACCACCGAGGTCAGGCTCACTGGTCTATAGTTCCCTGGCTTCTCCTTGCCACCCTTCTTAAACAGTGGTACCACGTTAGCCAACCTTCAAATTTCCAGCACCTCATCTGTGACTATCAATGATACAAATATCTCAGCTAGAGGCCCAGCAATTATTTCCCTAGCTTCCCACAGAGTTCTAGGGTTCACCCGATTAGGTCCTGGGGATTTAGCCACCCTTTTGCATTTCAAGACATCCAGCACTTCCTCCTTCATAATATGGACATTTTTCAAGATGTCACCATCTATTTCCCTACATTCTATATCTTCCAAGTCCTTTGGCACAGTAAATACTGATGCAAAGTACTTGTTTAGTATCTACTCCATTTTCTGTGGCTCCACACAAAGGCCGCATTGCTGATCTTTGAGGGGCCCTATTCTCTCCATAGTTACCATTTTGTCTTTAAGGTATTTGTAAAAACCTTTTGGATTCTCCTTAATTCTATTCATCAAAGCTATCTCACATCTCCTTTTCGCCCTCCTGATTTCTCTCTTAAGTTTACTCCCGCTGCCTTTACACTCTTCTAAAGGTTCATGCGATCTATCCTGTCTATACCTGACATATGCTTCCTTCTTTTTCTGAACCAAACCCTCAATTTCTTTAGTCATCCAACATTCCCTATACCTACCAGCCCTTCCCTTTCACTCTAACAGTAATATACTTTCTCTGGATTCTCGTTATTTCACTTCTGAAGGCTTCCCATTTTCCAGCCGTCCCTTTACCTGCGAACGTCTGCCCCCAATCAGCTTTTGAAAGTTCTCGCCTAATGCCGCCAATATTGACCGTTCTCCAATTTAGAACTTCAACTTTTAGATCTGGTCTATCCCTTTTCCATCACTATTTTAAAACTAATAGAATTATGGTCGCTGGCCCCACAGTGCTCCCCCACTGACACCTCAGTCACCTGCCCTGTCTTATTTTCCAAGAGTAGATCAAGTTTTGCACCTTCTCTAGTAGGTACATCCACATTCTGAATCAGAAACTTTTCTTGTACATACTTAACGAATACCTCTCCATCTAAACCCTTAGCACTATGGCAGTCCCAGTCTATGTTTGGAAAGTTAAAATCCCCTACCATAGGCACCCTATTATTCTTACAGATAGTGGAGATCGCCTAACAAATATTTTTCTCAATTTCCCGCTGACTATTAAGGGGTCTATAATACAATCCCAACAAGGTGATTATCCTTTTCTTATTTCACAGTTCCACCCAACTAATTTCTCTGGATGTATTTCCGGGAATATCCTCCCTCAGCACAGCTGTAATGCTATCCCTTATCAAATACGCCCCTCCCCCACCCCTCTGCCTCCCTTTCTATCCTTGTAGCATTTGTATCCTGGAACATTAAGCTGCCAGTCTTGTCCATCCCTGAGCCAAGTTTTTATAACTACAATGATATCTTCCTAACCATGCCCTCAGTTCATCTGCCTTCCCTAATAGGCCCCTTGCTTTGAAATAAATGCAGTTTAATTTATTAGTCCTACCTTGTCCCTGTCTGCCCTGACTGTTTGTTTGGGTCACTTCTGTCATCAACTGTACCAGTCTCAGATTGATCTCTTTCCTCATTATATCTCTCTATCCACCTATGTCTGCCCTCACTAGCTCGTAGCACCGGGAGTAATCCAGATATTACTATGCTTGAGGACTTCCTTTTTAAATTCCTGCCTAAGTCTCTGTAATCTCCCTTCAGAATCTCAACTTTTTCCCTTCCTATGTCATTGGTTCCAGTGTGGACAATGACCTCTTGCTAGCCCCTCATCCCATCGAGAACATTCTGCACCCTCTCTGAGACATCCTTGATCCTGGCACCAGGGAAGCAACACACCATTCTGATTTTTCGCTGCTGGTCACGCAAACGTCTGTCTGTACCTCAGACTAGAGAGTCCCCTAACACAATTGATCTCTTGGAACCTGACGTACCCCTCGTTGAATTAGAGCCAGTCTTAAAAACAGAAACTTGGCTGTTCGTGCTACGTTCCCCTGTGAATTGATCACCCCCTACATTTTCCAAAACAGCATAGTTGTTTGAAATAGGGATAGCCACAGAAGACTCCTGCACTAGCTGCCTACCTGTCTTACCTTTCCTGGAGTTAACTCATCTATGTGACTGTATCTGAGACTTTTCCCCCCTTCCTATAACTGCCATCCATCACATACCGTTGCTGTTGCAAATTTCTCATTACCGTTAACTGTCTCTCCAACCGATCCAATCAATCTGATATGATTCACAAGCAACTGCATTTATTGCAGATATAATCCACAGTAACCTATAAACTTTCCTTAAACTCCCACATCTGACAAAAACGCATATCACTCTACTAAAGGCCATTTTTGCTCCTTCACAATCTACAGACCCAGAAAATAACATTGTCTTATTCCTCTACAAAACACTGCTCCAGGTTAAATTAATAATTATGGCTTATATTTTAAGTTTAATCAAGAGACATATCTCAAAAAACATATAATCAAGAAAGAACCCACTCTACTCACTACTGCAGACTTTCTGTAGGCCACACTTAAAACTAGTAATTTATCTGTTACTGTGCTGTGACTTCATCCAAATAATTCCATCAAGATCAGTTGTGAATTTCACTGTTTGTTGATTTTCCCAGACGCACTCCGATGTCCTGCATTGCATGAATTCAAACAGCAAAGGCAGTAACTGTGCAGGTTCACTGCGGTGTCAGTTTCTCTCTCTCTCTCTCTCTCTCTCCTGCACTGACCTTCCCTCACCATGTGCTTCCATTGTGTGTACCTCTCCCTTTTTAAAACTCTCCCTTTGACTTCTTTTTTCAAAATAATGCAACAGCATATGAAACAGTAATTATTGCTCCTGGAATTCGAGGAAATCATCTCCAACACCTAAAATACCTCAAAAAGGAGCAGCTGTTATAGCCAGAAATGTTTCTTGTCCTCCATCTTGGATTATCCAGGATCCTCAGGAGCCATTTGTGGTGGACAATGGTGATAACTTTTAAAGCCCTTTCCTTACTGTGCTATGTCTGAGAATCTCATCCTGATATCAATAAGTGCAATTTCAATTCCCATTCACTATGTATCCACACTTCATCTTCCCTCAGTAACAGGCTATCACAACATCTACTTGGTCATAAAGCAAAAACAAAAGACAAAAAAGAAACTATACCCTCTATCAGTCAGGTAGGCCTCAAAGTGATTAATGCCTTCCCCCATCACTGCACAGTGAAGAAAATTACCACTACTAAACTTTCAAAGCTGACAAATGGCTATTGCAAACACATTACGCCCCCTGACTCTTGGTGGTCTTCATATTCCAACCCTGAAGGCTAGTCTGGCTGATAGACATCAATTCTACATAGAACTCCAAGAACTCATTCAGAATACCCCTCCCAGGGACAACATTGTTGTCTTTGGTGATTTTAACGTCAATGTCGGCTATTACTGCCAGACATGAAAGGGAGCATTTGAAAACCATGGGGTTGGTGACTACAATGAAAGCAGACATCCATTCTGTGCAAAAATATAGTTGTCTATAACCAACACCTGTTTACAACATAAGACCACATGTTGTGTACCCCTCTCTAAATACTGGCACTGAATATATTACATCTCGATGTGTGGTCCTAATCATGGAATCATAGAATCCCTACCATACAGAAGCACATCATTCAGCCAATTGAGTCCATATCTTCCTGTAGTGCCATTATTTAAGAAGTGAGGGTAAGCAAAAGGCAGGGAACTATAGATCAGTAAGCCTGACATCAGTGCTGGGTAAGTTGTTGGAGGGGATTCTGAGGGACAGGATTCGGAAAGGCAAAGACTGATTAAGGATAGTCAACATGGCTCTGTGTGTGGCAAGTAATGTCTAACTATCATGATTGATTTTTTTTTGAAGCAGTGACAAAAAAGATTGATGAAGGCAGAGTAGTGGACTTTTTCTATATGAACTTCAGTAAGGCATTTGACAAGGTTCCGTATGGTACACTAGTAGGCAAAGTTAGATCACATGGGATCCAGAGAGAGCTAGCCATTGGATACAAAGTTGACTCGAAGGTAGGAGACATAGGGTGGTGGTGGAGGGTTGCTTTTCAGACTGGAGGCCTGTGATCAGTGGAGTGCACAAGGATCAGTGCTGGGTCCACTGCTTTTTGTCATTTATATAAATAATTTGGATGTGAGCATAGGAGGTACAGTTAGTAAGTTTGCAGATGACACCAAACTTGGAGTTGTAGTGGACAGCGAAGAAGGTTACTCAGACTATAACAAGATTTTGATCAGATGGGCCGATGGGCCAATGGGCCAAAAAGTGGCAGATAGAGTTTAATTTAGATAAATGTGAGGCACTGCATTTTGGAAAGGCAAATCAGGATTTATACAGTTAATGGTAGGGTCCTGGGAAGTGTTACTGAACAAAGGGACCTAGGGATGCAGCTTCACAGTTCCTTGAAAGTGGAGCCTCGGGTAGACAGGCTAGTGAAGACATTTGGTACACTTGCCTTCATTGGGCAGTACATGGAGTTTAGGAGTTGGGATATCATGTTGCAGCTTCTACAGGACATTGGTTAGGCTGCTTTCAGAATGCTACATTCAACTCTAGTTTTCTTATCAGAAAGATGTTGTTAAATTTGAAGGATGTCAGAAAATATTTACAAGGATGCTGCTAGGATTGGAATGTTTGAGCTACAGGGAGATGCTGAATAGGCTGGGGCTGTTTTCCCTGGAGCATCGGAAGCTGAGGGGTGACTTTATAGAGGTTTATAAAATCATGAGGGGCATGGAGAGGGTAAATAGACAAGGTCTTTTCCCCAGGGTGGGGGAGGCAAAACTACAGGGCATTGGTTTAAGGAGAGAGGGAAAAGAATTAAAAGCGACTTGAGGGGCAGCTTTTTCATGCAGAGGGTGGTGCGTGTATGGAATGCGCTGCCAGAGGAAGTGGTGGAGGCTGGTACAATTACAGCATTTAAAAGGTATCCGGATGGGTATATGAATAGAAAAGGTTTAGTGGGATATGAGTCAAATGGGACTAGATTAATTTAAGATACCTGTTCAGCATGGATGAGTTGGAGTGAAGGGTCTGCTGTTTGTTTCTACGCTGTACAACTGTGTGATCGATAAAGTTAGAGAAGCTGGGATTGTTCTCCTTTGAACAAAGGAAGTTGACAGAAAATTTGATAGCAATATACAGGATTGGAATAGGCTTTCTGATAGGTTTCTAATGCATTTTATTGTGTGTAAACGTATATATAAGACACAAAAACAGATTTGCTAGAAGAATTCTGCAGGTCTGGCAGCATCTGAGAAATCTGAAACTCTGAGAGAAGAGTTTTTTATATAAACATTTTTATTGAAAACCTTTTAAAATCTTTTACAAAATATTTATGTACAAAGAAAAAACGCCATCAAAACAGAAAAAAGGGCAGTACAAGAAAGGCCATAACACAATACCATTGTTAATTAACGACCTACTATTCTACCAAAACAAACATACCTACTTAAACTAAACTACAAGCATATTAAATAAATACTAACTTAAACTAAATTCAAATAACTCAAATTAAATAATATCTCATTATATTCTATCTCACTCATCACACCTCCACTGGGGTTCCCATCCCTGGGAGCATTACTGTACCCGTATTCTTTTTCCCCCAGTCTCCTCCTCCCAGGGCCTCGCGGGCGCCCGGACTAATTCCCATGGTTATACCATGCCCTAATTAATATTGCTGATACGTCTGCGTCGATATAATTTAGAAAGGGCTGCCACCCCTTGTAAAACTGCTCCGTTTTATGGTGCACCATATTTGTGAGGTAATCTTGGGGGAGATGCTCCATCACCAATCTACGCTACCCCATAATACCTCGGGGGTTTTTCTGATGCCCAGTTCACCAGAATCTTCTTCCTTGCACAATGGGTAAGAATATTACACAATCTCTCCCTATGTTCCCCCAGAGAGGGCAAATTTGGCAACCCCAAAAGAAGAAATACCAGATCCACATTAATTTCAATCCCTAGGATGTCCTTTAGCTCCCTTACTATAGCACTCCAGTATCTCTGCGTCTTACACACTGCTATTGGTCATGTTGTAAGAGTCCCTATACTAATGTTACATTTGGGACACCCTGGTGACACGCCTCTCTTGAACTTAGCTAGCCTCTCTGGTGCCATATGAGTCCTGTGCAAGATCTCCTGTTACATACTGAGATTTTCCTTACATTCCCCCAGATGTCTTCCCATACCTCTGATGAAATATCCTCTCCTAACACTCGATTTCACGTCCTACAGAGTCCATCCATGTCCCCAGAGCGTGACCTTTCTGTAAATAATATAAAGCACTGAGTGAAAGATCCACTGTACACCAGAGCCCTCTTTTCTCCCCATCAGATTTGTAACTCTGAACCAGGAGTGTGGTCTTCCTCTGTATATAGTCCCTTATCTGGAAATATCGGAAAAGGTCCCGATTAGACAATCCATATTTCTGACTTAACTGACTAAATGGCATCAGGACCTTCCACCTCAAATAAGTCTCCCAGGCAGAAAAATCCCTTATTCTCTCATGCTTTCATGCCGGAGTCCATTATCCCAGGTTTAAATCCTTGAGCTCCCACCAATGGGGTAAATGGTGAGGTCTTAGACCAATTGCCCTTGTCTTGCCTCATTATCCTCCAGTCCTTTACCATATGTAAAATATTTGGATGTTTACACTGCTGAGTCACGGATTTCGTCTTATCCATGAATAGTAAATTAATTAAAGGACATCTTGACTGTGATGCTTCAATATCAAGCCAAATCGATTCTGAATTCCCCCATAGCCAGCCACCAACATATGTTAACAGAGCACTTATTTGGTATTTCTTCAAATCTGGAAGATCCCTCTGCCTGCGAAAGCTGCAATTTAGTGAATTTAATTAGAGGGCACTTGTGGTACCAAATAAAGGCCCTTAGCCAACTACTGAGCCTCTGTAACACTTGTCTCGGTAACAACAATGGGAGCATTCTCATGGGGTACAGCAGTGGAGGAAGAACATTCATCCTAATCAGGGCTTTTTGGCCTAATCATTATAATGGTAACCCCTCCCACCACTGCAACTCCTGTTTTATCCTCTCCAATAGTTGTACATAGTTAGCTTTATACAGCTGGTGGAAGGAAGGGGTAATAAAACTTCCCAGTACAAAAAAACCTTTTGGTGACCATCTAAACGGGAACTGCATTCCATCATTCAGGTTTGCCCCCTCCACTAATCCACCTACCGGCATGGCTTCTGATTTTGCAAAATTGATCCTGTAACCCGAGAAACCACCAGAGGGATTAATTGTTTGGATCAGTCAAGGAACAGACATCTCCAGATTGACCAAAAACAAAAGGACGTCATCAGCATATACGGGGATCTTATGCTCCCTCATTCCCACCTTTGGCGTTACTATGTCAGGATCCCTCCTGATAGTTTCAGCTAACAGTTCAATCACCAAGGTAAATAACAGCAGTGATAAAGGACACCTCTGACAACTATCTCTTCCAATATTAAAGTTATTTGACTTAATTCCATTTGTAATGACTGCTGCCTTAGGATCATTATACAGTACTGCCATATCTAGCAAAGAACTCCCCCCCCAAACCAAAGCTCTCCAGAACTTCAAATAGGTACGGCCATTCTATCCGATCAAACGCCTTTTCTGCTTCAAGGGAGACCACCAAACCTCGGAATCAGTCTTTGCTAACGTACCTATGCTGTGTTCAGTACCCTCCTAATGTTGTTGAAGGAGCTACGGCCCTTAACAAAACCTGACTGGCTTTCTCTTATAATATGGGGAAGGACCTTCTCCAACCTCCGAGCCAACATCTTGGATAAAAATTTTGAAATCTACGTTCAACAGCGAAATTGGTCTGTATGAAGTGCATTCTTCAGGGCGCCCTTCCTTTAAAATAGCCCCCCTAAGAGCAGGCGGTAGACAATCCTGCGTATAAGATTATTTGTACATCCCCAGAGAGAAATCAGAGTTAATGTACAGTGACCCTTCTTTAGTGTTAACCCTGCTTTCTCTCCACAGACGCTGCCACACCTGCCGAGCTTTTGCAGCAACTTCTGTTTCTCTCTGATTTACAGCATCCACATCATTGTTTTTATGATATATACAATATCAGCTTTCATCAAAGTTCTCATCTGTGCCATCTGTAACAGGATCGATGTGCAGTGCCCTCCCTCTGTCAAGCTGAGAGCTCTGCCATCCTCACCATTTGTCCTGATTACAGTCCATTCATGCCTGGTATCTCAGCACGTCCAGATCCTAATCTTCCCTTTCACAGTGTGCCAGTATCTATGGTGATCGCTGTGAGTGTAAAGGCTGTGATGGTTCTGCGTCTCCTTCATTGCTCTCTTATTAGTATTTTTTCCTCTGGTGAATTTCATACTTGTTAGGTATCTGAAAAGAAAATGATCGGAGGTAATATTGTCATAGTGGAGTGGAGTACAGTAAGAGGTACACCTTCTGTCTTTGGTGCATCAAAAAGTGAGATTAAGAGAAGTGAAACTTAGGGAGGATTCGGTATGAGGATACTGCCAATTACTATGATTTCACCCTCACCATTAGCTCCAATCTCAATTCAGACATCCCAATAGTGGTCAATACTGACCTGTCAATGTGATTAGGAAATTCTGGCAAACCATTTCCTTTCGTCTGGCTCTTGCTGCCTCCTGTTTTATGCCATCTAGTCATCTGCAAAAGAGAGACAAATGTGCCAGTGAGTGCCAGGCATTTGGCTGATGGCTTTGTCATGTTCGAGTAACTGGCAAAGGAGAAAGTGAGGACTGCAGATGCTGGAGATCAGAGCTGAAAATGTGTTGCTGGAAAAGCGCAGCAGGTCAGGCAGCATCCAAGGAACAGGAGAATCAACGTTTCGGGCATAAGCCCTTCTTCAGGAATGAGGAAAGTGTGTCCAGCAGGTTAAGATAAAAGGTAGGGAGGAGGGACTTGGAGGGGTGTTGGAGATGCGATAGGTTGAAGGAGGTCAAGGTGAGGGTGATAGGCCGGAGTGGGGTGGGGGCGGAGAGGTCAGGAAGAAAATTGCAGGTTAGGAGGGAGGTGCTGAGTTCGAGGGAATCGACTGAGACAAGGTGGGGGGAGGGGAAATGAGGAAACTGGAGAAATCTGAGTTCATCCCTTACGATTGGAGGGTTCCAACTGGCAAAGGATGCAGCCTGAGGTGTGTGTGTGTGTGTGTATGTGTGTGTGTGGATTGGAGCAGGGGCTGAGGTGCAGTTGATGTGATATAGAGGTGACTTTTTTTTTCTGGGTGAGATTGGGCAGGTCAACCTGGATGCTGCACCTCGAGGTTGCCATAGTGACTGTCAGTGGAGTAGGCTGCAGCCCTGCTGATTGGCAGAAATCATGGAGGCACATGGTGATACTTCCATATCAGGGATCCTCCAGGATTCTGATACTTTTTCAATGGACTCAGAGCTAGGCAGTGCTGGTGCTGAGGGCAGACTGGCTGTCAAGTGTGCTGGATGGAGCTCTCAATTGTTTGATTCGCTTCTCAAGGTAATCTTTTTTGTTACTTAATATTAATAATAATATTTTTGTGTGCCAGTGGAATAAAGAATCTCTGAACTGAAGCTTCATGCATTCACTGTACATTGTTCTGTATTGCAATGATATAGCAACTAAAGAAGCATTTACTCCTCCCTCTTTTAACCAAGCCCTCTTTCTAACTGGGATTGTTTCTCACCCTTCAGTTTGATCTGGTTTGTGATGACAATTGGTTAAATCAGCTCTCACGGTCCGTTTCCATGTTTGGACTTTTTGTTGGTGCCTTGGTATTTGGTCCACTAGCAGACAGGTAAGAGCAAATTAAATACCATAAAACCACACCAATTGACGATTTATAATCTAAAATAAAATGTTTGTATTCACTCATGGCACATGGGCATCATTGGTTAGGCAGCATTTATTGCCCTGGAGAAGTTGGCGGTGAGCTGCCATCTTGAACAGCTACAGTACTTGTGCTGTAGTATGACTCACAATGCTGTTACTGAAGGGGTTTAACCCAGTGATAGTGAAGGAACAACACTACATTTCGAAGTCAGCGTGTTGAGTGGTTTGAAGGGGAATTTAAAAGTAGTGGTGTTCCTGTTTATCTGCTGCCCTTGTCCTTCTAGATGGAAGTGTTCGTGGGTTTGGAAGGTGCTGTCTAAGGATCTTTAGTGAATTTCTGCATTGCATCTTGCAGATAGTACACACCACTGAGTGTCAACGGTAAATGTTTGCGATGTGTTGCCGATCAAGCGGGCTGCTTTGTCCTTGTTGGTGTCAAACTTCTTGAGTGTTGTTGTTATCCATCCAAACAAGTAGGGAGTATTCCTGACTTCTGTTTTGTAAATTGTGGAGTCAGGAGATGAGTTATTGGTCACAGTATTCCTTGCTTCTGACCTACTGTCAAAGCACTATATTTATATGGCAAGTCCAGTTCAGTTTTTGGTCCATGTAATTCCCGGAACACTAATATTGTGGGACTCAGTGATGGTAACACCATTGAATGTCAAGGAGCCAGTGGTTAGATTGTATCTTCCTAGAGATGGTCATTGCCTGGCATTGGAGTGGCATAATATACTTGCCAGTTTTTAGCCCATGCTTGAATATTCTCTAGATCTTGTTATATTTGGGCTTTAGTGTCTGAGGAGTGCAAATGGTGCTGAACATTATGCAATCATCAGCAAACATCCCCACTTATGGCCTTATGATGGAGAGAAGATCATTGACAAAGCAGCTGAAGATGGTTGGGCCTAGAACAAGATTCAAATGAACTCCAGCAGAGATGCCCTGGAGCTGAGATGACTTACCTCCAGAAATGACAACTGTCATCCAAGTTTTGCTAGAGCACGTTGATGCCACATTTGGTCGATTGTGGCCTTGATATCAAAGGCTTTCACTCTCACCTGCCCTCTGGAATTCAGCTCTTTTGTCCACGATTGAACCAAGGCTGTAATGAGGTCAGGAGCTGAGTGACCCTGGCAGAACCCAAACTGGGTGTCACTGAAGAGATTATTGCTGAGAAGGTGCTGCTGGATAGATCTGTTGATGACACCTTCCATCACTTTACTGATGACCCAGAGTAGACTGATGGGGCAGTAATTGACTAGGTTGGATTTGCCCTGCTTTTTGCATTCCTGTGCAATTTTCCACATTGTTGGATAGATGCCAGTGTTGTAGCTGTACTGTAACAGCTTGGTTAGGGATGTGGCAACATCTGGTAAATAGATCTTTAGTACTGTTGCTGGAATGTTGCTAGGGCCTGTAGCCTTTACAGTATCCAATTCATCCAACTATTTATTCATATCACGTGGAGTGAATCAAATTGGCTAAAGACTGGTAAGTGTGATGCTGAAGACCACTGGAGGAGGCTGACATGGATCATCCACTTGGCACTTCTGGCTGAAGATTACTGCAAATGTTCCAGTCTTATCTTTTGCACTGATGTGCTGGGCTCTCCCACCGTTGAGGACAGGGATATTTGTGGAGCCTCTTCCTCCAGTGAGTTGATCAACTGTCCACCAACTGGATGTGACATAACTGCAAAATTTAGATCTCACCTGTTGATTTGTGGGATTGCTCAGCTCTGTCTATCACTTACTGCTTTATGCTGTTTGACATGAAAGTAATCCTGTTTGGGCAGCTCCACCAGGTTGACACCCCATCTTAGACATGCCCGGTACTGCTCCCAACATGTCTTCCTGTAATATTTTTAAAAACCATATATTTCACTAAATTAGCCTAAGTACCACCTCTTATCTTTATTGTGTGTTTTAGAACAGGCAGCTTTGGTGTAGATAAATTGAGAAGATATTTCTTAGGTGGCAAGGAGTATTTTCAGGGAGAGGTCAAAAGGACTGAGATCCTACCTGCCCATCTGGCCAGTTACAAGTTAGGAATAATCAAATACCAACTTAAAGATAAACTGGTGATGCCCCCCAAACCTTACTATGATGGGTGAACCCTGTGCTGAAATGGAATACCATCAGGTGACTGGAGGCAGCCTCCTAGCACCAGATTGGATTTAACAGCAAGACCTCCTTTAATTTCCCCTAAAACTACCTGAAGCTGCAGGTGTTAGAGGATTCCCCTTCACAATGATTCTTTAACCTCCATCTTGAGGCATCATGCATTCTCCCACCTATAGCAGCAGCAATACTCACATTTCCTGGTCAGATTGCCTGTTGCCCAGAATATTGGACACTCAAATTAACCCTCCAGTGTGTGCCATCCACTTGCTGTCCTTAATTAGCGGAGAGGTTTGCTGATGACCCTATTAATTAGCCATCTCCAGGAAGCTGGATAGGCTTCATAAGTGACTGGGTTGGAGCATAGAAATGGTCCCAATCCTCATTTATAAACTAAGGCAGTTATGATAACATCCATAATGGCATTGGATCAGAATACTGTGAAACTGCCTGCTCTTGGGGTACCCTGAGCATAAAACAAAGGATGGGCACTGAGCAGCACTCTCTGGAATACATTAGGTGAAAGTGAAGTGGAAGAAGATTCCTGGGTAACTTTTGTTGAATACATACATGGAAAGGGAAAATTAAATGACCATAGGGAAAGGGCAGATGAGTGGGACTAATTGGACAGCTCTTTCCTATGACTTGGCATGGCGTTGGCAGACTGAATGCCCTCCTTTGTGATATATGATTCTAGGAGAAAGTGAGGTCTGCAGCTGCTGGAGATCAGAGCTGAAAATGTGTCGCTGAAAAAGCGCAGCAGGTCAGGCAGCATCCAGGGAACAGGAGATTCGACATTTCGGGCATAAGCCCTTCTTCAGGAATATTCCTGAAGAAGGGCTTATGCCTGAAACGTCGAATCTCCTGTTCCCTGGATGTTGCCTGACCTGCTGTGCTTTTTCAGCAACACATTTTCAGCTATATGATTCTATACTTGCAAAATAATTCAAATACTGTAATTATAGATTTTCTCACTAAGTTCAATGAAACAATATAAAGAAATCCAAATATTATTTTGGCTTGAGCTGAAAAATGACAAGTAACATTATGTCACACAAGTGCAAGATAATGACCATCTCCAATAAGACAGAATTTAACCATCGCTCCTTGCCATTCAATAACTAATATTATTGTCGCTAATTTACCCCACTATCAACGTGCTGATGAGTTACCATTCAGAAACTGAACTGGATTAGCCACACTAGCAGATGAGAGGCACAGAACCCTGAATTCAGCAAATCCTGTCCACCATCTGCAAGTCAGGAGTGTGATGGAGTACTCCCCACTTGCCTGGATGGATGCACTCAAGAAGCTTGATATCACCATGGACAAAGCAGCCCACTTCATTGGCACCATATTTTCAAAGGTTCATTCTCTCCACTACTGATGCCAAGTAGTAAAAGTGTGTACAATTTATAAGAAGAATTACAGAAATTCACCAAGATTCCTTAAACAGTACCTTTCAAGTCCATAACCACTTCCATCCAGAAGGACAAGGGCAGCAGATGCATGGAAGTACCACCACCTACAAGTTTTCCTCCAAGCCACTCATCATCCTCACATGGAACTATATTACCATTCCTTCAGTGTCACTGGGACAAACCATGGAACACCTTCCCTTACAGCATTGTGGGTCTACCTGCACCAAGGGGACTGCTGCAGTTCAACAAGGCAGCTCACTACCACCTTCTTGTGAGCAATTAGGGATGGGCAATAAGTGCTCAGTCCCCAGTGATGCCCATATCCCATGAATGAATAAAATAAAAATCCTTATTTTCTCTTGCCCTGTTGTCCAAATATTCACCTCAGAACCAAAACTGATCCTATACATTCCTCATGTTCATTCATGCAACTAGAGCTAAATTCCTAATGTTACTCCAGACTCTCAGCTAAAACTATACAGACAAAGTCCACTAGTTACTGCACAAGGTAACCAGCAGAGAGTACAGTTGAACTGACTGCCAAGGCTGAGATTCAGCCCAGATTATACATGAGTCAGTTAAAATACTTTTGGAGTTATTGTCCTTGTAGAAGACAGCGGTTGGGTAAAGGCCAAGGCACATAATTCATGATATGTCCTTTTTTTTTGTAGGTTTGGCCGACGCCCAATTGTTTTGCTGTCACTGATTCTTCAATTCGCCAGTGCTGTGGGAGCAGCGTTTGTGCCAAGTTTCAACCTATTCTTGGCTCTGCAGTTTGTTGTCGGTGCATCGGTGTCTGGCATGTTAATTAACAACTTCGTCTTAGGTATAAGGAAAGCACTCAATGTGGATAAGGGGAGGTACATGGTGGTAATGTCACTAGATTTCAAATCCATAGCTCCAAGCTAAGGTTCTGGGACTATGGGTTCGAATCCATGGCAGGTGGTGAAATTTGAATTCAATTTTTTTAAAAATCTGAAATTAAAAACTAACATAATTGTGACCATTATTGATCTGTTTCACTAAAGACCTTTAGGGAAGGAAGTCAGCCATCTTAATCCACTCAGATGACTCCAGGCCTACAGAAACGTGATTGATTCTTAAACATAATCTGAGATGGGCAACGGAACCATAAGAAGCCAGAACAGGAGTAGGCCGTTCAGCTGCTTGAGTCTACTCACTCAGACCATGGCTGTTCTGACCTTCCTCACATCCACTTCCTGCCCTTTGTCCATAACCCTTGAGTCCCCAACTGATCAAGAATCTCATGCTGGCTAAGATGTTCCATGAACAAATACAATATACTGCCCTCTACCTGCTTCAGTTTGCATTTACAACGTAGAAGTGGCTAGAAGCAATTGACTGGCTGCAGTCAGTATTTATGCTTCACTTAGCCAAAATATGCAACAATAATATACTACAATTAGGTATTTAATTATCAGGTTGTATTTCTATAATTCAGTATGTTAACCAGTTCCACGAATTTAAATGCATGTGTACATTACAAACAATGTTTTGCTGTTGATTTCCTGTCTCAGCGTGGAACTATGTCAGATAATTGATTGAGCCTTGCTCATCAGCAGTTCAGAAAGTGTAAAGAAAACTGATAGATGCAAACAGGCAATGTTGTGTTCTGACTTGGGAAATGATCTCCTGTTGAAGAAAGTAAAATGCCAAGTGGAAGGGAGTTAAATACTGGATAAAATACCGAAACCTGTGAACGCTGGAAATCTGAAACAAAAGCAGAAATTGCTGGAAAACTCAACGGATTTGGTAGCATCTGTGTCGAGGAAGCAGAGTCTTGAAAGAGGAATTCCATTAAACTTCAACATCTCTTTTTTATATTTATTTACAAATCTAACTTAACCACTGGCTTCCTATTTCTTGACTTTACTGATTAGAATTGGAGGAAGGACTTTGACACTTTTAGGTCTGACGCTGAGGAGATGGTTTTTTCTAACCGAGTCTATTTTTTTCCCCATAACCTTCAATTCCATTTCCTTTCATCAACCATGTCTATCTGACTTGGACTTGGGCTTGGATTTTAAATGACTTCAGGCACAAATTGTGTTGAAGTTGCTTCTGTATTCATAATCAAATCCAATTCAGGACAATTTCCAGTGTTTTGTTGATTGAACATTAATCTGGGTAGGGTCTAATCTATCATGGTTCACCTGGAAAAGCAAATACTTTCTCAAATTTTGAAACCTTTGAGTGCTTTTGCCAGAGCTCTATGGTCTTTCAGATGTGAAGCAGCTTTTTCAATTTGCTATCGTGGGTCCGCCGGTGTGAGCTAAAATTAATAATGTCGTCTAAATAACACACTTCTTGCTGAATTCCTTGCAAAATGTGATTCGTTCCCCTTTGAAGAATTCCAGAGGCTGAAGAAACACTAAATGGCAACCCTATGAAATGAAATAGATCCAAACATCTATTAGATGGACAGTTTTTCCAAAGCCACAATCTAGTCTCCAATATGTTCACTAAGTAACTGATCTCTTGTTCCAAACAGCTAACTTGCTGGCTTGGGTTATCGCACTGCTGAAGTTTACTCATGATGTCTGACCGCAGCATATATTTTAGTTTAGCTAAGGGAAACAAACTCTTCAGTGTATTATTCTCAAGAATCGTATCACCGAGCCTGCTTCAGGTATATGTATCACCCCTTTTGTTTTCCTGATTTACAATCTGATAACCAGGAACATCCAGGACGATTATTAAAGGTGAAAGGTATCTCCAGCTGTTCCATGTACCTGTTGAAAGACTCTCAAGTATGACTGGAGTCTCCTAGTCTTGCAGCAATACCTGCTGACACAGCCAGCTTTATAGGTCAAGCTGTCGAAGTGGGCAAGCAGCCTTTTCACAAAGACTGGACTTTTAGAACTATTCTCAGCAAAATAAAATGTCCACATCCCTCTTCTGGCTCGCTGGATGCTTACTGACTCAAGTACACTTGGTTTGAGACAACCACAAGTCTGAAGGCACTCACACATTGGCAGGAGGCAGAGAATTAAGTCATTAAATAGCCCATAGTCAGGTATTTTTCTAAACTTTTCTTATTTTCACTGATAGTGCACAAGATATCTGCAGGCTTAGAGATTCATTTTCTCAAAGAGAGTGAGATGCAAGCAGCTGGTGAACTGTGGTAGGAACTGGCAGCCAAATTGTGAAACTGTCTGTAGGATGTGGGACTTTCCAGTCTGGAGGTATTGCAATAGGTGCAACCAAAGTGAAATGTTCCTAATTGAACGGCATCTACCAGGCCCATAATAATGATTGGAGCCAGGAAAAGGTTATAGGTCCATCGCATGTTAAGGCTTCTTCAAACATTGACTTTTCCAATGAGAGGGAAAGCAGCATAGAGATGGAGATGCAACCACATGAAGATGCTATGCACTGGTAAGGAGAGCTTTCACAGCATAAGGAAGCCATTAGATTGGATAAGGAGGGTGCATAGAGAAAAGAAGGCTGTCTCATGCTACCCAGTGCAAGGTGTGAAATTCAGAGGGTCAGTTTCATTGAGATATCAAACAGCAATGTGAAAACTACAGATTGGATCTTATGTGAAGGCAGTAAATCCTGTTACCAAGAACAAAGGTGGCTTTGCATGTCATATTAAGGGCCAGAAGCAGAGAAGATAGTCAGTGAAACAGGGCAAGCAGAGCCATGGTAAGAGCCATGCTGTTGGAGGTAGTTTATTACCATAGTTAGAAAATTAGCCAATGAACAGGAGACAGTGAGTGGAGATGAGGGGTTCTTCACACCTGCGCACACACACCATGGGTGCTGGGGTTAAAAATAATAAGCACTACTGCAGTTAGGCGGTAGTGTGGGGAAAAAAAGAAAAGAAAAAAGAAAAGAGCTGGAGTTTCACACAGCATTGCCCTTTGACGTGAAGGGCACTGCTTGTCACAGGCCACTCGGGTGTTTTCCTACGTTTCCTGGTGGTGGATATTGAATAAAGATTTGTGCACTTTGCGTCTAAAAAAAGAGAGGGGTTCTTTTTCAGGTTGGTAACTTGTGACCAGTGGAGTTCCCACAGGGATCAGTGCTGGCAATTCAACTGTTCACAATATGTACAAATGACTTGGAGGAAAGAAGTGAATCTACTGTAGTTAAATTTGCTGATGCCACTAAAATAGGTGAGAAGGCAGGTTGCGAGAAGGACTCAAACACTTTTCAGTGAGGTATTGATAGTGAGTGGGAAAGGAGTTGGCAAATGGGGTATAATGTGAGAAAATTTGAAGTTATTCACTTTGGAAGGGAGAACAAAAGAATAGAGTATTATTTAAATGGAGAAAAACTATAGAAAATTGCAACATAAAAGGGACGTGGAAGCTTTGTGCATGAAACAAAGGAAGCTAGTGCACACGTGCAGCAGGGAATCAGGAATGCAATGTTGACCCTTGCTTCAAGGGGGTTGCAGTAGAAGAGAGGGCAAGTCCTACTGCAGCTGGACAAGGTGCTGCTGAGACCACATTTGCAGTACTGTGAGCAGTTTAGTCCCCTTTCTAAGGAAAGATATTATCTAATTGGAGGCAGCTCAGTGAAGGTTCACGAGGGTGATCCCTGGTATGGAGGGATTGCCTTAGGAGTAATGGCTAAACATGTTGGGACTCGATTCATTGGAGTTTAGCAGAATGACAAGTGATCTCATTGAAACTTATGGGGCTTGACAGGGTAAATGCTGAAAGGATGTTACCCCTCATGGATGAGTCTTGGACCAGTCTCAGAATTAAGGGGCACCAATTTAAGGCTGAGGTGAGGAGGAATTTCTTCTTTCTGAGAGTTATAAGTCTTTGGAATTCCTTGCCTGTGGGGGCAGAGGGCTTCTGTATATTTAAGGCAGAGATAGATTCTTGATTAGTAAGAGAACCAAAGGTTAAGGGGAAAAGACAGGATGGTGGACATGAGGCATGTCGGATTAGCAATGATCCTAATAAATAGTGGAGCAGACTTGAGGGGCCAAATGGCCTGCTCCTGTTTCTATTTCTTATTATCTTATAGTCAATGGGTAATCCCACAGTGTCAATCACTGGTGGCATTTTTCAAAGATAGGCAACAGGACAGGATGTTTTAACAGCCTGAAGAGAGTAATGAGTCAGTTTTGACAGTAAGCTTGACCAATGATTACCCCAAGATCCCATGATGCCGTGGTGGTGGGGTTCCTTGGAACTCACTAATTACCAAAGACATGCAGAGAGCCACCAAACTGAGAAAGTCTTCCCAAAGACGGCCGTGCTGACCTTTCATGAGAGACCCCTACCGTCCCTCTGTACAAGCCATTACTATATATCACAGCCTCAGGTATTGCAGGTGCTAAACACCCTTATATTTACAAACCATCTATCTATTTGATTCCACACCTTGTCATTATCAACTGTTGCACATCAATAAATACAAGAGTGGTTATGCTGTGAAATTCTAGACCTTTAACTCTGATTAAACATTCAAGGTTTCTGCACTTAACAATCATTATCACTCAATGACACACTAGTCTATGTATTCACTCAGCCACTTATGTCACTTCCATCAGAGCTGTCCCTGAGTCAATATGGAAGCAGCAAACTGCTGCACTGGTAATGAAATGGTCTCAGCCTGTGGCCTCTGGAGCCTCCGATGAGCTTTACTGACTCCAAGAATACCGGGGGCTCTTATACAGGTCTCGCGACTGCCCCAGTCATCAGACCAATAGGCAGTGCTAATACCAACAAGGTCAAGGATCTGCCTTCAGCTATCAAAGCCCTGAGAGGAGCTTCCATCACCTTCAGCCTGCTCTTCCTCTCTCCTTTCAGGTACCATATGCACTCCAATGATTGCTGGAGTTGTTCAGCTCTTGGCAATGGAGGCATGTATTGCTGGCTCATTCTTAGGCCTCATATACAGCATCATACTATTGAGGTTTGTATGTGCCCCTCAATGGTGTTATGTTCGCATGGACCACTCTATGAGGATTTCCACACACTCAGTGCATTTCCATGTCAGAAATTGCATCATCCAAGTCGTGGTTGGACTCTGCCAACATTTGTACATGGGATTGTTCTGCCTGCAGCAGCTCTGACAGATATTCACACATTCCATGTGTGAATATTCACAAATTATGTGTATGAATAATCTGAATGGCAAAATATGAATACTCTGTGTAAAAACTGTAACTATAAATTAAACAAGTGACTACTCAACAATGGTAAATGATGAACAGATTGTCTTTGAGTGCTCCTGATTGGGGTTGGTGTGAAAAGAGCTGAAGGAAGAAGTGAAACAGCAAATTAAACTGTAGATTAGAAACAGCTAACCAGAAATATGACACTGCATGAAATCTTGAGGTTAGGGGTGAAATCTGGAAACATTTTTCGCTAAAAAGACAGTAAGTATTCTGGAACTTCATCTGTCAAAACAGAGTATGTGTTAAGTTATTCAAAACTTTAAAGACTGATAAATATTTTTTGTGTATCATGGGCTGTAGAGTGAAGTCAAGTAAAAAGACGTCAGATATCTAAAAACTAATTAAATGGCCCATCAGGCTTGATGCAGAACAGACAACTCTTTTTTGTGTATATGTGTTTCTTTATGAATTCCCCAAACATTTTAAATACTTTAAAATGGGAAGATGTCTTATTTTAGAGGAGTATCTCAGTCTTCAAACAAAGCTTGTTTATTTTTAATGGGAAAACTCCATTACTTTATTTCTACCTGCTGGGTATGTGTTTCTTGTAAGATTAACAATAATAATGAGATGGAAGGAGATTTGCAACTATAACATTGGAGCATGGCTTAAAATCTATCATGCTAATTTTGTGTATTTGCAGGTGCAGAATGGTCTGGTGTATCCCACCGAACACTTACAATTGTCCTCTCGCACTGTGCCTTTTCATTAGGGCAGATCGTTCTGGCTGGACTGGCTTACGGGATACGTGACTGGAGAATGCTGCAACTAACTATCTCATGTCCAATGATTATTTTTCTGCCTTATATATGGTGAAGTATTTTACATAACTTTCGTAAATTTCCATTCTGTCATCAGTGTCAAGTGCTCCTTATTTCCCTGTTGAATTTATTAATAATTATCTTACTTTTCGTTTTCCAACAACAGGAAACATTCTCTCCACATTAACCTATCCAACACATTCATAATTTTAAAGAGCTCTATCAAATCATCTCGAACTCTTTTATCCCTTTAGCTGCTAGAGCTGTACTGCTCTCCTGCTTTTTTAAAGGCCTGTTTACCTAATAACCGACTGTAAAGGCATTTTCAAGTCTTGCAGAGTTCTGAAAGTATATCTGAGGGAGATTTCTGTTCAGAGATATTTTCTTCAAAGTGGCCATTAACTCTCCTCTTGGTGCAAGCAGTAAGAAATCTGAACCAGGAACTAAATAGGCCCATTTCTTCAATTAATCAAGTTTTTAAAGGCATGAGATCCCTCAGCCTATCAGCGTGTCTTCCACTGCCACTGTATTTAACACCAAAGAAACTTGCATTTATATAATCTGTTTAACCTAGTAAAGTTTATCGAGATGTTTCGTAGAACATTTGTTTCCCAATTTGGACAGACGAGGAAGAAACGTGGCCAAGCGATGACTGCATGTATTTAAAATAGGTAAATGATAGTTGGCATTGTGTACAACAGCTGCCACTATTGACATCAAAGCAACGTTAGCATGGGTAATGTGACTGACGGCTGTTAGGAGGATTGAAGTTCAACTCCCCTGTCCTCGTGCGAATGATTCACTCCTTCCCCATGGGAATTTTGATAGCAAGGTGCAGACACCCAAGGACTCAGTTATATCCTGCCTCATCCACGACAGGTTCCCTAGCCACATAGTCAACCTGACCCTAAGAAGCAGGCTGCTACCAATCAAACAGGAGACATCCCCCTCCTTGCAGTACCTCCTCCTATTCCACCCTCTCGTCCCACCTCGGCTACGCAATCATTGAGGATACGATGGCATCAAACTCTTGTATTATTGTATTTTCCGCAGGGTCCTCCCTGAATCTGCAAGATGGCTTATAACAAAAGGTCAATATGAAGCAGCCAAGAAGTATATAATGAATGCAGCAGTAATAAATAAAAGGGTGATACCTGAAACATTGTTTGACAAGGTATTTTATCACAGTTGAAATGTTTCAAGAAATTACTTCAGTAATAATAACTATGTTCAGTCAGGCTTGTTGAGAAGAAAAGGTTAATGCCATAGTCAAGTTAATAAATTGGCATGGGATTTTATTACGACTCAAAGTGCTTGAATCACAATATCTAACCAAACACAAAGGATACATGATGAATCAGCATTCTAGAAACTCCTGTTACACTTCAAATAGAATGAAGAAAACAACCACCTGAACAGGCCGTACCATATTTCATGCCTCACATAACGGAGAGTACCTCTGACAATGTAACGATCATTCAGTACTCAACTAGAATATGAATTATAAATTTGGTTTTGGGATGAGACCCCGACAGCAGGCCCCAAGCCTCGCAATCCTGTTACAACTCAAAGTGTGTCAGTCTTGACTCATGGCTCAAAATATGGGCGGCACGGTGGCACAGTGGTCAGCACTGCTGCCTCCCAGCGCCTGAGACCCGGGTTCATTTCCCGACTCAGGCGACTGACTGTGTGGAGTTTGCACGTTCTCCCCGTGTCTGCGTGGGTTTCCTCCGGGTGCTCCGGTTTCCTCCCACAGTCCAAAGATGTGCGGGTCAGGTGAATTGGCCATGCTAAATTGCCCGTAGTATTAAGTAAGGGGTAAATGTATGGGTGGGTTGCGCTTTGGCGGGTCGGTGTGGACTTGTTGGGCCGAAGGGCCTGTTTCCACACTGTAAGTAATCTAAAAAAAATCTAAAATGTTGGGCTGAATCTTCCTGGCCCATTTTGAGGGAAGGCTGGGAGTTGAGAGGGCTGTCAATAAGGCCAGGTGAAGATTGACATCTAAGCCTAAGGTCTTCCTAGTGGCAGATTGTCATGAGTAGGTACATAGCCCAAAAAAGGAGCAAGAGTAGGGCATTCAGCCCTCTGAGCATTAGAGATGCCCAGGGAACAGTCAACTGAATCAATTAGTGCCACAATTAAGGACTATTCTGGAAATTGGGGGCATTGAGCCTGCTATGGTTAGAATATAGGTACCTTCTTTTGTGGCAATGTCATTATCAATCATAAAGGCCCCATGTAGTCAGGGCCATTCTCACATCAAAGGCAACACCAATGCCCATGACTCTACAACCTTACACCATCTCTCACCTTTTCTCATCCCCAATTGCTGGCCCCTCCATGCCGGCCCCTGCAACCTCCTCCCCGAAACCTCATGGTTCTCTGAAGGTAGCTCTCCATTGGACTATTCCTATTACTGGGGCTGTTGCCTTAGCAAAAGTAACCTCTAGTCATGGGGCTGTCAAGGCTGGGCAGCTGCCAGCCCTCTTATTGAGTCAGTAGCTCTTGGGGAACTGGCAGCTATCCTCAACTGGGCAGTAGCCTTTCAATTTACCCTACTGGCAATATGCCAGTTCCTGCCAGTTGCTACTTTTGCCCTCTACAGCAGAACATGATGCCCAGTGTCAAAACTCAGTCTCTCTTGACTTGAGCCAGACCATTCAAGCCCCATTCTACACAGAAGCATGCAATCTAGGCAGACATTGCAATGCAGAAACTGTTGTTCTATCATTCTGTATTTTAGAAGAAATGTTCAACAAATCCATCCCCTGCTCTTTCAGGCAGTACAAAAGATGCCATATTTCTAAACAACAAGGGAATTCTCCAATCTATGCCTCAATTAATAGTGCTCAAAACAGAATATTTAGTCATTAATCTCTTTGCTATACCTTAATTAACTGCTGCTTTGCCTAATTGCAATAATGACTTCAGAAATGGCTAATTGCCGGTGGAGTACTTTGGGACATTCTGAGGTCATGAAAGATGCCTTCAAACTAAAAACAAGTCATTGATCCTTTTTCGTTTGGTGTTCAAGTTCAAAGTTTCCAAGTATGCTGATGATTCACAGCTGGGTGGTAATGTGAGGAAGATGCAAAGTGGCTTGAACAAAATTTGGAGTGACTTACTGAATGGGCAAGAACATGGCAGATGGAATATAAAGTGGTAACAATGTGAAATTATACACTTTGCTTAGAGGAACAGAAGTGCAGAGTATTTCTTAAATGGTAAGAGATTAGTAAGTGTAGATGTGCACAGGGACCTTAGTGTCCTTGTTGATAAGTCACTGAAGGTTAACATGCATTAGGAATTAGGAAGGTTAATGGTATGTCAGCATTTATTACAAGGAATAATGAAGTCTTGCTTCAATTGTATAGGGGTTTGGTCAGATCATACCTGGACTCCTGTGTGTAGTTTTGGACTCCTTATCTCAGGAAAGATATTATTGCCATAGAAGGAGTGCAACCAGGATTTGCCAAACTGGTTCCTGGGAGGGTGGGACTGTGCTATGAAGAGAGATTGGGCAAACTGGGTCTATATTCTCTAGAATTCAGAAGAATGAGACGTGATTCCATTGAAACCTAGAGAAGACTCAAAGGTATGACAGAATAGGTGCAGGTAAGATGCCCCCACTTTTGGAGTATAGAATGAGGGGACACATTTTAAAAGCAAGAAAAGCAAGGAGGAAGCCAGTTAGGAACAAGATGAAGGGATATTTTTACTTGGAGGGCTATGAATCTTTGGAATTCTCTACCAGAGGGCAGTGGAAGCTCAGCCTTTGAGTATATATAGAGACTGATAGGTTTCAAAACTACCTATAATGTAAAAGGAAATTGAAATATTGTTGGGAAAGGGCATTGAAGTGGATGATCAGCCATAATCATATTGAATAGTAGGGCAGGCTTGATGGGATAAATGGCCTACACGTGCTCCTATGTTCCTGTGTTCCTATGTTTACTGAGGCACTTAATTATGCTGGACTGCAATCTCCAACAATGCCAGATTCTGAAAGAGGGATGTAGATTGGATGTTAGGTCTAAACATCTTTGCCTTAACAGTACTGCATTGGTTCAGGTGAAGATTTCCCGCTGCGTAAGATGGGTGCATTTTTCTTTACTGAAAGTTCCTGTCCTCAGCTGTACTATGTACTGAGGATGAGATGACAGGGCCATGTTGAGTGAAGGTAAATTGTTCCTATGTAAGGAGGTTGGAAATTGGGGATGGAAGAGCCAAGAACTCCCTACATGGTGTATCTGTCTACATCATCTGGCAATTGGCATTGTCTGATAAACTGGGAAATAGTGTGCTACATGGATAGAAGATGACAAGTCAGCTGCGGGGAACTAAGTAAGTACAGTATTGTCCAATGTTTCTAACTTGGAGAAACTTAAATATATTTGTTCAACCATAATCATGAATGGTCATGAGTCAGCTGTTTTGACTTTACTGATACTGGATGTCTAATGTAACCACATTTATTTTCAAGCTTGTGACTGAGAAAGAAGTCCAGAAAGCCACCATTTTGGATCTTTTCAAGACATCAAAGCTGAGGAGAATTACATTGACTTTAGTTAGCATCTGGTAATATTGAATTTTTCCTCAATAAGCAAATGAATTTGCAATGCTGTGTTGCACTGATTTGTATATAATTCTCTATTCATTACCTTTGCCAACAGGCTCATAAACAGCTTTGTGTATTATGGATTGGCCTTTAATGTTGGGAGCTTTGGCGTGAACATTTACTTAACACAACTCATCTTTGGTCTGGTGGACCTTATGCGTTTCTCTTGCATTTGGCTGTTGAACATATTTGGTCGGAAAAAATGTCAGGGAGGTTTCCTGTTGCTCAGCGGAATCTCGTGCCTCTTTACATTATTTTTTCCAGAAGGTAGGAATGGGTGACAGAGCTGACGTGGCAATCCTAAACTCTCTTTTCAAAATGGTGTTGTTGTTCTATTCTTTCATGTGATGTGGGTGTCACCAGCTAGGCCAGCAGTTATTGCATTAGATTACAGATGACAAACTTCTATCCCTAAAAGACATTAGAAATATAGTAACAAAGGAAATAGGAGCAGGAGTTGGCCATTCAGTCTGTCAAGCCTTCTCCCCCATTCAATATTATCATGGTTGATAATATTGATAAAATTCAATCATAGTTTGATTTTCCAATTGAAAGAGCTTTGAAAACAAAAGGTTATAGGGGATAACTTCAGGTGGGTTTGGTACGAGGTAGGTTTTTGGGATTGATGGGAGATGGGGAAATTTCTTTAAAGTCTTGTCATTCCTCAATACATAGCTCAATAGCTCAGCCAAGGATAGGAATTATCTGCAAAGAACACCAGAAAGTAGACTGTGCCTCCATCTGAGAATAACCCTTGCCCCCCAACAACTTCTGACCTCCTTCCCGGCAACCTCTGTCTTCCACAAAAAAAGACCTTGAATCTTTGTCTGTGTTCTCCGATCTTATCTAATTACACCCATCGCCCAAATTCCCCTCCATCCAATGAAGGAATCAGATCCTTACAGCAGCCTGAAAACCCCACCCTGTCTCTGAACCCCAGATCAGAAGACACTCCGTCAGGAGTAGGCTAGTCACTTTCATGATATGCTCTGCCTCTGGAATCAACGATCTTCCACATGACTGTCACACCCAGTCAGCATGTGGACCCACCCGGTCCTCTCAGTTCCTCTGGGCTAGCTGCCAAGACTATCACTTCATTAAAAGTAGCCCTGACTTCCAGGTTCCCCACATTGTACTGGCATCTCCCCTTTGCCTCATCGTACCACTCCTGGTTGGTGAGGTCAGTTAAAACCATACAGACAGGAGTGAGGTTGGATTTCTGAGAATCTGACAGAGGGAGCTGGAAACCAGGGACCAGAGAAAATAGAACAGCAATAGGAGAGTTCAGAATGTATAGGTGAGTGTGACAGAACACAATGAATTCCAGGGGAGTTAATGTTCACTTAAGGCAATGCCCATCATTCTTAATCCAGATCTCTGCATCAGCTGTTGGCTTGTATTTCATATGATGATAGACGAATATACATAACTTTTCGACATTGAGCCCAGGCTGGAAGATCACCCAACAAGGCCACAGATAGAAAATCTGGACAAACACTCAGCATAAACCTTGTGCAGGAGATGTTCTGATGAGTATATAGTCCCTTGCATGGCAAAGGTCTCAAAGGAGCAGAAATCAGGAAATGGCCCTTTTATGGTTGTTGTTCTTTGTGTTTCAGGTACGCCATTAGAAGTCACTGTACTTGCTGTCATTGCAAAACTGGGAATCTCCTGCTCCTTCTCCACTGCCTACATTTATTCTGCTGAATTATTCCCAACTGTGATCAGGTATGATCAATTATGAAAGGTATCCTGCAATGAAGAAGTGGGAAATGTATCAGTTTTGATGGGGTTTATTCACGGCGGAGTGGATTCCTTTATCTATTTTGTGCACTCAATGTTGCACGCCACATGTTCTCAGGTCAGGTGTAGCGTATATTAAATGCAGAATGCAACTCTCTCTACTTTGACCCAGTAATGTCACCACTTTAACACAGTGTTTATGGTTTAACATAAGGGTGAATATGTTGCTGGATCAGTCATCCATTCCTATTAGTAAAGATGAGGGTGTTCATGTCTCACAATGGCAACCTACATTTAAATTCAGTTTAAAAACTGGAAATAGAAATTGCTGGAAGCAGTAGTGACAAATCAGCCTTAAAAAATTAATATATTCAGCAAAGGAAGGAAGTCCATTTTCCTTCACTTAGAGTGCTCTGCATTATGTTTGGCTCTAATCATGGATGATAGTGGGTGAGCAGTCTCTAAATTGGCCAAGTTGGACAAGCAGGAGGCTGGAGGAACAAAGGAAGCCAGGCAGCATCAGGAGGTGGAGAAGTCAATGTTTCGGGCGTGACCCTTCTTCAGGTTTGCTGTGTTCTTCCAGCCTCCTGCTTGTCTACCTTGGATTCAACTATCTGCAATTTTTCTGTCTGTAAGTTGGCCAAGCAGCCTTTGTTCAATCGCATTCAATGATGGGCGTGAAAGCCAATTTTGCCAGTAATATCCATGTCAATAGCAGGCATAAAGAGACAGAAAACTGGTTGCTGGCAAATCAAACTTCTGTCCCACAGTCAAGGAGAAAAAGAAGACAATAGAGAAGACTTTGCAGATAGGAAGGTGGGAACACAGATCACAGAGGCCTAAACACTCTGCTTCTTCCCTATCCTTATACTGTTACATTTCTAGCTTCATAATAAGTATGTCAAACATCCCTGATTGGTATTGACCAATGTAATTCCCATTTAGATTTGCCAGCTTAATATAGCAATCAGCAGGAACAGAGTGGCAAATAGAATCATCCAATTTAAACTCACAGTTCATTGGTTTTGGTCAAGTGTTAACATTTCCCATTAGTAGTCAAAGAGAATGGCCAGGCTTGAGTAAAGTTAGAGAGCTGTTGAGAAAAGGAACACAATCAGCACTATATGGACAAAGAAGGTCAGCTTTGAGTAAATTCAGTTCCCACCAGAATGGATGATAGACATATCAGTATTAACATGTGATGTCCCCTGTAGCATAGAACAGTAAAACTGTAATTTCTAAACTTTTTAATGGAAACTTAGTGGGTGAGTGCCCAAAATACATAAGTCCACAGAACACAAGTGGAAGAAGTGAAGTGAGCACTCAGCGATGCACATACCTCCATCACGTTTTGTCAACTCAATGTTTTCCCACCTAGTTGATGCTATCTAACAACAAAGCTAAAAATCTTTTATTGAGAGCTTCTATCTCACGGAGAAGGCTTCAGGCCAATAGATATCCAACAACCTGCTCTGAAATCTTTGCTCACAAACCAGATAGTTTTTGGAAATTGACTTGATAGATAATTGTCAATTTTAAGAATACAACATGTGCAAGAGCCAAAGGTAAGAAAAAAATATGGAGAACTCTTGGACTAAACTGAAAGATCAAAAGCATAATTCCAAAGTTTAACAAAAAAAAGCAAAACTTACAAATTAGTCTGCTGACCAAGTGATTCTAACCAATATTAGCTTTTTAACTTAAACTCAATGCAGCAGACTTAATTAAAAGCAAAACACTTTGGGTGCTGAATAGACAGAAATAGTGTTAACATTTGAAGTCCAAAGATTCTTCTTCAGAAATGAAGAAGAGTCAGTCTAAAGAAGAATCATTCAACTCAAAATGTTCACCCTCTTTCTCTGCCCTCAGATGCTGCCAGGTCTGCTGACACTGTCCAGCTTTCTTTATTATTTTTTTAACAGATTTAACCTAGCTGTATTTCCCTTGAGCATGTGTTTCCTCTGCACACCACCAGTGCTTTAAATGTTTCTGATAATCTTATGGGAAATGGCAAAAAGTGAGAGCAGAAGTTGGATACAATTGCAGTTGTGTCATCAGGAATGTCTGCCCTTGATAGAATTCCATCTGTTAACTCCTTTCTCTATCTTGTTGCATATTTCTAACTTTTCTGTTTTTATTTGTAATGTAATAATTTATACCTATGTTGATAGCAAATGTTTATGATTAATGGATAGTTGATTGCTGTAAATTCAGAATATGTACTGCAAGTTGACTGTAATGCCAGCAAGTATTTTTGTGTTTGTGACACAGACAGAGTGGCCTTGGTTTGGTGTCCATGTCAGCTCGGACAGCTGGCATTTTTGTCCCCCTGTTTGTACTTCTCCAACATGACTATCCAGCTCTCCCTATGGCCTTCTTTGGCTCTACACTAATAGTTGCTACAGCCCTGACTACCCTGCTACCTGAGACTGCCAACAAAGAGCTACCAGATCAAACCAGTCAAGTTGGAAAAACTAAATGGTTAGTGCATGTTTATTTTAGCCCTACTATTATCAAATTATTTTTGTGTGGGAGTCAATTTCTTAGTACAATAAAAAATTCAAAAGTTTTTGACATGTTCTAATTAGTGCTTGGCCTTGAGGACCAATGAATTGATTTAATTTTTAGAGTTGATTGAAAGGTCTGTAAATTAGCAGCATTACCAAAATATTGATCAGGCGATTACTTCATGCTGAGTCTGCGGCCAATTTAATCTGCACTGCCAGTTTCTAAAGTGATGGTTCTCTAAGATAAAATGAAGAACTGCAGACTTTGAAGATTTGAAACAAAAAAATGGAAATTGCTGGAGGAAATCAGCAGGTCTGGCAGCATGAGAGAAAATGAGGACTGCAGATACTAGAGAGTTAGAGTGGAAAAGTGTGACACTGGAAAAGCACAATAGGTCAGGCAGCATCCAAGGAGTCAACGTTTTGAGCCGCACTCTTCATAAGAAAAGTGGGGGGCTGTGTGGGGAGGTGGAGGAGGCTGTGAGATAAATAGGAAGCTGGTGGTAGAATTGGGGGAGTAGATAGCTGTGAAGGTGATACGTAGATGCAGGTGATTGTGATAGGTCAGTGGGGGTCATGGATCAGATTGGTGGGAAGGAAGATTGTCAGGTAGGACAGATGAAGAAGACAGTGCCAAGTTGGAGAGTTGGATTTGGTGTGAGGTAGGGAGAGAACAGATTTGGAAACTAATAAGGTTGATGTCGATGTCATGTGGTTGGAGGGTCCCAAGGCAGAAGACGAGGCGTTCTTCCCCCAGTCGTCAGGTGGCTAGGATTTGGTGGTGGAGGACATGTATGTCCCTGGGGGAGTGGAAAGAGGAGTTGAAGTGGTCAGCCACAGGGCAGTGGGGTTGTTTGGTGCATGTGTCCCAGAGGTGTTCCCTGAAATATACCACAAGTTAGCGTCCTGTCACATTTAGAGCAACGGACATAATAGATGAGGTGGATGGATGTGGGAAAATCCCTGTTTGATATGGAATGATCCTTTGGGGCCTTGGATGGAGGTGAGAAGGAGGTGGCAGGTTTTACATCATGTGCGGTGGCAAGGGAAAGTGCCAGGAGTGGAGGGTGGGTTGGTGGAGGGTGTGGACCTAACAAGGGAGTCATGAGGGAATAGCCTCTGTGGAATGCAGATAGGGTGGAGAGGGAAATATATCTGTGGTTGTGGGGTCTGAATGTAGGTGGCAGAAATGGCGGAGGATAGTGTACTGAATCTGAAGGTTAGTATTGTGGAAGGTGAGGACCGGGGTTGGGGGATGCGTTCTATCCTTGTTGCAGTTGGAAGAATGAGGTTTAAGGGAGGAGGTGGAAGAGATGCATTGGAGGGCATTGTTGTTCACATGGGTGGAGAAATTGAGGTCCTTGTAAAAGGAGGCCATCTCGTATGTCCTAGAATGGAATTGCTCCTCCGGGGAGCAGTTTGGCGGAAACAGAGGAACTGGAAGTATGAGATTCTGTGTTTTACAGGAGGGGAGGGTTGTGAGGAGGTGTAGTCCAGGGAGCTGTGGGAGTCAGTAGGCTTGAAATAGTCATCCATTTTGAGTCAGTCACCTCAGATGGAGACAGAGAGGTCCAGTAAGGGGAGGGAGGTGTCCGAGATGGCCCACCTGAATTTAAAATCAGGTTGGATGGTGTTAGAGAAATTGATGACCTGTTCAGTCTGGCAGCTTCTCTGGAGAGAAAGCAGAATTCACATTTTGAGTTCCGTGACTCTTCTTTAGGACAAGGCAAGGTCACTGAACTCGAAGTGTTAACTTCCTTTCTCTCCACAGATGCTGTTAGACCTGCTGAGCTCCTCCAGCAATTTCTGTTTCTGTTTTCATGTTTCTATAGTCTTGATTTGCACCAAAAGAGTGTGACCAAATGCAACCTCCAGGCCCAAGTTTTTAGCTTGTTTAGAGGGAGAGGGCTGTCAGTGTTGGGGAAAGGAACACATTTCATTTCTAATGATTTGAAGATGCCGGTGTTGGACTGGGGTGTATAAAGTTAAAAATCACACAACACCAGGGAATAGTCCAACAGGTTTAATTGGAAGCACTAACTTTTGGAGCGCTGCTCCTTCATCAGGTAGTTGTGGAGTACACAATTGTAAGTTCAAGATTGTACTCCACAACCAACTGATGAAGGAGCAGCGCTCCGAAAGCTAGTGCTTCTCATTAAACCTGTTAGACTATAACCTGGTGTTGTGTGATTTTTAACTTTCATTTCTAACATCAGCGTCTATCAATTCCATACTTATTGTCTTTCTACATATTGTGAAATGTCCACCACTAAACCCCCAAAGAGGAATCCAACGACCAACATCCAAGCACCTCTCCTGTATTTTCCTGCTGTGTTTTGAAATCTCCCCACACTGAAGGGATGGACTTTTCCAAGCTGATTTTCTAACCTAACTTTAATGATGGCACAAACAATGAGACAATGACCTGTCTTATGAGGAGAGGAATAGTCAATAATGTAGCCTCAACCTCTCTCTGCGGAAAGGCATTCCAAAGATTAATGCCCTTCTGAGAAAATAAATTCTGCCTCGTCTTTGTCTTAAATGGGAGACCTCAAACTCCATAGTTCTAGATTTTTCCATGATGGGCAATATCTCAATGCCAACCCTATGTTTTAGACTATAAATTGTAATATAATACCTCTTTCCCTCTCTCCTAGGAAAGTGAATAGAAAGAATGACTTAGAAAATGGACACCATCAGACTACAGGAGAAAACAGAAACTTTATTGAGAGCACCCGATTATAAAGCAAAAAATCATCACAACAGAAATTCTGAGCCACACAGCTACAAATCTTCAGCTCTATTCTGCATAATGGATTATATTCATTTTCAATAAACATCAGTATATTAACTGTGTCACAGAACAATATTGCTATGAGCTTGATTTTAAGAAAAAGATTGATTCATTGTGTTTTAGTAAATTCAGCTCAAGAAAAACCATAATTGACAGACACAGTTAATTATAGGAAAATGTCATTGTATGTGACTGAAAATGCCCACTGGTGTATATCAATGCCAGTGATTGGAGTCCATCAGTCTTGTAGCTGTATGGCTGCATCTTAATTCCAGAACACTTGAGTATCTACAGGGTTGATGGGAAAAGTGGCCAATTTCTCAGGAACAAGTAGCAAGGCAGAGTCAGCACTGCTTATTAAGCAGGAATCTGATAAGAGCTGTTAAAAGTCTATTTGACTCTCACAGTTATTAAGGCTACTAAATTAAAGACAGAAATGAGGACAATGAAGCAGACGTATTTTGTCCATACGATGTTGGATAGGAGATCTTCAAGTCACAAGACTCCTGGGCAGGAGTCAAACATTTGGAACTTTCAAGAGAAAACATGTAAAAATAAGCATTTTGAAGATATCAGCAACATAACATAGGGACACCAATCGCAGAAGCAGCACTCTGAGCCCAGAGTTCAGAGAAATAGATTGTTTTCTGTTAATAAACTTATTTAATGTACATCTCACCTTATTAATATGCAGCTTCCTGTACAGCCACCTGCTATGTGTAAAGTAGAAACAGAAAATCCTTGACACACACACCATTGACATCTGATATTTGCCAACCTCTGAGAACCCTCATGACATATCTCTGGTCTATTTAGAGTACACTTTGGCACTTCAACGCTGCACTGCAGGGTGCAAGGAAAAACATCATTGTAAAGCTGCAGCAAGCTGAGGGATGTATTTTCTTTGGTTCATTGACTTTGAACCACAGCATCCTCGCTTTGCCTTGACACTTTGCACTTTGGCCTCAGCCAGAGATACCATGTTCATGATGTCACAGTGCTGTTCAGCAGACACGAAGTCAGCAAACTCGTCTTGATTGTCAGCTTTTCTTCTTGATGGAGGAATCAATGACTGAAGATGTAGAATAGAATTAAGGGGCAAGAAAGTTGAGAAGAGATCATAGAATCCTACAGTTTAGAAAGAGGCCAATCAGCCCTCATGTCTGCACCAACTCACCAAAGAACATCTCACCCACTAATCCACTTAACCTGCACCTCCCTGGACACTATGAGCAAATTACCATGGCTAATCCAGCTAACCTGCACATCTTTGGACTGTGGGAGGTAATGAGAAACCCACACAGACATAGGAAGAACATACAAACTCCATGCAGATAGTCACCCAAGGCTGCAATCAACCTGGGTCCCTGGTGCAGGGAAGCAGCAGTGCTAGCCACTGTGCCATCCACAGATGTGAGGAATAACCTTCTCACTCAGAGGTTGGTGGGCATATGGAACTCACTGCCTGTAAGGGCGAGGAAAAAACCCACGTGACATTTAAGGAGTATTTGGACATGCACTTGTGATGCCCAGGCACATCAAGTTATGGGACAAGTGTTGGAAAATGGAATTAGAATAGTCAGGTGGTTGTTTTGAATTGACAAGGGTGTGTTGGACTGAAGGTCTATAGATCTCAATGACTCTATGGCACATAGAGCAAGCAGGATTAGTGTTATTGGGTTAGGTGACAGCAAGTGAGAGAAGATGTTGGAGGCAATGATGAGAGGAATGGAAGGTAGGAGTTTGGTGCAATTTCAGAGAGAGAAGTGAGTGTGAGGTTTTGGGAAGAAAGTGGTGGCACTTATGCTGACAAAGTGGAGAAGGACTCTGATCTTCCAACAGTGATCTGCATTTCTCCCAGGTGACTGAGACAGCATCCAGGTGACAAGGTCACAGCAGGTTGACATGGTCTGGTGCCACAGCCTTCACTGCCAGTTCTGGGAGAAGAGGATGTCCCACCTCTGCACCAACCTGCCCAACTGAAACGCCAGATCCCTACCCATTAAGCAGGGCATCAACCCCCCCAGCCCCCGCTTCCGTGTCTGGGGCAAATGTCAGAAACTGTATGTGGTGCTCCAGAAGAGCAATGCTTTCCTGGGTGCACAGTGACCTTTTAGAAGTGGTGCCAGTGCAAGCATTGCTGGACCATTCAAGGATGCCCTAACAGTGGCCGGATTGTGGTTCTGGATGTGTCCAGTGGTAGAATGAGGCTAGAATCAGGTGAGAGACAGGTGTTAGGTAGCTAAGGAGGGTGTTTGGTAAGCTGCAGCAAGCGAGTGCACTAGACCGAATGGAGACAAACTCTCTGAAACTCAATAAAACTGCTACTTAGCCAAAAAAATGTACAGTGCGATCCTACATGGCTAAATGAAGATTCTTTGTAAATCCTGATCTCAGAGAAAGTTTTGATCTGAGGGAAGCTGACCTGAAATAACCAAGGTCTTCCCCAACTCTTACCACCTTCAGTTAAATAGGCTAATCATAAAATTGTTTTAGACAATAAGAAGGCACAGATTTGAGAAGGGGTTTTGTGATAATCCTGAGCAGGGATGTGGGTTGGGAGTTGGAACATAGGCTATGAGTCAGGAGTCAAAGTCAAGTACAGGAGCTTAGGCAAGGAGCATGGTCTAAGGATGATAATATAGCACTGGCCATTGAGCAGTGTAGATGGGCAGCTCATTGAGGTGGCTGTGTAAGTGAGAGCGAGGTAGTGACTCTAGGCTGAACTTAAACTTAGGGGGAGTGTTTACAGCACTGTGGCTTCTCCACTTGCTTCACTGGACATCTTCGCTGTCTTCATATGTGGCTCTAAACTTTCCCCAATATGATTGACTCCTAATTGCCCTGTGCAATACCCTGGTAAGCAACTTAGCAGAAGGGCAATTATGGTTGTTTGATTTTGATTTTATTGTCATGTATACTTTACAGTAAAAATACAATAAAATACGGTGAAAGGATTTAATTTGTCTTCTCCAAATGCTTTGTACATCCAGGAGGTCTTCCCCTGCAGATGTAGCTGAATCTCCTCCTGAAAAAGAAGCAGCGCTCTGAAAGCTTGCGATTTCAAATAAACCTGTTAGACTCTAACCTGGTGTCGTGTGACTTCTGACATTGAATCTCCTGTGGTCTAGAGCTAGCCTCTAAGAATCCCAGCTACTGAATGCTCCTATCCAAGTTGTGGCCTATGTTGTGCAGGTTGTGTTGGTAACCAGGGAGCCAGGTGAGTGCAGTTGTGTGCAAGCAATTGGCTATTAATTGACTTCTGCCCTTCTGGAGCAGGTAGTCATCCCTCAGTGAGCTGCCAGACAGCCAGAGCTGATAGCTCTCTGGCATTTTAGCACAGAGGTGGGTGGCATTGGATAAGTTGGCATTGGCTGACAGGCCATGGAGGAGGGGGAGAGTATGGCAGCCTGGGGGAGGGGGTTGCTGGGGTAATGGCAGGTACGAAGTCAGGTCAATAGTCTTGATGAACACCCAGGTGGTGTATTTTGGGAGTAACTAACACCTCTGTCAACTGTTGGCTACTTGGGGGAAACCTGTTGAATTGGAGGTTGGCATGATCCTCTCTGCTGCCAGATTAATCAGGTATTTGTATCACACCCGCACTGCTGGCATTATAGTAATGGCACCAGGGGTAGCGGAGTAGGCTCCTCGCTAGATTTAACTTGCCTTCTTCCTGCCCCCCAGTTTTAAACTCATTGTAGAGAGAGCATTAAATCCAGCTCCTTATCTTTCTCCTGGGCTCTCTGCTGTGAAAATTGTCTTCAGTAACTTTCCATGTTACCCTGTGCCCTCATTCTCTTTGGTGTGGTATTGATGGTCTGTCTGGACATGAAGAGGAGGGAGAGGGTTAACCTTTTGGTTTAGGAGATGCTAAATTATGCTAATGAAGTGAATTTATTGGCCTGGTCGTTTTATTTTGCCAGTTAGTTAACCCACTATACTTTACAAGCAACTTGTATTTCATTTCAAAGCTGTTTTTATATACAAAATGTTTTGAAAACCACATTTGACTCAGGAAACTTGCTTGAAAATTGACCGAGGAGATTAATAAATCTCCGGATGGGTCTTCTCATTGGTGGAAGAGCTTATAAAAATTCCTTGGGTGCAAAGAGGTTATTAACATTACATATTTACTGTATTAACATCAAGATGTTCACACACTGTTAGCTGACTTGGCTAAAATGTATTCTCAACCTTGACTTAACATTTAAAATGTACATCAGCTCTTGTGTTATCATCTTTTATCAGAAAGGGAATGGTATTTGTTTGTGACTCCTTCACATTTAGCTCTGTGGCTGGTGTCCATATTCAATCTACAGTAAAAACCTAGTTGATGTTCCATGCATTTCAGTGTAAGTTTTAGTTTGAGGAATTAAAGTTTAATGGTAGACAAAGGGATAAAAGCACCTTGAAGTCAAGTGCATTAACAACTAGGAAAATCATGTAATTAAAATGCTGGGCTTTAGCGACTGTCAAATTTCTCAAAACAAGTAGCTGTGGTGGTGACCTTCTTTTTAATCCCTGCACCTCTGTCTCAGTAGTTGCCACGACTTGTGTAACTACACGACTGGCTTTGCTTCACTGGTGTAGGAGAATAGCACAGAGGGGTCTTTCAACGGTGCTGTCCTAATAAAGATTAAAATCACCAGGGAAACAGCCCTCACAACTCTCACATTCTCACCATCCATCAAGGTCTCTTGTCTCACCAGGGCAGATTGCAGCCATCACCACTGCACATTGTTGGTAAAATTGATGTCTGGAGTTTTCTGACTCCTTGTTAATGCAGGAGCTGTCAGAGAAGGCAACACTTTATTGTCAATTAACATTTTCAGAGAAACCTTTGAATCTTTGCAGAGCACCCTTCAACCTGTCATTCTCTGAATGCACCGAAGTTTTATTCCAATATTTCCAGTTCTTTTTAATAGCAGGCCATTGCCCTGCTCTGAGTGTGGCAAGGCATTCTCTGTTATCCAATTTTCGGGCACACTAAGTGGTTAATGCTGATGAGAGATTGTTCAAATGTTCACACTGTGAGAAAAACTTTAAACACAGACCTAACATGTTGAGAAACCAATGTATTTATACTGCAGAGAGGCCATTCCCCTGCACCAAATGTGGGAATCGAATTGTCCATTCAAAATACCTTCTGAGACACCAGTGAACACATACTCATCACATCTATCTCCCATCTTAACTGGATATGTAGCCTGTCACCTTTCCTATGTAACTCTGTAATTTGTTCCTTCATCTCCTTGTAATTTTTATTCAGCTGTAAGGCACACATGGGGGTGACGTAGGTCAGTTTATTGTGGACTGTTTTAATTTAATCTTGCCCTTCTGAACCTCCTTAGAAAGTCGAACAAAGATAGCTTTGTAATCTCTATCAGATTCATCTATCAACCCCTCTACAATAGTTTTGCCCCAGCTGCCCCAGCTTTTGCCATCAAACACTCTGTCAATTGTTTCCTATAAAATGTAGTTTCTGGTTTCACTTAAGGACTATTCCATTGTTTTTAATTATAATATAAAACTGCTTATCTTCTAATTTAAAGTCAATCAAATCTCTGCTTCTGGATTCCAGTCCTGGTACCAACTATTAAATTTCCAAGGGATCTGGACCACAGTGACGTAGAAACGCAGAGACTAGGAGCAGGTGTAGGCCATTTGGCCCGACAAGTCTGCTCTGCTATTCAATATGATCATGGCTGATCATCTAACTCAGCACCATGTTTCCATTTGCACCTCATACTCTTTGATTACTTTAGTCCCAAGAGCGATATCCATCTCCTGATTGAAAACATTCAATGTATTAACCTCCACCACTTTCTGAGGCAGGAAATTCCACAGGCTCACCACCCTCTCAAGTTTCTGTTCATCTCAGTCTTAAATGGCCTACCTCTGTATCCTTAGCCTGTGAATCCTGGTTTGGGACTCCCCATTCATCAGGAGTATTCTTCCTGCACTCAGTCCTGTCAGGATTTTATATGAGTCATAGAACATACAACATTAAAGCACAGTACAGGCCCTTCAGCCCTCAATGTTGCGCTGACCTGCGAAACCAATCCGAAGCCCATCTAACCTACACTATTCCATTCTCACCCATATGTCTATCCAAAGATCATTTAAATGCCCTTAAATTTGGCAAGTCTACTACTGATGCAGGCAGTGTGCTCCATGCCCCTATTACTCTCTGAGTAAAGAACCTGCCTCTGACATCTGTCCTATATCTATCACCCCTCAATTTAAAGCTATGTCCCCTCGTGTTAGCCATCACCATCCGAGGAAAAAGGCTCTCGCTGTCCACCCCATCGAACCCTCTGATTATCTTATATGTCTCAATTATGTCACCTCTCAACCTTCTTCTCTCTAACGAAAACAGCCTCAAGTCCCTCAGCCTTTGCTTGTAAGACCTTCCCTCCATACCAGGCAAAATCCTAGTAAATCGCCTCTGAACCCTTTCCAAAGTTTCCACATTCTTCCTATAATGTGATGACCAGAATTGTATGCAATACTCCAAATGTGACTGCCCCAGCGTTTTGTACAGCTGCAGCATGACCTCATTGTTTCGAAACTCAATCCCTCTACCAATAAAAGCTAACACACCGTATGCCTTCTTCACAACCCTATCAAACTGGTGGCAACTTTCAAGGATCTATGTACATAGACACTGAGATCTCTCTTCTCATCTACAATACCAAGAATCTTACCATTTGCCCAGTACACTCCTGTTACTCCTTCCAAAGTGAATAACCTCACACTTTTCCGCCTCAAATTCCATTTGCCACCTCACAGCCCAGCTCTGCAGCTTATCTATGTCCCTCTGTAACCTATGGCACTATCCGCAACTCTATCAACCTCAGTGTCATCCACAAATGTACTAACCCATCCTTCTATGCGCTTATCCCCATCATTTATAAAAATGACAAACAACAGTAGACTCAAAACAGATCCTTGCGGTACACCACTAGTAACTGAACTCCAGGATGAATATTTCCAACCACCACCCTCTGTCTTCTTTCAGCTAGCCAATTTCTGATCCAAACCGCTAAATCACCAGCAATCCCATGTCTCCGTATTTTGTGCAATGGGGAATCTTATCAAGTGTTTTACTGAAATTCATATGCTGTACACCCCATCAACTGCTTTATCCTCATCCACCTATTTAATTACCTTCTCAAATAATGCGATATGGTTTGTGAGGCATGACCTACCCTTCAGAAAACTGTGTTGACTATCGCTAATCAACTTATTCCTTTCTACATTATTATAAATCCTATCTCTTATAATCCTTTCCAACACATTACCCACAACCAAAGTAAGGCTCACTCTTCTTTAATTGCCAAGTTGTCTCTACTCCCCTTCTTGAACAAGGGAACAACATTTGCTATCCTCCAGTCATCTGGCACTATTCCTGTAAACAACGACAACATAAAGGTCAAAGCCAAAGGCTCAGCAATCTCCTCCCTGGCTTCCCAGGGAATCCTAGGATAAATCCCATCTAGCTCCAGGGGACTTATCTACTTTTACACTAAGTATTTAAGTTAGCTCGCTGAACTTGAAGGTTTGTTTTCAGATGTTTCATCACCATACGAAGTAACATCATCAGTGAGGGTATGTCCCACCTCTCTATTTACAAGTCTTGGTTTCTTAAGGTGGGTGATGTCATTTCTAGTTTTTTTTTCTTAAGGGAAGGTAGATAGGATCTAAGTCGATGTGTTTATTGATGGAGTTCTGGTTAGAGTGCTACGCCTCTAAGAATTGTCATGCATGTCTTTGTTTCACCTGTCCTAGGATGTATGTATTGTCCTAGGTGATATCCTTCTTTGTCTGTATGTATAGAAACTAGTGAGAGTGGGTCGTATCTTTTGGTGGCCAGTTGGTGTTCATGTATCCTGGTGGCAAATTTCAAGCTAGTTTATCCAATGTAGTGTTTTTTACAATTCTTGCATGGTATCATGTAAATGACGTTAGTTTTACTGGTAGTATCTAATGGATCCTTTAGGTTCATTAGTCGCCGTTTAAATGTGTCAATAGGTTTGTGGGTTACCATGATACCAAGGTGTCTGAGTAGTCTGGAAATCATTTCTGATATGTCTTTGATGTTAGATAGTGTGGCTATAGTTTTTGGTTGTGTTGTGTTTATTTGTTTGGGTTTGTTTCTGAGGAATCAATGGATTGTGTTTATTGTGTACCCATTTTTTTAAAACATTGTATAGATATTTTTCTCCTACTTTTTGTAGTTCTTGGGTGCTGCAGTGTGATGGAGCTCATTGAAATAATGTTTTAATGCAGCTCCATTTGTAGGTGTTGGGGTGATTGCTTCTGAAGTTAAGGATTTGGTCTGTGTTTGTTGTTTGTCTGTAGACACTAGTTTGAAGCTTTCTGTTAACTGTACATTGAACAGTCACATCTAGGAATTGGAGTCTGTTGTCATTCTCCTCCTCTTTTGTGAATTTTATGCCTGTCAGGATATTGATGATTGTGTTGTATGTTTCCTCTAATTTGTTCCGTTGGTGTCATCCACGTAGCGGACCCAAAGTTTGGGTTAGATAGATGGGAGGGCAGCTGTTCAAGTCTCTGCATTACTGCTTCCACTATGAGCCCTGATATTGGTGATCCCAGAGCTGTTCCGGTGACTTGTTTGTATGGTTTGTTATTGAATGTGAAGTGGGTGGTGAGGCCCAGGTGCACTAACATGAGGATGTTGTCTTTGCTGATGGAGTTGGTGCTGTCTGGTGTTTGTGGTTCTGGTTTTCCTAGTAGTGACGCCAGTGTTTCTTTGGCCAGGTCGATGTTAATTGATGTGAAAAGGGCGGTAACGTCAAAGGAGACCATTATTTCATCCTCTTCTATCCTGGTGTCTTTGATGGTGTTCAGGAATTCCTGGGTGGAGTGAATGGAGTGGTGCGAATCTTCAGCTACGTGCTTTAGTTTATGGTGGAGTTCCTTGGCTAGTCTGTATGTTGGTGTACCAGGTAGGGAGACTATAGGTCTGACAGGGGGCCCAGGTTTGTGTATTTTTGGTAATCTATAGAAGTATGGTGTGTGGATCCATCTGGTTTCATGTTTTAGAAATCTGTCCTGTTTAATTCTCCTGATATTTTTAAGTCCTGTTAGAAAGGATGAGATTCTGTTTAATAGCTGTGGGGTCAGGGCTATCGTCACCTGTAGCTTTAAACAAGAACAAACACAGAAAAAGAAAAAAGGCCGCACTTAGAGTCATAGAGTCAGAGAGATGTACAGCATGGAAACAGACCCTTCAGTCCAAATCGTCCATGCCGACCAGATATTCCAACCTAATCTAGTCCCACCTGCCAGCACCCGACCCGTATCCCTCCAAACCCTTCCTATTCATATACCCATCCAAATGCCTCTTAAATGGTGCAATTGTACCAGCCTCCACCACATCCTCTGGCAGCTCCTTCCATACACTTACCACCCTCTGTGTGAAAAATGTGCCCCTTAGGTCTCTTTTATATCTTTTCCCTCTCACTCTAAACCTATGCCCTCTAGTTCTGGACTCCCCAACCCCAGGGAAAAGACTTTGTCTATTTATCCTATCCATGCCCCTCATAATTTTGTAAACCTCTATAAGGTCACCCCTCAGCCTCCGACACTCCAGGGAAAACAGCCCCCGCCTGTTCAGCCTCTCCCTATATCTCAAATTCTGCATCCCAGGCAACATCCTTGTAAATCTTTTCTGAAACTTTTCAAGTTACACAACATCTTTCCAATAGGAAGGAGACCAGAATTGCAAGCAATATTCCAACAGTGGCCTAACCAATGTCCTGTATAGCCGCAACATGACCTCCCAACTCCTGTACTCTAACCAATAAAAGAAAGCATACCAAATGCCTTCTTCATTATCCTATCTACCTGTGACCCCACTTTCAAGGAGCTATGAACCTGTACTCCAAAGTCTCTTGGTTCAGCAACACTCCCTAGGACCTTACCATTAAGTGTATAAGTCCTGCTAAGATTTGCTTTCCCAAAATGCAGCACCTCACATTTATCTGAATTAAACTCCATCTACCACTTCTCAGCCCATTGGCCCATCTGGTCAAGATCCTGTTGTAATTTGAGGTAACCCTCTTCCTGTCCACTACACCTCCAATTTTGGTGTCATCTGCAAATTTACCAACTGTACCTCTTATGCTCACATCCAAATCGTTTATATAAATGACGAAAAGTAGTGGACCCAGCACCAATCCTTGTGGCACTCCACTGGTCACAGGCCTCCAGTCTGAAAAACAACCCTCCACCACCACCCTCTGTTTTCTGCCTCCAAGCCAGTTCTGTATCCAATTGGCTAGTTCTCTCTGTATTCCGTGAGATCTAACCTTGCTAACCAGTCTCCAATGGGGAATCTTGTCGAATGCCTCACGGAAGTCCATATAGATCACGTCCACCGCTCTGCCCTCATCAATCCTCTTTGTTACTTCTTCAAAAAACTCAATCAAGTTTGTGAGACATGATTTCCCATGCATAAAGCCATGTTGACTATCCCTAATCAGTTCTTGCCTTTCCAAATATATGTATATCCTGTCCCTCAGGATTCCCTCCAACATCCTGCCCACTTCAAAGTAAGTTTCCATACATACAGACAAAGAAGGACACTACTTTGACTGGGACAACACTCACATCTTTGGACCGGCGAAACAAAGACACGCATGAGAATTCTTAGAGGCGTGGCATTCTAACCAGAACTCCATTAATAATCACATCAAATTAGATCCTATCTACTATCCCTTGAGGAAAAAAAGAACTGGAAATGACATCACCCCACCTTAAGAAACTAAGTCATACAAATACAGAGGCGGGACATACCACCAGAGTTTCACCAGTGACTCTCACTCATGATGTCACCTTGTATGGTGACAAACATCTGAATATAAACCTTCCAGCTCAACGAGCTAACTTATAGGCTTATCATCAACCTGAGCTAAAATTCTTCTCAAAATTTGTTTTTACACTTTCCAGAGTTGCTAACATCTCCTTCTTGTGAACCTCAATCCCATCTAGTCTATGAGTCTGTATCTCATATTGTCCTCAACAGCATTGTCTTTATCTAGTGTGAAAACTGCTGGAAAGTATTCATTTCACACTTCCCCTATCTCCTCTGACTCCGTGCGCAACTGCCCACTACTATCCTTGATTGGCCATAATCTTACTCTAGTCATCTTTTTTATTCCTGATATGCCTATAGAAAGCTTTCGGGTTTTCCTTGATCCTGTCCATCAACGATTTCTCATGTCCCCTCCTGGCCCTTCTTAGCTCCCTCTTTAGGTCTTTCTTGGCTACCTTATAACTCTCAAATGTCCTAATTGAGCTGCAGTAGCTGTTCCTTGAATAAGCTTGACATTTCAATTGTGCCCAATCCCCTGCAGTTTCCTTCCCCATCCTATGCATCCTAAATCTTGCCTAATTGCATCGTAATTACTTTTCCCCCAGCTATAACTCTTGCCCTGTGATATATACCTATCCCTTTCCATCACTAAAGTAAACATAACCAAATTGTTGTCACTGTCACCAAAGTGCTCACCTACCTCCAAATCTAACATCTGGCCTGGTTCATTCCCCCATACCAAATCTAATGTGGTCTTGCCCCTTGTTGGCCTGTCTGCATACTGTGTCAGGAAACCCTCCTGCACACGTTGGACAAAACCTGACCCATCTAAAGTACTTGAACTATAGTATTTCCAGTCAATATTTGGAAAGTTAAAGTCCTCCACAACAACGTCCCTGTCACTCTTGCTCCTACTGAGGATTATCTTTGCTACCCTTTCCTCTACATCTCTGGAACTATTCAGAGGCCAATAGAAAACTCCCAACAGGATGACCTCTCCTTTCCTGTTTCTAATCTCAGCCCATACTACCTCAGTTAATGAGCCCTTAAACGTTCTTTCTGCAACAGTAATACTGTCCTTGACTAACAGTGCTAATCCACCCCCTTTCTTACTATTTTCTCTGTTCTGACTGAAACATCTAAATCCTGAAACCTGCAATAACCATTCCTGTCCTGCTCTACCCATGTCTCCAAAATGGGCACAATGTAGAAATCCCAGCACCAACCCACGCTGCAAGTTTACCCATCTTATTCCGGATGCTCCTGCTATTGAAATAGACACACTTCAAACCAACCTCTTGTGACCTTGAAACCTTATTTCTGACTTCACTACTCTCAACCTCCTGTATACCTGAACTACAATTTAGGTTCCCGTCCCCCTGCTGAATTACTTTGAACCCACCCGAAGAGCATTAGCAAATTTTCTCCGCAGGGTATTGGTACCCCTCTGGTTCAGTTGAAGACCATCCTATTTGTAGAGGTCCCACTTACCCCAGAATGAACCCCAATTATCCATGTATCTGAAACCCTCCCTCCTGCACCAGCCCTGTAGCCACGTGTTCAACTCCTCTCTCTCCCTATTCTTCCCCTCATTAGCACGTGGCATAGGCAACAAACCAGAGATAACAACTCTGTTTGTTCTAGCACTAAACTTCCACCTGAGCCCCCTGAATTCCTGCCTTGAATCCCCAACTCTCTTTCTACCAATGTCATTGGTGCCTATGTGGACCACAACTTGGTGCTTGCACTCCCTACCCCTCAAGGATCCTGAAAACACAATCAGAGACATCACGAACCCTGGGAGGCAGCACATCAATTGTGAGTCTCTATCATTCCCACAGAACCTCCTATCTGTCCCCCTAACTATGGAGTCCCCAATGACTATTGTGCTGCTCCTCTTCCTCCTTCCCTTCTGAGCAACAGGGACAGACTTTGTGCCAGAGACCTGTGCCCCATTGCTTACCCCTGGTAAGCCAGTTGCCCCCCAACAGTATCCAAAACAGTATATTTGTTATTGAAGGCAATGGCCACAGGGGATCCCTGCACTGCATGCTGGTTCCCTTTCCGTCCCCTGACAGTAACCCATCTACCTTCTTCCTGTATCTGATGTGTGACTATCTCTCTATAACTCCTCTCAATAACTCCCTCTGCCTCCCGAATGATCCGAAGTTCATCCAGCTCCGGCTCCAGTTCTCTAACGCTGTTTTCGAGGAGCTGAAGTTGGGTGCACTTCCTGCAGATGTAGTCAGCAGGGACACTGGTGGTGACCTTACCTCCCACATTCTGCAGGAGGAACATTCAACTTCCCTAACCTCCATTCCCAATATTCTAAATTCCAAAAGAGACTACTGAAAAACAAAAAAAAGAAACTAGTCACCTTACCAATCTGGCACACAGAATCGTGTTTTTGGTTAGAGGAGGAGGAAGAGGCCAGGTGGGAGATACTACCCGAGTAGTGTTTTGGGTAAAGCAACTGCCCAAATATGAAGCCTCACTTAGCCAGCAGTCTCGTTTCCACTCCTGCTCAGTGTGTGCTCCACCCATACACGAGGAAAGCTTCTATATATTTTAAATTTACCTTCCCGCCAGGCCTCTGTTCCTCACTGTTGCTCCACCTACACCAACTTTTGCCGAGAAAATGAAGCTCATTCTGGTATAATGCGCGCTTCGTTAATGCACATTGACTATAATGTGATTGATGAGTTATGGACGCTGTCTGGATAACGCAAACTTTCTACTGAACAAGTGTAGCGATTTTCTACAGTGATCTTGTAAATTTTCTATAGCGGTTTGCCATAGCACGATTTTCTATCATGCAGAGTTGCAGAGGAAAGCAGCAGTCCCATTATATTCGAATGATCTGTAGGTTTCCCACAATGTGGAAAGAGGCCAATCAGCCCATCAAATCTGCACTGACCTTCCAAAGATCATCTCACCCAATCCCAACCCATCCCCATAACTCTGTACTTCCCATGGCTAACCTACCCAGCCTGCATATCCCTGGACACTACAGGGCAATTTAGCATGGCCAATGTGCCTAACTTGCACATCTTTGGACTATTTAACTCAGTCTCCCTTCATACATCAGTGCTGCCAACTCAAGAATCAGTCTGGCAAATAGTTGTTACAGTCCCTCCATAGCCAGCACATCTTTCCTCAGATACAGAAGGCAGGTAACTGACAAGGACAGTCCCCTGACTTTGACTATCCTCAGCTCTGAGCAACTTTTGATATGAATGTTCTAGTGGTTAGGACCTAAACCTGTCTAAATCTTCTTAGGCAATGAGCACAGGTCAACTACTCAAGCCAGAATTACCATTGTCCCCCTCTTCTCCACCTTCATTGTAACGTGTTTTTCATTATTCCCAGAAACGGAATGTTCATTTTCCTAAGCACTACATAGATATTAGAACATGGGTAGTTTTAATGTCAGTTCTGGCATCGGTGATACTTGTAACCATGATCGTACCTTCCTTTTATTGGTGTTTATTAGAAATTGATTGTTTGAAGAAGGGAAGTAATCGCTGTAGCTAGTTATATGAGCTCTCACGCTTCACAAGAAATACTAGCAAGGTGCAATTTTAAAGGGACTGCAATTTCCAACATGATTACACATCAGTTGGACATTTATAAAGTGAAACTGCTCTCTGTTGATGAATATGCAGGTGCGTTGCTAGTGACAGACATTCAATGACCCCCCCTGAAACCTCAGGATACCTGCCATTGCGGTGAACTATCTTTTAGACTGGCTCCTGCAGTTCATTTTAAACTCAATGAATTGTTTGGCTCGTTGAAACTTTGTATCAGTGAACACTTTAATGCAATGTTGGGTAGCAGGCTGAGTGACGCCAAATAGATCACAGTCTGAAATATCCTACTCACAAAAACATTCATGCCCAAAAGATCACATTCAGAGTTACTGGCATTGTGTTCCTCTGCTATACAGTGTCTCCCCAGTCAGCATGTTGCAAAGAGTGGTATGGTGCATCTTCTACAGCACTGTGTCTTAGACATTTATAGGTAATTCGTTCTGATTCTGTAGCTTCAGTTGGCTGCTTAATGCCTCCTGGTACTCTTCTGAGGCTCCACTCTCCTGTTGTCTGATGATCTTTCACCCCATGCACTTGTGTAGACATCTATACTTTTTAAGGTGGTTCCTACACTTCAGCTTCTGCCCTTCTTCCTCTGCCTCTCATTCTCTACCTCCTTTTTAAAATTTTTTTTTGTCCATACTATGGAGGCGTTGCTGACTATGCCAACATTTATTGACCATCCATAATTGCCCAAAGTTCAGTTAACAGCAAACCACATTGTTGTGGGTCTGCTGTCACATGGGACAGACCAGGCAAGGATGGCAGATTTCCTATCCTCCTTATACTCACCCTCCTTACCCTCCTCTCTCCTCATTGTAGGTTGTGTCTCCCATGAACAACCAATATCCCCATCTCTGGACGAGCACGCGAGCTATAGTGCGGATAGGACTGCACTTCCACAAATGTGCCTGTAACTTTGAAGTGTTGAATCTTCACAGAAGCGTACCCAAATATAATACTTGCACTTAGAGGTACTCACACCTACTAGTAAGCTAAAATGCTGAATTGTGACATTGATTCATCAGCTGCACTTAAAACTGCTCTAGCAATAAAAAAATTGAAATTAAATTCTTCATCTGGTATTCTTCACACCTACAGCTCATAAAGTCATAGAGTTGTACAGCACAGAAATAGACCATTTGGTCCAATTCATTCATGCCGAACAGATATCCTAAATTAATCAAGTTGCAATTGCCAGCACCCGGCCCATATCTCTCCAAACTCTTCCTATTCATGTACCCACCCAGATGCCTTTTAATTGTTGTGATTATATCAGCCTCCATCACCTCCTCTGGCAGCTCATTCCATACACGCACCACCATGTGCAAGACAAAATTGCCCTTTAGATCCTTTTTTATATTTTTTCCCTCTCACCTTAAACCTATGCCCTCTAGTGTTGGGCTCCCCTACTCTGGGAAAAAGACCTTGGTTGTTCATTCAATCCACGACCCTCATGATTTTATAAACCTCTATAATATCACGTCTCAACCTCCGACACTTGATAGCCCCACCCTATTCAGCCTCTCCCTATAGCTCAAAACCTTCCAACCCCAGCAACATCCTTGAAAATCTTTTCTGCATCTTTTCAAGTTTAACAACATCTTTCTTATAGCAGGGAGACCATTACTGAGTGAAGTATTCCAAAAACGGCCTAACCAATGTTCTATGCAGTTGCAGCATGAACTCCCAACTCCTATACTGAATGAATGCACTGACCATAAAGGCAAGCATACCAAATGCTTTTGTCACTACTCTGTCTACCTGTGACTCCACTTTCAAGGAACAATGAACTTGCACTAAAAGGTCTCCTTGCTTGGCATCGCTCCCTAGCACTGTATGATTTAGTGTATATGTCCTGCTCTGATTTGCCTTCCCAAAATGCAACACCACACATTTGTCTACATTAAATGTTATCAGCCATTCCTCAACCCATGGCCCATCTGACTGAGGGTGGCACAGTGGCTCAGTGGCGAGCACTGTTGCCTCACAGCCCCAGGTTCGATTCCAGCCTCGGGTGACTGTCTGTGTGGAGTTTGCACATTCTCCCCGTGTCTCTGTGGATTTCCTCCCACAATCCAATGATGTGCAGGTCAGGTGAATTGGCCAAGCTAAATTGCCCATAGTGTGAGGTGCATTAGTCAGGTGGGTTACTCTTCACTGGGTCAGTGTGGACTTGTTGGGCCGAAGGGCATGTTTCCATACTGTAAGGAAACAAAGCTAATATTAATTGGCATTTTGCATTTGCTGGACAGCTTCCAAATTTTGAGGACCATCTACTCACCTTTTTGGTAGTGCCCATACCCTGGTTCAAGTCTCACTGACTCCAGGAGTGTGTAATAATCTTTCTGGTAGGTTGGTTGAAAAATATCGATAGAGTTGTGATGAATAATGTCAGTAACACAACCTGCTCCAGTAATTTTGTCAGTGCAGGTGAAGAATGGACCCATCCTGCAAAGTTTATTGTCTGTCTGAGGTCTCCAGTTAAACTGATCAAGGAGGGTCATTGTTTCCAAAGTGTTGATTCTGCTTTCTCTCCATAGGTGGTCTACCGGACCTGCTGAGTTTCTCCCTCCTTGCTGCATGCTCCATAGTGAAAAAAGGAACACTCAATTGAGGTGCTGGTGCCAAAGGGTCATTCAAAATGTCCCCCCAATGATCAATCAAGAAATATCTCATGCATGTAAGAATGGAATGGCAGCTGTCATGGGGGGGCATTGATTGGTTGAATCAAGTCGGTAGAGGTAGTCTTGAAGACTAGTTCATAGAGCTCATCCATGATAACTTTCTTGAACAGTATGCTACTGAACCTACAAGGGAGTGTGCAATCTTAGATCTGGTCCTGTGTAATGAAACAGGTAGAATGAATGATCTTGTAGTTAAGGATCCTCTCGGAAAGAGTGATCACAATATGATCAAACTTCGGACACAAACGGAGGGTGAAATAGTATCACCTAAAACCAGGGTGTTATGCTTAAGTAAGTTAAAAATCACACAACACCAGGTTATAGTCCAACAAGTATAATTTGAAGCACACTAGCTTTCGGAGCGACGCTCCTTCATCAGGTGATTGTGGAGGGCTCAGTTGTAACACAGAATTTCTAGCAAAAATTTGCAGTGTGATGTAACTGAAATTATACATTGAAAAATTGATTATCTGTTAAGCCTTTCATCTGTTAGAATACAGTGATAGTTTCACTTCTTTCATGTGTAAATCACAAAACCCTTCTTTTTAAAGTTGCATTCTCGGATTGGCTATTAACAATGGTGATAGCTAGACAATATGTTGAAGGTGTTAGCCCCTGTGTTCTCTGTCTATGACCTGATGTTTAGATTGATTCTAATCTAAAAAGTGAGATAACAGAGTTTTACATAAATTCATGCAGTTTTTGAGCTCAGAGTTCTACATGAATGCATGCAGTTTTTGAGCAAAGTGCAATGTAACTCTGCAAGTACAAATTCACCACAAAAATTATATGTGTGCATGTGGGTCTTTGTCTGTGTGTATGTCTGTCTGTCTGGGGTGGGGGTTGTGAGTGTGAGAAAGTGTGTGTGTGTGTGTGTGTGTGTGTGTGTGTGTGTGTGTGTGTGTGTGTGTGTGTGTGTGTGTGTGTGTGTGTGTGTGTAGTGAGTGCAGAGTGTCTTACGTCTGTGAGGGGGTGCATGTGTGAGTGTGGGAGTGTGTGTGTCTATAAGGGTGTGTGTGAGTGTCTGTGTGTGCGTCTGTGTGTACCTGTTTCCGTGTGTTTGTAAGAGTGTGTGTGTGTGTAGGAATATCTGTGTGTGTGTGTAGTGCAATGGTGATTACCTGTAATGTGACATGAATCCAAGGTCCCGGTTGAGGCCCTCCCTATGGGTACCGAACTTAGCTATCAGCCTCTGCTCGGCCACTTTCCTCTGCTGCCTGTCCTGAAGTCCACCTTGGAGGACGGTAACCTGAAGGTCCGAGGCTGAATGTCCTGGACCACTGAAGTGTTCCCCAACTGGGAGGGAACATTCTTGTCTGTTGATTGTTGTGCGGTGCCCATTCATCCGTTGTCGTAGCCTTTACTCGGTTTCCCCAATGTACCATGCCTCCGGGCATCCTTGCCTGCAAATGTATAAGATAGACAACGTTGGCTGAGTCACAAGAGTACCTGCCATGTACAAGATGGGAGGTGTTCCCACATGTAATAGTGGATCTATGTCCACAATCTGATACGTCTTGCAGCGTCCACCATGACAGGTTTGTATGGAGTTGTCCTGAGAGCCAGGCAGTTTGCTACGAACAATGATCTGTTTGAGGTTTGGCGGTTATTTAAAGGCAAGTAGTGGAGGTGTGGGGAAGGTCTTTAAACAACCGCCAAACCGCAAACACATCATTGTTCATAGCAAACTGCCTGGCTCTCAGGACAACTCCATACAACCCTGTCACGGTAGACACTGCAAGACGTATCAGATTGTGGACATAGATACCACTATTACATGTGGGAACACCTCCCATCTTGTACATGGCAGGTACTCTTGTGACTCAGCCAGCGTTGTCTATCTTATACGTTGCAGGCAAGGATGCCCGGAGGCATGGTACATTGGGGAAACTGAGCAAAGGCTACGACAACGGATGGATGGGCACTGCACAACAATCAACAGACAGGAGGGTCCCCTCCCAGTTGGGGAACACTTCAGTGGTCCAGGACATTCAGCCTCGGACCTTCGGGTGACCATCTTCCAAGGTGGACTTCGGGACAGGCAGCAGAGAAAAGTAGCCGAGCAGATGCTGATAGCTAAGTTCGGTACCCATAGGGAGGCTCTCAACCGGGACCTTGGATTCATGTCACGTTATAGGTGATCACCATTGCACTACACACACACACAGATATCCCTACACACACACACACACACACACACACACACACACGCACACTCTCACATACACATGGACACAGGTACACACAGACATCCACACACACCCTTATAGACACACACACTCCCACACTCACACATGCACCCCCTCACAGACTTAAGACACTCTGCACTGACAACACACACACACACACACACACACACACACACACACACACACACACACACACATTCTCACACTCACAACTCCCACACCAGACAGACACACATACACAGACAGACAAAGACCCACATGCGCACATATATTTTGTGGGGTGAATTTGTAATTGCAGAGTTACATTGCACTTTGCTCAAAAACTGCATACATTCATGTAGAACTCTGAGCTCAAAAACTGCATGAACTTATGTAAAACTCTGTTATCTCACTTTTTAGATTAGAATCAATCTAAACATCAGGTCATAGACAGAGAACACGGGGGCTAACACCTTCAACATATTGTCTAGCTATCACCATTGTTAACAGCTAACCTGAGAATGCAACTTTAAAAAAAAGGGTTTTGTGATTTACATATGAAAGAAGTGAAACTATCCCTGTATTCTAACAGATGAAAGGCTTAACAGACAATCAATTTTTCAATGTATAATTTCAGTTACATCACACTACAAATTTTTGCTATAAATTCTGTGTTACGATCAAGCCCTCCACTATCACCTGATGAAGGAGCATCGCTCCGAAAGCTAGTGTGCTTCCAATTAAACCTATTGGACTATAACCTGGTGTTGTGTGATTTTTAACTTTGTACACCCCAGTCCAACACCGGCATCTCCAAATCATGCTTAAATAAGGGAGACTACAATGGGATGAGGGAGGACTTGGCTAAATTAGACTGGGAACTTAAGTTATGTGGTGGAATAGTTGAGGAACAGTGGAGGACTTACAAGGAGATTTTTCACAGTGCTCAAGGAAAGTATATTGTGGTCAAAAACAAGGATAGCAAAGGTAGGAAGAGCCAGCCATTGATAACCAAAGAAACAAAGGAAAGCATCCAATTAAAAGCCCGGGCTTACAATGTGGCCATGAATAGTGGCTAAACAGAAAGATTGGGAAAAAAAATCACAAAGCAAGCAATAAAGAAAGGATAATAGATTATGAATGCAAACCAGCACAGAGTATAAAAATAGGTAGGAAAGGTTTTTTTGTAAATACATAATGGAAAAAGGTGGCTAAATTGGACGTCTTTCAGGATGAGAAAGGGAAATTAATATTAAGTAATGCTGACACAGCCGAGGCCTTGAATAACTATTTTGTGTCAGTCTTCACAGTGGAAAGTGTGTCTAACATGCCAAAGAATAATGTTCAGGATACAATAGGAGGTGAAGACCTCAATTCAATTATTATCATTAAAGGGAAAGTATTGAGCTAACTTGAGAGTCATTAAGGTAGATAAGTCCCCTGGTCCTGATGGAATTAATCCCAGGATGCTGAAAGAAATGACGGAAGCTATATTGGATGCAATTCATTAAAATTCACTGGACTCTGGGCATGTCCCAGCAGACTGGAAGATAGCGAATGTCACATTGCTGTTTAAAAAAAGGTGTAGGCAAAAGACAGGTAACTATAAGCCAGTTAGCTTAACAACTGAAGTCAGGAAAATGCTGGAGCTTATCATTAAAGGAGAAATAGTGAGACATTTGGATGGAAAGAGTTCTATCAGATACAGCATGGATTCAGGAAGGGAAGGTTGTGTTTTTCTGGAGTTCTTTGAGGATGTAACAAGTGTGGTGGACGGAGGGGAACAGTTAGATGTTGTATACTTGGATTTCCAGAAGGCGTTTGATAAGATGCCGCATAAAGGACTCATCCACAAGATAAGAATGCATGGAGTTATGGGTAATGTACTAGCATGGATAGAGGACTGGTTAACCAATAGAAATCAGAGAGTTGGGATAAATTGGTGTTCCTCTGATTGGAGATCAGTGGTAAGCAGAGTGCTGCAGGGGTCAGTGTTGAGGCTGTTAGTGTTAACGACATATACAGGGTGACCCCTGTATCCATGGAATTGTTTTCCGCGGTTTCAGATTCCTGCAGTTTACCGCGGACCGAACAGATCATAGGCAACCTTCCGGAACCAGGGACTAGGAGGCTGCCGGGAAGGCACATTTCCCTTTGAAATGAATGGGTTCACTCCTATCAGCGGTTTTGGGATTCTGCGATCGGTCATGGAATGTTACCCTTGTGGGTAGGGAGTGACTATTGTATAAATGATTTGGAAGAGGAGACCAAGAATAATGTAGCCAAATTTGCTGATGACACTAAATTGAGAGGAAAGGCAAACTGTGCAGAGGATGTTGAGGGTCTTTAGAGAGATTTAAATAAATTAAGTGAGTTGGCAAAGGTTAAGCAAATGGAGTACAATGTTAGTAAATGTGAGGTTTTTTGGAAGTTAAAATAGTAGGTCAGAATATCATTTAAATGGTGAAAGATTGCAGCATGCTGTTCTGCAGAGGAACATCGGAGTGATCATACGTGAATTGCTAAAAGTTGATTTCCAGGTGCAATCAGGAAGGCAAATGGAATATTGGTTTTAATTGTTAGAGGGATTGAATTGAAGAGCAGGGAGGTTCTGCTGCAATTGTACAAGGTGTTGGTGAGGCCGCACCTGGAGTATTGTACGCAGTTCTGGTCTCCTTACTTGAGGAAGGATGTACTGGCTTTGGAGGCAGTGAAGAGGATGTTCACCAAGTTGATTCTGGAGATGTGGGGGTTACCCAATGAGGAGAGGTTGAGCCACCTGGGATTGTACTTACTAGAATTTAGAAGGATGAGAGGGGATCTTATAGAAACATATACAATTACAAAAGAGATAAATAAGATAGAGGCAGGCAAGTTGTTTCCACTGGTGGGTGAGACTAGGACTAGGAGACATGGCCTCAAGATTGGGAGGAGTAAATTTAGGACAAGGATAGGAAGAACTGCTTTTTCCAGAGGGTAGTGAATCTATGGAATTCTCTGCCAAGGAAGGTAGCTTCATTAAATATATTCAAGACACAGTTGGATGGGTTTTTGCATGGTAGAGGATTAAGGGTTATGGGAATAATGCAGGTATGAAGAAGTGAGATGATGGATAGATCAGCCATTATCTTAATGATTGGTAGAGCGGCTCGATGGGCCAAATGGCTACTCCTGCTTCAATTACTATGAAATTATGAAACTATGAAAACCTCAGTGCATTTGTAGAGAGGCTTCATGGCTCTTTCTAGAAGTCCTGGTCAGAAGAGGGAAAGGACCCAGATGAGGGTGAATCCTGTGACTTTTCCCAGGAAAAGGGCTGCAGCACATTAGGTGTTTATGATAGTAAAACTGGGGTGGCCTGACCTGTTATGGGGCCACAACCAAATTCACCATTTCCATTGCAGTTGGCTGAGTCACTCATTGCCGCAGAATTAATGGAGGGAGAGAGGCAGAAAAGGAGAGAGAAGGTACCTGTGCTCACATAGAAAAATGCCTCTACATGGATGTGGCACATCTTTGCCCTAATTCAGACATCTGTTGTTCAATCCATATGGTGCATGTGATATAGCAGATTGCACATGCGGCACAATAATGAGGCGCTTTTCTCCCTCCCAATCCTAGCCCCAATAGTACCCAAAAAAAGACAGCGTTCCCTACAGGGTAACTGTCTAGACGTTTTATGATCCAAAAGTGATTATGAAGCGAATTTCTCATGCATTCTGTGAAGGCTATGGGGCCTTGGAAGGTGTTATTACCGTGCAAACTGGGGTGAGTCTTGCCTATCTGCAAGACTTTATTTGTGTCTCACAACCATTAGGGGGATTGATTTGAAATATAATGTGCTCCAAAGTGCTCAGGGCCAGGAATTTTAATCAACGCAGTAGATCAATATTTGAGGTCTGCATAAAGCATTGTGACAAGAGATCACCTTCACCTGTACTGTGTGGATAACTGTTTAATGTGATTGCTTTTTGAAGGACCTCACCACTGATAAATGGAGCACTCTTCATTAAAGAAACAAACAGACACTTACTACACCCTTACCAAGTTTGGGGACAGCCATTTTCAGTTCCGTTGCATGTTTACAATTTGGGTGAGAATGGAAGGCAATACACATAGCTCTTCACAGACAGACTCACAGGCTCTCAGTCTCTCAGTGAATGTCTCAGTCCAGGTGAGATCCCCTCACAGAGACTTCATGTTACTTTCTTCCTTGCCTTTCCTGTCAACCCCATTAGTTTTCATCTTCCCCTTGTTCACACCATACCATTTGTCCCCATTTTACCCCTGAGCCCCAGGCATACAGCCTTGTTATAGTATACACAGCACCCCACTCCCAAGTTGGTGATTACCCCCTCCCACAGTACTCCTTACCCTCTCGTGTGCTAATCTCTCCCCACTGATATGCTGAATTGACCTTCCAACCTGCTTCACAAATATTATCATCTCCGCATCCCAGCATGATGCCTCCACTCCCCACATTTCCCCAGTATGCCCATCGAAGTAGTGATCCCTGATTTTAATGGACAGACCCCCGAGAATGACTGGCCCACCGCCAGCTGGCATGGACTAGACTGGTGAGGGGGCAGATCCCTGACTGATTTTTAGGTAGCTCTTTGGCTGAGTTCGCACTCCTCCCTGGACTGGCTGAACTGGACCTGCAGGTCTGACCATGGCCCACTCTCCAGACTGTTAAGGGATTGACTGCCTGACCATAGACCTCTCTCCACCCAACCCCCACCTCCATCAAACCCCCTCCCCACCTGACCATTACCACTAACTGAGAGGAAGATATGGGTGAGGCTCATATTTAACCAATGAAATACCTATTACTTGGACAACCAATATAGAAATACTTAGAATTAATGATGATTGAGAAGAGCTGATGTGAGACTGGGGTGGATGAAGTTAAAAATCACACAACAACTGGTTATAGTCCAACAGATTTATTTGGAAGCACAGCTTGCTTCCAAATAAATCTGTTGGACTATAACCTGGTGTTGTGTAATTTTTAACTTAGAATTAATGAGGCTGCTCACTCTATTAAAAGGCCTGTGCTAAGAGATCAGGCTACACCGACCTAGCTCCATTTGACGTGGTTGTGGGAGAGGTCTCTCCCTTGACATGACATTCCTTTTCAGCTCGGCCTAGTAAAGTTGACCCAGATGTGGGAGGAGATGAACTGCATGCTGGACCACTGACCAAGAGAACCCAGCAGTCATGATGGAGCTCCCACATTGTTTTTGAGCCCACTGAATTTTTCAAAAGACTTTATATTGAATAACAATGCAGTGACTCAATTCCTACCTGATATCCCAGCTGGAAATATACATTGTTAGGGTCAGTAGTTCTGCCTCTATTACCAAGAAAGATTTATATAGGTCATACTGGGCAAATCCCCTTGACTGTATGTTCAAAGTTTTAAAAAAATCACACAACAGCAGGTTATCGTCCAACAGGTTTAATTGGAGTCAAAGAATGTGATGCTGGAAAAGCACAGGAGGTCAGGCAGCATTAGAGGAGCAGGAGAGTCGATGTTTCGGGCATAAGACCAACATCAGGAATACTGATGAAGGGCTTATGCCTGAAATGTCGACTCTTCTGTCAAATTGTGTAATGTACCTAAGCAATCTCCTAGCGTTCAGTGTCACCTCGGAAGCTCACTTAGAGCAACTAGAAGTTATCTTCCAGAATATATGGTCAGCTGACCTTGTGGTCAATTTCACAAACAGCGAGTTTGGAAAGGTTCAAGTGACCTAATAAGGACACGCAGTGGGTCAAGGATGACTGCTGCCCAGGGAGGCAAAGATAGAAGCAATAGCATTGTTCCCCATTCACATAAAAAAGTGAGTAGTCATGAGATTCTTGGGGATGTGGGGGTTCTATTGTGAGATCTACCAGGTGTTTAGCACCGCTGCCTCACAGCATCAGGGACCTTGGTTCAATTCCAGCCTTGGGTGACTGTCTGCATGGAGCTTGCATGTTCTCCTCGTGTCTGCCTGGGTTTCCATTGGTGCACTTCAGTTTCCTCCCACATACCAAAGATGTGCAAGCTAGGTGGATTGGCCATGCTAAATTGCCAACCGTGTCCAGGGATGTTCAGGCTAGGTGGATTAACCGTGGTAAATGCAGGATTATAGGGATAGGTTGGGGCAATGGGTCTGGTTGGGACGCTCTTTGGAGGATCGATACAGACTTGGATGGGCCGCATGGCTTCATTCTGCACTGCAAGGATTCTATGAAAGTTCATTTCAATCTTTCAGTGTAATTAGCGACTTGCTATGGAAAAACATGAAGGTCATATTGACTGAGAAATGGCAGACAGCTTTTGAAATGCCAAAGGCCACTTTATTAAGCAACCTTTGCTTGCAACTTCAAATTTTAACCAATCATTTAATGTAAACGTCAGGGTAGGAGGGATGGTCCTCCTTCAGGAAGATGAATTAGGGATAGAGAGACCAATCATTATTTGTCCATAAAACTAAAGAAGCATCAGAAACGGGCCTTCGCAGTGGGGAAGAAAACTCCCAGGGTGTCGAACACTTTGGAGTGTATGACCAAAATGGGTATAAACAGAGACCACAGATTATACTGACCACAAGGCATTAACGTCTGTGGAAACGCATCTAATTCATTTCAGGGAGGGAGTATCATGATGATGGATTTGAAAAATAATGAGCAAACATGTTGAATTCTTGGGCAAGATGTGTTTTTTTCTAAAAAAAAATGACTACAAACCAAGTTTGGCTGATATTGTAACTTCTAAGTATGAAATGAAATGTTCATTGTAACCCCTTGGAATGTAGGTACCCCTCGTGCAGTGAAAGCCACAGCTTGAGCATAGCCATTAAACATCCCTGCACTGCACGAACAAAGAAAAAATAATCTGTTGTCCTGAGTGCAGCAAACCAGTCACTGTCTACAGGAAACAGGACAAAAGAACAAAACACCATGTAACTCAAAAATTAACCATTCACCTACCAATAGCCATTCTACTGGTATCTCTCAAGATAATGCTCACAAAGTCCCATTGTCTATTGTTCACAGAACTCTGACTGATGCTTATATCTTTTTTTAACTTTTATCGTTTTAAGAGTCATCTCCGATTTCTAACCAATGTGTATGTGTCTTACGCTGTCATTTGTTCTCCCATTCAGTAATGAATTAACTAATTCTTTTGTTAACTCAAGATACCTGGATAAATTGTCTCACAAAAACATAACTTAACTTGGCCTGGAAGAAAGGGATTCCAAAGGAAGGAATCCTTTCCAAATTAATTTTGCTCCAATCAACTGAGAGATGGGGAGAATAGAAAAGGAGAACTATTCCGTCACCCTTCACTGAGGAATTTGACAATTTCGACAATTTACGATCTGCAACAGTAATAAATTGGACAATGTTGCCTGGGTTCCGGTTGTTATAGAAGGTAATTTCAGGTGGTCAATTTCATCCTGTGCCCAGGAGAGCAAGGAACAGCACAAATGCAGCCAATGCAGCAACGGAGCATGGCAATGGCTGGTACCCAATGTGAGCCCGGACCGTAGCAGCAGCAGGCAGTGATGAGGCGACGGCAGTGAAATATGTCAGCAACAGTGGTCAGTCACGAAGGGTGGTGTCAGCAGCAGTCAGGGCTGAAGCCTTGCGAGCGGAGACAGCGAAAGCTGGTGTGCCCGAAGGAGGTGGCTGGTGGACACAGGCAGGTCTTGTCCCAGCACTGGGGAGAGTGAGCCCTCATGGGGAAAGGCCAGCTTGGAGTGTCTGCAGGCTGAAGAAAGGGCTGCAATGTTTGACTTTTTCACTTACTTCTTCATTGTTCTACTTTTGTAACTTAGATTTTATACTTAAGATGGCACAGAGTGTGGCGACATTGTACACTTTTCACTGTATTCTTGTGCCACGTACTTGAGTACACGTGACAACAAAACCTAAATCTAATTCTAAGTCTAAATTCACCAAATCCAAACATTTACTATTTAGGGACAGGACCATTAACCCCATCTTTGTCTAAAGGCTTGATCTCACAATGAAAAATACATTTACCAAGCAAATGATAGGAGACACATTAAAAAATGATTCACATTCCAGCACTAACGACCAGCAGTGAATATACCAAAATAAGAAAGGTTCAGATTAAGCATATAGTTCATGTCACACAGTCTGAGACAGATTTCATGCGAAATAAATCAGATAAAACTAGTAAAGTATTAAAAATGTTTATTAAAGCAGGCTGTGGAATAAAAAAAGACAGTGAATAAAATATTTAGCAAACAGGAAAGACAGTTCATAGCAGAAAGAGACTTTCAAAGAGCTTAGAGAAGTTGATACATCGTTGGGTGTAGAATTAAAATAGGAAATTTGAGGATAAAAATTAAATAGTGATTCAAAATTGTACTCACATTGCAATCACAACACTACAACTCGTCAATAAAAATCAGGAAATCCTGGAGATGTTTGACACAACCGAGGTGATTTTAACTTTGAGTGACAATGTGAAACAGACAATGTTGAATTGTCCCCAATACAAGACTTTGTATTCCAATGTCAAAGAAGTAAACAGAGCTGTAGAATGAGTGGCTAATTCAACAAAACACATTGTACACTGTTGCCCAAAGTTAAAATGATCCCCTATGAAGTCTAAAACCACATTGTCAAATGAGATATCATCCTAAGAGCAGTAACATGTGGAAATGCTAGTCAACATTGTGATTATAGGCTGTTAGTCAAAGCTCATTTCTGGAAAGCATCTGCATCTCCAACATAAACCCTCCTTTCTCTTTTCAGAAACTGATTAATGGGATGTGAACATTTAGATCTTCATTTCAAAATTCCATGTTGTTCTTTTTTTTCTTGAAAGATTAAGTGAGTTTGGCACTTTTTGTGTGTGTCCTCCATTAACTGTGGCTCTTCCATCCACCAATCGACGCCGAAGAATGGGTCTACACATGATATACGGACCCATCCATTGGAAATTGACCAGGCCTGCTGGACATTTGCAGCACCTTTTTTGGTTCTTATTTTCCAACTCCATGGATGTTCCCTTCCCAGCTCTATACTTCTTGTTCACTATGTCGTAGGTTGTACTTTAATGGAACTCAGTGTGACTCGAATATTTAACATTTCTTTACTGAATTGGGATTGCCAATGGAAACAAACACCATCCCGCTTTCCTTAGCATTTGAGTACGAATCTTCTGCTAGTTTTGATGGGCTCTGCAGGTGCCTACTCATAAGGGGAGAAGTAGCAACTTCATACCTGGGTGGCGCTTGAACTATCTCATATGTTGATGAGGTCCTCGACTCTGATTGCTTTGTGACTGTGGTTGAAGTTTTTGATGTGATAATTTTGTTCCCAAATCGATCAATCTCTTCATATTTTTCCATGATTGTCTTCGTACCAACAATTTCACCTCCTTCAGGCCCTGTCTTGAACTCTACAACACTTTTGCTTCTCTGTGGGACTGGGGTCTGAATTCTGTCAAAGACATTGCCTTTAAATCCACTTAAAGGGATATTGCCAGAGGATGTGTTGAGTGCACTGTCATTGATATTGGCAATATTGTTTCCATTTCTGTTCTTGGTTTGAATTAACTCATTGGTGTCTTTTAGTACTGAATCCTTGCTGCCAACAGACTCATGCTTTGCCTTCTCAGCTCCACCACTTTGGTGTCCATTGCAACAAACTGGATTCTCAAGGTTATAGGTTGTTCCTTTTGGGGATGGAGGTGCAATGTTCTGGTTTTGAGGAGCAGGAGAAATGCACATGCCCTCTGTTGGTGTAACTGATGCGTTGTTTTGTAAAGAATCTGTCGGTTTTCTAGCTGCTGATTCAATGGAAATATAGGAAGGAGACGATGGAGTGCTCACACGGGCTGGAACAGCTGGAATACTTAACAATGGATTCACTTGTTTCTCTGAATTGTTTAACTCTTCTTTTCTAACTTGATCCTCTTTAAGTTCCTTGGCTTTTTCTGCATTTGATTTGCTAGAGACCAGACTGATCTTCTTAATGTTTCCAGATGGGGGGCTTGACACAACCCCTAGTGACTCCCGAAAAAGGCCAGAGAGTCCTGCAATATCAGATTCTGATTTCAAGTTGGAAACAGAATACAGAGCCTTTTTAATTGACTCTTCGATCTGTAAGAGCTTTGCCAGTGTTTGCTCTTTCAGGTAAATGATTTCCATACTCGCCCTTTCAAGGTCTTCAAACACAAGCTCCATGGAGGACAGGCTTTCCAACTCATCTTTGGCTACTTTAGGCTGCTTCTGCATTTCATTCTTTTGACGATCAACTGGTTTCAATTGCTTAGTCACTTTATTCTTAGGCACCACCCATTCAGGCACGTTCTCAAACAAACTTTTCAGACCTTTCACATCTACTTTAAAAGTCTCCTCTTCGAACTCTTTCACCTGAGACAAGATCTTCTGCAGTTCTTCTTGTTTCCTCAGATTTTCAAATATCTCCATCACCGCCTTCACATTCCCTCGCATTATTTCCTCTTTGTGAACTGATAACCTCTTCCTGCGATCATCTTCAGTCTCTTGCCCTTGCTGCCGGTTACCTCGCATTACGACTGTGTCTGGTTGTGGGGTGTGCTGCTGCTCTGTGTGAAATTGTTCTTGTTGGCGATTTGTAGCTGCTGCCTGTTTACTGAAGCCATGCTGGCCTATGCATCTGTGGCACTGGCCACTCTGGGGTTGCTTTTGTTCAAAGGACACTTTGACTGATTGCTGTGGATATAACTCTGGGCTTGGCTGAGGCTCCAGGTAACTCTTTTGTGCCTTACCAGGAGCTGAGGTTTCTGCTTGGGCCACTTCAATTCCTTTTGGTAAAGCAGACGTATTCTCTGCCGATCTCACATCCTCTTTCCAGCTGTTAGCCTTGTTATTTTGAGGACAGCTTTGTTTGTCCTGGGTTCCAGAAGTGTAAAGGGCATCTTTAAATTCCTGAAACATTTCAGCACTCCTTGTGCTTTGCTGTGAATGTGAACTTTGGAATCCCTGAAGGGCTTCTGCAGCAGTCAGTTCCTTTGGTACAGTTTCTTGTTCCATTTTCAGTGAGCCACCAGCCTCAACATGCCTTCCAGAGGTGTTTTCTCCACACTGTTGGCTCATTCCCTGTAATGCCATGTTTTCTACAGGGTCGGTTACCCTGTCAGTTGGCTTGCTGTGTCCTTCCTTTGTTTGTTTGTATTTCTCTTCTGCCAACTGCAAAGGAGTTCTCGTTGCTTTGGTGTAAGATGCCATTGTGCTGGATGTTTGCTCCAATAGAGATTGCTCACAGTGCCTTTCCTGTTGAACAATTTGACAGTCTGATGGATGGACAGCTCCTGTAGGAATTGATACTCTGCCAGATTTTCCTGGAGGCATAAACTTTGGTGAGTTGCATTCTGCTGAAAGCAATGGGTTGGGTTTTGGCATGGCTGATGCATAGTTCTTTGGCGGATTAGTTGGACTTGCGGAAGAATGGATTGATGTCAAATGTTCTGGCTTGGGAGGTGGAATGGGTTTGCCTCCCTGCATTGGCCGAGCAGGTACTGTGTTTGGTTTTGGTGCAATCGATGGTTTAGATGAGATGTTCTTTCTTTCGTGGGTCTTGGGTGGAAGAGGTGGAGGATACTGAGAAGTCACTGGCTTTTTCACGGCAGCAGACTCAAACTGGTTGCGGGGAAAGGGGCTGCCCACCACAAATGGTTGGCCACAAGCTTCACTCGATTGTGCAGGCCGCTCTGTCACTGCAACTGGAGGAGGAAACTCAGTGTCAGATTGTGATAGCGAAACCCGATTACAATCAGTTCTAACACCACTCTTCATTTTGTCCCTTGAATGTGACTGGCCTGCATTTCTATATATCATGGCAGTTTTAAAATCACCTTTGGAAACATTCATATTAGCTTTTCCCAGAGAATGGAGAGCTGCCTCCAAGTTACCTCGAACCACTTCCTCTCTCTCGACAGACTTCTGCTCTGCCACTGAATGCTTTAAGGACTGTATGGTTGACTTTACGTCTCCCTTGGCAATTATCTCCTGATCTGCCACTGCCCAATCTTCCGCCACTAAGTTGGTGAGCGAGTACTGACCAAGAATCTGCATGTGTTCTGAAGTAGCTCCTATTTTGGCTCTGCCATTGTTAACTAATTTTGTTAAATGTTCACCTTTCTGACCTTCATTAGAATAAGCCGAATTTGACAGAACATGTCCTTGTCCCTCATACGCACTGACCTGTTGAGTATTTTCCTGACCCTTCAGCTGCTGGGGTTGAGTGACAGTCACTTGGGTGCTTGTCCGATGCCTCGGCATCATGCTGCCTTGTGGCTGTGTGGATATTCGTACGTTTTTCTTCACCTTTTCTGCTGAGGTCTTGTACTGAGTAACTTGATGACATTGTTGAAATGCTGCTGAGCTTTGTGTGCTACTCTTGAACTGTTCTCGTGTGCTGGATTTGTGTTGGGTAGTCTGTGCTTCAGCTGTAACCTCTCTAAGGTTTTCCATTGCGACTTGAAGGTCCCGATCTGTGGCATTTTCTGTCCTCCCCTCTGACACTGCGAGGGAGGCACTACCCAGTGAGTAAACAGAAGGTTCGGAATGTTGTCCGATTCTCATCCCATTCCTATCACTTGTAGATTCTTGCAGTGCATCCAGAGTGTCTTTTGTGTTATGAGAGACAGTGTCTTCCCTATCCAGCTGTCTTGTTTGATACTTTGCATTCTTCACTGACTGTGGTGGAGTCTTATAATCACCAGTAACAAGCTCTACTTTTTCCAACCCAATGGACTGATTTGCAGCCTGCCCCAGGGACTGATGAACAGAATTGCTATTATTACCTAAAATATCTTCTTTCTGAGCATTATCGTGGAAAGTTTGTGGTTCAGTTAAGAAGTACTTCTTGGTTCCTTTGACATCTCCTGGTACAATGTCATCAACAGTCCTTTCAATTTGTCCTCCACTCTGTTTCAAATTCCTTTTGGCACCCTCTACATCACCAGGTACAATCTCCTCTTTCTGGGCTGAAACTGGAGAATCATCAGTTTCCTCTTGATCCCTCTTGAGATAATCTAATGTCCCTGATTCAATGCATGTAGTGTACAGTTGGACATTCCCTTTCTCGGTCTCCTCACGTCTTACCGTCGTCGATGTCGTTTGCTGCTTGGTAGAAGCAAGAAGACTATCAATGGTGGATTTTACATCTCCTTTGATCACCTCTTTTTCAACTTCTTCACTCTGTTGTTGATTAATCAGCAAATAAACAGTTATCTGAGCAATTTCGCTTTCAGTTTCCTGAATCAAAATCCCTTTTTTGACTTTACTGTCTTGATTGAGAAGGTTATAAATTTCATTAGCGATGTCTCCATCTTTCTTAACCCCACCTTCAGAGTGAGAGAATAGCTGAACTTTATGTGAAAATATTCTCCCACTTCCATCTTCCTTCAGCACAATCCCTTCAGGATGGAGGGATTCCTTTTTCTGAAGCAACTGCCACAGAATTCTCTGTAAAATACCACCAATAACTTCTTCCTTTAGAATGTGTGGACCATTCTCATGCATTAGTTGATATTTGGCCATTTTTAGAACACCTGCCTCACTTGATTCAATGAGAAGTCCCCTTGATGTAATGGCATTACAGTTGTATAGAGTCTGTAAGCTTGTCTGGACACTTTGCTCTGCCTTAACAGTGCTTTCAGTGCTGCATTGAGCACGAATGAATGTGTCCAGTGGAGTTGTTTCAAACAACCATGTTGTAGTCTTCACATCAGCATCTGGTACTCTTTCTTTAGCTTCATTTTTCATTGAAGTGTCTGAATCTTTTAAGCTGTCCAATGGTTGGGACTCAAACAACCAGGTGCACCTTTTCACATCTCCCTTCTGTACATCTTCTCTGTGGACAGTGTTTGCACATGTACTTTCTTCAGCTGCTCCTTTCAAGGAATCAATGGGGAGATTTTCAAAGAGCCAAGTTGATGTCCTGACATCTCCACTCTGCACATCACTGACACTGACCATCCTTACATACTTGCGGTTTACCTGCTGCCCTTCAAAGAGTTGCTTACTTGCTTGCACGTTTCCCCCTTGGACTTCGTCCACCACTTTAATTCCTGGTTGTGCTTCATCTTTGATTGAATCCAAAGGTTGGGTCTCAAATTTCCATCGAGCCGCCGTCACATCTCCCCGCTGCACATCCTCCTGCGTGACAGCTCTGAGTACAAACACCTCATCCAGTGGCTTGATTGAATCCAATGGTTTGGTTTCAAAGAGCCATCTAGTACCCCTTACATCTCCCCTCATGATTTCCTCCTTTGTTGCTGTAGTAACTTCATGATATTGGCCTTCCTTGTCTCGGATTGCATAAAGGGGCTGAGATTCAAAGAGCATGGTGCATGATTTCACATCTCCCTTGGCAACTGACTCTTCCTTCCTTGAACTGAAATCCATTATATCAGTTTTATCTTTTATCTGATCCAATGAGCAGGTCTCAAAAACAAATCGTTTGCCACCAACATCACCTCCCTTTACTTCAGTGATTGTATTTTTGGGTGTGTCTTCTTCTGTCATTTCTTTAATGGAGTCAATTGGGCAGTTTTCAAACAGCCATGTGAACTTGTGTACACAACCTGACCCCGACTGTGGGGCATCCATTGGCTTGGATTTGGTGCTGTTTACATTTTCAACGTCACCTATTTCATTAAGTGAGGTGCTTTGAAAGATTTCTTTCACTCTCGATACATTCCCTGACTGAATGTCCACCTCACTTGTGTATCTCATATTCTGTGCCTCATCCAACCCGCCAGGGATGTTGCCAATTTGTTCAGTTTCAAAAAGATGTTTTGTGGTCTTCACATCTACCCCTTTAACGTCATCGCTGTTTGCATTGAAGACTTTAAGCTGCTGTTCTCCTTTTTCATTGATACTATCCAATGCTTGTGTTTCAAAAAGCCATGTGTACGATTTGACATCACCTTTTAGTTGGGCTTCATCCTCTTGCTTGGTCTCTAATTTTTCATACAAAGCATCCATCGGCTGTGTTTCAAACAGCCATCTACATGTGTTTACATCACCTTTTATCACATCTTTGTGGTCGGGGCTTTGAATCTGTGTTTTATTTATGCTGGCATGTATGACATCAAGAGGCTGTGTCTCAAAAAGCCATCGGGTTGTCTCCATATTGCCAGCACGGATCTCCTCTTTGGTGATGCCTTTAACTAATTCCACGCTTTGTGTTTCTTCATCAAACTGATCCAAACGACGGGTTTCAAACATCCATCTATAATGTTTGACATCACCACTAGCAACTTGTTCTCGACTTACTGTCTTGACTTGATGGCAGTGACCAGCACTGTCCATGATAGCATAAAGAGGGGTGGTCTCAAAAAGAGCTCTGTTCTCATTTACGTGTCCAGCCAACACTTCAGCTTGCTTCTCAGCAGAGATTTCATCTGATTTTTTGAAACTATGAAGAGGTAGAGTTTCAAAGAGAGATTTATAAGTTTTGACATCTCCTTTCTGTACTTCCAATGTCTTGTTGATATTGGAGATTTCACTTTGCTCTTTGTTAATACTGTCCAGACAGCAACTTTCAAACATATGAGCTCTTTCTTTCACATTTCCCTTCTCTTCTTCTGTCATGACTCTCTTCAAGTGGCCAACCTCAAAACTGTCCCTCAAGCTTTCCATAGGCTGTGTTTCAAACAACCAAAGACTGCTGCTCACATCACCTCCAATTATTTGTTCTTTGGTGAGTTCTTCAGATGGGATTTCCTTTAATGTATCAAGAGGTTGAGTTTCAAAGAGCCAACACTTCTTATTGACATCCCCATCTTCTATCACTTTAATACTGGCCTTGCAATTTGACTCCTCGCTCTGCTCATTGATGGCATCCAATGCCTGTGTTTCAAAGAGCCATCTTTTCCTGCCAACACCACCTTGTTGAGTCTCTTCCAGGGAAATGCCTCGAATGATCTTTACTCTTGAAAGATCTTGGTTAATGCTGCCCAGGGGTTGAGTTTCAAACAACCAACGAGCACTTTGGACGTTACCGCTCTGTTGGATTTCCTCCCTGCAGATAGACTTAATTTGGTGGATGTTCCCAACAGGATCTCGAATGGCACATAATGGTTCAGTCTCAAATAACTTCACTGTCTTGCTGACATCGCCTTTCAGTTCCTGAATTTCTGAGCGCAGTTGCAATATGCTGTTTTCTTCCACGGAGTTGCTACGTCCCAAATCACCTAATGCATGGGTCTCAAATAGTAATTTTGCCCCTTTTACATCTCCTTTCCATATAGATTCTTTTAGAACTGCTTCTTGGAGATCATTCTCATTGGAGTAGATTTTATTCAAGGAATCCATAGGCTGAGTTTCAAACAACCACAATGCTGTGCGAACATCACCCTTTGTTTGCTCTTTTCCATCATTGGAGTTTCCAGAAAATTCTGAATACTGGGCGCTGATATCATTAATTGTCTGGTTTTCAAACTTCCAAGATGTGCTTTTCACATCTCCGCTGAGAATGGTCTCTTCGTCTTTCAGCTTCTTAGGCCCTTGGTGATCCCCAATGGTGTCCAAAGGCCAGTTGTCAAATATCCAGCGCATAGACTGGACCTCAGTCTGAAGCACGGTGTTGCCAATGCCATGTGTACCAGTTGCTAAGGCAGCTGCTGCCTGTTCGGCATTCAACACCTCAGCCCAGTCCTCATTGACCACCTTCTGTAGGTTTTTCCTCAGCTCTGGGTGCATGTGCTTATAAAGCCTCTTCAGTTCATTAATTTGGCGTTGCTGGTGAAGTCTGAAGAAGGCTTGCTGTGGAGGGGGTGGTATGTTTTGTGGGTGATCTTCCACTGTGACGTTTGGCTTGACAGTAGCATCAGGTATGGCAGGTGATGGAGGTGGTGGTAGAAAATCATTCTGCAGATTCTGAGTAACACTTGATTGTTGGATCGCATTCATGTTCTGGGCCATCTTTAGTAAAATAAGGTTAATTATGAGGATTGATGGACACCACTTTTATCTCGCATCATGCCATGCAGTTTAATGTTAATCAAAATTCAAATCAAATGGTTAATTGTGAGTAATTCTGCCAAGGATTGGCAGAAGAAAAGTACTTTTGTACCACTACCCAGTACCATTGGCACAGACCATGCTGGCTGGGTGGTTGAAAGATGATTATCTATACACAGCAAACAGTCCTCAGTCTTGTTGAAATTCATGAGGACCACTTCACATCACAGAAAGCAGCATAATTACATTATTCCATCTCTTATCCTCTTAAAATGCTGGAAATGGCACTTTTGCATTGACTGTGAGTATTTCATGAAATTTATTTTGTTGACGCAAACTTCAAAAGAGCAGAGATACCTCAGAAATGTTCAGAAAAAAGAGCGACAGGAATAAGATTGTGGAATTGAACGTGATATCATTCAAAATGGCATTTGAATGTGATATCGTTAAAATGGCATTTATACTTGACAGTTTGGGAACTCAAAGCGGGTGTAATGCAGCCTCCTGGAGGAAGGGTATCAGACCTTTGGTATAATCTATAGGCTTTTGAGTTTTCTGCACTGCTGAGTGTTCCTGACACTTTATCTATAAGGAACACTTCAACCTAAAACGTCGAAAGGAGTAAATAACGCCTCTGCAAGCAAGTTAATAAGATTGTGTACGTAGGATATTGTTGATGCGGTGAGATTATATGTTCAACATGATTTAAGTATATTATTGGAGTTGAGGGGGATAATGCAAGACAGAGATCAAATCGAATGATATGAAATCTGGCATTGATGGAAATGGGCAGCATAGTGGCTTAGTGATTAGCACTGCTGCACCACAATGCCAGGGACCTGGGTTCGATTCCACCCTCTCCTGACTGTCTGTGTAGAATTTGTATATTCTTCCTGTGTCTGTGTGGGTTTCCTCCCACTGTCCAAACATGTGCAGGCCTGGTGAATTAGCCATGGGAAATGTAGGGTTATAGGGTTAAGGTGGGTCTGGGTGGGATATCCTGGGGGAAAGGAAGATGGTGTGAACTTGATGGGTTGAATGATCTGCTTCTATGCTGTAGGTATTTTATGAAGTTAATTGCCCAGGGCTGAGTATTGGACATGTAATTACAAGTAAATATTATAGAATTTGTTCAATTAGTTTTGAGGGATCTGGAGCTCGAATTGCAAAACTACTCATAAGAGTTATTTGATTGTGTAGAATCCTTTATAAATTGTATGTTGCCTATGTGAGTGAGTGATAAGTGAGTGTGTTGTCTATATTCAGTGAGTGGCAATTCCCACTCCATGCTATACCAGGATACCTGAGTATTAATGGCACAGCAAAAAATAATGTCTTAAAGGGGAACCATTGTCATTTTGGAACTGAGATAGATCCAAAACGCTCAGCACAGTATTTTGTCATACTCTAGCCATTTGCAAATGATTTGGTAATGTTTTGTACTGTTTGATGTTTTCATAAATAGCACTGGTAAATATTATTATAAATCCAGTGTAATTGCCTTTTGATGATAACCTTCCCCCTTTAAAACATTTTTGTTAATCCAATCACTGCAAATTTCACACACAGACACACACAGTGATGGTACTTATAGGTCTAAGTACACCAGATCCTATACAATGTTATACAATGTTAAAATGTCACATCCATTTGAACAGTAAGGAAATACACCATGCCCTTTGCCTTTCCTGAATTATATCTGGGAAAGGATTTTAAATTGAACATAGCAAGGCTGTGGATATGAGTTTAAGATATAGCAAATTTGATTTGATGAATTAAAGCAATCATACAAAGTAACATCTTTAAACCTTTCTCAAATGCATTAATTTTTTTCTTCACAACGGCTATCTGTGAAATTGGCCCTAATTATATCAGTCAATGTCCAAAGGTCAACAATAGATGCAACACATCTTGGAGAGGTTTGGGGTGTGTAGACAATGAGTATAAACTGAGTACTAATATGGCAAATGTCAAACTCACTTCACTTAATGTCTCTTAAAATGATAGTGAGGAGATATAAAAATGTGGAGGAAAGAGTCTGGGAGATCAGCTGCAGGGAGCTCTTGTAATCCAGATGCTGGCTCTCTATGGGACTGTATTAGCAAATATTGGTGGTTGGCTGGGGAGTGTGGAGAAGGTGGAAATGAAAGGGGCACTAAAATTTGAAGTAAGTAAGGCATGAAAAATACTACATAAAACAATCATTTCTAATGCCATTAAATGCCCCTTTTTCCTACCTTGAGCTGATGAAGATTGTTCACTGATTGAGGAACACTCTTGAGAAGTAAAAGCCTAAAAATAAATGGAATCATTTTATACATCTAGCCCATGCAGGCACCAACCCCTGTTGAAAACTCAATCAAGGTGAAGGTATAAATAGTAGTTTGCTCAAACCTAATTGCTAGGGTAGATATTAGCATTACTTCTTTGCTACATCCTCAGAGTACCTCCACTCTCCTGCCAATCCTAAAAAAAAGCCTCAGTTGATAATAATAATGTGGAGCTGAGTCATACAGGTTAGAATACCCATATTTCTAGGTTTTAGCCTTGCTCAGTATTGCCAGATTATCTCAGACTGGGTAACACCAGGTCCATCTGGAATAGCATGGGAAGGGAAATCACGCTGCATTTCATCACTTGCTCAATGTCTGGTGAGCCCCAGTGCAAGATGATTTAGTGGAAGAATCCTCCATATAGGAGCTGGTCAGACAAAAAAATGCAATTTGAACCATTTGATCTTGTCCGTCCAAATATAAAACCTATTATCCTCCAATTACAGCTATGCTTTAAGATGCACACAAATCAAGCAGATGTGTTTCCAAGTTAACCTCTCTTCCAAACCTGACTACTTAAGATAAGACATAGGAGTAGAAGCAAGGCCATTCAGCCCATCGAGTCCACTCCGCCATTTAATCATGGCTGACGGGCGTTTCAATTCCACTTACCCACACTCTCCCCGTAGCCCTTAATCCTTTGCAAGATCAAAAATTCATCAATCTCTGCCTTGAAGACACTCAACATCCCGGTCTCCACTGCGCTCCACGGCAATGAATTCCACAAATTTGCCTGTATTATATTAGTATCAGCCAAGTCGATGCCCTTAAACTCATGGAATAGTGCTCCGACACAATAACTCCGCTGTTAAGTGTTATTAAAAATGCTCAAAAAAGTTCTGACATATTCTATGATTTAATAGCCACTTTCAAAAGCACATGGCCATGGAACAATGTCCCACAAGGACTTGACAACACCAGCAACTCCGCAAGCTGTGAATTTTGTAGCCTGTACTGGCTTTACGTTCTCCTATTCAAAAGTTAGTCTTTGATTACTCTAACCTGCATCACTACACATTATAGGTAGTTTCTAATTAACCAGTGCAGAGATGTTTTTACACACCTCGGGAGCAGGTGAGACTTGGACCCAGGCTTTCTGGCATGGAAACACTGTGCTGCAAGAGCCCCTATTAGTTATTGCATGAATTACTGGGACAGAGAGCGTTATGAAGATGAATTGCAAGGTACAAAGTGGACATCATTGAGTACAATTCTCAGTTGGAAAAATAAATTTTGAAATAGAGTTTTGTAGGGACTTGGCCCAGCATTCCAATTAGGTAAAAGATTTTAACCCCATTGCGAATCCTCTTGCAAGGATGCCTGCCTTGAAGAAGTTTTCCTCCTCTCTCTACCAGATTCTCAGGGAGTCCCTCTCCCACTGCAACTCCCAGGTCATTTCCTCAACAGTTTCCTCATTTCCCCTTCCCCCACTTCACCCCAGTTCCAAACTTCCAGCTCAGCACTGTCTCCATGACTTGTCCTACCTGCCTATCTTCTTTTCCACCTATCCACTCCACCCACCCACCCCGACTTATCACCTTCCCTTCCCCACTCACCTATTGTACTCCATGCTACTTTCTCCCCATCCCCACCCTCCTCTCACATATCTCTCCACCCTTCAGGTTCTCTGCCTGTATTCCTGATGAAGGGCTTTTGCCCGAAATGTTGATTTTACTGCTCTTGGATGCTGCCTGAACTGCTGTGCTTTTCCAGCACCTCTCTAATCTAGACCCCAGCATTCCAGTTAACTGGGAGTGTACTAAAACACACTGGCATGTGCTAATACTAATGTCTGCTCGAAGGTAAACTGGGCTGAGGCTAACTCCTTGCACAAGATGTGAATACAGACTAACCAGTGTTTGCCACCAAAAGGTTCAGCTTTTCTAAATTCATGCAGAGCCAGGAGGAGAAGGAATATTCCTCACAATTCCTGACAACCACTACCAGCTGCAAGCAAGTCCCTCCTGTTCTCTTGCTCCTTCTTTGGCACTTTGCCAAGGCTTAGTTTCATCACTTCATCTGCACATGGATCATTGAATTTCTACAGAAAGAAACTGTTTGGCCTATTTTGCTATGTTGGAGAAGCTATTTAGTCATATTTCCTTGTGTTTTTCCTTTGGTCCTGAACTTTTATTTTAAATCTATTTCCACCACCCTTTACTGAAGTCATTCTAGATCATAACAAGTCAGGGAATGAAACAAATTGTCTTCATTTCCCTTTTTATCTTTAAAACCTTCATAATTTGCATCTGTGCCCACAAATAATCAATCCCTGTGCCACTGGAAACAATTTCTCTTTAATGCACTCTTACAGAATCCTTCATGATTTTGAACACCTCAATCAAATCTCTCATCAAGGAGAACAAACAAATTCACCATTCGCTCACATAACTGAAGCCCTTAGTGATATTTCAGCAAATCGCCCCTATACGCTTTGTAAGATGTTGTTTTGTAAAGGTTTAGCATGGCATCCCTACTTTTCTAACCTTTCCCGTATTATAAAACCCATAATAATATTTTAATTTTAAACAGCCTCCACTATCTATCCTGGAATCTCCAAAATTATTAGAAATTCACCCACACCATCCTTTAAAAATGAAACATTTACCCGATAACAGTTCTCATTTTTCCTTCCACAGAAGTGTATCACTTCATTCTTCTGTCTTAAACTGCTCCTTCCACATGTCTACTGATTTTAACAATCTGACTACATCACCTTGAAATTTTGAAAAGTTTCCCTTATATCTCTAAGTCCAGGTTATGACTTTACTTTGCAAAGAATAGTGATCTCAATACTGAGCCTCTGGGTACACCATTCTCGCTGGTCTGGGAAACAACTATCTCTACTATACTCTGCTTTCCGTCTCTTTCCCGATTTCATATCCATATTCTCACTTTGCCTTTAATATCATATAATTTGATTAGCAGGTTCATTATGGAACACCTTTGAAAGTTCATATATCCTACATTAACTGTACTACTTCAGATCTCTAACATGGACAAGCTGCGTGTGGCAGTGTGACATATGACAACAGGTCATCAAACTTAATGAGATGAGTTCCAAAACCCAATTTCAGACACACCTCAGGTCTCTCAATTAGCAAGTGCACACTGTGTTAACTTTGGATACAAATAAGCAGCACAGTGGCTCGGTGGTTAGCACTGCTGCCTCATAATGCCAGGGACCTGGATGTGATTCCAGCCTTGGTGACTGTGTGGAGTTTGCATGTTCTCCCTGTGTTCACATGGGTTTCTGCTGGATGCTCTAGTTTCCTCCCACAGTCCAAATATGTGCAGGTTAGGTGGATTCACCATGCTAAATACAGGGTAATGGGGATAGGATAGGGGGCTGAGTCTGGGTGGGTTGCTCTTTGGGGGGTTGGTGCAAACTCAATGGGCCAAATGGCCTTTTTCTGCACTACAGGAATTCTACCAAAGAAAAAAGGTGAGCTTCCAGCCTTTTTGTTACCATACCTCGCAATAGCATTTTCCTTTCAACAGATGTCATGCGAGCATCGCGAAAGGATGCAGTTGCCTATTTGGTGAAGAAATTTCATTAATGAAGCATAGCAGCAGCTGATCACTGCTGTAGGGTGCAGTCTGCTTGACGGCCTGATTCTAGACAGAGCTGCCAAAGAGCTGCCACTAAACAAGGGAAACATTGAACAGGTTCATGTAGAAAGATGGATAAAGCACTTTAGATCCAGAAAAAACAGGCAGAACAGGTTAAAAATAGCTTGGCGCAAATGTAATGAATGCACATACATCAGTCACTGATGTTTAACAAATTCCATTGAATCAGAACATCATAAAGCTAACATTTTCTCCTTGAAGGAAGTTTTCAAGTTAACCAGTAGCTTGATTAGCAAACAGGACCCAGCTTCTAAAAATCAAAGGGAAGGTCGTTTTGTGCCCCATTAAAATATGTGTTGTCCATGACCATCTGTGATAATGTAACCAATATTAGCCAATACTTGATATAATAAATAAATACTTGCACTTATTTAAGGTGCTTCACTATCAAGCACCTTATACATTACACTTAAGCAGTTTTGAAGTGCACTTAAAGTTGTACTGTAATTCAATTTGCCAATGCCAGAAATTTTAAATGACTTTATGTAGTTGGGAACATAAAATTACATTGAGATTTTGTTAAATTATGAAGACAAAATTGGGGAAGATGGATTTTAATATAGCTATGCAGAAGGTATTCTATTTTGGACCAAAGAAAGGATAGGTAAAACAATAACAACTATAACAAATAGGAATAGGAGTAGAGCATTCGACCCCTCGAGCCTGTAGGATCATGGTTGATCCGACATTCCTCACATCCACTTTTTTGCCCTTTCCCTCTAACCCTTGATTCTGTTACTAATCAAGAATCTATCTATCTATTTCAGCATTGATTATTATACACAAGGACTCTGCCCCACAGCTCTCTCACTGTGGCGAGAAGTTCCAAAGTCTCTTAACTCTCTGAGAGAAAAAAAAATCTCTTCATCTCAGTCTTAAATTAGCACCTGTTTATTCTGAGACTATACCCTCTCATCCTGGACTCTCTCATGAGGGAAACTTTCTCTCAGCATTTACCTTGTAAATCCTCTTAACAATTCTATATATTTCAATTTAATCATCCCTTATTCTCCTAAACTCCAATGAGCAGAGTCCCAGCCTGTTTAGCCCTTCCTCATCAGACAATTTCCTATACCAGGGATCATCCTAGCGAACCTTCTCTGAATCTTTTTTTAATGGTGTAAAGTTATGGACCGTGGACATAGATTCAAAAAGGTTTCAGAGTTCTGGCTGCACAATGACTAAAATGCAAATAAAAATTGAAAATGGCTAATGATATGTAACTCTATCTTGAAGACTAAATTATAATAGGAAAGAGGCTTTGCTGCAGTTATATATACCTATGGTTGGACAGCGTTTAGAACATTGAGCACACCATTGTTGGACATTGCTGAAACAAAGACCCATTTTGCCAAAGCTTTTCAACTTTTTCTCCTCAGGACAATCCCACAAGAATACCATTTCAAAGGGAAAATGAAAATTTATATTGCAGGGAACAGACTGTTGATTAATGGCCAGTGGAATTGAGTTAGTTATGGCATTACCATAGACAATGCAACAATTAGGAACATAGGAAATAGGAACATTGGAACATATTTCCAAACTTGTTCTATCCTTTGTGGTAATGATGACTGACGGTTAACTGCCAGGCTTAGAACATAGAACAGTACAGCACAGCAGAGGAACAGGCCTTTTGGCCCAACATGTCTGCTCCAACCAAAATGCCACTAATCCTATCTGCCTGCACATGTTCCATACTCCTCTAATTTCGGCTTTTCATGTGTCTGTCTGTTAGACATTTTCAATCTGAGGTAGATTATTGCTAGCTAAAGGTAAGAAGGAATCAACAGCCAAACTGGTGGATGATGTTAGCATCGTTAGTTTTGATCTCACTGAAAAGCAGAACAAGCTCAGGGGGTTGACTGGCCTAATCCTGTTCTTAATTGGTGCCCCAACATACTGGGGATTGAGGCCAAGATGGAAGACTAGAAGAGTAAGAGGTGAGCTGGAGCCATTCAGATTTCATGTCGGGAATTCTCACTGTCTAGTTTCTTGACATGAAGAATAGCCAACTGCTTATAAATGAGGCCTACATTGGTAATAATGAGATGCTAATGTATTCAAATAAGCCACTTATTAGTGTGATTCTTGTCAATTTAACTTTATGTGTGAATCTGAGCATTCTGTCTTTATGTCGAGAATCTCATTCTTCTGATCTTGCCACATTCTCCCAATTGATTTTCTGGTGAATAGCGAGGGTCTTTTCCCTAGGGTAGTGGAGTTCAAAACAAAGCGGCATAGTTTTTAAGATGAAAGGAGAAAAATTTAAAAGGATATGAGGGGCAACATTTCACACAGAGAGTGGTTTGTATGTGGAATGAGCCGCCAGAAGAGGTGGTGGATGTGGGTACAATTACAACATTTAACAGATATTTAGATAAGTACATGAATAGGAAAGGTTTGGAGGGATATGGGCCAAATGCTGGCAAGTGGGACTAAGCTGAGTTCAGGAACATGGTCAGCATGGACTAGATGGACTAAAGTGTCTGTTTCTGTGCTATATGACTCTATGGTGCAATTCAACCCATTCAGTCACAGTTCATCTTTTCATACCAGAATTTTTAACTGAATTCAAATTCTCAAATTATGTGATGGGATTTGAAATTATGGATAACTGGTCTGAGGCTTCTTAATAAATAGGGAACTAATATAACTATTATACTGAGGCAAAAGCAAAATGATGTTGAAAATCTGGAATGAAAAAAGGTTATGCCCAGCAGATCAGACAACACCTCTTCCAAAGGGGACAACCTAAAATATTTAAATGTTCCAATTTGGTTTATGATTTGCAATAATAGAACTGATGCAGGTTGGCTATTGGCAAGTAAGTCAGAGAATTGGCCAAACGTTTTTCTGTGAAGGTACCCCTTTAAGAACACTTGTGCCTCTGTAAGCAATGCAGCAGTGTCAGGGTCTGGCCGGGTTGTCCTCTTGACCTTTATGGTTTTGACAGAGAATAAGAGAGAATGAATGGAATGCTGAGTACTCACAGGCTGCACTTATAGAGTCTGCTGCAGATATTTCAAGCACTGAGATGGTTGGCCTCCTGTCCTTCTACAGGCTGTCTGCTGGTCAGTATTGGCTGATCCAAAACCTCCTGTCTTCTGCAAGATGAGAAATTCTAGTCAAATTACAGGACACTTTTCACAAGATTATGTCATAAAAGGTGTCCGGCAGATCGTTTGTATTTTGCAAATATGTTATCAAGTTCCGCTGCACAATCTTGATCCATCCAGTTCACACTCCTGAAGAGAGGTGTGAGCCATATGCTGAGGTAAAGTCGAGTTCTCCAGGACATGGAGGTTCATCTAAGGCATAACTTCCTCTCGGTTACATTCCAACCTCTTCAGATAACCAACAACTCCTCCCGTTGCATTTTTGCATCTGTGCACTTAACTTAAGTGATTTCCTCATTAGGAACGCAAAACCTTTCGCTGCTCCACTTATCACTGTTTCTCAACAGCAGGAAGATGTTTCCATTTGTTTTTCTCAGATTTGAAATGGACAACTTCATAATTTTCCAATTGGGGCAGCAGCTGCTGCGACTTTGCCCACCCAATCGGCCTAACTATATTTCTACTGATCCCAAACGTACAACTTAAATATTTGCCCCCTCATTTGAACTTGCTTCATAAAACTAAAAAAAAACGAGTGTGAACAATGTTAAAGATAGCTCGGGGAAGGTGTAAATTTTGTAGCTTTTGAAAGAGAGCTGCGGATGAGGGCAAAGCAAGGGGAGAATAAAAGATGGCTAAAAGTATTAATCAAAAAAAAACAAAAGTACTGTGGATGCTGGCAAACAGAAACAAAAACAGAAATGTCTGGAAAAGGTTCAGCAGGTCTGGCAGCAGGTGTGGAGAGAAATCAGAGTTAATGTTTCTAGTCGAGTGACCCTTCTTTAGAAATGATTGTAGCTAGGAAAAGGACTTTTGTTATGCAGAAGATAGGGTAGGGGGCAAGAGAGTAAGAAGTAAACAATAGGTGGAAACAGAGACCAAAGAGAGAGAAGAACACTTGGACAGACAAAGGAGTGGATAACAATCAGCCTTGAAAAATGAATGGCTGCTAATGTGGACTATTAGTGGCTAACATTAGGTTGTGCATAATAGCAGACCACGTGGTGGACAAGGCCTGGTGTGTCAGGCTTGGGATAACGACATAGGGGAAGGTGCCTCTAGCCCTAAAATTGTTAAACTCGATGTTATATCTAGAAGGTTCAAAACACTCCCCTACACCCCTTTCTATTCCTGCACAAAAGGTGTAACACCTGCCCTGCCCTTTTACTTCCTCCCTCCTTGGTACCCAACACATCTTCCAGGTGAAGCAGTGCTTTACCTGCACTTCACACAATCTAGTCTACTGCATTTACTTCTCACAATGTGATCTCCTCTACACTGGGGAAACAAAGCATAGACTGGGTGAGCGCTTTACTGAACATCTACATTCTATCCATAAAAAAGACCATAGCCTTCAGTTGCCTGCCAATTCAACACAGCACCTTGTTCCCTAGCCAACATCTGTGTCTCAGGCTTGCTGCAATGCTCCAGTGAATCTCAATGCACGATTGGGAACTCTACAGCCTTCTAGACTCGATATGGAGTTCAATTTCAGGGCTTGAGGCAGCTTCTCCCACCCCAACCACCACCCCCCCTCTCCCCACACACAAACACACACACACGTCTTGTTATCTCATTATTTGTTATTACACACAGCCCATTGTTAGTCGCTAACAGTCCACATTAGCAGTTATTCATTCTCCTAGGCTGATCATTATCTACTCCTTTATCTGTCCAACAGTCATCTTATCTCTTTGGGCTCTATCTCCACCTATTGTTTACTCCTCACCCCCTCTCCTCTCCTCACCCTACCTTCTGCAAAAACAACATTTTCCTGGCTACAATCAGTTCTGAAGAAGAGTCACTGGACCCAAAACATTAATTCTGCTTTCTTTCCACAGATGCTGCCAGACCTGCTGACCTTTTTTCAGCAATTTCTGATTCTGTGACTGAAAAGATTGATCCACTTCAGAAAACATTTTCTTCGCAAAACTCTAGGTCACCTGTTGCCCCTCAGACACTTTTCTCCTACTGCAGAAGCAAATCCAGTTTCAATCTTGCAATGCTCCTCTCATTTCAGTTTGTTCAGCCAATATGGCCTCCCTATATGTAGGAGACGGTGTTAATAGGTTGCCTTGTTGCCTTACACCTTCAGCTACCACTTGACTCCACCATACTTACCCACTCCATCGCAAATGCTCTTGAATCCCCTTTCCCTGTTCGTCTCAGTAAGTTTACTTACTTTTCCAACAACTTTGAAATAGTTTGGGCCAGATTTGCATGGATGGACATAAGCCCAAGATTCCTCCCCTTTACCTGGTCCCAGTAATTTGCGCCAGTATGGGGTAATGGTACAGGTAGCGAACTCACACTCTTGTACTCTCGATCTCGTCAACGTACATACCTCCAAGTATCTCCCAATTCTTTGAAGCTTTTCAGCATGGCTCTGAACAGTTACCATGAGTTAATTACTGATCATTGCATGCTTTCACAGAAGGGGGCTGCAGACTCAGCATGGATAAGCTGTGAATTGTCGGCCAACAATGTGTCAGTCGCTGGAGTTATCAACGCTGAACAAACAACGACCTCAAGCAAAGGGAATGTCAGCCCTCCCATTGTGTGGAACAAGGACAGGAAGAGATTCTGATCCATCCCTACAGGAATCGCTGTCAACTTGGCTTTAGGGCCTTAAGTTACTTACAATACATAATCGCAGGATCTGCTGTATAGTCACTCTGTTTAATAAATGTCCCATTACTGACTGAGGCTGGTTACAACCTTTTATTGTCGAGCTGGCTGACTGTCTGACCTGTGTAAAGACCTTTTATTTCATTTGGAGATCAGAGATGGACAGCAGTTCTGAAGGGATACCATGTATAAAGTGGTAAGGGGGTAAGAACTTACCCAATGCCATTAAGCTGGTTGCATTAAGCTATGTGCAGACCTTTAGTATGCATGCACCAAGTATCACTACTTACCTGTTCTGTCTGTTACAAAGGATAGGTCTGGCCTCAGTGCCATGCAACCCTCCAAGTAGTTGGACTATCCCATATTACCTGTCCCTCATGCAGAAATTTGTAAAGAAAAACATCTTTGACCACAAGTCTGTTAGGAAGCAGTCAGCACATAGTGTACTTGAGACCCTTCAGGGCAATAAGAGGGTTGACCTTGTCAGGTGCATCCTGAGCAAACTGTCATTTGGCAGATTGTTTCATCACTGAAATTTTCTAACAAGCACCAAGATGTTGCTTGGCTGGCACTGAACTGAGAAGGGCTCTTATACATGTCCGGACTCTCTGTGCCATGGCACGCTGCCCTCGACGTGGCTGTGCGGGGGGATAGAAACTGTCACACATCTCCTTCTGGAATGTGCCTTTGCAAAGGAAGTCTGGACAAAGATGCAGAGGTTATTGGTGAGGTTCGACCCGAGCAACTCTGTGATGCAGGAGTCTGTGCTCTACGGTCTTGTTCCCTGGGATACACCTTCAGACAAACATCCACTGCAACCATCAACTCAGTGAGAGACTCACTTGGGTATGCCAGATACCTGCTGGTCTTCCAGTTGAAAGAGTTGACCCTGGCGCAGTCTTGTACATTGGCATATTCCAAGGTCCAGGACTACGGGCTGAGGGATGCAGCAATGCTTGGGCAGCTGCTATCAGGGTGCAGTGGGGAAAGACTATCATTTAAAGTCTTTCTGCCAAGCACAACAGGGGTCCTTTCAGCCATCAGACCCTCTCAATGCCTCAATGTAAATGGTTCCTAGTACCCAGCATAATCAACAAATGCCTTTCGAGGAGTTGCAACTATTGAGAGAGTCAAGCCCCAATGTTTATTTTTCAGTGTTAAGAAAAAACTGAACTGTCCTGAATTGCTTTAGTAACTGTGTATGTACATAAAGATTTCCTTTATGAATAAAGTATACTTTTGCAATAGAAAAAATGTGGAGACCTTTAATGAATTGAGACTCCAATCTAACTTATTGAGAAATCCACCTCAGAGTTTCTGTTCACAGAAAAGATAGAACTGGGACTTATTCTGCCTGCAGGACATCAAAAATAAATACTTTGATATGTAATTGTTGCTGCATTAGCAAACACAACAGCTAAGTTTTAGAGAGATAGATCACCTCGGTCTCCCTTGTTCTTCATCATGATATGGAGGTGCCAGTGTTGGACTGGACAAAGTCAGATGTCACACAACACCAGGTTATAGTCCAACAGATTTATTTGAAATCACAAGCTTTCGGAGCACTGCTCCTTCATCAGGTGAAGGCCACTGACAAAGAAGCAGCACTTTGTTGGACTATAACCTAGTGTCATGTGACTTCTGGCTTTGTTCATCATCAAGCATTACCAAGTCTGTGACCTGAAAGGTCAGGCAGACTCTTAATTTAATATGTCACCTCAAAAATGACACACTTGAAGTTCAATATTCCTTCAATACGGAAATGAAGTGCTCAATTTGTGTGAGACACGTAATTTAGATTACCTTCACTGAGCTAGTACTTGTTTACCTGCGATTGATTACCTCAAAATATTTGTCTTGGATGCCCTGAAGGATGTGTAAGGTACTGTTTACATCCACACTTCCTCATTCTTGTAAGAGAGGGACTCTAAGGTGGATGTTGCACTGCCAGGTTTACCACACAGGCTAAGAATAGAGGATCTGATGGAAATGGTGAAGGGATAGAAAACAAATGGATGGATGATGGGAAAATGATGAGATAGCATTAGGGGTCTATGTTATGTTAGATTGGGCAAGCTATTGCATTTATGTAGCAATTTATATCCTTTATTCAAATAGTGCCAGGAAATCAACATCCTCTTAAACAAACAATTAGTCTTACATCATTATTGTTAATATCTCACCTGATTTTAACATTGTTTTACCTTGGCAAAACACTGTTTCATGCTTAAACTCATGGGGTTGCATTTGAACCCAGAAATTTCCAGCCAAGAGGTGGCAGTACTACTAAATGCTACAGATTGGACTTAACAATGTATCCCTTCGCATCGTGAACCACAGTATTAAGTAGGAAAAAAATGACTAACTTAGTAAACACAGATGTCCGGCTCACTGATGGGAAAACTTCAGAAATTGCACTGAAAACTAGATTTATCTTGGCCCAAAACAGACGTATGGGACATATGCCCAGCAACAATATGGGTGATCTCATTCCTAATTATGGGTAATCCTCTTAGTTTGCCAACTGTAGTCAAGTATATTGTATTTAACAGCATAATGCTCTGCGTCCACCAAACATGAAGTAGAATGTTTATTTTTAAAGTGGCGCACACATGCCGGTGTTTTGAGAACGGTGGTAAAATTACACCTTATGTCACAGGTCCAGAAAGGAGGAGGAGCTTGGATTTTGGCCTATATAGCAATTGCAGTGACGCGAGGTCACTTTCATGTGACATATCACCAATCTCATTGAAATTATTCACATAAAAAAAATTCAGAGACAGCTTTCACTGAACACTTCAGGTACTAAGGAGCTAACAAAGAGTTGACCAGGAAAGAGCATTACATTGCAAAGGCATTTTAGTGCGATGTGCCATGTTGAAAAAGGCAACCCAAAGAAAGGACTAACTGATAGCTCAGTTACCTGCTGGTGGTCATTGCAGAGACAGCTTGTGCTTTGGTGGATAATGCTTCAGTTAATGATCTAGCCAAACACTGGCTAACTGAGCTGGGCTAAATAAGAGGTTACTTAGATGTTTACAAGGATTTTTTATGGTGCAATGGTAGGCCCCCTACCTCTGGGCTAGATGGTCTAGCTTCAAGACCCACCTTCTCCAGGGGTATGCAATAACATCTTTGAACAGATTACGAGGTCTAATCACTATTAAAAGTTACATCACCACTTTCTGTGCATTTGACATTGGAGGTTTGAAGATATTTTAAAGTATTGGAAGACATCTTGGGATAATTTGCCAAAGTTAAATTTACTCATGGTAGGTTATTGATGTAGACAAACATATAGAAATGAAAAGGCCCCGCAGTGCCTGGGACCCTAGTTCGATTCCCTTATTAGAGTGGTGCTGGAAAAGCACGGCAGGTCAGGCAGCATCCAAGGAGCAGGAAAATCGATGTTTCGGGCAAAAGCCCCTCATCAGGAATGAGGCAGGGACCCTCCATGGAGGAGAGATAAATGGGAGAGGGGTGGGGCTTGGGAGAAGGTAGCCAAGCATGCAATAGGTGGATGGAGGTGGGGATGAAGGTGATAGGTCAGAGAGGAGGGTAGAGCGGATAGGTGGGAAGGAAGATTGGCAGGTGGGACAAGTCGTGAGGATGGTGCTGAGCTCACTGGTTGGAACTGGGGTAAGATGGGAGATGGGGAAATGAGGAAACTGGTGAAGTCTATCCTTGGCAACTGTCTGTGTGGAGTTTGCACATTCTCCCCATGTCTGTGTGGGTTTCTGCCAGGTGCTCCAGTTTCCTCCCACAGTCCAAAGATGTGTAAGTTAGATGGATTGGCCATGCTAAATTGCCCATAACGTTCAGGGATGTGCAGGCTAAGTCGGTTAGCCATGGGAAATGCAGGGTTACAGGGATAGGGTGAGGGGCTGGGTCTGGATGGCACACTGTCTGGAGGGTCAATGTGGACTGTATGATTTTAAGGTAAAGACTGAGAATATTGAAATGCTGAAAAAATATCAGGACATGCATATAGTTATTCATAACAGAGATGAGATGCGAACAAAAACACAAAAAGTGAGAAATAGGAACATAAATATTGAAAGGAAGACAAAAATACAGATCTGATATAATTTCTTTCCCAGGACATCAGTGAAATGCCATGGAATCAGTATGCTTTCATAACTCGAACTGGGTGACATCTCTTTATTTTTGACATAGCTCAACCTACTACCTGTTGAAATCTGGGCTTTATTCCAGCATGAGCCTTGTTCCGGAACCCTGGGTATTATTAATTTGGGGAGAAAGTGAGGTCTGCAGATGCTGGAGATCAGAGCTGAAAATGTGTTGCTGGAAAAGCGCAGCAGGTCAGGCAGCATCCAAGGAACAGGAAATTCGACGTTTCGGGCATAAGCCCTTCATCAGAAATGAGGAAAGTGTGTCCAGCAGGCTAAGAAGCCTGCTGGACACACTTGCCTCATTATTAATTTGGGCCTTAATCAATGTTTTTGTCCAAAAATCATCAACCTTGACCCTTTTTTATCAATCTGGCCCTGCACAATCTTGCACAGATGGTTGTCCTGTTCACAGGTCTGGCCTGGTAGTGTGGTCCTGTATAACAAGTCTGTGCCATTATAATGGATTGTGATCTGGTGTAAAGGCCCTCTGTGACCCTCATACTGTTGCTAGGCCTAGGCCCTGCATTAGGAATCAATGCCCTGTGTCATAATTGTGGCCAAAAATCAGACAGGACCCTAAAAACAGCAAAGTGAATTTCTGCCTGGTGACTGCTAGATCAGTTATTAACTATCAGTTTTAAAGCAGGAAAACTGAGCATTGTCCTGCTGATTGGCAAGCGATCACAACTCATGCATCAGAAAGAATGTCCACCAAAGCTCCCGACAATTGTCTGCGTTTTGCAAGAATGTGAAGTCACTATTTTTGGAAGGGAATCTGAAAGAGGTTCCCCTGAAGTCACAGCTGTTTGCAGAGTAATGGAGTCCAGTTGGTGAAGCTGGATAGATTCTGCACATGAAACAATTACTTGGCTTCAAAATATTTCAGACTCACTGCTCCAGCCTCCTTAACCTGTCAACCCACTCTCACGATACAAATTCCTGGAGATTCTTTTGCAGTAGATGAAAGGTCAAGCCTTTGTCCTACTTAAAATGCCTAAACTCTGACTTGATGATGGCAGTTGGGAGGATGATGGTTATGGATTCAAGATCCAGTCCCCAAACCTGGGGCAGAATCCTGTGCTGCTGCTGGCCAATGGAAGCTTGGCAGATCAGGAAAATTAATTGTACAGGAGGCCAAAAAACAGGATTAAACTATGATGTTAGGTACTTGGAAGTTTGAAGGCAAGTTGATCGATCTTTGCACTGGCAGAAACCAAGAAGTTTTGCATTTATGTCAATAAAAGGCAATTGCAGCAGAATTAAGTGCATCTTTCAAATTAAGTTACTTGTGAACCAGAAATTGTTGGCTTCAGGTTCACGACTGCTTCTAAGTGCAGCAGGTGAGGTCATGTGTATGCTGGAACTTGAGTGAGGAGCTAAGCTTGGTCCTCTTTGGGGAGTGTTGGCCCAACAACAGTCTGTGATACAGGCAGTGATCAAAAGGCTTCAGGGCAGGGCTAGGACTGAGCCAGTGAGAGAAAGAAGGGCAGGGGTAGCCTCATGAGGGAGGCCTCTGAGGCTGGGAGAGAAGGCAAGGGTGCAGTGATGCTTGGGGGAGAGATAGACCTAGCTTCCTAGATGTGGTGACCATGTTGATGAGTCGAGGAGGGGATATCTTGGGTAGAAGACTGTAAAGGGCAGAATTGGTGCTTTCAATGGTTGGGTCCTTGAGTTGGACAGCGGGTGCTGGTCAGTGGATGAAAGAATTGCAGACTGATTAGCAATGGGTTAGGTGGGATGTGGATGTGATAGGATGGAAGTTCCAGGGTCATTTTTGAGTATCAGATAGTCTCAAAGAGGACTCTCAGATTGTACAGTATAGGTAGTGCATATAACAGGAAAGGTTAGGGTCAGAGTGGGTATGGGAATGATAATAGTTGCAGTCAAGGGGAGAGAGAATGTGCATGACTGTTATAAGGTCAATGGATATTGGGGAGAGGTTCAAAGCACTTGTTCTCTGACACTCAGTTTGGGTTCCCTGAGCCACTCAGTTCCTTACCAGATCACAGACCTGATGCAAACATGGACAAGACAGCCAATTCCAGAGGTGGGAGTGAGAGGGGCTGCCCATGAAGCTGCATTTGAGCAAGTGTGACACCAAAGTGCCCTAGTAGAACTGGAGTCAATAGGGATTAGGGAGAAAATATCGACACTAATTCATGCAGCAATGTTATCATGTATAAATGCACAGCAGAAATTCACTGAAACTCCTTAGGTAGCACTTTCCAAATCCAGAGCCAGTACCATTTCAAATGGCAAGAGCGACAGATGCATGGGAACACCAGGGCTAAGGTTAGAATGACTGCCCTTGGCACATTTGACTGAGTGTGACATCAAGAGTCTCCAGTAAAACTACTGGCTATGCGCAGGAGGGTCATGGACACCTTGAGGACTGTGTCTCAGCTTGGGTCTATAGAGGCGTAGAGAGAAATTTGAAAACAAAAAAAAATCTTCAATGTTATGATTCTTAAATGGAGGGAATTTTGAGATAAATTGCATTTTCTAACTTAATTATAAAGTGGAGAGTCACTTTTAAATCCTCCAGAACTGTTAAATGATATGTTTCCAACAACTGACACAAATCTTTTACATTCAGAACCAATCACAATGGTTTAATGACAAAATAGTTTCATCTTCATTTTTACTGAATTCAAATTTATGGAAAAATGGTTTCATTTTCATTTTTATTGGATTCAAATTCCATCATCTGTCATGGTGGAATTCAAATCCAGAACATGATCTGTGTTTCTACCTTAATGGGAGAAAGTGAGGACTACAGATGCTGGAGAGCAGAGTCAAAACTGTGGAGCTGGAAAAGCACAGCAGGTCAGGCAGCATTCTTGCTGAAGGGCTTATGCCCGAAATGTCGACTCTCTTGCTCCTCGAATGCTGCCTGACCTGTTGTGCTTTTCCAGCGCCACACGTTTTGACTCTCTACCTTAATAGTCTGATGATAATACCATGAGACCATCACATCACGACTGCTAATTTGAACATGAGTTCAAATCCCACCCTGGCAGCTGCTGCAATTGAAGTTTAATTAATAAAATCTGGAATGTAAAGCTGTTCTCAATAATGACGACAATGAAATTATCATTGGTTGTTGTAAAAATTCGTTTGATTCACTCAGGCCCTCGAGGGAAGGAAAGCTACCACATATATTTGACTTTAGTTCCATAGCAATGCAATTGCCTTTTTATAGCAAGTCACTCAGATCAAGGACAATTATAGATGGCAACAAATACTGATCTTGCCAGCACTACTCACACCCTCTGAAAGAATTAAAAAAAACAGTTTAGCTAATTACACATTACTCCTTGCTCTTCTCCAGACTATATCTTTTGTGGACTTCTCTTACTAAACCTATTCCTTTGCTACCTCATTTCCAATATGCTAAGCTTATTCTAAACCTTACTGTTTTGCCTTAGCCTCTGAACTCCTTCCCTTAATTTCTACTTTTTCCTTGGTATCTGGTTTCCTACTGTTTTGCTAATCTTGTTATAATGCATTAAGGTTAGAATCCCAATTTATGTAACCTCTATCGCATGTGGATAGCTAAACTTCTTAGCAACTAATTCATTACATTTTTAAAATGTAGTCTCATAACATAGACAAAGGAACTGTCTTGGTGTATGATCTTAGAGGTCTATGACATTTATTAAATTCACTTGGTGATGAATTAGAAGATAGAGAGCTTCAAACACATGTGGTTTGGATTCAGCTGTAATTCTAACACTCACAGTGGATCTAATAATTATAACATTATTTTCAGGTCAGAGGAAATAGTCAGCTAACATTTTGTATTAACTATTGAGTCATGACAATATTGATACAATTTCTTTGTAAACTAAATCACAGTCCCACAGATTTAGCTGTATCATGAGTTTAATAAGTATCTCTAAGCCACATGGATATTTTATCTATAATTCTCAATAGCACTTTTACAAAGGAGAAATCAATTACTCCACCACTGACAACAGTTTCTCACTCTTGTGAGAAGGCAAGCACATTGCTGGAATTACCTGTGACTACCAATGTCTGGGCCTCAGCCTTTGTTACAGTATGTCATCCTGCCCTTCTTACAGAACAACATCCGGCACCTATACTGGCTATCCTGTTTTATCTATAATTGTGTTGTAAGTTGCAATTACTTTTCTGGAAAAGGTTTTTGAGCATGTATAAGTACAGAAAAGAACAACAACACTTGAAAAATGTCAGAATAGGAGTGAGATCTGAAGGCTCCTTGCAAGGAGTCCCTGAGCCCTGTTCACACCTTTATCACTGGGTTAAAACCCTGCAATTCCCTTCCTCATGGCATTGTGTGCACACCAAGGCCAAATGGAGTGTAGCAGTTCAAGAAGGTAGCTCACTATCATTCCTGATGAAGGGCTTATGCCTGAAATGTTGAGTCTCCTACTCCTTGGATGCTGCCTGACTTGCTGTGCTTTTCCAGCGCCACACATTTTGACTCACACTGTCACCTTCTCAAGGGCAACTGGGGATAGGGCAATAACTTTCTGCAGTTCAAATAGGGATGGGGCAATACATGTTGGCCTTGCCACTGACACCCAGATCCCATGAAAAGGTTTTTTTAAAATGCATTTCCAGTCAATAAACTCCAGTTCTATATGGGACTTTCAAACAACAAATACTTTATATCAAATCTTTTGAAAGCTTCATATAGCTGCTACTGAAAGATTTCACTGATAAAAGTTGGAAGGTAGTGTATAGAACAAGGCTTGTCAGATTAAGCTTGATGTGTCGAATAGCAAAAATGGACTAACCCTTCATTTAGCTGGGAGATATCATCCTTCAAATAAGAACTGGATTGTAAAACTAACCTTAATCCTCAATGGGCAACGTACCACATAACACGTTACTTTTAATGCTTACGCCTTTATGAGCATGAATTTGGTCTAATCGCACAAATAAGGCTCATCATGGAATCAGCATTGAAATCATGGTAAAGAAAATTAAAATGAACAATCAACCTGCAATTTTATATTTTAAACTTTGAGCACCACTTTCATTCCACATTGTCCATTCATCTTCTGAAGACAAAGCCCTTTATAAAAAGGGCTTAGAATATTCTTAACAACCCATATGAGGTACACTACTTACCAAAATCTTTCTCTTTGCTATGTTGTTGTCTTTGCCTTTTTTTTGCCGAATCCCAGTTGAAAGCTTGAATCCGAGTAGTTGTAATAGTGGAAGGAGTCCTGCTCCCAGCTGTGTCTGTGACTCTTTCAGGCTCAGGGAAAATGCCGACAGCTGATTCTATTGCTGCTCTATGTTTGGGAGAATAAGCTGACTCTATTTATAGGGCATTAGGAGTCTGGCTGCTCCATCAGGCTGAGTCAATCACTGCTTCCAGAAATCATTATAGGACTCACGCCATTGACATCCCTGCAAGATGAGCATGCCAAAGGCACCTGCTCATTCAGCTGAGTTCACAAGGCAATGCGGGAATAGGTGTTCAACTATGTCACTTGAGTAAGTCTGTACAAGTTACTTCTGTTCCCTCACATGTTAATGATGGCTTGATAAACAAGCACTAATGACATCAATCAATAATGCTTTTATGCAAAAGATGGGAGTGTAAGCAACATATTAACTATAGGGAGATCAATTAAAACCAATCCCAAATACTTGTATGTGCTTTTGCACATCAACCAATGTATTCAAAACCTTCAGGCGATTTTAAAGCTCAAGTTATATTTCTTTGCCAGTAGCATTTAAATGCTATCTATGAGCCCTATCTGAGCCTGTGATTTATTTTCAGGTATCAATTTATCTAGGCAAAAGCTTTCTGAATCTCTTGATTAGATTGCAGTCTGCAACTCAGAGGTCATCAGTTCACTTGCACAATGGCATCCCCAAAGACACAATGGCTTCTATCACAATGATAGCCACTGGCACTTCAGAGTCATGGAGTGACCCAGGCCAGAGGTCAGAAATGCGTGGAAGCATTAGGAGGAGTATGGATGATAGGAGATCAAATTGAGCCTCCTCTTCCAATGTCTCGTCCCTCAGTTGGGCATGCCTGGAGTTGAAGGATGAACCATCACTCAAGAAATGAGAAATGGGACAGCACGGTGGCTCAGTGGTTAGCACTGTTGCCTCACAGCACCAGGGTCCCAGGTTTGATTCCAGCCTCGGGCGACTGTGTGGAGTTTGCACATTTTCCCTGTGTCTGCGTGGGTTTCCTCCAGGTGCTCCGGTTTCCTCCCACAGTGCAGGTTAGGTGAGTTGGCCATTCTAAATTGCCCATTGTGCTGGATGCATTAGTCAGAGGGAAATGGGTCTGGGTGAGTTAGTCTTCAGAGGGTCGGTGTGGACTGGTTGGGCCGAGGGTCCTGTTTCCGCACTGTGGGGAATCTAATCTAAAAAAATAGCAATGCACAAGCTTATTTCTCATGCGCCTTGTGTAGCTGAGTACTACTATCAACAGTGGGATGAGGGCTTGAAGTAACCATTAATGGCATCAATTGTCAGAATGACTTCACACTTATCAGACTTGGGAGAGTGGCACAGTGCTCAATTGCCACACTCCACACAATGAAATGTCCTTGTTCCTCCAAACATGGCATTAGCAAGGGTAGGAGGTGTCTCAGTGTCTATCTTTCTCCATGTAATTAGGAGATAGTAAGGACTGCAGAATCTGGAGAAGTCAGTGTATGGTGCTGGAAAAAGCACAGGCAGGTCAGGCAGCATCTGAGGATCTATGTAAACTATCTAAACCTCTCGATTCCCACCCAGTTCTCAGTAGCTATATTTCAATATTGAAACCAATAGCTTTCAATTAGATTCCAATTTGAACTCACAGAGACTTGAAGTCACAAACTCTTTTTTTCAATTTTAAACTGGAAATTTATTAGAAAACCTGTCTGTATTAGAAAACATTAGGGACTATTATTATTCTCCTTTCAGGCATTCAAATATTTTCACCCAAAGTCAAACGATGAATCACCAGTTAAAATAAAAGGGGATGCTGGAGATCTGAAATATAAAAAATGAGAGTGCAGGAGAAACTCAGCAGGTTTAGCAGCATCTGTAAAGAGAGAGGGCTGAGGCTTCCATTTTTTGTGCTAAGTATCATTTTGGTTAATTTTTTTTGGAGGGTTTATCTCCATATGGCCTGGAAGGTGCTCTTGCCTCAGCTCATCCACTTGCTATCTGGAAGAACTGGCTCTGTGTATGTTAGTTGCCATATTTATCTGTAACCTGTCTGCATAACAACAATATACTCAAATCGCAATGTATTGGCTCTGGAGTATTGTGAGGCTTTTTGAAGGAGCTATAAAAATGTAAATAACTTGCTTTTTCAACCAGAACCATGATCTGAAAAGATCTGGCGCCCCTTGTCTGCAGAGTTAAAAAAAACAGCAGCTAGGATTCCTGCTCTTGATCATCAGTTACTGCTGGATAAAGAAACTTAATTGTGCCCATCTGTAGTGCTCTCCCAATGTCGAACTGTCTACAGCAACTCATGTGGAATGACCATGTCAATGAGACAACTGTACACCAATTATGTTGAATATTCCAGGACAGGTAGCAATGGCAATCTGTCTCTCAGCAGGTCGTCTCCTCATTTCTCCCCATTCAGGGTCTCCTACTTTCCTGTTCAGTTGTCTGTAGGAGACTCTCATTTTCAATTTCAATAAGGGAATAGACTAGCAAAAAGAACGTATGAGGTGATTTCCCATTGCCTTTCTCAAGTGTGTTTAAAAGAAACATGAGCCTTCCTCCCAAAAGTTTCTCCACCTGGAAGCAGCCCATGATGCTGTGACTGTTCGACAATTACCACCAAAAATGTATTAGTTCTTCTCCCACCATCTAAACTTCATTAGTTTCACAGTTGGCTATGACTGATAATCCTGAATACCAAACTCTTCCTAGACGTAGGGAGACTTGCAACAGTCGTGGGTTTTAAAACACAAACCCTACCCTTTTAAAGAGAAGAGATAAAATGTAGTGAGGAAGACATCACATTGGATTTCCAGATTTTCTCAGGCTTTCAGTTAAGTGAAGAAGGTGGAAGTCTAGGAAATAGCAACAATATTGAGTGGGCCAAACACTTACTGTAGGAATGTGCAAACAGTTAATAACATTTCAGGGTCCACATAAAATCACAGGGTAACTGACGGTAAAGCTAAATGTTAAGACATCTGACTGCATGGTCACAGAACTTATTTCTGGATCATTGGTCAGACAGGCACTTGTTAAACAGCAATGATCCTAAAGGAATGACAGTGAGTGAGAGAAGCAGCAATGTTTGGATGCTGCAGGCCTAGTCTAATTTGAAGCACTGACTGAATGGCTTGACTCAAAATAGCTTCATCACCCACTTGGTGATTGTGCAAGAGATTCAGGCAAATAGCTGTGTCATTGCTGACAGATTACATTGATTTCATGCAGGCAGTCAGCATTAAAAAATGTGAATATTGGAAACCTGAATTACAACAAATAATTCTCGAAATGCAGACCAAGCTTGTTAATGATACTTTGGCAGTGCTCCTGCTGGATTCTCTGTTTTCTGTTATCTTCTTTTCCATCTTGAAGGTATTTTCAAAAGTGTGCATCCCTCACAGCATCAAAAAAACATTTTGATGCTAAGTCACACAAGAAGAATATATGATTGGTGAAGGATGGGGGTTGCTAACAAACATCTTACAGAAGGACAGGTGGAATCGGAAACCTTAGGGAAGGAGTTCCAGAGCTGTGCCTGTCAATTTTACAACAGTAATCCACGGACCACTGGTATTCTGTAATGCAAGAACTGTGATGGTAACATCTTGTATTTATACAACACCTTTAACAAATATCCTCAGACACTCTAGAGATGTGTGGTCAGATGTCCAGGCAATAAAGATGTATCAGGAGGTGGGTTTCAGGGAGCATCTTAAAAAAAGAGAGCTAGAAAACTTTAAAGAGGAAATTCTAGGATGGAGGACCAAGCCAACTGAAGACACATTCAACAATGATACTTTGAGGAAGTGGGGGATGCATAAGTGACAAGAGACTATGTTTAGACAGATTGATAATGTATATCAACAATAGACTAAAGTTCAGTCCAGACAACAGGAAGGTTTTAGTACTATAGCTCCTAGTTTATGAAGGAACATGCTCATTGGGGCAGTACGAGACAATTCCTATGAAAATAAAATAACTGATTAAGGGAGCCACAACAAAACCCAAGTCCTGAATGAGATTTTACAAAATTATATGTTGTGAATGTGTTCAATATACATGTTTCACGTGTTGAACTCCAGATTGAAAAAAGTTCCTTTATAAACATTATCAAGAAAGCTACCTTCTTTCCTGCATTCTAGGACACAGCAGCTGGAATCTGATAAATTCACATGGGTCAGTTGTTCAATTTGCTTGTTGTTTCTCATAATAATTGCAAAATTCAACATAACAGGCAAATTATTGGAGTAAATGCCTTCATGGTTAAAACAAAATTGGATATAGATACCAAGAGCTATCAGATGTTTCTCTCTTGGATTAGTCAGTTCATTCAGAAGATCATGTGAGTTACATTCATCCATATCCAATGATCTCAATGCTGCTAAATAAGGGAAGATTTCCCTTTCAAAGTCTCAAATTTCCCAGTTGGTAGGCAGACTGTGAAGACTGGGAGTAACAGAAAAAGATTGGGATTATTGTTTTAAAATGGAGAAGTCAAGGTTCAATGTTCAAATGCCATAGGTTAGAATACCATTAATGTAGAATAAACAGGGGAAGATAAACCAAGAAGGAATTAATAGGCTGTATGACACCAAATTTAGATAGATTGTCTGAGAAATAAGAAATATGAGGAAGTTAAAATCCCTATACAGAAAGAGTTTGAGTAATTGATGGGATAATGAGTCGTGAGTTCAGCCTAGTGCCCTGTAACCCAAGGTCACCTGAGAAAATGTCAAAGCTGTATTGGCTCTTGCATTTGTTTTGAAGCCTAGCATTCCCAAAGCATCAATTTTGACATTAAGAATGTCTAAAACATTACAACCTATACATTAGCACGTAGTGTGTAACCTACACAAAAATTCATCCCCAGGATTGCCAAATCTATCTTTTTTTTGTTAAGGGTTAGCACTCGATAATTTTTTTTAACATACACGCATGGAATGAAGATCACTGAGTGTATTTGGAAACAGTCACCAGTGAGTAAGAAGAGAACTGTTAGTTACACCAGCTCATATCTATGGCCCTCATCAGCTATAACTTGAGGTAGCTCTTAACCTATCTGATGTTTTAGAGCTCCAAGACCCAGAGTCGAGAATAAACTTTTTTTAAGAAACTAGTTTACTTTTAGAAAGGAAGGCCTTAGCCTCTGAAAAATAATTGGTAAAATAAGTGAATGAACTCTTCATTGATTCCTACACCTGCTGGCTTTCTCGTAAGATTTATTTTAAAATGTGTTGACACATCAATCAGACATCAAAATGATCATGTTAAGACTGACATCATTGGCAATAATTTCTCGGTTCCTGCTCCTCATATATCTACAACCTGTGGGAATCTATTCCTGTATTGGAATTTATTGCTTACTCTCTGAACTGAAATGTTTATATGTTTTGCATTATCCTCCACCCTAATATTAGCCTAAAATAATATCAAGTGAATCATATTGACTAACATGATAATTTTGCAATTCCTTTGACCGTTAAGTACATTCTCCTCACTGACTCATCACCTCTATCCCTTCCCCTCTACCCCCAGTAAAGTCTTCAAGATCATCTTCCTGCCATCTCAAACATATCTGTATTAATGTGCCCCCTACTTGATATTGTAGAGCCACCCCATGATTTCACACATATTTGTCAGCAAAGTAGAACCATAGAATCCTTACAGTGTAGGAAGAGGCTCACCAAATCAGCACCGATCCTCTGAAAAGCACCCTACCCAAACCCACCCTTCCATCCCATTCCCATAACCCCACAAAGGGTTTTTAATCATAGCTAACCCATCTAATCTGCACAGGCCTGGAAATACTTGAAGGAAGGGTTGATTTGATTTGATTTGATTTATTATCATGATCACAGGTACCGAGATACAATAAGAAGTACTGCTTTCCATGCTAACCAGACAAATCACACCTTACATAAATATACCAGAGTAATAGAACAAAATGGAGAATATGGTGCTGCAGCTACAGAGAAGCTGCAGAGAAAGATCAATTCTAATATATGAGGCCCATTCATAATGCTGATAACAGCCAGGAAGAAGCTGTTTTTAAATCTGTTGGCATGTGTTTTGAAACTTTTGTACCTCCTGCCTGTTGGAGGAAGGTGGAAGAGGGTATATCTGGGATGGGAAGAGTCTTTGGTTATGTTAACTCCTTTCCTGAGGCAGCAGTCAATGGAAAGGTGACTGCTTTTTGTGATGGACTGGGCTGCATTCACAACTCTCTAACTTCTTGAAGTCTTGGCACTGCAGTTGCCACAGGAAATTATGATGTATTCGAATAGGATGCTTTCTATGGTACACATATAAAAAATGGTAAGATTCATTGTGGATATGCCGAATTTCCTTAGTCTTCTGAGGAAGTAGAGGCGTTGCTGTGTTTATGTGACTGTCGCATAGACGTGGATGGACTGTGACAGATTGTTAGTGACATTTACCCCTTGGAACTTGAAGCTGTTGACCACCTCCACCTTAGCACCGTTCATACAGACACCAACATGCCCTCCACTCCGGTTCCTGAAGTCAATGACCAGCTCCTTCATTTTGCTGACATTAAGAGGGAACTTTCAGTCTTTACACCATGCTACTAAGCTGTCTATTTCTTTCCTGTAGTCTGTCTTGTCATTGTTTGAGATCTGACCCACTATAGTTGTGTCATCACCAAATTTGGCCACACAGTCGTTGGTTTAAATGAGTATAGGAAGGGGCTGAGTAGATGGCCTTGTGGGGCACTGATGTTGAGAGTTATTGTGGAGGAGGTGTTGTCACCTATCCTTACTGATTGCAGTCTGCACACCAGGAAGTTGAGGATCCAGTTGCTGAAACGGGAGCAGAATCCTAGGTCTCGGAGTTTGGATATGAGTTTAGTTGTAATAATAGTGATGAATGTGGGGCTAAAGTTAATAAACAGGAGAGTGATGTGGGTGTTCTTGTTATCTAAATGTTCCAGGGATGAGTGTAAGCCAGGGAGATGGCATCTGCCTGAAATGATTGCGATGATGGGTGAATTGTAGTGGGTCAAGGCAGTCTGGAAGGCAGGAGTCAATGTGTGCCACTACTAACCTCTTGAAGCACTTCATAATGATGGATGTCAGACCTGTTGGCTGGTAGTCATTGAGGCACATTGCCTAAGTTTATCTGAGTTGCCTTGGTTCATTGACCGTATGATCAAATGTCAGTTGATGAGCAATAACTTGCTCACTGACATTCAGATTGGGTCCCACCAGGGGCACTCAGCACCTGACTTCATTACAGCCTTGGTTCAAAGAAAAAACTAGTCAATGGGTATTAGCGAGAAATTTTCTACTGATTGGAGTCATACCCAGTACAAAGGAAGATGGTTGTGTTGTTGGAAAGCAGTCATCTCAGGCCTGGGACGTTCATGGCCAAGTGTCCAGAACCAACAATTTTCAGCTGCTGTATCACCCGGCCTTCCCTCCATCACTAGATAGATTTGGATATTTTCACTGATGACTGCAATATGTTTAGCAGCATCTACATCTTTGGCTACTCAAAACATTTGTGTCCATATGTAACAAGACTTGAACAACATCAGGCTCAGGCTGATAAGTGGCAAGTAACATGCACGACACAAATCTGCCAAGCAATGACCATCTATAAGAGAAAATCCATCATCTTCCCTTGACACAATCCAAACGATGTGCAGGTTAGGTGAATTAGCCATGCTAAATTGTCCATAGTGTTTAGGGGTGTGTAGGTTAGGTACATTAATCGGGGTAAAGGTAGCAGAAATGGTCTGGGTGGGTTACTCTTTGGAGGGTCAGTGTGGACTTGTTGGGCCAAAGGTAAAAACAAGGACTGCAGATGCTGGAAACCAGAGTCTAAATTAAAGTGGTGCTGGAAAAGCACACCAAGTCAGGCAGCATCCGAGGAGCAAGAGAATCGGCGTTTTGGGCAAAAGACCTTCATCAGGAATAGAGATCTATTCCTGATGAAGGGATTTTGTCCGAAACATCGATTTTCCTGCTCCTTGGATGCTGCCTGACCTGCTGTGCTTTTCCAGCACCACTTTAATCTAAACCCTTGTTGGGCCAAAGGGCCTGTTTCCATACTGTAGGGAATCTAATCTAATTCAGTGATATCACCATCACTGAATCATCTACTATCAATATCTTGCGAATTACCATTGATGAGAAACTGAACCAGACTGAACCAAATACAAAAGCATAAATTGCTGAAGAAACTCAGCAGATCTGGCAGAATTGATGGAGAGAAAACAGGTTTAATGTTTTGGGTCCAGTGACCCTTCTTCAGAAGATAAATACTATAGCTATGAGAATACATGGGAGGTTTGGAATCCTGCATTGTGAGACTCACCTCCTAGCAATTACAGAAACATGGCTCAGGGATGGGCAGGACTGGCAGCTTAATGTTCCATGATACAAATGCTGTAGGAAGGATAGAAAGGAAAGCAAGAGAGGAGGGGGAGTGGCATTTTTGAAAAGGGATAGCATTATAGCTGTGGTGAGGGAGGATATTCCTGGAAATAAATCCAGGGTGAAACTGAGAAATGAGAAAGGGATAATCACCTTAATATAGACCCCCTAATAGTCAGAGGGAAATTGAGAAACAAACTTGTAAGGAGATCTCAGCTATCTGTAAGAATAATAGGGTAGTTATGGTTGGGGATTTTAACTTTCCAAACATCGACTAGGACTGCCATAGTGTTATGAGTTTAGATGGAGAGGAATTTCTTAAGTGCGTACAAGACAATCTTTTGATTCAGTATGTGGATATACCTACTAGAGAAGGTGCAAAACTTGACCTACTCTTGGGAAATAAGGAAGGGCAGGTGACTGAGGTGTCAGTGGGGGAACACTTTGGGGCCAGCGACCATAATTCTATTCATTTTAAAATCGTGATGGAAAAGGATAGACCAGATCTAAAAGTTGAAGTTCTAAATTGGAGGAAGGCCAATTTTGATGGTATTAGGCTAGAGATTTCAAAAGCTGATTGGAGGCAGATGTTCGCAGGTAAAGGGAGAGCTGGAAAATGGCAAGCCTTCAGAAATGAGATAACGAGAATCCAGAAAAAGTATATTTCTGTCAGGGTGAAAGGGAAGGCTGGTAGGTATAGGGAATGCTGGATGATGAAAGAAATTGACGGTTTGGTTAAGAAAAAGAAGGAAGCATATGTCAGGTTTAGACAGGATAGATTGAGTGAATCCTTAGAAGAGTATAAAGGAAGTAGGAGTATACTTAAGAGGGAAATCAGGAAGGCAAAATGGGGACATGAGATAGCTTTGGCAAATAGAATTAAGGGGAATCCAAAGTGTTTTTACAAATATATTAAGGACAAAAGGGTAACTATGGAGAGAACAGGGCCCCTCTAAGATCAGCAAGGCGGCCTTTGTGTGTAGCCACAGAAAGTGGGAGAGATACTAAATGAATATTTTGCACCAGTATTTACTGTGGAAAAGGATATGGACAATATAGACTGTACAGAAATAGATGGTGACATCTTGTAAAATGTCTAGATTTCAGAGGAGGAAGTGCTGGATGTCTTGAAATGCATAAAGGTGGATAAATCCCCAGGACCTGATCAGGTGTACCCGAGAACTCCGTGGGAAGCTAGAGAAGTGATGCTGGGCCTCTTGCTGAGTTTTTGTATCATCGATAGTCACAGGTGAGGTGCCGAAAGACTGGAGGTTGGCAAACGTGGTGCCACTGTTTAAGAAGGGCGGTAAAGACAAGTCAGGGAACTATAGACCAATGAGCCTGACCTCAGTGGTGGGCAAGTTGTTGGAGGGAACCCTGAGGGACAGGATGTACATATATTTGGAAAGGCAATGACTGATTAGGGATAGTCAACATGGCTTTGTGCGTGGGAAATCATGTCTCACAAACTTGATTGAGTTTTTTGAAGAAGTAACAAAGAAGATTGATGAGGACAGAGCAGTAGATGTGATCTATATGGACTGCAGTAAGGCGTTCGACAAGGTTCCCCATGGGAGACTGATTAGTAAGGTTAGATCTCATGGAATGCAGCCATTTGGATACAGAACTGGCTCAAAGATAGAAGATAGAGGGTGTGGTGGAGGGTTGTTTTTCAGACTGGAGGCCAGTGACCAGTGGAGTGCCACAAGGATCGATGCTGGGTCCTCTACTTTTTGTCATTTACATAAATGATTTGGATGCGAGCATATGAGGTACAGTTAGTGAGTTTGCAGATGACACCAAAATTGGAGGTGTAGTGGACAGCGAAGAGGGTTACTTAGATTACAACAGGATCTTGACCAGATGGGCCAATGGGCTGAGAAGTGGCAGATGGAGTTTAATTTAGATAAATGTGAGGTGCTGCATCTTGGGAAAGCAAATCTTAGCAGGACTTATACACTTAATGGTAAGGTCTAGGGAGTGTTGCTGAACAAAAAGACCTTGGAGTGGAGGTTCATAGCTCCTTGAAAGTGGAGTCGCAGGTAGATAGGATAATGAAGAAGGTGTTTGGTATGCTTTCCTTTATTGGTCAGAGTATTGAGTACAGGAGTTGGGAGGTCATGTTGCGGCTGTACAGAACATTGGTTAGGCCACAGTTGGAATATTGCGTGCAATTCTGGTCTCCTTCCTATCGGAAAGATGTTGTGAAACTTTGAAAGGGTTCAGAAAAGATTGACAAGGATGTTGCCAGGGTTGGAGGATTTGAGCTATAGGGAGAGGCTGAACTGGCTGGGGCTGTTTTCCCTGGAGCGTCGGAGGCTGAGGGGTGACCTTATAGAGATTTACAAGATTATGAGGGGCATGGATAGGATAAATAGACAAAGTCTTTTCCCTGGGATCAGGGAGTCCAGAACTAGAGGGCATAGATTTAGGGTGAGAGGGGAAAGATAAATAAGAGACCTAAGGGGCAATGTTTTCACACAGAGAGTGGTACGTGTATGGAATGAGCTGCCAGAGGATGTGGTGGAGGGTGGTACAATTGCAACATTTAAGAGGCATTTGGATGGTATATGAATAGGAAGGGTTTGGAAGGATATGGACCGGGTGCTGGCAGGTGGGACTAGATTGGGTTGGGATATCTGGTCTGTGTGGACAGGTTGGACCGAAGGATCTGTTTCCATCCTGTACATCTCTATGACTCTATGACTCCTGACTCCCCAAAGTATGTCCATCACCAACAAGGCACAAGTGATTGTATACTCCCTACTTGCCTGGAGAAGTGCAACTCCAGCAACAAGATATTTGGCACAATTCAGGACAAAGCAGCCTGCTTGAATGGCACCAAATCCACAAACATCCACTCGCTCCATCTCCAACCCTCAGTAGCTGAACTTTGACAGCACTTTCCAACCACACAGCCACTACCATCATAAGGGCAACAGATATGTGGGAATGCTTCAGCTGGCAAGTTCCCTTCCAAGTTAATTACCATCTGACATATTGCCATTTGTTTAGTGTTACTGGGTCAATATCCTGGAGTTACCTCCCTAATAGTATTGTGGGTCTACCTTCAGTACATGGACTTTGATGATGCAAGGAGACAGCCTATCACCTCAAAGGCAACTAGGGATTAGATTAGATTCCCTACAGTGTGGAAACTGGCCCTTCGGCCCAATCAGTCCACAACAAACCTCCAAAGAGTAACCCACCCAGACCCATTTCCCTTTGACTAATGCACCTAACACTATGGACAACTTAGCATGGTCAATTCACCTGACCTGCACATCTTTGGACTGTGGGAGGAAACCCACATAGACACGGAGAGAATGTGCAAACTCCACACAGACAGTCGCCGAAGCTGAAATTGAACCTGGGACTCTAGTGCTGTGAGGCAACAATGCTAACCACTGAGTCACCGTGCCAATAAATGCTGGCCCAGGCAGCAATATCTGATGAATGACTCAAAGAATTGTGAGAACACTTTCATTACAAGAACTGGAGCAATTCAAGCCAATTTACCTCCAGCTTCTTAAAGGGCAGCTAAGGATGTGTAATAATTGTCAGCTTTTGAACTATCCAAGAAGGGATGATAATTAGAACAATAATCCTCATTTGGAACATCTATATATTAAAATCTAAAGGACTTTGATTAATCTTGGGCTGTGAGTAACACTAGCAATCCTACATTTCTTACCTTTTCCTAGTTGCCTTAATGGAATTAAATGAAGTAAATATGGATAGGATCCATTTGGTGAAATCCCTCGTCAGAAATGAATTGTAAAACTCATGGAATTGAAGGTTAACCTGGTTAGGAAATTGGTGTGTCTGGAAATAGAAAATAAGGAAAATTGGCAGCATTGGTCTTGTGGTATCCCATATGGATCTATATTGGTATCGCAATTATTTTGTATTTGTTAATGACTTACATAATGGCAAAAAAAAAGCCATATATTCAAGATTGTCATTGTAAAAGTATAAAATTAAAGAAATGTTAGTGTGCATGAGAAAATGGTGCCAAATGGATTTCAATATCAGAAAATGTAGCCCTTAACAAATAGAACTGAGTAGTTTTGAAATGCCAGAATTAGAGGAGGTCCAAAGAAACTTGAGGTCCAAGCAGATAAATCATTAAATTGTCATGCTCAAGTACAGAAAAATCAAAATGTCTGCAAGACACTGCTGTTTATGTCTAGATAAACAGACCACAAAGGCCAAAGTTCTGCTATGGCTATGGTTGAGACTTTGTCTGATTCCTGCTATGGTTCACTATATACTTTATCTATATTAGGTTTAGAATTAATAAAGAGGAGAAAGTGAGGACTGCAGATGCTGGAGATCAGAGCTGAAAATGTGTTGCTGGAAAAGCGCAGCAGGTCAGGCAGCATCCAGGGAGCAGGAGAATCGACGTTTCGGGCATGAGCCCTTCTTCAGGAATGAGGAAAGGTAGGGAGGAGGGAATTGGGGGAGGAGCTTTGGAAATGCAAAGGGGGGAAAGGAGGTCAAGGCGAGGGTGATAGGCCGGAGTGGGGTGGGGGCGGAGAGGTCAGGAAGAAGATTGCAGGTTAGGAAGATGGTTTTGAGTTCGAGGGATTTGACTGAGACAAGGTGGGGGGAAGACAAATGAGGAAACTGGAGAAATCTGAGTTCATCCCTTGTGGTTGGAGGGCTCCCAGGCAGAAGATGAGGCGCTCTTTCTCCAGCCGTGGTGTTGCTGTGGTCTGGCGATGAAGGAGTCCAAGGACCTGCATGTCCTTGGTGGAGTGGGAGGGGGAGTTGAAGTGTTGAGCCACGGGGTGGTTGGGTTGGTTGGTCCGGGTGTCCCAGAGGTGTTCTCTGAAACGTTCCGCAAGTTGGCGGCCTGTATCCCCAATGTAGAGGAGGCCACATCAACCTCTACCATCTCCCATCTACCGCCTCCAACCTCATAGTCCCACCAGCCCGCACCGCCCGTTTCTACTTCCTCCCCAAAATCCACAAACCTGACTGCCCCGGCCGACCCATTGTCTCAGCCTGCTCCTGCCCCATCGAACTCATCTCTGCATACCTCGACACGGTCCTGACCCCCTTAGTCCAAGAACTCCCCACCTACGTTCAGGACACCACCCACGCCCTCCACCTCCTCCATGATTTTCGCTTCCCCGGTCCCCAATGCCTTATCTTCACAATGGACAGCCAGTCCCTGTACACCTCCATCCCCCATCACGAAGGACTCAAAGCCCTCCGCTTCTTCCTTTCCCACCGTACCAACCAGTACCCTTCCACTGACACCCTCCTTCGACTGACTGAACTGGTCCTCACCCTGAACAACTTCTCTTTCCCATCCCCCCCCTTCCTCCAGACCAAAGGAGTAGCCATGGGCACCCGCATGGGCCCCAGCTATGCCTGCCTCTTCGTAGGATATGTGGAACAGTCCATCTTCTGCAGCTACGCTGACACCACCTTTTCCTCCGCTACATCGATGACTGCATCGGTGCTGTCTCATGCTCCCACGAGGAGGTTGAACAGTTCATCCACTTTACCAACACCTTCCACCCCGAACTCAAATTTACCTGGACTGTCTCAGACTCCTCCCTCCCCTTCCTAGGCCTTTCCATTTCTATCTCCGGCAACCGAATCAACATGGACATTTACTATAAACCGACTGACTCTCACAGCTACCTGGACTACACCTCCTCCCACCCGGCTCCCTGTAAAAACTCCATCCCATATTCCCAATTCCTTCACCTCCGCCGCATCTGCTCCCAGGAGGACCAATTCCAATACAATAAAACCCAGATGTCCTCCTTCTTCAAAGACCGAAATTTCCCCCAGACGTGATCGACGATGCCCTCCACTGCATCTCCTCCACTTCCTGCTCCTCTGCCCTTGAACCCTGCCCCTCCAATCGTCACCAGGACAGAACCCCACTGTTCCTCACCTACCACCTCACCAACCTCCATATACATCGTATCATCCGTCGTCATTTCTGCCACCTCCAAACAGACCCCACCACCAGAGATATATTTCCCTCCCCTCCCCTATCAGCATTCTGAAAAGACCACTCCCTTCGTGACTCCCTCGTCAGGTCCACACCCCCCACCAACCCAACCTCCACTCCCGGCACCTTCCCCTGCAACCGCAAAAAATGCAAAACTTACGCCCACACCTCCTCCCTTACTTCCCTCCAAGGCCCAAGAGATCCTTCCATATCCACCACAAATTCACCTTCACCTCCACACACCTCAATTACTGCATCCGCTGCACCCGATGTGGCCTCCTCTATATTGGGGAGACAGGCCGCCTATTTGCGGAACGTTTCAGAGAACATCTCTGGGACACCCGGACCAACCAACCAACTACCCTGTGGCTCAACACTTCAACTCCCCCTCCCACTCCACCAAGGACATGCAGGTCCTTGGACTCCTCCATCGCCAGATCATAGCAACATGACGGCTGGAGGAAAAGCGCCTCATCTTCTGCCTGGGAGCCCTCCAACCACAAGGGATGAACTCAGATTTCTCCAGTTTCCTCATTTCCCCTCCCCCTACCTTGTCTCAGTCAAATCCCTCGAACTCAGCACCGCCTTCCTAACCTGCAATCTTCTTCCTGACCTCTCGCCCCCAACCCCACTCCAGCCTATCACTCTCACCTTGACCTCCTTCCACCTATTGCATTTTGAACGCCCCTCCCCCAAGACCCTCCTCCCTACCTTTTATCTTAGCCTGCTGGACACACTTTCCTCATTCCTGAAAAAGGGCTCATGCCCAAAACGTCGATTCTCCTGTTCCTTGGATGCTGCCTGACCTGCTGCGCTTTACAAGCAACACATTTTCAGCTTAGAATTAATAAATCTAACCACTACGATTCTTTAATAGATTACAAAATTATTGATTGATTTTGAAACCAGGTCTTACTTGACAAAAATATAAAGCTGATTAACACAGTTGGAAACATGAAATTATAAATATTTAGCCTTCTTAATAAACCTGTACACACATATGAGTTCAAGAAAAACTTGTTGTGCAGAAGTTTATATTGAAAAAAATGCCTTGTCCATCTAATGGCTAATTCTTGAAGGAATTAAAGATAGGGTATAAAATGTCCTAGCACAATTAGATGTAGCCTGAAACACAGTCCATCACTCTGGAATCTTTGCAGATGTAGTTCATTCAGAAATCATCAAGAGGTCAAATATTTTTCATGAACACCTAGATCAATGTTTCCTTGTGCACAATGGATTCTCCAAAAGTGCTGTCAGAATGAGTTGGGTAGTTTCTTTCTCTCAGTAATCTGTACTCCAAGGGGATGCCCAACAATATCCAAGACTTCCACAGTTCTTAACAGCCATAAACTCAGACAGATGACTTCCAGTAAATACATCCTTCACTGCTTAGGTAGCTTAACCCATGTGACCTCCAAACAGTGGTTTTGATAAAAGCTCTCTTGCTCGCCTGTCCATGACCTGTTAAAAAAAAATCTTTTCAGTTCTCCAAAAGAACCATTGTTTACAATCCTTCAGACTAAGTTCTCAAAATTTTTTTTAAAACTCCACTTTTTTACCATTGTAGAAAGGCCTAATAAGGCCACATTGGAATACTGTCAGTAATTCTAGGTGGGACAGATTAGGATGAATACAGTAGCCTTCGAGAAAATGCACAGTAAATGTATCTGGACTCTGAATATTAAATCTTGAGGAAAGGTGTAACAAAGTAGCATTGTGTTTTCTGGAATTTAGAAAGTCTAGAGGTGACTTGATGAACATTAAGAGAAATAGAGAGGGCAGGAAAAGAGAAACTTATTTCACTGACTTGGGACGCTCAGACTAGGGGAATAATCTAAGATTTAGAGTCAGATGTTTCAGGAGTAAAATTAGGAGGTTCTTCCACTTAGAAAGAGAGGTAAAACTTTGGATCTTTCTTCAACAAATTGGACCTACATCGGTTCTTTTTTAAAATTGAAATTGATGGATTGTTTGCTAACCAAAGGTATTAAGGACTCTGGGTTAAAGGTCAGTAAATGGTATTAGGTCAAAGATAGGTTAAATTGGCTCTACAGACAAAATGACATATACTCTTGTTCCCATATTATGATGTTCTGAATCTTCTTAAAGATCTTCTGCTGTACCTGTGAGGACGAGAGCTGTTTCTGCCAAATATGTGGAAAGTTATTGTGGGAGAAAACTTACCCAGATACTCAGTGACAACTTAGACCATAAGATCATAAGACATAGGAGTGGAAGTAAGGCCATTCGGCCCATCGAGTCCACTCCGCCATTCGATCATGGCTGATGGGCATTTCAACTCCACTTACCCGCATTCTCCCCGTAGCCCTTAATTCCTTGTGACTTCAAAAATTTATCAATCTCTGCCTTGAAGACATTTAGCATCCCGGCCTCCACTGCACTCTGCGGCAATGAATTCCACAGGCCCACCACTCTCTGGCTAAAGAAATGTCTCCGCATTTCTGTTCTGAATTGACCCCCTCTAATTCTAAGGCTGTGTCCACGGGTCCTAGTCTCCTTGCCTAACGGAAACAATTTCCTAGCGTCCACCCTTTCCAAGCCATGTATTATCTTGTACGTTTCTATTAAATCTCCCCTTAATCTTCTAAACTCCAATGAATACAATCCCAGGATCCTCAGCCGTTCCTCGTATGTTAGACCTACCATTCCAGGGATCATCCGTGTGAATCTCCGCTGGACACGCTCCAGTGCCAGTATGTCCTTCCTGAGGTTTGGAGACTAAAACTGGACATAGTACTCCAAATGGGGCCTAACTTGGGTCTAATCAGAGAGGAACAACAGATTCCCATTCCTGAAGGACATTGTCAATTGAATGGCTTCATGGCCAAGCAGTTGCTGGAAAGCTCCATGCATACCAATGCATTGATCCTACTTCCAGAAGCTACAATCACGTTTGCCCTTTGGAGGTATTTTCAGAGGCAAAAAAAGAGTGAATAATGGTTGCAGTCTAATATTATAATCACAACAATACCCCCTTCCATTTTCAGAAATTAACTCCATTTTTAATTTGTTTCTAAATCGGAACAGCGAGGAAATTGTTATTGCCATTTTTAATTGCAGATGCTTGTCATTTACAATGCCTATGTAAAATTCCTTTGCCTGGCAACCGATGACATATCATTGGGAGAATATTTTAATGTGCCTTCTTTTTAATTGTCTCACAGCTAAGTATGTGTCAGATGCAAGTTTCGTACACCCATAGCAGCATTCCATTCAAGAAAGCTGTCTGTAAACATAGAACTATGCACATTCCTTCCAAACCTGCCCCTTCCCTTGGCATTTGATGCTGTATTTTAATGAGGGTCTGGATAATGTTAACAGTTTCCTTCATTCCTTCCCTCCTCACTGTGCATTTTTCTCTGCACAACCCCCACACCAACCTCCCTCCAACCTCCCCCACCCCCCTTGCCTAAGAAAATGAGAATCACAGCTCTTCGATGATTTCTCATACGCCCAGCTAAACTAAGGGCAAGGTGACTGCACCAGAATGGTGACAGGTCAGAAAGCTGGTAGCAACCCATAAAATAAAAGCCATAGAAGCAGAAGTATGTCACTCACCTTTTTGCGGTGAATCCACGAGGCATGGTGAAACTTCTCGCTGCATCCTATCAATGTCACCTCATTAACTATCAAACCCTCCAGTGCGGCCTGCTCTCATCCAGCACTCAGTGTATACTGCTGGGATACTGCTGGGATGTCCAGCAAAAGATCAGAATCTTTGAAGCTGGGAGCTGGGGAGTATCTTTAAGGACTCTTAGTCTGGAGCTACCCTGCACCGTTCCTGACATTTGCCCTGAACATAGCAGAGAAGGCAAGATGGGTGACATGCTTTGTGGGCAGAGACCTGGAGGTCCTGGTGGATGGGGTGATATAGAGGCAGGACACCCTGCACCCCCGGGAATGGCATCAGACCATGCCCGGCTAGGTCTGAGGTCGCTACTCAGATCAGTGGAGTCTCAGCTATCTAAAGAAATACACAACAATGTATGAAGTAATTCAGTTACACTCTCTGGTCTGAATCCTAACCATCTCCTCCCCAATACCTTACGCTAACTCTATCTCTGGGACTGTACCCACCTCCCATCAATGCTTATGCTCCACTGCTCACATAAATTCATGCAAAGCCTACCTCATTCATTGCAACTCACCCTGTAATCCAACCCTATTAATCCTGCTTGCCCTTTGTACTGCCTAGTCACTTGGTCGGAATATCTCCCCACCTTCACCAACAGCTATGTCACCCACTTTCATCTCTCCTAATACCTGCCTCTCTCTCATTCCAGGAGGTAAACAGTCCACAATGGGGCAACAAGGGTCATTATGGACAATCTGCTGGCCGTCATTCAATGCCTCACTCCTCCTGAGGAGAGGAACCTGACTTTGACCACCCCAAGCAGCTGACAAACCGAGTTCAAGTCTCTGCACTGGTATGTCCTGTCTCACTGTGCTCAGACTCCTGAGGGAAGGCTATCTCCCTTGCTGTGACTGAGGACTGCTGACAATTATGACAGGCTTCTGGCTTTGTGTCTGTCCTAAATGGTAAGACAATACTGGGGTGGCATGGTGGCTCAGTGGTTAGCCCTGCTGCCTCACAGTGCCAGGGACCAGGTTCGATCCTAATGTTGGGTGACTGCCTGTGAGAAGTTTGCACATTCTCCCCGGGATTCTTTTGGGTGCTCCAGTTTCCTCCCACAATCCAAAGATGTTCAGGTTGGGTGAATTGGCATTGCTAAATTGCCTATAGCATTCAGGGATGTGTAGATTAGGTGCATTAGTCAGGGAAATGCAGTGTTTTTGGGAAGGGGAATTAGTCTGGGTCGGTTACACTTTGGAGGATTGGTGTGGACTTGTTGGGTCAAATGGCCTGTTTCCACACTGTAGGGATTCTATGAGAACAGGGAGTTTGGCTGAGGAGCAAAACGCTAAAAGGCAAGGCAGGGTGCTGTGAGTATCTAAGTGAGTGCGGTCAAAGCGAGTGAGTGCTCTGACAGCAGGTGAAGACTATGAGAGGCCTGCTCCTGGCCATGAGCTGGGTGTGTGTCCCTGTACATTACAATCGGGTCAGGCATAGTTGCTGATGGAGTCAGTAGTGCAGGACTCAGGTGCAGAGGTGCCCTGTAAGTGAATCAAAGGATTCTACGAGGTTAGCACATGTAAGATGTCAACGTTCATGGCCATGGGTGTTGTCCGTGCCCATATAATGCTTCCTGAGATTTTGGTGCCTGGTGTCCAACATGGAGGCCCTTTGGAATAGGCGATGAACTGATGTTGTCAGGTACTTGCATGATGAGCATTCTCAGCATCTAGTTTCCTCATGGCAGGACAGAAAGCTGCACAACACGGAGGTGAGATGTGCAATTAATAAGGCCATTAATAAGCAACAATCCCCATTAATAAGGCAACTCACTATTTCCTAGCTAGTAGCAGCCTTGATGCCCAGAACCCATTTAAAAGATTGAGTTGTTCCTGATTTTGAGACAGACTCGTCTTCCTGCAGTTCTGCGACATTTCCCTAGTAGCCCACACCATTCTCAGTTCTATAATAGTCAGTCAATCGAATCTGCTCCACCATTCAGTGAAAACATGGGATATTCCTACTATCCTCAACTTCACTTTCTTACCTTTTCCCCAGTATCCTTGATTCTCTCACTGATCCTCCTGTCTCAGCCCTGAATATATCTAATGACCCAGCCTTGACCTAGTAAGGAATTCCACAGATTTATTACTCCCTGAGGGAAAACAATTCCAGGAGAAAGTAAGTACTGCAGATGCTGGAGATCAGAGTATAAAAGTGTGGCGCTGGAAAAGCATAGCAAGCAGCATCCAAGCAGCATGGGAATGGATGTTTCAAGCATAAGCTATTCCACCTCATCTCATGCAAAGTATTTACTTAATTCCTCTGCCATTTCCTGGCTTTCACTATTATGTCCACAGCCTCATTCTAAAAGGTTCAATTTGGATTCTCTTTTCATTTTTATACATTTCAAGAATCTCGTTTGCCCTCATCTGTGTACAATTGAGAGGCTAGAGCTGGGAATTCGAGGTGCAGTCTCTGTTAGAAATCTCCTGACCTAACCTCCACTCCCCATGGCTCCGCACCCCTCAACTCAATATGACCCTCCTACACGGTAGTAGCTCCTCCTCCATTTCATGAGAAAACGCCAATCTTTTTTGTCTGGTCACTCCTCCATCCAGAAACTCTGGAGGGGTGTGAAATAGGCAGCAATCGCTTCCATGGTGCTGCCTCCTGCTGGAGAGACCATCCCCAGATTAACAATCATCTCTTGATAGCTGGGGCTTCCTCAATCAGGGGCCTAATGTCAGCAGAATGCCCAGCAGCTAACAATCAGCTGCCAGATCCAGGCTTTTACATCCTGACAGGCCATAGGTTTGTCTTCTTCAACTTCTGGGGCTTTTGGAAGGAGCAAGGAAAAGAAATCCCAAGAATGGGCTTGTGTCATAATCAAAACATAATGATCTTTATTGTAACAGCTCCCTCTGCTGGCGGCTGTGAGAAAATGAAAAGCAGCTCCTAATAACTTTGTGCATGAGTACTCCACTAACTATGAAAACAAAATGTAATGAAAGGTGAAAACTGTGATCATTGATAGGAATAATGTCGAGAATGAAAATATAATGAATGCACAGTTTGTGGATTGATTCACGTAATGGGGGAAAAATCTTGGTAAAGCCTTTCCTTTACAAAATTGAAGGTATTGAAATCATGATCACTGTGCAGTGAGGAAGAGGTGCAAATCAGACTTTAAGTGCAGAGATCAACAATTCTCTTTTGTAACTCACAAGGTTTGCTTTTATATATTGATGTATGTACATAATATATGAGTTTTAGTGTTTGGACTTTGAATAGTCGCATATGGGGTTAGTTACTCTTGTCAGTGTTTTACTTTAAAGTATTAGGTAGGCAGTTCTTTCAGAATAATGACATGATCCAACATATGTCAAGAAGCAGAGAATCCCTGGAGTGTTAATAGAAAATTCTTTGTATTGTGGTAGCTAATGACAGGTGGGGTAAACATTGAAAGCTATTAGCTTGTTTCAGATTCAGGAGATCCAAGGAAGGAGTTTACCTGAGAAACCCCAAGATTAAAAGTTTTCAGGGGAGTTCAGAGGAGTTCTGACGGGGTTAGAAGAAAGTATAGTCTCTCTCTTAGTGAAGAATACAGGACAGTTCAGGAAAACACAGCTATCTTAATGTAAAAGTTTAATTTGTGAAACTTTCAAACCAATTGTCCACACTAGTCAAACTTTTTAAGAGATTTGTGGGTAATTCAAAGCTTAGAAAATTTAAGTTCTCAGTTTTGTGGGTTTGCAGGCAAGAAGACATCACAGTTCACAGGCAAAGGGGGGAAACCAGTTTAGTCAAAATGAAAGATTTGAGACAGTACTCTGGATTTGAGACCTCGAACAGATAGCATCAGGAAATAATGGGTTGAGATTTTGTTTTCCTGTATATTTCAATCTTACAAACCATTTTTAAATAGCTTGATTTGTTTATTGTTTTCACCTTTTCTGCAATAAATTATTCGCTCTGCTGTTTAAAAACATTGCAGCCTCCAGTAACAATACTTTAGTGAGTGACTACCATATTAATAAAAGCAAAAAAGTCTGTGACACCAAATTTCTCTCTGGGATTTGACTTTTCCAATAATACCATCAGCAGGACCTTAACAAATGAGGGCTTTTGCCGGGATTTGAGTTCTTTGAATTTAAGAGGGATGTACGACTCTTTTAAACAAAGAGCATAAGAAGGTACTGAATATAACACAGAGGTAGTGAGGTTAATTGTATAAATTGAATTTTCAAAAGTCTCTGAGTGTTGTTAAGAGTTTTCTGGGAGTAGAAGGCTTAACAGTTGTTTATTTGAAAGTTTTGATGAATGGTAATCATAGATAGTAATCATAGAAATTGGAAGCAAAAATGAAAGTAGGGTCTCCTAGGGAGGAGATGCTAAGAGTGATTATCCAGCCTTTGGAATTGCAAGAAGAGAAACAATGAAGGATTGGATTTGACTAAAATAGTCTATGTTTAATGGCTAAATGTACTGAGGATAGAGTCAAAAGATAGTTAATCTCATTTGAAAAAGGAAGAAAATTGGTGGGATAGAAAATCTGCAGATGGAAGAGGTACCAGGTTTACAGAAAAGTGAAAGAACTCCCAGATAATGAAGGGAAAAGGCTAGAGCGAAAAAGTGATGTAAAGAAAATGTATGCTTTCATCGTATTAAGGTGGGCATAACAAAGTTAATTGCTGGAAGTGAAATGGGACACTAAAAGCAGTTTTAGGAATGGGAAAGGAACTTCCAAAACAAGGCATAAGGAAATAGGCATTAAAGTTATAGTGGTAATCCAAGAACTAAATGTTTCCCTAGAATGTACTAAAAAGGGAAAGATAACAGGATAATCATGAAAAGTCTTCTTTGAGAGAATCAAACACTAGATGTTCTAGTATATTTTATCTCGAAGGGAGAGGTATTTGTTACACTTGAAATCAAGGAGGTAAGCCAATAAAGATATTGAGAAACATTGGACAAATCAGCCTCTGATGCTGGCTAATGGCACCATCCATCTTCCAGAGGACCTAATGAAGGAGAGAATATTAATTGAAGGTATACACAAAGGTTGCAAAATAATCAAATTAATTTGTTGGCCCTTCTGAACAGGGAATGTGTCAACTCCCTGATGCTCAGGGTGTTGCAACCTGGGAAATAAAATGACAAAAGTCCCCATGGAGCCCTGGAATGAGGTGTTGACATACAGAGCTAAACCCATTGTTACTTTGGATGACCTTACCTATGGAGATCTGGCATTGGATTCCTGCCAAAGCCATGGGACTACAGGTGTTGTTGAAGGAACACACACAGCTCAGTGACCATCTCCTGGAAAAGCCTTAACCATCTCTGACATTGCCTTTTGGCCAGGTTCTGAAGGTGTATGGATATGCCAAGGCTCTTTGTTGAAGATGCCTGTTTGGTTTCTTCTCTTCCCCTTGGCTAATCAGGCTAATTGCTACACTATAGGGTGACCAAGGCCTTCCTATGGTGAATCCTCTTCTCCCTTTTCCCTAGCTTGCAAAACCCATTGGCAATGGGCATCTGACCCATTGTGAATCCACAATGTGAGCTTTGTGAAGAAGGAATGACCCTTGTCATTCCAGATTTCACCAGAGAATCAGTGGCATAGTAAGAATGTCTGCTGACATGGTTCAAATACAAACATGAAATCTGGAACTGGAAGCTAGGCATGGTGACCATGAAACTGTATTCGATTGTGATGAAAGCCATCTTTAGGGCCATCATTCTGTCACCCACCCACGATCCTCCCAGCATCAGAGTTTCTTTAAAGAAGTAAGTCTGCTGTCGTTATATGTGAATCTAGATCCACTACAATTGTCCTCTGAATGGCCCAGCAAAGCATTCAGTTTAATAGGTAGTTAGGAATAGGCAACAGATTCTGGCCTTGCCAGCGGTGCACACATGCCATAAATAAAGAGAAAAATCATTCTCAGCCATTTTGGCATTATCCTGGACTTTTCATCCATCATCTTAATCTACACTGAGTATCTCTTGACCTTCCCTCAGATACCCTTAATTGGTCCTGTCTCCAGATGGAACTGCCCTGCTTCAAGCTTGAGATCCATACTCCAGCCATGACCTGTCATGTGTGGTTTGGCTACCTCCTTAGACACATAGGACCAGACCACTGCAATGTTAGATCCTGCCCTATGGGATGGAGCCCAGATGCATTCACTTACCTCCTCTCTCCTGGCTCTGACATATTTCAGTCCTTTTCTATGTTGCTGTTTCACGAACCAACCAACACAATACAACTGTTGTACCACTTGAAGACCCAACCAGCACCACCATCTCACATAACCTTGTCCTTGTGACTGCTCTGCTCCCCTGTACCACTGAGTAAGACAAAGACAAAACATCACCTCACATCAAAAGATTGAATAACATCAGAGTTAACATTTCAAGTTCAATATGATTCTTCTTTGGAATCTATGAATTGAACTCGAAACATTAACTCTGCATTTTGCTCTCCATGGATGATGTCAGACCCATGAGTTTCTTGAGCAGTTAGAACATAAAACATAGAAAAATACAGCGCAGTACAGGCCCTTTGGCCCTCGATGTTGCACCGATCCAAGCCCACCTAACCTACACTAGACCACTATCCTCCATATGCCTATCCAATGCCCGTTTAAATGCCCATAAAGAGGGAGAGTCCACCACTGCTACTGGCAGGGCATTCCATGAACTCACGACTCGCTGAGTAAAGAGTCTACCCCTAACATCTGTCCTATACCTACCACCCCTTAATTTAAAGCTATAACTTCATGATTTTATTTCCGATCTCCATCTCCTATTTTCCTTTGGATTGACTAACTTGGTGCAAACCATGATTAAGCTGCCGGGAAACAGGAGGAGCAAATCTACTGGATGTTGTCTTGATCTTGAAAGTATGATTCAATTTGGTGAAGTTTCCATTTAATAATAATTGCAGTTAGGTGAAAGCAAGGTAAACATGCCCTGCCATTGAGTAATGTAATACTTGGTCTGGAGCCATCAAGACACCAAAAGGATTTCTCAAAATCAACCCAACATCCGGAAACATATTTCAGCTTTTACCTAATTAAATCTCCCCACTGGCTTTGTTATCCACTTCTAAAGGACAGAAAGGATATTGCCCCTTGAGTGTAAAATCTAAACTGACATTCAGGTGTAGTACTTTACAGTTGGAAATGCCTTTTCAATGAGGTGTTAAATTGACAGAGGAGTTGCCATGTGAATGCATCCTACACAACATGATAACTCATCACAGATGCACAGTCAATTCCTACAGCAGAAAAGAATTACTGGATCCTTCCCACACACAGAAACAATCCACTCTTGGAAAGCAGAGTGGCTAGTCAAGCAATTACTTTACTCACAAAATATTTTAACAAAATACTGGCAGTAATTATAGAGTTAGGAAGAGCTGCTGCAGTAAAATAAAGTGAACAAATAGCTTATTTTTCTAAATTGTATCATACATGTATATGTGGTACTGTTTAAGACTCACCCCTCTTCTGAGGGGATAGGGTGAAACCTGGGGCCAATGACATAAGTAGAAAAAGGGGTGAGGTCTTACAACAAGAATTTAGGGAGCCAGGTAGCAGATTAAAAAGCACGACCTCAAAAATTTGTGATCTCTGGATTACTGCTGGTGCCACATGTAGAAATAAAAGAATGGATGCATGGCTGAACAGGTGAACGAGGATGTAGGGCTTTAGATTCTGGGGGAGGTGGGACCTGAACAAGTTCAGTGGGTTGCAACTGAACCAGAGTGAGACCAACATGCTTGTGTGGAGGTTTGCTCGGGCAGTTTGTGGGGTTTGAACTAATCTGGCAGGAGGAATGACGATATGATTGATCAGCCAGGAAAATTTCTCAGTTTGGAAGGGATTCCACTGTCGGAATGGTCAAGTGGCACTGTGACCGCACCAAGAGTGTCATGTTGGTGTTTGCACAATATCGAGACAGCTGGCAGGATTCTTTCATCCAAGTGAGAACAGACACTACAGCTATTCACAGTACTCCAGAGACATGGATGGGTTGAGAGGGGCCATTATCTCACCAAACAAAGAGACCTTGGAGTGCAAGCAGACAGGATGGTGAAGAAGCCATTTGGCACACTTGCCTTCATTGATCAGAACATTGAGTATAAGGGTTCGGCTCTACAAGACATTGCTGAGGCCACTTTTAAAATACTGTGATCAATTCTGGTTGTTGTTTGATAGGAAGGATTTTATTAAACTTGAGAGGTTGCAGAAATGGATGTTGCCAGGACTGGAGGGTTTGGATTATAGGGGAGGGGTGACACAATGGCTGGTGATTAGCACTGCTGCTTCACGACGCCAGGGACCTGGGTTCAACTCCAGCCTCAGGTGACTGCCTGTGTGGCGTTTGCACATTCCCCCCCTTGGGTTTCCTCTGGATGCTTAGGTTTCTTCCCACAATCCAAAGATGTGCAGTTTAGGTGAATTGGCAATGCTAAATTGTCCATAGTATTCAGGGGTGTGTAGGTTAGGTGTATTAGTCATGGGAAATGTAGAGTAATCGGTTAGGGGAATGGGTCTGGATGGGATATCTCCAGAGGTGTGCACTTGTTGGGCTGAATGGCCTGTTTCCACTCTGTAGGGATTCTATGATTCTATGAGAGGCTGAACAAACTGGGCCTTTTTACCCTGGAGCATTGAAGACTAAGGGTTGACCTTATAGAGGTTTATAAAATCATAAGGGGCATGGAGAGGGTAAATAGCCAAAGTCTTATTCCTAGGGTGGGGAGGGGGGGTTCAAAACTAGAGGGTGTAAGTTTAAGGTGAGAAGGAGAAGAGTTGAGATGGGCCTGAGGGGTAACTTTTTCACACAGAGGGTGGTGCGTGTATGGAATGAGCTGCTTGAGGAAGTGGTAGTGGTGGGTACAATTACAATAACTAAAACGCATAAATGGGTGCATGAATAGAAAAGGTTTAGAGGGATATGAGCCAAATACTGTCAAATGGAAGTAAATCAGATTGAAATGTCTGGTCGGTGCAGAAGAGTTGGACCGAAGTATCTGATGTAGGACCCGATGACACAATGACCATGAAGAGATGCGCACTGACAGAGGTGAGGTATTCTATTGAGCTGAGCTTCTAAGCTTTGACTCCAGTGTCTTTACCAGTTAAGCAACCACCTCCAGGGTTGCATTTTCTGGTTGTCTGTCATACTCAAAAGAGGCATGAACTTTGAAGAGATGAGAAAAGGGAGAGAATAATTTATCAGCTGACACATTATATTTGCCTGTACTTCTGTAATGATTTTTTTGATTTGTTCATGGGATTTGAGCCTCACAGACTTTTAGATTAGATTCCCTACAATGTGGAAACAGGCCCTTTGGCCCAACCAGTCCACACCAAACTTCTGAAGAGTAACCCACCTAGACCCATTTCCCTCTGACTAATATACCTAACGCTATGGACAATTTAGCATGGCCAATTCACCTGACTTGCTCATCCTTTGGACTATGTGAGGAAACCTACACAGACACAGGGAGGATGTGCAAACTCCACACAGACAGTCGCCCGAGGCTGGAATCAAGCCTGGGACCCTGGCGCTGTGAGGCAGCAGTGCTAACCACTGAGCCACTGTGCTTGACCACTATTTATTACCCATTCCTAGGTGTACTTGTAGAGTTAGTGGTGAGCTGCATTATTGATGGCTGTAGGCCAAGATGGGGAGGGTCCTCTCAGGAAGAAAGTTCCAGGGCTTTGATCCAGCAATTGAAAAAGAAGCCATGTGATGAAGGAAATGGAGTGATAAAACAAAATGAGTGTATCAACATGGCTAAATGGTAGTCGTCAAGGTAGGCAGTGATAGTGCAAACAGAATGAGGCAATTGGATGGAGTTTGGGGCAAACTGATTATGAAATATTATATCAGAGTAGGGCTAACTTCTAAAATGGGCTGGGTCTTTAGGGTCTCATGGCACTTTGGAGCTTAATGTGCCTATTGTGGCTCGGTCAATAACACTCACTTCAGAAGGTTGTGCAGAAAAATCAAGTCTGGCACTTAAGTGCAGTGCTGAAAGAGGGCTACACTGTCACAGGTGTTACCTTTTGGACGAAATAGTAAAATGAGATCCCATTTTTGCTCCCTTATTCAGTAAGGGGAGACAAAAAACAGATGACTATAGACCAGTTAGCTTAATATCTGCCATTACAAAGGACATTCTAAGGGTGAAAATGTGTTGCTGGTCAAAGCACAGCAGGAATAGGGATGCGGCGGAGACGAAGGAATTGGGAATATCTTGAAGAAGGAGGCCATCCGCAGATTCCCCCCAGACGTGATCGACGATGCCCTCCACCGCATCTCCTCCACTTCCTGCTCCTCCGCCCTTGAGCCCCGCTCCTCCAACCGCCACCAAGACAGAACCCCACTGGTTCTCACCTACCACCCCACCAACCTCCGCATACAACGTATCATCCGCCATCATTTCCGCCACCTCCAAACGGACCCTACCACCAAGGATATATTTCCCTCCCCTCCCCTATCAGCGTTCCGCAAGGACCACTCCCTTCGTGACTCCCTCGTCAGATCCACACCCCCCACCAACCCAACCTCCACCCCCGGCACTTTCCCCTGCGACCGCAGGAAATGTAAAACTTGCGCCCACACCTCCACACTCACTTCCCTCCAAGGCCCCAAGGGATCCTTCCATATCCGCCACAAGTTCACCTGTACCTCCACACACATCACCTATTGCATCCGCTGCACCCGATGTGGCCTCCTCTATATTGGGGAGACAGGCCGTTTACTTGCGGAACGCTTCAGAGAACACCTCTGGGCCTCCCGGACCAACCAACCCAACCACCCCGTGGCTCAACACTTTAACTCTCCCTCCCACTCCACCGAGGACATGCAGGTCCTTGGACTCCTCCACCGGCAGAACATAACAACACGACGGCTGGAGGAGGAGCACCTCATCTTCCGCCTGGGAACCCTCCAACCACAAGGTATGAATTCAGATTTCTCCAGTTTCCTCATTTCCCCTCCCCCCACCTTGTCTCAGTCGGTTCCCTCAACTCAGCACCGCCCTCCTAACCTGCAATCTCCTTCCTGACCTCTCCGCCCCCACCCCACTCCGGCCTATCACCCTCACCTTGACCTCCTTCCACCTATCCCACCTCCATCGCCCCTCCCCCAAGTCCCTCCTCCCTACCTTTTATCTTAGCCTGCTTGGCTACTCTCTCTCATTCCTGATGAAGGGCTTATGCTCGAAACATCGAATTCCCTATTCCTGAGATGCTGCCTGGCCTGCTGTGCTTTGACCAGCAACACATTTTCAGCTGTGATCTCCAGCATCTGCAGACCTCATTCTTTACTCGACATTCTAAGGGTACCTACCTGTATTACGCCTGCAGGCAGTGATGTTCCAGATACCCATAACCATCTGGGAGAAAACATTTTCCCCTCAAATCCCCTCTAAATCTGGTACTCCTTACCCTAAAATTATACCTCCTCTGGTTACGAATCCTACTAAGGGGAAAGCTTTCCTCTATCTACCACGTCTATATGTCTCAGGACACTTCCGTATATCCCCACACTGCCTTCACTGCTCTAAGGAAAACAATCCCAGTCTCTTTTCTTGTAGCTGGATAAATATTACAAATGGTTTCTAGATACTCTTGGCAGATGAGGACTGGAAGCCATAGGAGGGCAAACCAATTGACATTCATTTGCTTTTGCACAGTTTACAGAGATATGGTTCAACAAGAGTCCATGAGAATCTTCATACAGCTTAAAGTAATTTGATACGTGAGATGGCACGGTGGCACGGTGGTTAGCACCGCTACCTCACAGCACCAGGGTTTGATTCCACCCTCAGGTGGCTGTACGAGTGGAATTTGCAAATTCTCCCTGTGTCTGTGTGGGTGTCCTCTGGGTGCTCAGGTTTCCTCCCACGGTCTGAAGAGGTACAGGTTAGGTGGATCGACCATGTCAAATTATCCAGGGAGTGCAGGCTAGTTGGGTTAGCCATGGGAAATGCAGGGTTATAGGGATTGGGTGGGATTCTCTTCAGAGGGTTGGTGTGGACACGAAGGGCCTGCTTCCACAAGGATTCTATGATATTTTTGATACTGCAGGGTAGCTATTAGTATAACAGCTATTAACACATAATGCTATACCCTCTCCACCAGATCCTTCTTCCATTTCTTTACTACTCACATTTTCATCTATTCTTTGTCCCTACCTCCAAAGTCTCTTTCACCAAAGGCATCAAACTCCAGTAATGTTTGCTGTTCAGTTTGAGTATCAGATATGTAGGTGTTCTATATTATTTTCCTTAGACTACAAACACATTCACAGACTGCGATACCAAGTTCTCATAGCAGCTGGTACCTGGGCTGTGCTGCTGAAAACATCTTGAAGACAAAAGCAGTGACAACTCTTCAAAGAAGGAATGATTCAAAAAACAAATTTTCAGCTCCTGAATCATGAAACTCCAGTTAAGAGGAAGACAACAAATTGAAATTCTCATTCTTATGATTTTCCTTCTTTTCCTACGACAGGGAGAAAGGTTAAAACACCAGTTTGACAAAAATAAAGCACTTTCCACTCCCCTGGGCAACTACAGAATTGAATCATTCACTGCTGGTGTAATGACGAAATAATTCTTCAGCATCTCGTCCAGGAATTCTTGGTGTACACAAAAAGAAGAACAAAGGCAATTGTGAAAACTTTTCTGAAGACAAAGGAATTATGATTTCCTGCATTTAAAAGGCATCTGGATGGGTATATGAATAAGAAGGGTTTGGAGGGTTTTGGGCTGGGTGCTGGCAGGTGGGACCAGATTGGTTTGGGATATCTGGTCGGCATGGACGAGTTGGACCGAAGGGTCTGTTTCCATGCTGTACATCTCTATGGCTCTGTGACTATGACTCTAAGTTCTCTTCATATCTTGATCACTCCAACCCAGGCAACATTCTGATGAATCTCTTCACCCTCTTTAGTACAGTCATCAGCAAATTTAGCTACTATAACTTCAGTCCCTTCATTCAAATCATTTATATTAATCTCAATGAGTTGAGGCCCAGCATTGAATCCCCATGGCACACCATTCATGGCATCGTGCCAGCCTGAAAAAGACTCATTTGTCCCTAATCTCCCTATTTCCTGTTTGTTAACCAGCTAATCTTCTATCCATGTCAATATGTCACTCCAAAACCATGAGCTTATATTTTCTACAATAACCTTTGATGTGGCATTTTATCAAATACCTTTTGGAAATCAAAGGACAATACATCCATCAGTTGCCCTTTATCTGCAGCACAGGTTCCTTCTTCAAATAACTCCAATAAATTAATTAAACATTTCTTTTTGACAAAACCATGTTTGTTCCTCTTAATTACCTTGTACTTATCCAAGTGCCCTGTTATGATGTTTTTAATAGTAACTTCTAATATTTTCCCCATGTCAGATATTCAGCCTATAGTTTCCTGCTTTCTGCCTTCCTTCTTCCCTTTCTGAATAAAAGGGAAAAATTGTATTTTTCCAATCTAAAGGAACCTAAACGAGTTTTGGTAAAAAATGTTAAAAATCCTATGCTACAACTTTGAAGCACAGCTGAGCTGTCTGGCTAGTATTAATGTTCCAAACAACATCAAAAACGTTGATCATCTGGTCATTATCACATTGATGTTTATGGAAACTTGCTGTTTTCAAATTGCCTGTTGCATTTCTACATTCTAACAAAGAACATACTTCAAAGTTGTTTCATGGTTTGTAGGTATTTTGGGAGGTCCAGTGGTCATGAGAAAAAAATTGTCTTTTTTTCTGTTCCAAGCAAGTCTTCATTTTTACTGGGGTTAAATTCCCTTTAAACCCAAAGCACTATATTTCATCTGACAGAGATTAACCTTTTTGGTGACCCAGAGATAGATATTGTTATGTAGCTGTTTGTGCTATAGTTCAATGTGTAGTATTCTTGGCTGCTTCTGCCTTACGCCCACCTCAGTCTTAAATTTAACATACTCTGATCAAAGGCACTGGTGAATTTCCTGTTCATCAAGTACTGTAGATCAACACTATCGTATAATCACTGCAGCCTTGCATTCAATAAAAGGCACATAAATACAGGATGAGAAAGCAAGTTAGTCTCTGAAGGTACATAAACATATATTCACAGTGTGTAGTCTTAGGAAGAAGTCAAGTCTCAGGCTAGACGGTGCGGTAGGTTGAAACATTTTTGAACTTCTTTGTGAATGTGTTAATTTTATGCCAAAGCACTCTATCAAGGAGGCTTCTAGTTGCAGAGCTATGTGACTTAACTCCTCACTAGCTTGGTGCCTGTTAGGGTGTTACGTTGGCATGAGTAGTTCTGAAATAATGAAGTAAAGAATCAATTAGAGTCTAGTGATTTTTGGCCTATAATGTGGCTCTATTATTTTGGTTTTGGCTCAAAAGTGGGCCTGTTTGATCTTGTAGAACTCCTGACACAAATCAGAAGGTTTTGATGCAAGCCACACTCTAGCTTATATTTTAGGTAGATAACCTTGTCAGAAAGCTTGTCCATCTATTTGAAATAGTGAAAAGTTGAGCATTTGCTGTTCCTGGATGTATAAAGGTTAGATTAGATTTTCTACAGTGTGGAAACAGGCCCTTCAGTCCAAACTGACCGTCTGAAGAGTAACCCACCCAGACCCATTTCCCTCTGACTAATGCACCTAACACTATGGGCAATTTAACATTGCCAATTCATCTGACCTGCAGGTCTTTGGAGGAAACCGGAACACCCAGAGGTAACCCACGTAGACATGAGGAGAATGTGCAAACTCAACACAGATAGTCACCTGAGGCTAGAATCAAACCTGAGACCCTGGTGCTGTGAGGCAGCAGTGCTAACCACTGTGCCATCATGCCACCACTTCACCAGAAGTTTCCATGAAGGGTAGGAAGTTTAAAAACAACATCTTTGTATTTTATGCAACATTCTAGCCCAGTACTAAGGAACTAATTCCAAGTGAAAACATGTAAATTGGGAAAAACTGTTTCCAGTGGTAGAAGACTTGACAAGCTAGAACACAAATGTAAATTTCTGGCAAAACAAACGAGGGAAATAAATTGCTCAGTGAGTTATTACAATCTGGAATGAACTGCCTGAAAGTGTCCTGGAAACAGATTCATTTATAACTTTCAAAAGGAGTTAGGTAAATACTGGAGAAGGAAAGAAAACACAACACTCTTGAGAAAGTAAAACCAATTCGATGGCTAGTAGTCATATGGCATAAAAATCTTGAGTTTTGCTACAAAAAGACCCATTCTGTCAAAACGTTTTATCTTTCATTTATCAGGACAATTCACAAGAATACCAGTTCAAGAGGAAAAACAGCATTTATATGCATGAGATGAGTGCTGTTTATTTGACAAATGGACTCTGATTGGTTGAGGCATTGCTGTGGAGATTGCACCTAAGGATGATTGACAGTTAACTACCAGACTTTGTTTAAATTTTAAATCAGGCAGGTTGAGACTGATTGGTGAAGACAATGCCTTTATATGCTGGAGAGGTGCAGCAAAAATGGAGGGATGTGGGGTGGACAAAATCACTTGGACCAAGGCAAACAACTCCATACATAGACTTGCAGGGATAATGACGTTGAAGTCAACAAAAGAAACCAGTTAAATTTCACAAAGATGAAGAAAGAATCTGCATTTATAATCTTTCACATCTTTAGGATGTCTCAAAATGCAAAGAAATTCAGTAACCAATTCAGAAATAGTAAGCTCCTGCAATCAGCATTGAGATAATTTGCAGATAATGTGTTTTATTGTTGTTGGTTGAGTGATAGATATTAAGCCGAATTTCCACATTGACATGGTGGAAAGGTTTATGCACTCTGATGATCCACTGAGTGATGCCATTGGGAGCTCATTACTGCTTATAACCATGACAGCACGGTTGCAGGGAGGGGCCAATCAAATTGTAGTCAAAATAGTGCTCTATTGCAGAACCAGCCAAGGAAGACTATATATCTCATTACTGAGAAAGTGTAAGAAGACAGCTCCAGTAAGATGGTCCTGGTTAATATTGTTTGACATATCACAGAAATGTAGAACAGTGGTAGTGGAAGCTCTGGACTTGTAAACCAGAGGCCCAGCCAAATGCTTTGAAACAGGAGTTCAAATCCCATCAAGGCAGCTGATGAAGTTTAATGAATCTCAGCAACTGTGTGCATGATAACTATCCTCGATTGTTGGAAAACTGATCTGGCTCACTAACATCCTTTTGGGAAATGGATCTGCCATCCTTACCAGCTCTGACCGAAAGATGATTCCAGACCCTTGGGAATGTGGTGGGTTTTACCTGCCATCTAAAATAGCAAGCCAATTTCTGGGCAATTGCCGATGAGCAGCAAATGCTGGTCTTCCTGTTGCCCACATTGCATGAAAGAGAAGAGAAAGAACAAGCCCATTAAGATGGCACCTCAATGTCCCCATTATAAACAAAGTCACATGCAGGTTTCTATCAGGGATCCTTTGTCTCATCCTTTTGGGTTCGAGAATTGGCAATAGGACAGGGCTGTAAAATTGAGAGCCCCTATACCAGAATCTGGACAAAGAGACTCAGTGCATGCCATATCCAGTGGTCCAAGGTCAAAGGTTGAACATGTCAAATTTTGCAACTCTGAATGTTAGAATACAGAATCACAGAATTGTTACTTGCAGAAAGAGGCCATTGAGCACATTGTGTCTGCACTGGCAATGCTCCTGGATAATTGCAAGTGTATCTGTCTGGAAAGAAGAATTGCAATTCCATCAAAGGAGCTATCACACCCTGATTAAGAACTGGCTTCCTGAGAAGGGACAGCTGAAGAAACATACTGTGATCTATACCATCTAATGGGAGGGAAGGGCTGACAGCTTTAGGATCTGGTATTTGCTTTAATTGAAGTTTAAGACTTGGGTAAATCACAATTGCAAAGGAACAGCCCTAAAAGAGACTTCCAGTTCAGACTAGATACAAAACCATATGAGTATGAGAATGGTTCCAACAGTTTTATTTGGCGGACTTTGTTAGGTTTCACACAAAAAGCACAAAATCATGGTCATGATATCTTCAGTTGACGAGGCAATTGTCTCTTGATTGAAGTCTATCTTCTGTTCTTATTCATTCTTGATGATGATATGTGCTGAGCAGCTTACAAATCCTTATTTTATACACAGATTCCAGCTTGGCTGTGCACCCATGTCGGTTAAAATTCGGTTTCTGTCCATCTGATTGGTCAGTTAAAACACCTATCTATCCTTCCTCTGTGCTACTTTGTACTTGGCTTAGGTCACTGCCATTGACATTTCGCAGGGCTGCTTTCTTGTTGTTTATTAATCCAGAATAACCACTTAATGAGACTAATATGTGCTTGTCCCCTGTTTCACAGCTATTCATGGCTAGACATATTTACATTATTACTGGTTAAAATTAACAGCTATGTAAAAACAATGACTGCAGATGCTGGAAACCAGATTATGGATTAGAGTGGTGCTGGAAAAGCACAACAGTTCAGGCAGCATCCGAGGAGCAGGAAAATCGACATTTCAGGCAAAAGCCCTTCAGGGATATTCCTGATGAATGGCTTTTGCCCGAAACGTTGATTTTCCTGCTCCTCGGATGCTACCTGAACTGCTGTGCTTTTCCAGCACCACTCTAAACCAGAATAAGATTAATAGCTTCCTGGGGATTACCCACATTCTAATGATTTTTGAAAAAGGAACTTTAGATAGTCTGAATCGTACTTTTGATCACTTCTAGATAAGTCATGATTTGCACCAAACTGTAGCCAACATCCAAGGTAGATGGGATAGTGAAGAAGATGTTTGGTATGCTTTCCTTTATTGGTCAGAGTATTGAGTACAGGAGTTGGGAGGTCATGTTGTGGCTGTACAGGACATTGGTTAGACCATTGTTGGAATATTGCATGCAATTCTGGTCTCCTTGCTATCGGAAAGATGTTGTGAAACTTGAAAGGGTTCAGAAAAGATTTACAAAGATGTTGCCACTGTTGGAGGATTTGAGATATAGGGAGAGGCTGAACAGGCTGAGGTTGTTTTCCCTGGAGCGTCAGAGGCTGAGGGGTGACCTCATAGAAGGTTACGAAATCATGAGGGGCATGGATAGAATAAATAGACAAAGTCTTTTTCCTGGCATGGGGGAGTCCAGAACTAGAGGGCATAGATTTAGGGTGAGAGGGGAAAGATACGAACGAGACCTAAGTGGCAACTTTTTCACGCAGAGGATGGTACGTGTATGGAATGAGCTGCCAGAGGAAGTGGTGGAAGCTGGTACAATTGCAACATTTAAAAGGCTTTGGAGGGTTGGATCAATAGGAAGGGTTTGGAGAGATATGGGCAGGTGCTGGCAGGTGGGACTAGATTGAGTTGGGATATCTGGTCGGCATGGATGGGTTGAACCAAAGGGTCTGTTTCCCTGTTGTACATCTCTATGACTCTATGACTGACATATCCATCATGCTTTGGTGGTTATGTTACATATAGAATACAATTTGAATCAATATACTTAGGATATAATAGCAAGGCTTTAACAATGCTATCATAAAATAAATACAGTTCCACGCAGGGGTCCTCATGTCCATGGAATTAATTTTGTTATCTGGAACATCATCTTAAGTGCACTGGCAGAATTCCTCAATTGTATAAATGAAAGACTCATGATGCTGCATTTTAGCTTGACTATAACCAATGTGTGACCATCATTAGTGCTTAAGCCTGATCCTTGACTCCAGTGAAGATATTAAGGGAAAGGTCTTTTTTGATCTTGACAAAGTCATTTTCACTGCCATCTCAAAAGACAGAGATCATACTTTTGGGAGACTTAAATGAAAGAGCTGGCTGTGACTCCAAAGTCTGAAGCGGAACTATTTGGGTAAATCGATTTGGGAAAAATCAATGCAAATGCTGTCCTCCTCCTCACACAATGTCCTCAAGGTCTCATTTTAGCAAGAACAGACTTTTGCCAAAAAGATAAATTGAAAACCCACATGGAGCGTCCTAGATTAAAGTACCAACATCTCCTGGGTTATGTCTCTGTTCAGGTCAATGATCTAAGTAATGTTTATATCACTGAATCCATGAGAGACTGGTGTTTGCTGATCATTGACTCATTTGATTGATGGTTAACTTCCATGCAGCTCCAAGACATCACAAGGTATAAATGTCCAAGAAAGAAGATTAATACCTCTCCTCTTCCTCCTAATGAATCTGCCATTACAATAAGAATTAGAAATAGGATATTTGGCAGACTCTGCCATTGGTTGGCAGTGTTCCTGTGCAGCTGTTTTGAAGTATTAATGATATTCCATACCAGGTCTGACATCCATAGGAAGTGAGACCATTTATTTAAGAAATTTTACATCAGGAGTTCTCCATGAGCAATATGTTTGATTTTAAAAATGTTTGTTGCCACATTCTGCATCTTGCTTGTTTTAGGTCTTGTTTCATTTGTTAAATTTTATTGCAGTGAATTGTATTGTATGGTCTGTCCCCCCACTGCCAGGTTTTTAGATCAAGGGAATTGCAAAATTTCTCAGGTGGCCAACCAAACTCACACCCACCAGCCCCCAAACTCTCCGCAATTTTATCCATGATGGTGAGACCCGAGGCGGACTTCCAGTCTGTTCCCAAATTGATGATCTTATTGACCATTTAAGGATCCCTTCCCACTCAGTTTCAATTCGAGGCAGGCAGCAGCTGCTCAGGAGGTAGAGGTAGGAGCTGAGGGAAGGATGGCAGCTCACCAAGACTGGTGTTCAAACATGAAGAGAGGGTACTGCCCTGAACTATCCCCCTTTCATGATCTACTACTTGTGGGTGCTGCCTGATCTCACCCCAACCTTGTCCATCCCATCTAGATCACTGCTGTGCCTCCCACCCCCACCTCCCAATTATCTGGTGCTGTTTTCTAGGTCTTTGATTCTCAGGGCTGCCTGTAGTAACAACCCCAATCTACACAGACCCTCTGAAGATTAGCATGGCTAGTCCACCCAGCCATCACATCCCTGGCAACTACAGGGAAATTTATCATGGTCAATCCACCTAACCTGCACATCTTTGGACTGTGGGAGGTAGCCAGAGCACCTGACAGAAACCCACACAGACAGTCACCCAAGGCTGGAATCGAACCTGGGTCCCTGGGATTGTGAGGCAGTAGTGCTAACCATTGTGGCTGAGCATGTTGCTGATTGATAGAATTGATGTTGATTGAGAGTAGACTGATGGAACGGTAATTGACTAGATTGGATTTTGATTTTTGCGAACAGGACATACTTGAATAATTGTCCACATTGTCAGGTAGATGCTGGTGTTGTAGCTTTACTGATACAGTTTGGCTAGTGGCATAGTAGATTCTGAAGTGTAAATCTTCAGTAATATGATAGGTACGTTGTCACGGCCCATAGCCTTTGCAGTATCCAGTGCCTGCAACTGTTCCTTGCACTTAACTTTGTTACAATTGCACCTGAAGGTATTATTGGATTTAATAAATTACAGAACAAAATCTGTCTTGACAGATCATTTATTTAGATTGTTTGCAAAGGTTCTTCAGAATTACAGAAAAAGGGGACATGTTTAAAATTGAGATGCAAAGGAACTGCCTAGAGGGTAGTGAATGTCTGGAATTCTCTAGTCTAGCATTTGAGGCAGCTGAAAACATTTAAAGGAAGTAAACATACAAACCATGAAATACATGTATGTATAAAGCAGTTAGAAATAAATTAGAACAAGTATTTCAACAAACTTATTTCAACCTGTTTCCCAAGACTGTCCATTCCAGAAGCACAAGTCCAGAGAAATCATACTTTTATCTCAAATCTGTATCTTTCTGCTTAACTGAATCTTTTGTGTTTCTTTCTCTTGAACTATAGAGAGAATTTTATGATTCCTCTCTGAGTCTGATGGTATGAGCCTTTCATGAGTCTGATGACCTAACTTTTTAAATTTTAACACTTGAAGATTTCTGTCCAAACTCTCTGGCTTGGGAAACTTTACAAACTAGAATAAACGCTGCTGCTGCAGTGATTGGTTTCCTTTGAACTGAGCTGACCTGAATCAAACCTGCTAGGAAAAACCCTAAAACTTTGCATCTGAACACAACTATTGGTTTTCCTCAATGACAACACTAATATTTCTTAACTAAATGAAACCAAAACAAATGGCTTAATACAATTAAACTTCATTGTGAGCAAATTATTGAAGAGGATTCTGAGAGACAGAGTTTATGGTTTCTTGGGAAATCATAGTTTGATTGGACATAGTCAGCATGTCTTTGTGAGGAGCAGGTCATGCCTCCTCCTCCACTCACCCATTGTACTCTATGCTACTCTCTCCCCACCCCACCCTCCTCTAGCTTATCTCTCCATGCTTCCAGCTCACTGCCTTTATTCCTGATGAAGGGCTTTTGCCCGGAACGTCGATTTCGCTGCTCGTTGAATGCTGCCTGAACTGCTGTGCTCTTCCAGCACCACTGATCCATGCCTCCCAATCCTTACTGAATTCTTTGAGGATATGACAAAACACATTGATGAAGGTAGAGCAGTGCATGTGGTGTACATGAATTTTAGCAAGGTGTTTGATAAGGTTCCCCCATGGTAGGCTCATTCAGAAAGTAAGGAGGCATGGGATACAGAGATATTTGGCTGTCTGAATACAGAATTCCTGGCCCATAAAACTCCGAGGGTGGTGGTAGATGGAAAGTATTCAGCCTTGAGCTTGGTGACCAGTGGTGTTCTGCAGGGATCTGTTCTGGGATCTCTGCTCTTTGTGATTTTTTATAAATGACGTGGATGAGGGAGTGGAAGGGTGGGTTAGTAAGCTTGCATGGCGCAAAGGTTGGTGGAATAGTGGATGGTGTGGAGGGCTGTTGCATGTTGCAACGGGACTTTGACAGGATGCAAAACTGGGCTGATAAGTGGCAGATGGAGTTCAATCAGGAAAAGTGTGAAGTAATTCATTTTGGAAGATCAAATTTGAAACCAGAATACATGGTTAAAGGCAGGATTCTTGGCAGTGTGGAGGAACAGAGGGATTTTGGGGTTCATGTCCATAGATCACTCAAAGTTGCTACCCAAGTTGATAGGGTTGTTAAGAAGGCTTATGGTTTGTTGGCTTTCATTAGCAAGGGAATAGAATTTAAGAGCTGCGAGGTTATGCTACAGCTCTATAGAGCCCTGGTTAGACCACACTTAGAATATTGTTTTTAGTTCTGGTCGCCTCATCATAGGAAGCATGTGAAAGCTTTAGAGAGAGTGCAGAGGAGATTTACTAGGATGCTGCCTGGACTGGAGGGCATGTCTTAAGAAGAAATGTTGAGGGAGGTAGGGCTTTTCGTATTGGAGTGAAGAGGATGAGAGGTGACTTGATAGAGGTGAACAAGATGATGAGAGGCATAGATAGAGTGAATAGTCAAGACTTTTTCCCAGGGCAGGAACGGCTATCACGAGAGGGCATAATTTTAAGGTGATTGGAGGAAGGTTTAGGGGAGATGTCACAGGTCGGTTCTTTCCACACATAGTGACAGGTGCGTGGAATGCACTGCCAGTGGTGTTAGTAGAGTCAGGAACATTAGAAACATTTAAGCGACTCTTAGATGGGCACATGGATGATAGAAAAATGAAGTTTGATCTTAGAGTAGGATAAAAGGTTGGCATAATAAGAAGGGCCAAAGGGTCGGTATTGTGCTGTACTATGATCTATGTTCTCTGTTCTATGTTCATGCCATAAACCCAAAGGTTGAAGTATCTTAAACCATCAGTCCAGGAGTACCTACAAGCCCTTAAACAAAGTCACATGTCTTTGTGAGACTGGTGCATTTAGATCACTGTTCCAGCATGACCTTTCGACCTTTTTAAAACATAAACCTCCACAGCTCTAACCTACATTCCATGTGCCTCTCTTTTTAAAACAATCCAAATTACAAAAATGATAATAATATATCTTACACATTTTCGATCACACCTCACAGACTTACCTTTTGTCAGTAGCTGCTAAAGTGGCCATGGAGCAATTAGACTACAGAATATGTTCCACACTGACCTGCTCCACTATGGCTGTGATCATTCCTGAAGTGCGCTCTGCTGGTTCATAACAGGAGGATCCTGACCAGGAAATTTCATGGCAGAACTGGTCAAAATGTAAATGTGTATTTTTTTTTGTTTGATAATCGTTGGAAAATCTGGGATATTAGGAGCAAGTACTCACAGCCTTCAACTTGATTTGACTGAGGTGTTCCCCTGTCTTTAGCCTGGTTGGGAAGTAGTGAGGGTCATGAAACAAACAAGGCTCAAGGCAGTGATTTAGAAAGCAAGCTGCCCGCTGCAGATCTTTCAAAGGAGATAGGAGAGCTGTAGCAAGGGAACATTATGCTAGGGGTAGAGAGTAATTGGAAAAACATTAAAGGAAAGGCAGAAGTTATCAGGAAAGGTTTTGTCAAAGGGTTCATATGAAGAGCAATCATAGAAAATTCCATTGTCTACCATGTCTTAAAGACTTGAAATGCATCCCATATGAACACATTAAACATTCGTGTATGATTTTGCACAGCATGCTTTTATGCGTTTAAAGATATTTACCTCAATTACTATATTATAAAGTCTATATCAAGGTGATCAGCTTACTAATGATTGGCAGATGGAGCTTTTTCTTCTTAAATTCAATCCAGAATAATTGAATACATGGAGCGCTGTAGGTTTAAGTTGAAATGTAACCTGCATATAGTTCATAGATGACTAAAATGTGCAATTAATTTAAATCCACACAATTCTATATATTCCTGATTCCCAGAAGTGAAGTCACTCCTTTCATTACACTACCCATGCTTCTCTCTCCAAAATGATTTACAGCTGTGTTACATTTCTCTTTTCAGAATACTCTTATGGTCACTTATTTAGGCCACCTGGGTTGCCATGACATCTTTCTCCCCTGCTGAGAATTATGGTTAAAAGATGTTAGCAAGGACACTGAGTTCCTGTGTAAATTGCACTATTTGTTGTTGAAGTCCTGACACTGTTGCCATGGGGATGGTTGAGATTTCGATTCTTTTGTTTTACTTTCCAGATTTTCCCCCTTCTCGGTCCTCCTTCCCTGTAGCTGGCTGCTACTGGGTTTTTAAGTTTGAAACAAGCAGGCTCCCTCTTGTAATTCGGTCAAATAACCATTACTCTTGTGACTGTGAGCAGCATCATCCCCTGGAGACACATCCTCACTACAGATACTCTTCCTATTTTCACCCAATTGCAAGGGCTCCCAATAAACCTGAACAGCAATCAGGGAGTGAAACCCAGGCTCATTTGTTTCCAGTGACTAGTCTAAAGTGTCCATGTCAGGCTATTCCTCAGTTTTCATCAGAAGTGAATAAATAATGGGTTGGGGGAGGGGTGTAAAAGAACTGTTGGCAATCATTCTAAGAACAAACTGTGTGGAGTAAGAAAAATACTCAGGACTGTCACAGTCTGAGGGCTGGATTTTTACTTCCCTCTAGAAGCAGGAATGAGGGGAGTTAGATAATGATCATATTGATGCAAGTCAGTGTGCTGGTTTCCCATTGTTGGTACAGTTCATCCACCCAGATTTGCAGAGGGGGGCTTATCCTGCTGCAGAAACTCATTTGACCCACTTGTGAGCATAACAAAAATGATTAAAGGAATTCAGTCACTGCCATGGAGTCAGTGGAACCATTGGCATGTCATTTTGTTGTAGTGCAGTTGACATTTTCTTCGTAAATAAATAAAACAACATACTTACAACTTTTTAAAACAATCCCAGTCGTGTCTGAGAGCAGTCCTTTGGTCCAGTAGAACTGATGGTGGCTTTATCTTTAGTGTCTAAAAGTATTCTTCACAACCTCCCAATTATACAGGGATGTGACACCTGGAGATGACATCACCACATATGGGTGGTGATACCATCACAAATAAGGTAATGCTACCCTGTGAAATGCCTTGTCAATGTAAAAGATTTGAACTGAGCATTTCATTAAGACAAAGCAAGAAAACAGTGACCTGATTAAGTAACTCTTCTGAATGAATGGAAACAAGCTCTCCAGAGGAATTCCAGAAAATTCAGCCAAGAAAGAGATTCTTTGGAAATATTTAATTTTGTTTATGATTTGAGTTCTTTTGAAGGCACTATGACTTATAAAGGGGTATTTAAATTAAAATCCATCACAATACCACACGCAAAGCAAGAATTAAATGTTATTAAAAACAAGAATTCCTGCTCGAAATAAATTCTTTATCATGTTGGTGATGTTGTTTTAACTTAAAAGTACTACCAACTAATCAATGACTGACACCTAAGTCCACTTTAATTTAATGGTAGGCATCCTGTATGTTACACATGTCAAAACTTCATTATCTTTATAATCCAGTTTCTCAAGTTCAGATGATGGCTATAAGCCTCTCAAGGTTTATGTGTTAGAATCTCTCTGCCTCTGGCTTCTAACACTGTGTAATTATAACCAAAAAGCTTTTGTCCTCAGTTCTCATGTGAGTTACTGTCATTTGTCACTGAACCTTCCACTGGTCTGTGTTATAATGACAGTAACAAATTCCTTTTGCTTAACTTCTCATTGACCCAGTTGTCCCCTGCAGCCTGCTAGGCTCATTTTGGTTTACACTGCAGTCCCCCTCACATTTACCCCATGCTAAGGTTAACATGCACCTGCATTCATTTTAAAATGCTTACTCAGCTGTTTTAACAGTCATTAATGTATTTATTTCTCATTTCTATTGAATTAGTAGAACAGGGAATTAATTATCTTTAGACGGCTGATTTTGTAGCACCATGTTCTTATCTAATTTTAAATTGTATTGACAAGACAAAGCAGTGGGTCTGATCAAATTAAATGCTTTATTTACTAAAGTAGAATAGAAAGAACAACTTGCATAGCATGTTTGAGCTGAGGTTTGGACTGGCTCTGTTGCTATTCCACTGGCTAGTCTTGTGATAGTATTTTGGTTAGTTTGTATTCAGTTTATGCAATTTATTTTTCTATAAATAGCCTTGTCGTCACAGGAAGTGATGCAATGTCATGAGCAGCAACCAACATAGTCGGTTTGGAACAGTCAGTAGCACATGTAGAAGCAGTCTCCAATAAAGTTCTGTTTCCAACCTCAAGACTTGCCATTTAGCTTTGTTTGTATTTCCTCACCACTTACCACAGACCTAGCCCAGCAGCTAATTCCTAGGGACTCAGTTAAATTGGCAGTAATGATGGAACAGAACCATTCTTGAAGTCCCCCATCTAGATTCCAGAACCAGAGGACACCGTTTAAAAATAAAAGGTAGGCCATTTAGAACACAGTTGAGGAGAAACTTCTTCACCCAGAACTGGTGGATGTATGGAATGCTCTGCCCAGAAGGCAGTGGAGGCCAAGTCTCTGGATACTTTCAAGAAAGAGATGGATAAAGCTCTCAGGGGTTATGGGGTTAAGGCAGGAACAGAATACTGAGTGTGGATGATCAGTCATGATCATAATGAATGGTTGTGCGGGCCTACGCCTGCACCTATTGTCCATTGTCTACACAAGGATGGTGATAGTGATGTCTATGATATTGCTATTTGGTGTGATTCTGTGAATGGAACTATGTCTGGCTGTTGCTTGACTCGACTGTACAGCAACTGTTCCAATTTAGCACAAACCACCGGAGGAAGACACTGCAGGATCAACATGCCATCATTATTTCCGGTGTTTAGGATGATGTCAGGAGGTCCATCTGCTTTGATTTCTTTTTGACACTGTCAAAATGTAATACCATTGAGTTGCTTGCCAGGATTTTGCAGACAGCAGTGAAGAGTCAATCACATTGCTGTGAGTCAGGAGTCACATGTGGGTGAGACCAAGAGAGGACGATCAATTTCCTTCACTAAGGAATGTTAATGAACCAGATGGGTTTTTACAACAATAACTTTATGGTCACCATATCACCATTACATAGAATAGAATTTTGTCCATTGGAAATTTATTCATTTAGTTTAAGTTCCACCAGCTACCTTATTGAGGTTTGAACCCATGTCTCACCTAAGCTTAGGGTCTCTAGATTACTAGTCCACTAACTCATGAATATGCCACCAAAGTTCACCATGCAAGCAGTTTTGGGCCGCATATTTAAGAATGATTGTGCTGACCTTGGAAGAGGTGCAGGGGTTGTAGGAATTGTCATATGAGGTGTAGTTGAGGACATGAAGGTTGGCAGGACAGAATACCGAAAGAGTGGATGTAGAGATGTTTTCACGACTGGGATCCGAGGGCACATGCCTCTCAGAATAAAGGGACAATGCTTTCGAACTGAGATGAGGAGATTTTCTTCAGACAGAAGATGGTTAATCTGAGGAAGTCATTGCAGCAGAAGTCAAGTTTTGAGTCCAGTTTGAGTGAACAGTCAGGAATGAATTGAAATGGAAAAGTTCCTAACAGAAGATGTACAGTTTCGGTTATAGTATTATGGAGCTGAAGAGCTTCCTACTATCAGAGAGATTGTTAGATTGTCAGATTGCACAGTACTGTAGTGAAGGGTAGTAGTGCAGAAATAGAGCACTGTGTCATTGTATCCATATAGATGTAGACTCAGTGCTAATGATATTCAAGGTTTGTGCGAAGATTTGTAGCTCGGGTGCTTGTTGTTGTAATTCTGTTCACCGAGCTGGAAGTTTTTGTTGCTAATGATATGTTATGGCATAGATTCCAGACCAGATAGGCCTGTACATTTAAGACAGGTTCCATGATATCATGGTATAAATATCATAACAAAACTTTTCAGATGAAAGAAGATCAACTTAATGGTCAAGTAAATTTTGAATACACAGGCTTGAATTCATGTCAGACTGGCAGCAGCCAAAATTGACCAAAAAATGTATTGTTGGAAAATCTCAACAGGTCTGGCAGCATCTGTGGAGAGAAATCAGAGCTAATGTTTTGCATTCAGTGACCCTTCTTCAGTCACAAGCACAATCCACACAGCCCAAGAACTTGGTCATGATTGGTCATCTGCTCAGGCTGCTCACAGTCAAGCGATCTGCCCAATTACTGAATGTCACATCTTAGCAGGCATCAGTGGGTAATAGCCTGGCAGTGAGTAAGATGCGAGAATGGGATTGTATATACAAAGGAGTGTCAACCATGCCAACTAGGTGCTTCTGTGTCAATAGATTACCAGTGAGGATCAGTTCTGGCTCACTTACACTTGCTTCAGTGCACAGCAGCTGTGTGATGGTGAGGGAACAAGGAAGGCCAGTATTTGGTGGATATCCAATTAGATGGAAATTGTTCTGGGAATATCGTAAGGTAAGATGGGGATAGAATTGGAAATGATCGGGGTTGTTTTGGCAGTTAGTGAGGTGCGTTTGATCAAATACAACAAGAAATCTCACTGTGCCTTGTGGTGAGAATCCCTCCAAAAATACACTTGAGAACTCGGCAAGATGGCGGCAATTTTGTAGAACAGCTGTGGACAGCTCTGCCTAACAGCCAAGGCATACTGGTGTTTTTTTGCCATCCCTGGTCAACCTATGTGGCAGAATTATTAGTTTAAAATCTTACAGAACACATATTGTTAATATTTGGGAGTGGGAAGGATGCCAAAGGGAAAAGAAGTGAGCAAACAGCAGCAGGGAGGACACTCCCCTGCAGCACCTACCACACCAGAGACTGCACCAGCAGCAGCCTCTCCTGAACCCCCCGGGGACCTGACAGACTCACAGGAATTGGCTGCAGTGATGGAGAGACTTACCTTGGGGCTGTGATTGAGGAGATCCGTGGGGAGGTTCATGCCCAGGTCCAACCAATCACATCCAGATTTTAGAAGCATGAGCAGGAGATCCAGGGCCTCGGGGAGTGGCTGGAGGAGGTGGAGCGTCAAACTAAGGTTTTGGAAGCTGCAATGGAGTCCTCTTCCAGTCGGATTCAGATGCTGGAGCGAGAGGTGTGGGCCTTGTGAGACATATTGACGACCTCGAAAATCGAGGTTGGAGGATGAATCTCCAAATTGTTGGGCTCCCTGAAGGTGAGGAAGGTGAGCAGCCAGTCAGCTTCTTTGAAAGCTGGCCTGCTGAAGATTTTGGGCCTTCACATTGAGTCCAGCAGGCCTCAGATTGAAAGGGCGTATCGGGTTACAGTGTGCAGGTCAGGGCTCGTTTAGCGCCCCAGCCTGGTCCTAGTGCACTTCCAGTCATATAAGGACAAGCAAAATGTCATAGAAGCTTCCAGATCTCTGGGAAAAGATCCCAGGCACTGCTGTACAGGGGATAAAAATCATGTTTTTACAGGATTTCTCTGCAGCTTTAATTCCAAAGAGGAAGTTCTTTGATGAAGTTAAAAAGAGGCTGAGGAACCTGGGCATCCAGTACTCCATGAGATACCCCGCAGTGCTCCATTTCAGCCACAAGGACTCAGTTTATATATTTGACTCAGCGGAGAAAACTAATAACTTTGTAGACATTTTAAAATAGACGGATTGACCTGAAGAATATGATTAAGGCTTGTTCTCTTTTCCTTGTTTCCACATGTTTTCCCTTCCTTTTTTTTATTCCTTTCTTTCTCCTTAATAATTTCTTTTTTTGGAAAGGGGAGAAAAACCTTGGAATAAGTTGTTCCTTTTTTTTAATAACTGGATTTTCTGATGGGAAAATTTGTGGATGTCCTTTGTTGTCTCTTTTTTTCGTGTTTGTTCTCTTTCTCTTTTAGTCACAAGTAGGGGTGACATGAAGCCAGGGGTGGGTGAAGTGCTCATCCTGACTTGGTCTTTTTTCTGTTGATTTAAGGATCATCTCCTTGTTTTTTTTCCTGGCCTAAGGCTGGGGCACAGTCTGGGCTTGAAGGAGCTGTGAAGGAGGGGATGGGTAGGATGAGTTCTCCCTTTGGGCAGCGGGAAGAGTCTTCAATTCAAGGTTTTATAGTTGGTGTTCTTTGTAGTTTTTGGTAGTAATAGTTGTTTATAGTTTTGATAGAGAAGTTTTTGTATATATAGTTTTTCAACTCTATGAGTTTTTATTTACTGGTGCTCGGCACTTTGTAAGAAGGAACCCCCTCCCAGGGGTTCAAGGGTCTCTGAAAGGGGATATGGCCAAGTGTCTTATTAAATGGTGCACCTGGAACATTAGGGGAAGCCATTCACCTGTTAAAAGGAAAGAAGTGCTTTCTAGCCTTAAGAGGGAAAGGGTTGATATTGCTTTATTGCAGGAAACCCATCTTGATGATGGGGAACACCTGAAATTACAATAGGGGGGTTATGACCAGATATTCTTTTCATCCTTTACTATTAAAAGTAGGGGAGTGGCGGTACTTATTCAGAAAAATCTTCCATTCACATTATTAGAGCATGTCAAAGATGAGCAGGGACAGTTTGTGATACTTAAAGCCGTGATACATGAGGAGGAATATGGCATTTTAAATGTCTACTGTCCTCTGGCACATCCCCTCAAATTTTGATTTGTGCCTTCTATAAGTTGAGTGCTTTTGGAACACGACACATTATTATAGGGGGGAGGGATTTTAAATGTCTTTTGGATCCAACAGTGGACAGGATGCCTTGTGGGCCCCCAACTATTTCTTCGCAGGCCGAGCAGGTGGTTGACTTATGCGAGGAGTTGGAGTTGGTGGATATTTGGAGATGTCTTCACCCTACCAGCAGAGACTTTTTTATCAAACCTACAAAAATGTCACACAAGGATTGACTTCTTTTTGGCTCCCTCGGCCCTTCTGGATTCGATATGGATTATAAAATTGGAATATAGTTATCTCTGATCACGCAGTGGTATATTTGGAGGTTAAGGCCAAGAGTGACGGGCTAGGTTTGTGACACTGGTGTTTAAACCGTTTTCTCCTTAAGGATTCCAAATGTGTGGAAACATTTTGAAGGAGTTTCAGGAAATTTTGACTATCAATTCAGGTAAGGCTAGTAGTCCATCTTTGCTATGGGAGACTGCTAAGGCCTTTGCTAGGGGATTAGCTATTTCCTACTTGGCTAGCTGGAAACGACAGAAGGAGGAACAGCAGCGTCTACTTGAGACGCGGTTGAAAGTTGCCGGGGCGGCACATTTTGCGTGGCCTTCGGTGACTTAGCCTTGAATTCAATACTGACACAAAACGCAAAGAAAGAACTTGCTTTTGTTAGACAAAGGGTGTTCGAATATGGGGATAAGCCAGGGAAGTATTTCACGTACCTGACTAGGACAAAGTGTGTGCTCCCCAATCCTTTATTGCAATCAGAGACAGCACTGGGGTCCTTGCATACAATGCTAAAAAGATTAATAAGGCTTTTCGGAGCTTTTACTCTGAATTATATCAGTTTGAAGGTTGCGAGGACAGGAGAGCTAAAATGGAGGTCTTTTTTAAGAACCTGGACCTCCCAGGGGTAACCTTGGAACTGGCCTCTCTCCTTAATGCTCCCTTGACAGTTCAGGAAATACAGGAGGCAGCTAGGCAACTTCAGAGTGGGAAAGCACCTGGCCCTGATGGTCTTCTGGGTGAGTTTTATAAGGAGTTTATAGGGATTCTGTCAGGGCCGATGTTGGAGATGTACAATTACTCCTATATGCATGAATGCCGACCACTATCTTTGAGAGAAGCTAATATTTCCTTAATTCTTAAGAAGAGGAAGGTTCCTGAAGATTGTACCTCATACAGACCCATCTCTCTATTAAATTCAGATTTCAAGATTCTGTCCAAGATCCTGGCGCTGAGATTGGAAAAGGTGTTGGCCCATCTTGTTAAAGAGGACCAAACAGGCTTTATAAGTGGCTGTAGGTTCTCTAATAATATTAGAAGGTGGCTGAATATGATCCAAGTTTGTCAGCAATGATCGATTCAGGGGTTGGTGATTTCTTTAAATGCAGGGAAAGCATTTGACCGGGTGGAATGGCCATATCTTTTTTATGGCATCGAACAGTTTGGGTTGGGTTGGGCTTTTGCTAGGTGGGTAGAGGTTTTATATTACCAACGGGATGGAGTCTGGGAATTTTAGGATTGGTAGGGGTAGGTAGCAAGGCTGCCCCCTCTCACCATTGTTGTTTACGTTGGTGACTGAGCCGCTGGCAGAGGCCATTCATCAGAACATCCACATAACCGCTCCGGAAGTGCGATCGAGGGCACACAAGATTACGCCGTATATGGATGATGTTCTGCTGTTTGTATCGAACCCAATCACCTCCGTACCCCATTTGATACAATGTATCAATTTATTTGGGGCTATTTCAGGATGTAAGATTAACTTCACAAAATCGGAGGCTATGCCTTTGGGGAACCTCACTGATGTGCCAGAGTTGAAGGTGGCCCTAAGTTCCCTTTTAAGTGGTCACTGGTAGCGTTCCAATACCTAGGCATTTTTATTACCCCCAAGTTTGATCGGTTGTTTCGGACTAACTTTGCTCACTTGCTTGACAATATTAGGCGAGATCTCCAGATATGGGAGATCTTCCAATTTCATGACTGGGCCGAATATCTCTCATCAAGATGAATGTTCTTCCTCGTTTGCTTTATCCCATGCATATGCTCCCTATAATGTTTCCCAGGTCAATGCTGCGTAAGCTTATGGGATGGTTTGGTTCCTTTGTCTGGCATTGTGGGCAGCCCCTCATCAAACTTACTAAATTGCAGTTGCCTCCAGAGGGGGAGGGGAGGGGGGGGGAGTTGATTTCCCAGACAACAGGAGGTATCAATTGAGTTCCCTGCTGTCCTTTGTCTGCAGTTGGGTAGGTAATGATCCAGGCTCAATATGGCTGGATAGCAAGGCCTCCCAGGCAAAGTGCCCTCTTATTAACCTGTTGTTCATGGATAAGATGAGGACAGTTTTGGACCACTGCCATTGTCATGAGTACAGTCAAGGCATGGAGGACGATGCGTTAGAGTGAGGGTTGCTTATCCAAGACTTCCCCACTTACACCTATAGTTGGCATGCCAGTGTTCTGACCAGGGATGATGGACTCAGGGTTCAAACTATTGGCAATGAGAGGAGTTTCTCATTTGGGAGACTCGTTTGAGAGGGAGGTTATGATGTCTTTTGAGTAACTGAGCTGCAAGTACGCGTTGCCCAGCAGAGACCTTTTCCATTTTTTTCAGGTTAGGGATTTTATCCAGAAGAAGACTACACTTCTCACTAAGCCCTATAAGCTCGATACAGAGAGGTTGTTGCTACGTTCCACAAGCACCCTTTCAGTTAATACCCTCCATTGCCTGCTGGGTGACAGGGCCTGGCGGGATATTAACCGGTTATGTGAGGTCTGGGAGCAAGAGCTAGGAGTGGAGATCTCTTCTGAAACATGGAAGAACATATGAGAGAATGCTCGAAAGATCTCAATCTGTAATAGGACATGTGCTATGCAGTTAAAAGTTCTGCACAGGGCTCATCTGACACCAGACCGTTTGGCGAAGTTTAAAAAAGGGGCGTCTTCACTGTGTCCCAAATGTAAAATAAGTGTAGGTACTCTTACCCATTGCCTCTGGACATGCCACAGGCTCCGTGTTTATTGGGGCGCTGTGGTGGGAGAGATAGGGGGGGTATTGAGGACTGAAGTCAAAGTAGACTCGATATCTCTCCTCTTAGGTCTACCGAATTTACCATCTTTAGATAGTCATGTGAAGAAACTATTTAATATTCTTGCACACTGTGTACGGAAGAATATTCTGATGAACTGGGTGTCTGAGGACCCGCCGGGTTTGCTGGGATGGCCGAAATTAATTATGGAGCATATTCCCTTGGATTGTTTTACAAACATGGTGCACCACACAATCATCACAACATGGCAGCCCTATTTGAGTTTTTTTTTAAATACCCTACATTGTGGAAACAGGTCTTTCGGCCCAACAAGTCCACACTGACCCTCCGAAGAGTACACCATCCAGTCCCATTTCCCTCTGACTAACACACCTAAGATTATGACCAATTTAACGTGGCCAATTCACCTGGCCTGCACATCTTTGGACTGTGGGAGGAAACCGGAACGCCCAGAGAAAACCCACATAGACATGGGGAGAATGTGCAAACTCCACACAGACAGTCGCTCAATCAAACCTGGGACCCTGGTGCTGTGAGGCAGCTCTGCTAACCACTGGGCCACCGTGCCACCCTTGAGTTTTTTGGGTATAGATTTGTCAGTTGTCTTAACTAGGGCATTTGTTTAACCAGGATGGCTAGGTTTGTCAAGCCCTGGGCACTGGAGGGGGGTCTCCGGAGTTAATACGGGTATATATACAATGCTCCCGTTCCTTTGTTTGGGAACTTTGCACCGAGCATAGCTGTTCTGTATTTTGTCGGTTTTTTGTTTTTTTTTGTTTTTCTTTCTTTCTTTTTATCTATTAGTTATTTACTCATTTATTGATATTGCTAGTGTTAGGGTTTGTTTTGTATTATAGGGTAGGTTAGTGGTTAGTAGACAGTAGTTGTATTGTAATTTATGTTTGTTTTATTTTTACTATACTGATATTTGTTATTGATTGTATTTTTCAATAATTTTATATATTTGTAAAGTTAAAAAAATTTGCTAATAAATATGTTTACAATAAAATACTTAATGCAATTTGCACTTGGCCGAAGCTGTGCAACTCAACATACACCTTCTTGTACCTGTTTAACAAGAAAGTGTTAACATTCTTTAAAGAGAAAAGGGTCCGGCATTTATTCAAAACCAGACAGTCTTCTACCTTTACAACTGTTAAATAAGATGTGACATTAAGTAAAGCTAAACCTGCCTCATGCTAAGTCATTCTCTCTGAGTAATGTTATCTGCCAGATATATGTAATATCAGGAGCCAGACCATGTGTGTAAGCCTGTGATAAAACCACAAGTAGCTTGACATTTAGAAAAGGAGAAGGAAGAAATGAGGTCTTGAAGGCACACAAGAAGTGACTATGCAAACAAAACCAGAAAAAACCATGAAAGGAAATGAATTGACTGCATTGGGAGAGATTGCAGTGAAACCAAGAGGTGGCATGGGCAACAGTGCTACAGGTCACTAAGAGATTGGGAAAGACAATCATCCATTCATAATTCAACCCCATCGACCTGCCGTTTCAGCACAATCCCTCAATCTCTTCCCTGCCATAAAGGCACTGATCGATCTCTTCAATCTAAGAGCCTGAAGAATTCAACACTTTGCTCTGATAATTTGACCTTACACAAATCCATTTCCATTCATCCAGAAGATGTTGTTTTTAATGTCACCTCTTGTTCCTAACTGCCCGATTTTAATTTAATTCCCCTTTCTGTAAACTCTTTTGCTTTCTTTCTGTAATGAAGAGGGATGGAGGATCAGGATCCACAGGGGAAAAGCACTTTTCATTTGGTGAACTCAGCCCATCTCTTCTGGGAAATGTCTGATCACGACCAGGATTAATTATAACCACAGTGCATTCCCATTTGACAGTGTAATGTTACCTTGCTGCTTCAATCTGACCTGCTCCATTCCATTTACTACAAATAATGTCTAAAATGGGTTAAACCTAACATTACCAGACTTTGATTTCTTGGCACAATTCTTGGAAAAGCAGAACAAATGAAAACAAAATTAATTTTGATTACACTAAGATATTTCTCCCTTCTATCTGAACCAGCAATGTTCTGACTGGCTGTCAGATATGTAAGACTATGCTTAATGATTTCAAACACAAGAGGGCAGTAGAATCACTCAGGTTTGTATCCCAGAGTCCATAGAGAAGTGTATTTGAGTGCAGAAGGAAGCCACTCAGCCACATTTTTGCACCAGATCTCCAAATGAACATTATGACTCAGTGCCTGTCTCCTGCTATTTTCTGTCCCTTTGCACACTGTTTCTATTTAAACAATCTAATGCTTTCAGTTGAACTTGCATCCACTGCACTTTGAGGCAGTGTATTCTGTACCCTAACCACTCATGGTGTGACATTATTTTGCAAATCACTTAAAAGTAGATCTCTCTTGCTCTTGATCCTTTTGTAAGCAGAAACAATTTCTTTCTATCGAGTCATTCCAGGCATCTCATGATTTTGAAAGCTCTTATCAGAGTTCTTAGCTTTCTTCTCTCCAATGAGAACAGTTCTATCTATTCTTATAATTGAAGTTTCTCATACCTGGAACCATGATTGTAAATCTCCTCTATGCTCTCTCTAATATATCTGCATCCTACCTACTGTGTGGTAACCAGTTGTTCTCACAATACTCCAGCTAAGGTCTAACAAATGGCTTGTTTCAGTTCACCATAACCTCATTGTCATTTTACTCTGTGCCTACGTTAACAAAGTGCAGGATACTATATGCTCTATTAAATGTTGTCTGCATGTGTCTTCAATAACCTCTGCACATATTTATCTCTTGCTCCTTCAGTCTCTTAAAGAATTGCACTCCTTTCATTGTTTTTACCTACTATGTTCTTATTTTAAAATGCATCACCTCTCATTTCTCTGCATTGATCTACATCTGCTGTCCATGTCCTTTTGGAGTTTTAAACCTTCACTATTTATATAGTTTCCAAACTTTGTGTCATCCATAGACCTAGAAATTGTGCCCTGCACATCAAGATCTATATCTCAGGGAAAGCAAGGGTCCCAAAACTGACCCCTTGTAAACTCCACTAAAAGCCATCCTCCAGCTCAAAAAGCACCCATTAACTATTACTCTTTCACTCAGCTAAGTTATTACTGAGCTGATAAAAAATGTTGGCACTCCCCTTCATCTCAATTGCCTGCATTTTCTCCTAAAACTTCTTCCCTTTTCTATCTAAACACTCTATGTTGAACAAATGTGCAAGACAACATTGAATTAAATACAGCACCTCAACAGCTCCACTTCCAAACATCTCCAAGCATGAATTACTTGGAATTGGTATTATGCTGCCAAGTTTTGAGGGAAAGCAGTTTGTTGTTCAGTCAGGATCATGCTGAATGGTGGAACAGGCTCAAAGAAGCAACTGGCCTATGTCTGTTCCTATTTTCTATGAGCCTAATAACCATGCAAGAGGAAATATGACTCAGGAAATCACCTTGGATGTGGAAATGACAATGAAAAATTACCCTGCATCAATTTAAAGTGATACCAGCAGTGAATTTCATGCTGACTGCTCCTTTGAACGATGTGTAACCCAGTGCTGAATGGATTGCTGAATGTCTGTATGTCTCTGTGGGAGTGGGAGTGGAGGGAAGCTGACCAAATGGATTGCTGGGGGATGACTATTTTGGAGCTTGGTCAGCAACATGATGGTCTGCCCAATTTTGTCCTGATGGCATGGGACCAATGGATCATGAATATTTCCAAAGAAAGCAGGCTGCTACTCATTGCTCAGGTGCACAATGATTGCAATATCAGGCAATGGCTCCTTGCTTCAAAGGGAAGGCCACTATTCTGCAAGGCCATGAGCCTGTTGCTCTTATTCTCTGTTCAGAGAAGGCATGCAAAGCCTCTGTTACCTCATGTATATGGAGCTGGACAGTGGCCTGTAAAGTTTTCACTTTGTCACATGCTACATCATGGAAAGTTCTGCTGGAGTAAATATTTAGTGTCCCGGTCACATTGATGTCCATTGGCAGCACCGTCCTTCCTCTGTTGAGAGGCTGCAGGTCTGTTTCCATGAGCTGACACAGATCTCTGACCATCTCATTGGCAAACCACAAATATCTGCTCTTGCCTTCTGTGCAGGTGTTCCCTATAGGCATTAACAGGCTACAATCTTGTGTTGAAATTCCTCCTTCTTCCACTGCAAGGAACTTATTTTCTTGATGTCCCATTTCACACTGATTTAGAGCCAAACGTGGATTGCAACGATTGCAGCCTCTGTGATCAACAGAAAAGGGTGTACTCAGAGATCTTTTAATCATACATTAAACATTCCCAACATCCAACATCACTTCCTGCAGACATTACCAACTTTCTGAACTCTCTCAACAATCTGGGACTTCCACAGAATTAGCAAGAGCCATGTTAGATGATGTCTGTTAAAAGCGGTGGAGATGTCTGTCATACTGTTTAGAATTAAGAATTACTGTTTAGTTAACTTGAGGAGAAATCTAAATAGGCGACATGGTGTCAAATCAGCTTTAGCTGCTAACAGACATGACAATCTGCATACTGTACATAGTTTCGATGCATCCATATGACACCCACAATATGGCCCTTAACAACATGGCATTTAGCCTGTGCCATGTTAGAACTGGGCAGGAATAATGTCAATGTCACTTTGCATCTAAATCACATTTTGCACCCATTAATTTTAATTGTCAGGTTGTGCAGATCATGTGAAATGTTATGATATGAAATTACAGAAAATTGAAAAGATTAAGGAAAGGAATTATATAGTTCTCACAGAACAGAGACAGGATGTTCTGCCCAATGTGACAATGCATTTATATAGTGCAAGTCCAAACAAGCATTTACACCCTTGTGAGTATGCTGTGGAAGTATTGTCACTGTTGTAAACAGTGAATGGGAAAGTAGCCTTTACACATTGAGCAACACTGGAAAGGGAAGGGCAGCAATCTTACTAGTTAGAATGGAGTGACCAGTGTTAGTGGCACACCATCTGATTAACAATACGGGAATGGAAAATTGTCATCTGCCCAACACTGAAGCAAATTAGTCAGGCTGGCTAAAGCCTCAAAGAAATCCATGGCCTTAGAATGGAGTGCAGAGCAGGGTCAAAATATGCAGTTGGAACTCCCATCCGACTTCCAGCAGGAAGTGAAAGCTCGCTCCTGCATGAAACCTGATTCCTCCTCACACCTGCGCTGAAAGAATAAAAGCTAAATACCATGGATACAGGAAATCTGAAATAAAAGCCCCTTTCTGATTTTATTTCACTCCTGCATCAGGTTGTATGCTGTCTGGATTCAGCCAATGTTTGCTCATTGCTTATTACCAGGATATGAATATTCCATAGTTCTGTGGTGTAACGAAGATTATGTTATAGAACGATGTGAACTTTTAATGATAACGGTGTGACAATGCAGGTTATTCAAAACTGTTGCAGCCTTCAGAATTAGTCATGTACTACAAGTCTCTGAAATGTGAATTTCTCTCAGATTTGTCCCACCTTGCACAACAGCAACGGCACAAGGATTTTCACATTTTTTGCTCTGTGTAACCTAAAATAGAAAGAGTAGAGAGGAGACTGCGGGGAATTACTGAGGTTACTGGGATTCTTAAAAGTACATTCTCCAACTCCAAGAATTGTTTACTACACTATTTTCCATGACTGCTTATGCCCAGGAGAGACTGACTTTATTGTTCTTCATCTCTGAGGCCTCTGCCAGTGGAACTGACATCACCCTCTTTTCTCTCTGAGTTGTTAATTGCTGTAATAATGGAAATTACTTGGGAAAGTATCCACAATTTATTTCTCCTTCCATTTTACCCCTTCCTGTCTGCTCGCTCCTCTCTTCTTCCTCCCCAATATTCTGAAACTATTGACTTATTCTGGGGTCTGGTCTCACTCACTAACACTGACTATCCCTCAGCTACCTTTCCTCTGAATACATACCCCTTCATTATTTTGTAGGAGACAGCAACAAAACCTTACATTTATGTAATACCTTTTATGTAAAAAAAAATGTGCCAGGGCACTTCATAGTGGTGCTAGCAGGTAAAGTGAATGGCGTACTTAAAAAGAGATGTTAACACAGAGAACTCATATGCTTACACAAAGAGGTGAGTTTTTGAAGCAATCACAAAGAAAGGGGAGAGGAGAAGAGGCTGAAGGGAATAGAAAAGGAACTCGAGGTCTGGTGACTGAAAGCATAACCTCCCACTGTGTAGCACAGAAGGTCCAAGGCAGCAAGGCAGCCAGGATGCACAAGAGGTCATAGTTTGACATGCAGAAGGATGCTGAGCTGAGGAGGTTACAGTCGTAAATTGAGAAGGAATGAACGCATAAAGGGGAAACCTTTAAATTGATGCATGGGAGACTGGGAGCCAGTGTAGGTCAGCAGGTAAGAGGCAGTAAGTGAATTTAGAGGATGATAGAATAGGGGAGGCTCAGGAGTTGATGGGAGGTTTATAGAGGTCTGAATTTTGGCAAAGATCGAGAAGGGCTCCATGTTTTTCAAAATAGCCCCAGAAACCTGATTTCCACCCAGCCTCATAATAAGGGAAGGGAATGGAGAGAGGTTGTGCTTTACATTTCCATGGAGAAAGTGAGGTCTGCAGATCTGGAGATCAGAGTTGAAAATGTGTTGCTGGAAAAGCACAGCAGGTCAGGCAGCATCCAAGGAACAGGAAATTCGACGTTTCGAGCATGATGAAGGGCTTATGCACGAAGCGTCGAATTTCCTGTTCCTTGGATGCTGCCTGACCTGCTGTGCTTTTCCAGCAACACATTTTCAGCTTTACATTTCCATGGCTCAGGGGGGACAGTGTTAATATTAAAGTGCAGCTGCCTTTAGTCAAATAACTGTCTCTACTGGGATGTCCAAAATATAATGTGAGGGCTTTAGACCTGTCAGTTCATTACGGCAGTCAGGTGTTGTCCACAGATGCAATTTGGGATGTAAGTGACGGTAGCAGGTAATAGAGAAATTCTCTGTGCTGTTTAAGAGAAATCCATCTGGGATCAGTAAAAGTGAATGCATATATGAAGTGGCTAAAGATTGTTCAGGCTAATTGGAGATGTCATGTTGTCAAGGGAATTGTCAAGTTATAAAGTAATTCGAATATCTTGATTGTCACAATAATATGGCTTTGAGAGGTGTATTTTGTCTTTTTTTATGAAGAGAGGATGAGGCAGAGTTGTTGAGGCCTTGAGCTGCAGTGTTAATGGTTTAAGGAAAGCACTGGGAAGATGGATGTGGTAAAACAAGATCTCTGTAAAGAATTTACCTGTGTGGATTAGGTTTACTCACGTCTACCAGAAGGAGTAAGTAAAGCATTAAAAATTATAAGCGACAAAGGAGCAAGTCAATCTTTGATGGTGAGAGATCCTATACTTTTGAGGGAGCACTGCCAGAAAAAGGTTGGAATATGTGGAATTCATGGTGAGAAGAGCAATGTTCCATTGAATAAGCTGAGGTTGGAGAGTCTGGTGAAAAGTGGTAAAGTGACGGTTGAAATAACAGAGAAATTCTCTGTCCCAGAGACATGGTTTATCCTCAGGAATGATGTAGCTGAATCATTGGCGGGGGTGATGCCTACTGTGGGTGAAAAGCAACTGGAAAATCAGGCAATTGAGAGGTTATGGGAAGAATATCCTGGGATTTTTCCTGACCATGTAGTAACACGGTTGCAGTGTTGCAGTTCAGTTATCAGAAATTAAGTTTGATCAAATGGTTGAGAAAAAAACAAGAACAAGTTTTGGGACCACTGCTGTTTGTCATTTTTATAAATGGCTTAGATGCAGGCATAGGTGGATGGATCAGTAAATTTGCAGATGACACTAAATTCGGTGGAGTAGTGGACAGTTTGGAAGAATGTTACAGGTTACAGGGGACTTCGATAAACTGCAGAGTTGGTCTGAGAGATGGCAAATGGAGTTCAATGCAGCTAAATGTGAGGTGATGCACTTTGGGAAGATTAATAGGAAGGCAGAGTACTGGGTCAATGGAAAGATTGTTGGTAGCGTGGATGTGCAGAAGGATCTTGGAGCCCATGTACATAGATCCCTGAAAGTTGCCACCCAGGTTGATAGTGCTGTTAAGAAGGCATACAGTGTGTTAGGTTTCATTGGTAGAGGGATTTAGTTCCGGAGACGCAATGTCATGCTGCAACTATACAAAACACTAGTGCGACCACACTTGGAATATTGTGTACAGTTCTGGTCGCTATATTTTGGGAACGATGTGGAAGCATTGGAAAAGGTGCAGAGGAGATTTACCAGGATGTTGCCTGGTCTGGAGGGAAGGTCTTATGAGGAAAGGCTGAGAGACTTGTGTCTGTTCTCATTGGAAATGTTCTCATTCCTGATGAAGGACTTTTGCCCGAAAAGTCAATTTCGCTGCACTTTGGATGCTGCCTGAACAGTTGTGCTCTTCCAGCACCACTAATCCAGAATCTGGTTTCCAGCATCTGCAGTCATTGGTTTTACCTACATTAGCAGGTAGGGTATTCCAGGCTCTTACCACTCTCTGAGTAAAGAATCTGCCTCTGACATCTGTCTTAAATCTTTCACCCCTCAATTTGTAGTTATGCCCTCTCGTACAAGCTGGCATCATCATCCTAGGAAATAGACTTTCACTGTCTACCCTATCTTATCCTCTGATCATCTTGTATGTCTCTTTCAAATTCCCTCTAGCCTTCTTTCGAATAAGAACAGACCCAAGTCTCTCAGCCTTTCTGCATTGGCGCCACCTCGTGCTCCCGCGAGGAGGTTGAGCAATTCATCAACTTCACCAACACATTCCACCCTGACCTTAAATTTACCTGGACCATCTCTGACACCTCCCTCCCTTTCCTGGACGTCTCCATCTCCATTAATGACGACCGACTTGACACTGACATTTTTTACAAACCTACCGACTCCTACAGCTACCTGGATTACACCTCTTCCCACCCTTCCTCTTGCAAAAATGCCATCCCATATTCCCAATTCCTCCACCTCCGCCGTATCTGCTTCCAGGAGGACCAGTTCCACCATAGAACACACCAGATGGCCTCCTTCTTTAGAGACCGCAATTTTCCTTCCCACATGGTTAAAGATGCCCTCCAATGCATCTCGTCCACATCCCGCACCTCCGTCCTCAGACCCCACCCTTCCAACCGTAACAAGGACAGAGTACCCCCAGTGCTCATCTTCCATCCTACAAACCTTCGCATAAACCAAATCATCAGCCAACATTTCCGCTACCTCCAAAAAGACCCCACCGCCAGGGATATATTTCCCTCCCACCTCTTTCTGCCTTCCGTAAAGACCATTCCCTCCGTGACTACCTGGTCAGGTCCACGCCCCCCTACAACCCACCCTCCCATCCTGGCACTTTCCCCTGCCACCGCAGGAACTGTAAAACCTGTGCCCACACCTCCTCCCTCACCTCTATCCAAGGCCCTAAAGGAGCCTTCCATATCCATCAAAGTTTTACCTGCACATCCACTAATATCATTTATTGTATCCGTCGTTCCCGATGCAGTCTCCTCTACATTGGGGAGACTGGGCGCCTCCTAGCAGAGCGCTTTAAGGAACATCTCCGGGACACCCTCAAACACACCGCTCCATGGCCGAACATTTCAACTCCCCCTCCCACTCTGCTGAGGACATGGAGGTCCTGGGCCTCCTTCATCGCCGCTCCCTCACCACCAGATGCCTGGAGGAAGAACGCCTCATCTTCCGCCTCGGAACACTTCAACCCCAGGGCATCAATGTGGACTTCAACAGTTTCCTCATTTCCCCTTCCCCCACCTCATCCTAGTTCCAAACTTCCAGCTCAGCACTGTCCCCATGACTTGTCCGGACTTGCCCTACCTGCCTGTCTCCTTTTCCACCTATCCACTCTATGCTACTCTCTCCCCACCCCCACCCTCCTCTAGCTTATCTCTCCATGCTTCCAGCTCACTGCCTTTATTCCTGATGAAGGGCTTTTGCCCGAAACGTCGATTTCGCTGCTCGTTGGATGCTGCCTGAACTGCTGTGCTCTTCCAGCACCACTAATCCAGATCCTGCCTGCTAATGTAGTTAACTCAGCCACGTTAGGGAGATTCGAACAATCCTTAGATAAGCACATGGATGATGATGGGATAATGTGGGGAAACGAGCTGAGAATAGTTCACAGGTCGGCACAACATCGAGGGTGGAAGGGCCTGTTCTGCACTGTATTGTTCTATGTTTTAAGCAGAGAACAAAGTGGATATTTTTCGGTCAGAGAGGTCAGTTGAATAACAACAATAAGATGAAAAAAAACAATTGTATCATAAAGCACACACCGAAGAATAATCTGAATACATTGTAGAATGTTACTATGTATATTATAAATGAAATCTTGATGAGCAACTGGAGACAGCATATTGAAGCAGATGAAATATGGGCATTAGTTCATCAAGTTGTGTTATCAGTGGCTTATAGAAGGGAGGTATTGCAAGTAGCACATGAGGCACCAGTAGAAGCTCGTTGGAAGTAAGGAAATCCCAAGCCAAAACACAAAATCATTTTTATTGGCCTGGGCTGCATAAAGATGCGGTTGAATTTTGCTAGATGTATCATACATGCCAGGTAATAGGAAAACCTCAGGCATTGATAAACCAGAGTGAAAGTGAGGACTGCAGTTGCTGGAGAGTCAGAATTGAAAAGCGTGGTGCTGGAAAAGTACAGTAGGTCAGGCAGCATCCGAGAAACAGGAGAATCAATGTTTCGGACATTAGCCCTTCACTAGGTGTGTAGGGGTGAGGGGGCTGAGAGGTGAATAGCAAGGAGGAGGTAGGTCTGGGGGTAAGGTAGCTGTGAAGGTGGTAGGTAGATGTAGCTTGGGGATGATTGTGATAGGTCAGTGGGGAAGTTGGAGTGGATAGGTGGGAAGGAAGATGGACAGGGTGGGACAGGTCAAGATTGTGGTGTCAAGTTGGAGGGTTGGATCTGAGATGAGGTGGAGGAGGGAAGATTTGTAAACAAGTCAATGTTGATGCCTTGTGTTTGAAGCGTCCCAAGGAGGAAGATGAGGCATCCTTCCTCCTGTCTTCCAGTAGCTTGGATTTAGCAGTGGAGGAGGACCAGGATTTATTTGCATGTCCTTGGTGGAGTGGGAGGTGGAGTTGAAGTGATCAGCCACAGGGCAGTGGGGTTGTTGAGTGTGTGCATCCAGGAATGTTCCCTGAAATGCTCTGTGAGTTGACGTCCTGTCTCCCTGATATAGAGGAGACCACATTGAGAGCAACGGACACAGTAGATGAGGCAGGTGGATATGCAGGAAAATCCAAGCTGGCTGGGAAAAAATCCTTTGGGGCCTTGGACGGAGGTGAGGGAGAGGTGTGGGTTTAGGTTTTACACCTCTCGCAGTGGCAAGGGAAGGTGCTGAGTGTGGAGTGTGGGTTGTTGGAGGTTGGGTGAGGGGTGGTGGATCTAACAAGAGAACACTGAGGGAATAGTCTCTGTGGAAATCTGATAGGGGAGGGGAGGGAAATATGTCTCTGGCAGTAAGGTCTGATTGTAGGTGGCACCACCTTGGGGCCCTTCAACTACACGGCATCAATGTCGAATTCACTAGTTTCCAAATTTCCCCTCCCCCCATCTCATTTCAGATCCAACTGTCCAATTGGGCACTGCCATCTTGACCTGTCCCAACTGTCCATCTTCCTTCCCACTTATCTGCTCCTCCCTCCCCAATGACCTATTACAATCACCCCCGCCTGCATCGACCAATTGCCTTCCCAGCTACCTTTTCCCCCAGCATCCCCCCGCTCCCCCCACTCCCCCACCCCCACCACCACCCCTATGGAATGTCCTATTTATCTCTTAGCCCCTTCCCCCCACCCCCCACATTCCTGATGAAGTGCTTATGCCTGAAACATTGACTGTCCTGCTCCCTGGATCTGCCTGACTTGTTGTGTTTTTCCGGTGTCTCACTTTTTGACAATGATAAAGCCAGTGCCATTAAAACCTCTTGCAGCATTTGAGGAACCTTTTTACAAGCATCTTAATTGATTGCATGGGACCCTTCCCTAAAACAAACATTTGTTGACCATAATGAATGTGACTGCTAGATTTCTGGACTAATCATTCAGTGGCATTGAACCTGATTATTGCCGATAATCATCAGGAAATTCACAAGGAATAGAAAAGTAAAGAGAAGACCATGTTAAACTGCATGAAAACAAAGTGCTGAGTGATTGTCAAGTCAAAGTAAAGAATGGCTGGGCAGATTAGTTGGGGTGAAGCTGCTTCTGCTTGTACAAGAAACAAGAATGAGAGGGGACATGTTTAAAGTAATGTACAGTTGAAGAAAGAGTGAGGTGAGAAACATTTCTTCCACACAGCAAATTTTTGTGGTAAAGAATGAGCTGCCTGGAAATGTGGTGGAGGCAGGTACATTTGTGGCAATCAAGGGGGCATTGGATTTTTTTGGGGGTCTGAATGTTGTCTGGGAATATAAGGGAAAGGTAGGAGATTGGCACTACATACTAGAATTGGACAAGGTAACACGGCTAGTACAAGAATGATGGCCTGAATGACCACCTAATCATGATAGTAATTCTGATTCTGTGAAGTGGATCATGATCAGTAGAAGCATTGTCATGGAGAATGTAGCAGTCAATAGTTATCTACTAAGCTTTGTTTAAATTTTTAGCGAGGTAGGTTGACTCTGAATCGTCATAGTATTGCCCTGAGATTTTGTAATTGGACACCATTTGCAACATAATCCTGATGAAGAATTATGCCGTCAATTGATTTCGGATTGTCAGATGGTCTGACACTATGAAGCGACATTTAGTAATATACATTGTTCTGTATTTAACAAGCAGAAAGAAAACATACACACAATGAGCCTGTTTTAACTTACCAAAGTAGGTGACAGCTATTCCCTGGTTAATTTATCAGGACAGTGGTTTGACCGATCAAAGGATAGTTACATTGGTTGGCATGAGGATGTAAAGGGCAATGAGAGATGAGTGGAGGTCATGATGAGGCACAGGGGTAGGGCATGGAGTGACAGGATGTCAGAGGTGGAATCTAGAGGACTGCTGTTTGTTTTATTGCTCTTTTTAATAAGTGTGACTAAACCCCACAACACCAAGGGCAGCCTTTGAAATATCTCACTTCCACAGCCAGCAGTCCTGAGGGTAGCTTCCTGGGTCCAGTTATCGCACCTCTCCACCACACCCCTGGAATGAATATCTGCCTAATTCTCACCAATTATCCCTGAGCTCCGCTGGGAATTTGCTGGTGGCTCAGGGATTTAATGGGTGTCACACAGATTTCCCATGCCTTTCATCCACGCAGATGACCCCGTCAGGTTTGCCAGTGACCAACTAGGTCGGGGTTTGAGTGTGGAGGTGGCACGGGTGTGGGTGGCATAGGTCCTTCTTTGCCAGGTGTTCTGTGCCCAATCGAGCTGGCATCTCCTGAGTTTCTCCTGAGTTGAGTTTGCAGAACCGGGGATATTCCTGAATGTGCTCTGAAATCAGTAGCAAAATTTCAGGCCAAGTTTTAACTTTCAACCAATCGCCAATAACATGGCTGCCATGCTAGATATGTTTGAATAACATCAATTCCTTTAAATATTTCATTGACTCTGAAATGCATAATGATATAATCATACGGCTTTGAAAGATCCTATTCGTTATTCCTAAACTGTATGACACTATGGTATGGATTGAGTTACACCAGGGCACTAAACAACTCTGGAAATGCAAGTTTGTTTTGTAGCTTTACTAATGGCCTTGCCCATCACTGTATCTCTAATTCCTCAAATTCCCAGTATTTAAATAACACAACTTTAAAAGCGAGAAGAAAACAATCTAATTGCTGCTATTCTGCAAAATAAGTAAGAATAGTTATATTGTGTTACAGGAAATACTTGATGGAACTGATGGGAATGAAGCAGTCATGAGAGGTAGTAAGAGAAATGGAAGGATTGGACTGAATTGATATTCCTAAAAGAAAAGTTGGGAGCAAAATAGATGGAGGATGCTGGGTATTGTTGAAATTTTATGTGGCCTCTTTCTTTTGTATACGGTTCTGTGCCACATGACTATATTCCAGCACGGATGCAGAGAAGGAGGGAATCCATTTTCTACTTGATGCTGAGGCTCAGATTATGGTGCAAATTGGTTACCTTTAATAGGAATTGCCTGATTTTCATTTTGATTAAGGAGAAGAAAAGGAACAATTACAATTTGAGCTGTGTGTGCGTGTGTGTCCAAATCCAAATTAAACTGAATCTATTTGAGCAAGATCACTCGATGTCACATTTTGCTCCTGGATCACTGCCCACTCCTTCAACAGATGGCCTCCTTGTCCAGCCCAGGCCACACATTTTCATGTAAAATGAATCAATTCATGCAGTTATGTTGTACTGGAGTTTCCCTACAGCTTGGATGAACATTTTGGCTTTGTCGGAATGCTTGTTAGCCTGGTTTCACACGCTTGTTTAAAAAATAAATAAATATAGTTGCTGAGAAAACAGAACTATAATATTTTGGAAGAGAAGAAAATGGTGACAGCTTCCTTTACTGGCCCTTTTAGTTAATGCAACTAATCCAACTGGGTGGTCCTCAAATTCAATTTTCTTATCTGTGCTGTCAGTTTTTAATCATGATAATGAGCTACCTTGTCACCAATTATCCCTGATCCCCCCCTGGGATTTAGTGGGGGCTCAGGGATTTAATGGGTGTCACACAGATTTCCCATACCTCTCATACACTCAGACTACCCTGTCAGGTTTGCCAGTGACCAACCAGGTCAGGGTTTGGGGATGAGGGGGCATGAGTCTTCTTTGTCAAGCACACTGTGTATAATCTAGGGAGGTGGCAGCAGTAAATGTTATGAGGGAGGGGAATGGGACACTGACCATCACGTTCCCAAACCTTGCCTACAATTCCTCTTCTGTCCCTCTTGCAAAGCCCAGCCACTTACTCACTCACTCACTCAGAATCCTTGAAGAATTTCTGTTCCAAGTGACACTGTTGGCGATGGAGGGCAGCTGACCTCTGATTGGCTGCCAGCTCCTGCAAACTGGGATTGTAAGTCCCAGAGGAGACCCACTGCTGGCCAGTTAAATGCCTAACACTTTGGTTCAGCTTCACCCATGCACATAAAGTGAGGTTCCCATTCATTCTCTAACTTGTGGTGAAGGCCCGTGTTGACCACATTAAACCTGGCCCCATGTCTACAGTCAAATGATGTGATGTATCTGATTGTTGATGGAATGGAGTCATGGAGGAAGAGTTAGTATTCCTTTGAGAATATTCTACCTAAAGGACAATGTTGTGGTAAATCTGGAAAGGCATACAGACATTGGAGGCACTGTAGTTCTGTATACCCACTGACAGTATTGGTACAATAGTGCATGTTAGGTACAAGTTTCCCTGCAGCAGACGGCACAGTACAACATCATATTGTCTTCTGTCTGCAACCCATTACTGCATAGATCATTCAACACCACTGCCCAGTGTTCAGAAACTCAACAGACATCAATAGTAAGTAGTTGGAGGGCACTTTGATTGTCAATAACTGCAAATTGTTCTTGTGCCAGCACAAAATTGGAGTTATGTGATAGATTGAGATATTGTTAAAATAGCTTCAGTAAATACAATGGTTTGCTGGTTAGCACTGCTGCCTCACAGTGCTAAGGATCTGGGTTCAATTCCAGCCTTGGGTAACTATTTGTATAGAGTTTACACATTCTCTCCCTTGGCTGCATTTCCTTGATGTGCTCCGATTTCCTCCCATAGTCTAAAGATGTACAGGCTAGATGGGTCAGCCATGGCAAAAAATCTACGTGGGGTTATATGGGTAAGATACTCTTCAGAGGGTCAGTGCAGACTCAATGGGCCAAATAGCCTCTTCTTGTACTATAGGGATTCTAAGTCATCACTGTACATTTTATCAACTATAATTATGACAAATGCAGCACACTAAGATGGTGACCGTTGTACATGAATAAAATGTCCTTTATTTTAATATTTTTCAACATAGATATAACTAACCAGATCCTCAAAGCCATGTGAATGGGACAATGGGAAATGGAAGTCAGAGTAGACCACAGAAATAAACAAAAACAGACATTCCTGGGGAAACTCAGCAAATCTGTCAGCAACTTTGGAGAGAAGAGATAGTTAACATTTTGAGGCCAAAGACTGACTGAACTGAAAACAGCTAGGAAAAGGGGAAATTTATGCTGATGATGGGGTGGAAAGCTGTGACTGAACAGATAGGAGGAGACAGAGCCCAGAAAGAGAGAGAGAGAGGGAGAGAGAGAGAGAGGGAGAGAGAAAAAAAGATAGAGGGTAGGCAAACAAAGTGGTTGTTGACTGTAAGCCAGAGAAAGAGAAGCTAGGTAGGTGATCATGGGAATTATTTGTAGTTGAAAATGGGTTGGCTGTCCTGAAAGCACAAGACTTGGGTTGTGGGAGTACACTATCAGGCAACTTCATCTTCACCAATCCAGCTAACCTGCACATCTTTGGACTGTGGGAGGAAACCAGAGCACATCAAGGAAATGCAAACATGTTGAGAATGTGTAAAGTCCATGGAGACAATCACCCAAGGCTGGAATCCAACCCAGATCTCTGGCATTGTGAGGCAGCAGTGCTAACCACTGGCTATTTGGTTTACTGAAGTTGTCTTAACTACATCTCAATCTATCACATGTAAGCATACAAGGGGGTATTCATGCTCTGAATTGTTAAACTCAGTGTTTTATCCTGAAAGCTGCAAGATATCTAAGTGGAAGATGAGATGTTGATCCTTCAGCCATGGACCTCTTACCACTTTCCTAGCTGTGCCCATAAGCACTGGAAGCAGATGAACAGCTCATTGGTCCATTACAAATCAAGATCGATGATTTACAGTTGTACACTCCCTCAGGTCAAAATACAGGAAGCATTTCCATAAAAAGGGTCTTATAAGAATTGCTCTGAAAATTGAGAACTTTAGATACATGCTGTGTGGCCATGCAGAGATGAGCAGTGGCAGGGATATTAAACAATCGATCAGTAAAGTATAAATCTGTCAGCTTTATCCATAGTCACCTGCCCTCCTGTATTTTTTTTTAATCAATCTGTTCAGGGATGTTATCACACACCTTTAGAGTACATCAAGGTCTTTCTGATGTGGAGGTGCCGGTGTTGGTCCAGAGTGGACAAAGTCAGAAGTCACACAATATCAGGGATAGTCCGATAGGTTTATCTGAAACCATAAGATATCAGAGCCCTGCCACACGGTCAGGTGAAGGTCTCTCTCATCTGGGGTTTGGACACTATAATTGCACCACAACAACCCCTCCTGCTAAACTGTATATAATGAATGTGAGTGATTAGTCATGGGCATAAGGAAAAATCATAAGGAAAAGTGACAAAGGTAATATCAATAAAACATTAGTTTTAAAAATAGGAGCTGAAAGGAGCAGATGAGTGACTAACGGAAACAGTTGCCCAATCAGCCTGTCAGCAGTATTCATAGAAATGTGACTGCAGTGAGCCACTGATTCAGTCGATCAGATTCTACTCCATCAGGAACTGCATGTGATATTACCCTGATTATCATTGCAAGCACATCACGGTATCTGCTGATGGTCAATGGTGGAGGATACACCACACAGAGTCTTCATAGAAGGAACACTCTTCTTAGGTTATTAGCATGATAGCCTAAAGGTACAACCGCATTACAGATCAGGCATAATTACCAAGACTCTCAGGAGTTGCACAGAATGCATCTTCTTCCTAAAAAGGTTACTGTAAAACCACCGTCTCCAGGCCCAGACAGTATGTGATATCAACAGAATGGGTAGAGCCGAAGGCAACATCAACATTAAGTTCCTTCAGATTATTTATGTTATCATACCTTAGAGCATAGGGACATTGGCCTTGACTGCTTTAGCAGGAACACATTGGCCATGCAGCTGTGTGACTGGAAGGAAAATTGAAGGGCTATGTCAAAAAAGACACGCATAATTGGGCATTATTTAAATTAGGGACAACCCACATAGCAAGTTGGAATGTCAGAGCTATTAATGTTTGAAGCCACTGTGCTCATTACACCAACATTTTGTTTCAAGTCAGCACTTCTGAAGCTCAGAAGTGCCATCATCAAAACTGGTAGATATAAAACAACAGACGCACACAGAGAACTGCCTGAAGCCTTTAAGCTCCTCACTCATTGGTGCTGTTTTGCATACAGCTGGGTGTCAGTTTTGATATATATGTTACATTGCATTTCTACACAATGAGCAGTGCCGAGCTGAACAGTGGAGACACGCAGGCTGATTTCAGAGAGAGAAAAACACTTTACTTCAGGAAACCTTTGTAAGCTGCAAGCCAACAGGCTCATCTGGAAATATCCCACATCCGGTCAATATTTTTTCAATCACCTCACCGGCTTTTGGGATGAAAAACTGTTCTCATTCACTTCCTCTTCTATTTTTAACTTTGTTTCTTAGTACTGTGACTCTCACTGAAGGCAGTTAAACACTCTGAAGCTTTTGCTGTAATGTAAGAAGCAGCAGTCAGGTTGTATACTGTGAGATCCCACTAACAGCAATATGGTAATGCCCCAGATAATCTTATTTTAGTGATGGCTGGTTGAAGGATAAGTCTTAATCTGTGGATAGTACTGCTGCCTCATAATGCCAGGGACCTGGGTTCAATTCCACCCTTTTGAGTAACTGCTGGTGTCATTTGCATGTTCTCCCTGTATTTGCATGGATTTCCCCCCACAGTCCAAACATGCAAAAGTTAGGTGTAATGGTCATACTAAATTGCCCATAATGTGCAGGCTAGCTAGATTATCCTTGGGAAATGCAGGATTTATGGGTGGACTGAGCTTTACAGAGTTGGTGTGGACTCAATGGGACAAATGGTCTGCTTCCACAGTGTAGGGATTCCAAGATACTTTCTTCAGTGTTCTGCAAAATATTTGTAATGGCAAGTTTTCCATCCACCTGAGATGACAACTGGCCCTGGGTTTAACATCCCATCCAAAGGACAGTAATTTCAATGAGGCAGAATTCCTTGAGTACTGATATGTCACATCTAAATTATGTGTTCAAATCTCTGACCTTAAATCTATGGCCTTTTATTGGGAGATGAGACTGCTGATGCAAGTGAGGAACTGTGCTATCTTCTCACACATTTATCTCTTATTTTGTTCTGTCCCTGTATAAGACTATCACGGGAATGCAGACCTTAGAAAATTTACACTGTATTTACCCTGTATACCCTCATATTGGCCCAGCATTATTCAATTCCATGTTTTACCTCAGCCCTTAATAGTAAAGATCCGATCTGACTCTAGAGCAGTCTTCCCATCAATTATCAGAGGGGAATTACACTAAAAGAATTACACTAGCAACACTGTGGTAGATCCTTCAACCAGTTTGTGTGATATTCTCTTCCACAATTCATATTGAAAGTTTAATTAGCTGCTGGACATAAAATAGATATTGTGAAGTATGCATCTGTAGAAAATACTGACTGGTTTTCACAACAATGACTTTATGACCGGAGGCCACGCTTGGAATCGAGCACAAAAGAGTTCTAAGATTTCATTTCCTGTAATCTCTTAAACAATGTTTAGTCAGAGAAGAATATACAGGATAAAGCCATGTCAGTCCATCTACAAAGATCTAACATTCAAAAAGAGAAAATAAAGTTCACTACCAATGTTGCCTTAATTGATGGTCTTGTCAAATAATTGCCCACTTCGTACATCTTCCTGGCTTGGATATGTTGCCAAGTTACAACTTGCCTTTGGGATACAGGTGCAAATACTGCCAAGGGTTTTCACTCATGATCATTATTTCCTGTCTATAGTTCCTTGTGAAAAATGGCTCATTAAGCAAATTATTTGTGGACCAATGGAACTATTTTAATGTAGCAATTTTAACTAACCTGTACAGTTACACTATAACACACACCTGGAGCAGGTGGGACTTAAACCCAGGCCTCCTTACCCAGAGGTAGGGTCACTACCCCTGCACCATCCTAGTTTTACTACAGGCTGGCATGAATTAGCCACTTTAAGGGAGGTGAGGAAAAAAATCAGAAAAGGAATAATTAGGGAACAATGTAATAATTATTTAGTTGGATCGTCATTCCATTTCCCAAACCATTTAATTCTATGTATCATTGAGGTGGGTCAAGTTTAATGGGGCATTATTAAATCAATGGCAGTAATCCTACAGTGCCTAAAAAGAGGTAGGTTCCTCTCAGATATAACACCTTTGATGCACTGTTTCAAAACCATCCTCTCTCATTATCAGGGCTGATCATTAATTCAATTCTTAGCCAGATAACCACAAATTACACCCACTCTTTTAATAAATAACATTCTGCATGAGGAAACGCATTCTACTCATTTAAATATAATGAAATGCTGATTCACCGACAGTATTTTCTAAAAATCATTCGATGAAATCTAAAGGCTACTTTCTGCAGTCTGCCAGCCAGCTACACAGAGAGGCAAGTAACAAACGCACAGAACAAAGAGGAAGACAAGTGAATACATGTCACACCAATTTGCTGAGGAAACAGCCTCCGGGGTTTGAGTTTGGTACTGGGCAATGAATTGCAGGAAGTCCCTCCTCTGCCAGATGTATAAACCTAAATTCCATTTCCCTACCCTGGATGAAAACAATTCAGTTCATGGAACACAGTATTGAATGTACTTCCTCACTTTAGTAAGAATGCATTGAGATTAATCCAATGATCAAATTTCCACTTACCATTGAGAGGACTCCCTCAGTCCTTTAAGTGTGCTCTCACCTGTATACCATACTTTGCATAAGTGTTTCCTAATACAAATGGGACTACTCTGGGAGTCATTTGTAACTTCTCTCAGTCAAATGATTTCAAGAGGCTCTCAACGTACTGAAGGAATAACTTAAACATTCTGAAGGAGCACGATACTGCAAGGGAATATTCACAGTGAGTGGATGGAGCTGCACTAGCACAGTACATGATCTGTGCACCTCAACCAGAGATGAAAGGTAAAAATAGACATTGAAAAAGCTGGAATTGCACAGCTGGCCTTCTGTGGACCATCTGTGAGGAGAGAAACAGGGTTTGAACTTCAGGTCACGACCTTTCATCCGATAATATGCTGCCGACTTACAATTTGCCCTTGAGCTATAGGGGAAAGTGCTGCTCGATGAAACATCATGACCTGATGCGTTGGGCTGAATCTTATTTTTTTTTTGGCTAAGTTCAAGTTGCATTAGGTTTTCTGAAGGGTTTCTTGCCATGAGGCTGAGTGAGTTCTGTCTCATATGTTACCAACCTTCCATCCATTGACTCCATCTACACTTCTCATTGCCTCAGAAAGGCAGCCAATATAATCAAAGACCCCTCCCACCCTGGTTATCATCTCTTCCAACCTCTTCCATCAGGCAGAACATACAAAAGTTTAAACACATGTGCCAGTAGATTCAAGAACAGCTTCTTCCCCGCTGTTTTAAGGGTATCAGTGCAATCTTAGCTGTCTGAAGGATTGCCTAGCAGTGGAAGAAGAAGGTCAATGAGTTTCTCCAGTCTAACAAGGTGGGTTTCAGCCCACTGATACTCTCACATTCACTATGGTCAACTACTGTATTAAATTCCCACCAAGGCTCATGCTCTGCTACTCTCAGTATTGTCTACAACATCTTCCTCACTTGCTGTCCCTCTTCTCAATCCGAACATCACCAACTCTGCATGATCCCTGAGTTGTCTACTCATTTGCTCGGGACACTACACATCTGCACCAAAAGTAACAACTCTGACACTCACTTTTATATCCTCCGATAGCTGACTCTCTCTCATGCCTTGAGGAAAACAGCCCACAATAGGGCAGGACAGGTGATGTGCTGTCCTTCATTCAGTTCCTCATCACTTCTGAGGAGTGAATCCTGACCTGACTGCCCTGAGTAGGCCTGGACTATTTTGGAGGCTGCCCTTGAGTTCACACACTGGGACTCCATGAGTGACTGAAGGCTGCTGACAACTAAGATAAGCTCGCTGGCTTTACGTCTGCCCTACACTAAATGGAAAGCTTGGTATCGCTAGCTGAGAGAACAAAATGCTGAAAGGCAAGCAACATAAATACGCTGTGAAGGTCTAGGTAGGCTAAGAATGTGGGAAATCCAAGAGAGCAAGTGAACAGGCTGGAAATGAGCCTGGTCCAGTCCATGAGCTGGGACCACATCCCTGAGCACATTGTGTCCTTGCTGCAGCATTGCAATGATAGCTGCTGGTGAAGTGCAGCATTTAAATGCAGAAGCATTCTGTAACTGAATCAGAAATGTGACATTAGGGTTCTTATAGGCTAGTGCTTGTACGATGCTAATGCCTGTGGATATGGAGTGTGTGAGGCCAGTGCATATGGAGCTTGCTTGAGATAATATTGGCCACTGTCCAATATGGAGGTCACTTGGTGAAAGCAGTGAGCTGAACTCACCAGGGGCTCACTCTGGTTCCTTGGTGAGTTGTACTAATGTCAAGCTTACTTGTATAAAGGCTTTCAAAATCACAAGCAAGTTGTACAGAGTAGATAGGGAGAAGTTGTTGCTGTAAAAGGGAAAGAGTCATACAGCTGAAAATGTGTTGCTGGTCAAAGCACAGCAGGCCAGGCAGCATCTCAGGAATAGGGAATTCGACGTTTCGAGCATAAGCCCTTCATCAGGAATGCAACAGACCCTTCAGTACAACCAGTCCATGCTGATCATGTTCCCCAAACAACCTACCTGCCTGTGTTTTGCCCATATCCCTCCAATTATTTCTTATTCATGTACTTATCTAAATGTCTTTTAAGCATTGTCACTGCACCTTCATCCAACACTTCCTCTGGAAGTTCATTCTACGCATGAACCATTCTCTGCATAAAATGGGCTTAGATTTAAATTGATGTACAATGAAGCAAAGATGATGTGAGATTGATATGGAGTGCACTGTCTGGAAATGTGGTGGAGGCAGATTTAACTAAGGCATTCAAGAGGGCACTGGCTAAATATTTGGATAGAAATGATATGCAAAGATACAAGGCAAAGGCAGAAGATTGCCATCCGGGGATAGGACCTGTGTACGATGGGCTAAATTGACCCTTTCTGTGTCATAACAATTCTGATATTCTATTTGGCAAGTTAGATAAGATGGGAGGCTGAACATTAAGGAGTTGGATTGAGTTGTTAACAAGCAGTAATCACCATCAATTAGTAACCCTCCATTCCCGAGCAAGAATCTCACCATGCTGTTTGTGAGAAACAAAAGATGGCATGTATTACTCTCATGTTTGAGATGGGTATTCCCCCTTGTTGCCCGATTCTGCTACCTGTCACCATCGCCCACTTCAGTCAGGCTCCTATGGGAATCCACTCAGTGCCTTTGTTTTTGCCCACATCCACACTGTCAGACCTGCTGTCCATTTCCAGCATTTTCTGTGTTTACTTTGGCCTGCAGTACTTTCATTTTGTGAAGGAAATGTAAAAGGATAAAAGTTGACTACCTCATTTAAGTGACAAAATAGAAGCTGACAAAACTAAAGGAAAAGACTGGTGGGAAGGAATTGGTATTTCCCAGATTAGACCTGTACCATAGGGCATCCTCATTGATTCCAACGTCCACCCAACTCATCCCCCTCTCTCCTCTGAGTTCACCATCCCCTGTCCTTATTTTGTCTCTTTCTCCTGTGACAATGCTGCTCCTTCAACAAGGCTCTTTTTTTTTCAGAGTTCATAAAAGCAGCGATTCCGAAAGGTCTAGGTTTGAAGGGTTTTAGGGCCAATTTGATGATAGCTAACAGATACGGTCTCAGCCGAAAGGCTTTCAAGTTTTAAAAAAAAGTGTGCAATGAAAGCAAAGTGGCCAGTTCTCCCAGCTCAGCTTTTCTCTGGTTTGGGTTTTAACTGTCTGGCTGTTCACTGAAAGCAGTCAGTCAGTTGTGAAACTGCTGGAGCCAAAGATGCATCCATGCTGATCCTCCTTTCTCTGACATCTCTCCCTGTAAGATCCTGTGTTTGATTTTACCTTTTGTGCCAAGGAGTGTTTATGGGGATTGTTGTAAGTATTTGGCACAGCATCATTAAGTTGGGATAATCTGTTGGGTCTTCAGATAGGTTACATTATTCTGTATTCTGCTCTCTTTTGTTTGTGTTTCATTCATAATATTACAAATAAATTCTGTTTTATTTAAAACTAAGTGGTTTGACCAACTTCATCACTCCCAGAATATCCATGTTACACCCGATTAAAACAACTAGCAAAGTTAAGGTCTGGGCTACTTTCTTGAAATGTTTTGAGGGAGTCTGGCCTGGTCCATAACACTATGTACCCCTTTTTACAGCTGGGTCTATCTGGTCTCAAGGTATAGTGTTCAATTCCAGTCCAAGGCTCAAGCACAAAGATAAGACTGACTCCGGTGCAGCATTGAAGGTGTGCTGCCATGCCGGTATCTTGTTAAATCAAGGCTCCATCTGCCTGTTCTGATGGATGTAAAATATCCTGAGACACTTTTCTAAAGAGGAGCAAGGGAGTTACGCTTTAGTATCCTCATCAATATTTATCCTTCAATCAACCCAGAAAAATGATCTGGTCATTGTAACATTGCTGTGTGTGGGAACTTGATACGCACAAATTGGCTGCTGTGCTTCCTACATTACAATAGTGGCTACTTTTTAACATTACTTCAATTCACTTGAAGTATTTGGAGAGGTCCCGGGGTCATGACAAGTTCATTATTGTTAAATTATCCCTGACCCTGTCGTTTTCCCCTAGCCTTAATAATATTCAGGTTAATCACAAGTAAGACCATCTCTGAGCACTTTCTAATAACTCTCTTCATCCACATCACCCAAGACACTCTCACTTATTTCATCTTGTGTCTGTCCTTAGAAAAACAAACAAACTCAGTGCACTGTCAAAATTCTAACTGACTAGACTTCAGTCCTCCCTTCAACCCAATATTTCTGCAATAATCTACTCAACATTATCCTCACTTACACTTGATGCCCTGGTTGACACCAAACCATTATTCTCTTTCTCTGTGGTCATGCACCAAGTAAGGCCAAGTCCTTTTGTTCTCTAGGCCAGAATCACAGTTTTGAAGGTATATAGAAAATTACTGGAGAAACCTTTCAGTGCTGGATCTGCTAGACCACATAAAGCATAACTGAGGTCCTGCATCATACCATCAAAATATTCACCATTCCAGAGTCATCCTAGAATGCCAAGATAAATTTGGTTTATTTTCTTCATTACAAACCATCTTTTCAAATCTCTCCTCCGCCACCTCCACCATCTCCTTCAAAACTACAAAGGAGATCTTGAACACTAATATTGCAATCATCCATTCAGCCGCCTCTGCCACATCCTTCCCATCTCTGGTCACTGGATCATGTTTCCACTAAGGTTCCTTCTGCCCTAGTTTGAACTGTTGTATTTTTCTTGAGTTTCTCTCCTCATTCCTACCATCTCTGAGATCATCAGACTATCATCTTGCTCGTTCACTCTATTCCCACTAAACTGCTGACTAGCTAGCTGACCATCATGTCAACTAACCTTGTTAATGGTCCTTTCTCATCAGATACTGTTCTCCTCTCATCTCAATCTATCATTCTCACACCCTCTTCAAAAAAAATCCTTCACGTCTCTGTCCTTGCAAACTGCCATACCATCTCCAAATTCCCTCTCTTCCCTAAAGTCTGTGTACCAAGTTTTCAGTTTGAAGATCTGATTTTTAATATTTTGGACAAATTGCCTATGTTTTCAGAAACTGAGTTACTGAAGGCAGATGGTACCTGTACATTTCGGGACCCAATGATGGTTCTACCAGGCATCAGCTCAGCTCTGTAAAACGCCCAGAGAGCAAAGAGGGATCGAGCACTTGATAAAAGGTATTCTCGATGCAGCATAGGTGACAGAGTGCATAGTAAATTGGTGATTGGGCTACAAATGAGATCAATACCCACTGGTGTGGACCTTAAAGACTGTAAGGTCGTGGAGGGAGTCAACTCCCTGGTTGGCGGGAGAGGGGGGGGAGCAGGAGATGTGCAAACATGAAGAAAAGGAGACAGAGGGAGAGGAGCCCCTGCTCTATGACGAGGTGGCTCTTCATGACAAACCTCAGGAAGAGAACCTCTGTGCTCCTTCTCAGGCCTTGAACATCAGCTCAATGAAACAAAGGCGTGACACAGTAGCACAGTGCCAGGGACCGAGGTTCAGCCTTGGGTGACTATCTGTGGAATTTGCACATTCATCTCAGGTCTGCATGGGCTTCCTCCTACAGTCCGAAAATGTGCAGGTTCAGTGACCATGGTAAACTGCCCCGTAGTGTCCGGGGATATGCAGGCTAGTTGGATTACCATGAGTAATGTGGGATTAGGCTGGAATTTCCTTCAGAAGGTCAGCACAGACATGATGGACTGAATGGCATCTATGATTCAAACGTTTGCCCTGCTTAACGTGCCAGTCCATCAGCTCCTCTGTGACATTTCATTCCCTCTGCTAAAGTGAAAGACTTTCTGTGTCTCTCTCTCTGTCAGCTCATCCAGCAACCTCGGTGATACTTCCTCTGGAAATTCTAAAATTCCTCTCACGCTTCATCTGACCTACCCACATTCCTGCCCCCACTGGCTCTAAGTAGACAGGAAAAATCCATATCATTTCAGGCCTCATGCCTGAAATCTATTTCCCACTGGAAGCAGGCTCCTAATTAAATAAGCTGCCTATAACTGGGAGACAGAGAGCAATCAATCAAATTCTATTTCAATGGAATTGGACCTTGGTTATAAAGACGATAACATGCTGAGCTACTCTTAAGTCCAAATGAGTGAGTGTATCTAATCTGGACTCATTGTGTAGAATGTCATTCACTGTTCAGAATAATTTTGATTGTTTATGCCATTCTATTTTCTTACCTCCCTGGTGAAAGGTGGCAAATGAATCCCCAAAAGAAATATGGGTTAGATGTTGTGTCTCAGTGCCCTGGGGATGCAGATGACATACCTCCCTGCCAGTGTTGCCCTTACCAAAGAATAATTCATTTCAAAATTAATATAAAAGGGGTGCAGTGGGAAATGCTTGTTCATTCATTCATTCATTCAATCTGCTTCATCTACAGACCACAATGAGCAAGCTTGGTGGGTTGCATGGCTTTTTACTGTAATTACTACACTTTCTCTTTCAGCATTCCTCCCTCCCTCTTGAAGTACAACACAGAAGTCTTTGTTTTGGAAACAGCTTTTCACACTTGACTTTCACTCGCAGAGGAAGAAACTCCACTTACTTATCCGCTGCCCAGTCTAATTGCCAGTTTAAGAGATTATGTTTCTGCAGAGATTGAGATTGGGCCAATTAACACGTGAGTTGGCAGGGCTTCAGGACTGTTAACGAGTGCCCAGTCTCCCGCAGTTCATTGCTGCTGGCTGCAGGGGGAAAAAAAACACCAGCTGACCTTTCTACCTCACCACAGACAGCTTTTTCAGATGTATGCCTATGGATTTAAGAAAAAGACATGCAATGGATAAAATCAGCATCCAAAATCTGAACGCAGTCCAGTGAAGAACTCAAACACTGGGATGCAGTTGGTACAACGCTAATCTGAATGTGTCCTGGTCATACGAGGCTGGCGAGGCGAGAGACAGCTGTTGCTGGACATCACAGTTGGCTTCAAAACTGAAAAAAAAAGGAGAATAAATCAAATCGACTTCCAGGCTTGCATTATTTGTCATCAGTGTAGAAAATAGTAGCCATCTGGAAACAATAAAAAAGCACAAAGAGGTTCATTGTCAATTCAGTAGGTGATTGAAGAGACAAGTCGCTTATTCATCCGTTCAGGACAGGTTTTTAATGTTTTAAAATCCAGCTCCCGATGCTTCCCCCATTTCGTGTCCCAGTTTCTGAGTCCATGTTAACCCTTTCAAGGAGACGTCAGTGAATTATTCCTTGATAAACATTATTTCATTTCAGGACACATTTTGCTCTTGATTCCCTAAAAAGCACAGCATCAATTTTTTAAAAAACTAAGCATGAAGTTTCTCCACTCTCCTGAGCCCTCTCTCCACCCTACACATAGCATAATCCACTAACCTGCCTCAGATCAGCTGGTTAAAGAAAGTCTGGTACTTAGTTATCCAGGTCCGAGGTTCTATTCAGGAACTGTCCTGTCTCTCTCTCTCTCTCTCTCTCTCAGGTCAGGTCAGGTTTAGGCTCACCAATACTGACACTCAACCCTCAGGGATAATTATCAAATATAATCATAGAAACAAACTGTCCAGAAGGAGGCCATTCAGCCCATTGTACTGTACTGTTTCTTTGAAGGAACTATCCAATTAGTGACATTCTCCAGGAATTGTGCTGTAGCCTTGCACATCTTTTCAAGAGTATATCCCAGTTCACACTTGAAAGTTACTATTAGTTCTGCTTTCGTGGCACTTTGATCAGCAACGCATCCAGTTCCTAACATCTATATGTCTACAAAGGTCTCTCAACTCCCTTACCCAACCCACCTCAGTCGTTTTTAACCAATGACATTTTTGTATTTTCCGGTTACCAACGTCCTACTAGTTTCTTCTAATTTATTTCACAACTATAAGTTGCATTTGATTAGTGCCTATAACATAGTACAATGTTGTCAAGTGATTCATAGGAGTGTGGGATTACCATGTTTAATTTCTTGGAAAAGAATACTAAAAGCTTAGCGAAAGAGCAACATATTAATAAATGTAAAGAGGGATAGAGATGCCGAAAGGTTTTGGAAGTCAGTTTAAGTGCTTACGAGTTCAGCATCTTGATACAGTCCCCAATGATTTAGCAACTAAACTCGGGATGCAGAAAGGTCAGAATTAAGGGTGCACACATACATCAGAGAGTTGTTCAACTGGAGGAGATAATAGAGAGTAGAATTTAAAAACAGAAATGAGAATTTTCAAATGGAAGCATGACTGAATTGGGAGCTTATAAAGGTGATAAAGTGTGGGGCTGAGAGGTGAGCAAGTGTGGGGGTGATAAGTGAGCAAGTGTGGGGGTGGTAGGTGAGCAAGTGTGGGGATAATAGGTGAGCAAGTGTGGGCGGATAGGTGAGCAAGTGTGGGGCTGATTGGTGAGCAAGTGTGGGGTGATAAGTGAGCAAGTGTGGATGTGACAGTTGATCAAGTTCAGGGATGACAGTTGAGCAAATGCAGGGGGGACAGGTGAGTATGTGTGGTGGTGATAGGTGAGCAAGAGTGGGGGTAATAGGTGAGCAAGTGTGGGGCTGATAAGTGAGCAACTGTGGGGCTGAAAGGTGAGCAAGTACGGGGTTGATAGGTGAGCAAGTGTGGGGTGATAGGTGAATAAGTGTGCGGGTGATAGGTGAGCAAATGTGTGGGTGTGATAGGTGAACAAGTGCTGGGGTGATTGGTGAGCAAATGTGGGGGTGAAAGGTGAGCAAGTGTGGGGATGTTAGGTGAGCAAGTGTGGGGGTGACAGGTGAGCAAGTGTGGGGGTAACAGGTGAGCAAGTGTGGGGCTGATAGGTGAGCAAGTGTGTGGGTGATAGGTGAGCAAGTGTGGGTCTGATAGGTGAGCAAATGTGGGGGTGATAGGTGAGCAAGTGTGGGGTGATAGGTGAGCAAATGTGTGAGTGTGACAGGTGAACAAGTGCTGGGGTGATAGGTGAGCAAGTGTGTGGGCTGATAGGTGTGCAAGTGTGGGGCTGACAGGTGAGCAAGTGTGGGAGTGAAAGGTGAGCAAGTGTGGGGCTGATAGGTGAGCAAGTTCAGGGGTGATAGGTGAGCAAGTGTGGGGCTGATTGGTGAGCAAGTGTGCGGGTGATAGGTGAGCAAGTGTGGGGCTGATAGGTGAGCAAGAGTGGATGTGATAGGTGAGCAAGCGTGGGGTGATAGGTGAGCAAATGTGGGGGTGATAGGTGAGCAAGTGTGGGGGTGACAGGTGAGCAAGTGTCGGCTGATAGGTGTGCAAGTGTAGGGGTGATAGGTGAGCAAGTGTGGGGTGATAGGTGAGCAAGTGTGGAGCAGATTGGTGAGCAAGTGTGTTGGTGATAGGTGAGCAAGTGTGGGGGTGACAGGTGAGCAAGTGTCGGCTGATAGGTGTGCAAGTGTGGGGGTGATAGGTGAGCAAGTGTGGGGTGATAGGTGAGCAAGTGTGGAGCAGATTGGTGAGCAAGTGTGTTGGTGATAGGTGAGCAAGTGTGGGGCTGATTGGTGAGCAAGTGTGGGGATGATAAGTGAGCAAGTGTGGGGCTGATTGGTGAGCAAGTGTGGGGCTGATTGGTGAGCAAGTGTGTGGATGATAGGTGATCAAGTGTGGGGGTAACAGGTGAGCAAGTGTGGGGCAGATAGGTGAGCAAGTGTGGGGGTGAAAGGTGAGCAAGTGTGGGGGTGATAGGTGAGCAAGAGTGGGTGTGATAGGTGAGCAAGTGTGGGGTGATAGGTGAGCAAATGTGTGAGTGTGACAGGTGAACAAGTGCTGGGGTGATAGGTGAGCAAGTTCAGGGGTGACAGGTGAGCAAGTGTGGGGGTGAAAGGTGAGCAAGTGTGGGGGTGATAGGTGTGCAAGTGTGGGGGTGATAGGTGAGCAAGTGTGGAGCAGATTGGTGAGCAAGTGTGTGGGTGATAGGTGAGCAAGTGTGAGGGTAACAGGTGAGCAAGTGTGGGGCTGATAGGTGAGCAAGTGTGGGGGTGAAAGGTGAGCAAGTGTGGGGTGATAGGTGAGCAAATGTGTGAGTGTGACAGGTGAGCAAGTGTGTTGGTGATAGGTGAGCAAGTTCAGGGGTGACAGGTGAGCAAGTGTGGGCTGATCGGTGAGCAAGTGTGGGGTGATAGGTGAGCAAATGTGTGAGTGTGACAGGTGAGCAAGTGTGTGGATGATAGGTGATCAAGTGTGGGGGTAACAGGTGAGCAAGTGTGGGGCTGATAGGTGAGCAAGTGTGGGGGTGAAAGGTGAGCAAGTGTGGGGGTGATAGGTGAGCAAGAGTGGGTGTGATAGGTGAGCAAGTGTGGGGTGATAGGTGAGCAAATGTGTGAGTGTGACAGGTGAACAAGTGCTGGGGTGATAGGTGAGCAAGTTCAGGGGTGACAGGTGAGCAAGTGTGGGGGTGAAAGGTGAGCAAGTGTGGGGGTGATAGGTGTGCAAGTGTGGGGGTGATAGGTGAGCAAGTATGGAGCAGATTGGTGAGCAAGTGTGTGGGTGATAGGTGAGCAAGTGTGAGGGTAACAGGTGAGCAAGTGTGGGGCTGATAGGTGAGCAAGTGTGGGGGTGAAAGGTGAGCAAGTGTGGGGTGATAGGTGAGCAAATGTGTGAGTGTGACAGGTGAGCAAGTGTGTTGGTGATAGGTGAGCAAGTTCAGGGGTGACAGGTGAGCAAGTGTGGGCTGATCGGTGAGCAGGTGTGGGGTGATAGGTGAGCAAATGTGTGAGTGTGACAGGTGAGCAAGTGTGTGGGTGATAGGTGAGCAAGTGTGGGGCTGAGAGATGAGCAAGTGTGGGGCTGATTGGTGAGCAAGTGTGGGGTGATAGGTGAGCAAGTGTGGGGCTGATTGGTGAGCAAGTGTGTGGGTGATAGGTGAGCAAGTGTGAGGGTAACAGGTGAGCAAGTGTGGGGCTGATAGGTGAGCAAGTGTGGGGGTGAAAGGTGAGCAAGTGTGGGGTGATAGGTGAGCAAATGTGTGAGTGTGACAGGTGAACAAGTGCTGGACTGATAGGTGAGCAAGGGTGGGCTGATAGTTGAGCAAGTGTGGGACTGACAGGTGAGCAAGTGTGGGGGTGATAGTTGAGCAAGTGTGGGGGTGATAGTTGAATAACGGCGGGGGTGATAGGTGAACAAGTGTTGGACTGACCTGTGAGCAAGTGTGGGGCTGAGAGGTGAGCAAGAGTGGATGTGATAGGTGAGCAAGTGTGGGGTGATAGGTGAGCAAATGTGGGGGTGATAGTTGAGCAAGTGTGGGGGTGATAGGTGAGCAAGTGTTGGGGTGTTAGGTGAATAACGGCGGGGGTGATAGGTGAGCAAGTGTGGGACTGACCTGTGAGCAAGTGTGGGGCTGATAGGTGAGCAAGTGTGTGGGTGATAGGTGAGCCAGTGTGTGGTTGACAGGTGAGCAAGTGTGGGGCTGATAGGTGAGCAAGTGTGGGGGTGATAGGTGAGCAAGTGTGGGGGTGATAGGTGAGCAAGTGTGGGGCTGATTGGTGAGCAAGTGTGCGGGTGATAGGTGAGCAAGTGTGGGGCTGATAGGTGAGCAAGAGTGGATGTGATAGGTGAGCAAATGTCGGGGTGATAGGTGAGCAAGTGTGGGGGTGATAGGTGAACAAGGGTGGGCTGATTGTTGAGCAAGTGTGGGACTGACAGGTGAGCAAGTCTGGGGGTGATCGGTGAATAACGGCGGGGGTGATAGGTGAGCAAATGTGGGACTGACCTGTGAGCAAGTGTGGGGCTGATAGGTGAGCAAGTGTGGGGTGATAGGTGAGCAAGTGTGGGGCTGATAGGTGAGCAAGTGTGGGGGTGATAGTTGAGCAAGTGTGGGGGTGAGAGGTGGGCAAGTGTTGGGGTGAGAGGTGAGCAAGTGTTGGGGTGTTAGGTGAATAACGGCGGGGGTGATAGGTGAGCAAGTGTGGGACTGACCTGTGAGCAAGTGTGGGGGTGATAGGTGAGCAAGTGTGGGGATGATAGGTGAGCAAGTGTGGGGGTAACAGGTGAGCAAGTGTGGGGCTGATAGGTGAGCAAGTGTGTGGGTGATAGGTGAGCCAGTGTGTGGTTGACAGGTGAGCAAGTGTGGGGCTGATAGGTGAGCAAGTGTGGGGGTGAAAGGTGAGCAAGTGTGGGACTGACAGGTGAGCAAGTGTGGGGGTGATAGTTGAGCAAGTGTGGGGGTGAGAGGTGAGCAAGTGTTGGGGTGTTAGGTGAATAACGGCGGGGGTGATAGGTGAGCAAGTGTGGGACTGACCTGTGAGCAAGTGTGGGGCTGAGAGGTGAGCAAGTGTGTGGGTTGATAGCTGAGCAAGTGTGGGGGTGATAGGTGAGCAAGTGTGGGGATGATAGGTGAGCAAGTGTGTGGGTGATAGGTGAGCCAGTGTGTGGTTGACAGGTGAGCAAGTGTGGGGCTGATAGGTGAGCAAGTGTGGGGCTGATTGGTGAGCAAGTGTGCGGGTGATAGGTGAGCAAGTGTGGGGCTGATAGGTGAGCAAGAGTGGATGTGATAGGTGAGCAAGTGTGGGGGTGATAGATGAGCAAGTGTGGGGGTGACAGGTGAGCAAGTGTCGGCTGATAGGTGTGCATGTGTGGGGGTGATAGGTGAGCAAGTGTGGGGGTGATAGGTGAGCAAGTGTGGGGTGATAGGTGAGCAAGTGTGGAGCAGATTGGTGAGCAAGTGTGTTGGTGATAGGTGAGCAAGTGTGGGGGTGATAGGTGAGCAAGTGTGGGGCTGATAGGTGAGCAAGTGTGGGGGTGAAAGGTGAGCAAGTGTGGGGGTGATAGGTGAGCAAGTGTGGGGCTTATAGGAGAGCAAGTGTGGGGGTGATAGGTGAGCCAATGTGGGGCTGACTGGTGAGCAAGTGTGGGGGTGATTGGTGAGCAAGTGTGGGGGTGACAGGTGAGGAAGTTCAGGGATGATAGTTGAGCAAATGCAGGGGGGATAGGTGAATATGAGTGAGGGTGATAGTTGAGCAAGTGTGGGGCTGATAAGTGAGGAAGTGTGGGTGTGATAGGTGAGCAAGTGTGGGGCTGATAGGTGAGCAAGTGTGGGGCTGATAGGTGAGCAAGTTCAGGGGTGATAGGTGAGCAAGTGAAGGGCTGATGGGTGAGCAAGTGTGCAGGTGATAGGTGAGCAAGTGTGGGTCTGATAGGTGAGCAAATGTGTGGGTGACAGGTGAGCAAGTGTGGGGCTGATAGGTGAGCAAGTGGGGCTGATAGGTGCGCAAGTGTGGGAGTGATAGGTGAGTAAGAGTGGGAGAGATAGGTGAGCAAGTGTGGGGGTGATAGGTAAGCAAGTGTGGTGCTGATTGGTGAGCAAGTGTGGGGGTGATAGGTGAGCAAGTGTGGGGTGATTGGTGAGCAAGTATGGGGGTGATAGGTGAACAAGTGAAGGGCTGATAGGTGAGCAAGTGTGCAGGTGATAAGATGAGCAAGCGTGGGGCTGGTAGGTGAGCTAGTGTGGGGGTGATAGTTGAGCAAGTGTGGGGGGTGATAGGTGAGCAAGTGTAGGGCTGATAGGTGAGCAAGTGTGGGAGTGATAGGTGAGCAAATGTGGGGCTGATAGGTGAGCAAGTGTGGGGCTGATAGGTGAGCAAGTTCGGGAACGATAGGTGAGCAAGTGTGGGGGTGGTAGGTGAGCAAGTGTGGGGCTGATAGGTGAACAATTGTGGGGCTGATTGGTGAGCAAGTGTGGGGGTGATAGGTGTGCAAGTGTGGGGGTGATAGGTGAGCTCGTGTGGGGTGATTGGTGAGCAAGTGTTGGGGTGATAGGTGAGCAAATGAAGGGCTGATAGGTGAGCAAGTGTGGGGGTGATAGGTGAGCAAGTGTGGGGGTGATAGGCAAGCAAGTGCGGGGGTGAAAGGTGAACAAGTGTGTGGGTGACAGGTGAGCAAGTGTGGGACTGATTGGTGAGCAAGTGTGGGGGTGATAAGTGAGCAAGTGTGGGGCTGATTGGTGAGCAAGTGTGGGGGTGATAGGTGAGCAAGTGTGAGGCTGATTGGTGAGCAAGTGTGGGGGTGATAAGTGAGCAAGTGTGGGGCTGATTGGTGACCAAGTGTGGGGGTGATAGTTGAGCAAGTGTGGGGCTGATAGTCGAGCAAGTGTGGGGGTGATAGATGAGCAAGTGAGTGGCTGATAGGTGAGCAAGTGTGGGGCTGATAGTCGAGCAAGTGTGGGGGTTGATAGCTGAGCAAGTGTGGGTGTGATAGGTGAGGAAGTGTGTGGTGATTGGTGAGCAAGCGTTGGGCTGGTAGGTGAGCAAGTGTGGGGGTGATAGGTGAGCAAGTGTGGACGTGACAGGTGAGCAAGATCAGGGATGATAGTTGAGCAAATGCAGGGTGTGAGGGTGATAGTTGAGCAAGTGTGTGGGCGTTATAGGTGAGCAAGTGTGGGACTGATAGGTGAGCAAGTTCGGGGATGATATGTGAGCAAGTGTGGGGGTGATAGATGAGCAAGTGTGTGGCTGATAGGTGAGCAAGCGTGGGGGTGATAGGTGATCAAGTGTGGGGGTGACAGGTGAGCAAACGTGTGGGTGACAGGTGAGCAAGTGTGGGGCTGATAGGTGAGCAAGTTTGGGGGTGATAGGTGAGCAAGTGTGGGGCTGATTGGTGAGCAAGTGTGGACGTGACAGGTGAGCAAGTTCAGGGATGATAGTTGAGCAAATGCAGGGGAGATAGGTGAGTATGTGTTATCCTTCCCGAACTTGCTCAACTATCACGCCCACACACAACTATCACTCCTGCATTTGCTCAACTATCATCCCTGAACTTGCTCACCTGTCACGTCCACACTTGCTCACCTATAACCACCACTCTTGCTCAACTATCACCCCCGAACTTGCTCACCTATCAGCCCCACACTTGCTCACCTATCACACCAACACTTGCTCACCTACCAGCCCAACGCTTGCTCACCAATCACCACAAACTTGCTCACCTATCACCCCTGAACTTGCTCACCTATCAGCCACACACTTGCTCATCTATCACCCCCACACTTGCTCGACTATCATCCCCGCACTTGCTCACCTATCACACCAACACTTGCTCACTTATCAGCCCCACACTTGCTCACCTATAATGCCAACACACTTGCTCACCTATCACTCTTACACATACTCACCTATCCCCCTGCATTTACTCAACTATCATCCCTGAACTTGCTCACCTGACACGTCCACACTTGCTCAACTATCAGCCCCACACTTGCTCACCTATCAGCCCCACACTTGCTCACCTTTCACTCACACACTTGCTCACCTATCAACCCCACACTTGCTCACCTTTCACTCAGACACTTGCTCACCTATCACCCCCACACTTGCTCACCTATCAGCCCCACACTTGCTCACCTTTCACTCACACACTTGCTCACCTATCAACCCCACACTTGCTCACCTTTCACTCAGACACTTGCTCACCTATCACCCCCCACACTTGCTCACCTATCAGCCCCACACTTGCTCATCTATCACTCACACACTTGCTCACCAATCAGCCCCACACTTGCTCACCTATCACCCCCACACTTGCTCACCTGTCACACACACATTTGCTCACCTATCACCCCCACACTTGCGCACCTATCACCCCCACACTTGCTCACCTATCACCTGCACACTTACTCACCCATCAGCCCTTCACTTGCTCACCTATTACCAAACACACTTGCTCACCTATCACCCCTGAACTTGCTCACCTATCACCCTCACACATGCTCACCTATCAGCCCCACACTAGCTCACCTATCACCCCCACACTTGCTCACCTATTACTCCCACTCTTGCTCACCTGTCACCCATACACTTGCTCACCTATCACCCTCGCACTTGCTCACCTATCACCCTCACACATACTCACCTATCACCCCCACACTTGCTCACCTATTACTCCCACTCTTGCTCACCTGTCACCCATACACTTGCTCACCTATCACCCCTGAACTTGCTCACCTATCACCCTCACACATGCTCACCTATCAGCCCCACACTAGCTCACCTATCACCCCCACACTTGCTCACCTATTACTCCCACTCTTGCTCACCTGTCACCCATACACTTGCTCACCTATCACCCTCACACTTGCTCACCTATCACCCCCACACTTGCTCTCCTATCACACCCACACGTGCTCACCTATCACAACCACACTTGCTCACTTATCTGCCCCACACTTGCTCACCTATCGTTCACGAACTTGCTCACCTATCAGCCCCACACTTGCTCACCTCTCACGGCCACACACTTGCTCACCCATCACCCCTGCATTTGCTCAACTATCATCCCTGAACTTGCTCACCTGTCACGTCCACACTTGCTCACCTATAACCACCACACTTGCTCACCAATCAGCCCAGCACTTGTTCACCTATCACCCCCGATCTTGCTCACCTAACACACCCACACACTTGCTCACCAATCAGCCCCACACTTGCTCACCGATCACCCCTGAACTTGCTCACCTATCACCCCAACACTTGCTCACCTATCACCCCCACACTTGCTCAACTATCAACCCAACACTTGCTCACCAATAAGCCGCACTCTTGCTCACCTGTCACCCCTGAACTTGCTCACCTATCAGCCCCGCACTTGCTCACCTATCAGCCCCACACTTGCTCAACTATCACCCTCACTCATATTCACCTATCCCCCCTGCATTTGCTCAACTATCATCCCTGAACTTGCTCACCTGTCACGTCCACACTTGCTCACCTATCAGCCCAACACTTGCTCAGCTATCACACCCACACTTGCTCACCAATCCGCCCCACACTTGCTCACCTGTCACACACACATTTGCTCACCAATCCGCCCCACACTTGCTCACCTATCACCCCCACACTTGCTCACCTGTCACACACACATTTGCTCACCTTTCACCCCCACACTTGCGCACCTATCAGCCCCACACTTGCTCACCTATCACCCCCACACTTGCGCACCTATCAGCCCCACACTTGCTCACCTATCACCTGCACACTTGCTCACCCATCAGCCCTTCACTTGCTCACCTATCAGCCCCACACTTGCTCACCTATCACCCCCACACTTGCTCGCCTATCAGCCCCACACTTGCTCACCTATCACCCCCGATCTTGCTCACCTATCACCCCCACACTTGCTCACCTATCACCCCCACACTTGCTCACCTATCACCTGCACACTTGCTCACCCATCAGCCCTTCACTTGCTCACCTATCACCCCCACACTTGCTCACCAATCAGCCCCACACTTGCTCACCTATCACCCACACACTTGCTCACCTATCACCCCTGAACTTGCTCACCTATCAGCCCCACACTTGCTCACCTATCAGCCCCACACTTGCTCATCTATCACTCACACACTTGCTCACCAATCAGCCCCACACTTGCTCACCTATCACCCCCAATCTTGCTCACCTATCACCCCCACACTTGCTCACCTATCACCCCCACACTTGCTCACCTATCACCCCCGATCTTGCTCACCTATCAGCCCACACTTGCTGACCTATCAGCCCCACACTTGCTCACCTATCACCCCCGATCTTGCTCACCTATCAGCCCCACACTTGCTCACCTGTCACGCCTGAACTTGCTCACCTATCATCCCAGCACTTGCTCACCTATCACCCCCACACTTGCTCACCAATCAGCCCCACACTTGCTCACCTATCACTCCCACTCTTGCTCACCTATCACTCCCACACTTGCTCACCTATCAGCCCCACACTTGCTCACCTATCCCCCCCGATCTTGCTCACCTATCACCCCCACACTTGCTCACCAATCAGCCCCACACTTTCTCACCTATCACCCACACACTTGCTCACCTATCACCCCTGAACTTGCTCACCTATCAGCCCCACACTTGCTCACCTATCAGCCCCACACTTGCTCATCTATCACTCACACACTTGCTCACCAATCAGCCCCACACTTGCTCACCTATCACCCCCGATCTTGCTCACCTATCACCCCCACACTTGCTCACCTATCACCCCCACACTTGCTCACCTATCACCCCTGATCTTGCTCACCTATCAGCCCCACACTTGCTGACCTATCAGCCCCACACTTGCTCACCTATCACCCCCGATCTTGCTCACCTATCAGCCCCACACTTGCTCACCTGTCACGCCTGAACTTGCTCACCTATCATCCCAGCACTTGCTCACCTATCACCCCCACACTTGCTCACCAATCAGCCCCACACTTGCTCACCTATCACTCCCACTCTTGCTCACCTATCACTCCCACACTTGCTCACCTATCAGCCCCACACTTGCTCACCTATCCCCCCCGATCTTGCTCACCTATCACCCCCACACTTGCTCACCTATCACCTGCACACTTGCTCACCCATCAGCCCTTCACTTGCTCACCTATCACCCCCACACTTGTTCACCAATCAGCCCCACACTTGCTCACCTATCACCCACACACTTGCGCACCTATCAGCCCCACACTTGCTCACCTATCACCTGCACACTTGCTCACCCATCAGACCTTCACTTGCTCACCTATCACCCACACACTTGCTCACCTATCACCCCCACACTTGCGCACCTATCAGCCCCACACTTGCTCACCTAACACACCCACACTTGCTCACCTATCAGCCCCACACTTGCTCACCTGTCACGTCCACACTTGCTCACCAATCAGCCCCACACTTGCTCACCTATCACACCCACACTTGCTCACCTACCAGCCCAACGCTTGCTCACCTATCACCTGCACACTTGCTCATCAATCACCACACACTTGCTCACCTATCGTTCCGGAACTTGCTCACCTATCACCCCCACACTTGCTCAGCTATCAACCCCCACACTTGCTCACCAATAAGCCGCACACTTGCTCACCTGTCACCCCTGCACTTGCTCACCTATCATCCCAGCACTTGCTCACTTATCCTCCCCACACTTGCTCACCTATAACGCCCACACACTTGCTCAACTATCACCCTCACACATACTCACCTATCCCCCCTGCATTTGCTCAACTATCATCCCTGAACTTGCTCACCTATCACACCCACACTTGCTCACCTATCAGCCCCACACTTGCTCGCCTATCACCCCCACACTTGCTCACCTATCACCCCCACACTTGCTCACCTATCAGCCTCACACTTGCTCACCTATCACACCCGATCTTGCTCACCTATCACCCCCACACTTGCTCACCTATCAGCCCCACACTTGCTCACCTATCACCCCCACACTTGCTCATCTATCACCCTCACACTTGCTCACCTATCAGCCCCACACTTGCTCACCTATCACCCCCGATCTTGCTCACCTATCACCCCCACACTTGTTCACCAATCAGCCCCACACTTGCTCACCTATTACCCACACACTTGCGCACCTATCAGCCCCACACTTGCTCACCTATCACCTGCACACTTGCTCACCCATCAGCCCTTCACTTGCTCACCTATCACCCCCACACTTGTTCACCAATCAGCCCCACACTTGCTCACCTATCACCCCCACACTTGCGCACCTATCAGCCCCACACTTGCTCACCTATCACCTGCACGCTTGCTCACCCATCAGACCTTCACTTGCTCACCTATCACCCCCACACTTGCTCACCTATCACCCACACACTTGCTCACCTATCACCCCTGAACTTGCTCACCTATCAGCCCCACACTTGCTCACCTAACACACCCACACTTGCTCACCTATCAGCCCCACACTTGCTCACCTGTCACGTCCACACTTGCTCACCAATCAGCCCCACACTTGCTCACCTATCACCTGCACACTTGCTCACCCATCAGACCTTCACTTGCTCACCTATCACCCACACACTTGCTCACCTATCACCCCCGCACTTGCACACCTATCAGCCCCACACTTGCTCACCTAACACACCCACACTTGCTCACCTATCAGCCCCACACTTGCTCACCTGTCACGTCCACACTTGCTCACCAATCAGCCCCACACTTGCTCACCTATCACACCCACACTTGCTCACCTACCAGCCCAACGCTTGCTCACCTATCACCTGCACACTTGCTCATCAATCACCACACACTTGCTCACCTATCGTTCCGGAACTTGCTCACCTATCACCCCCACACTTGCTCAGCTATCAACCCCCACACTTGCTCACCAATAAGCCCCACACTTGCTCACCTATCATCCCAGCACTTGCTCACCTATCACACCAACACTTGCTCACTTATCCTCCCCACACTTGCTCACCTATAACGCCCACACACTTGCTCAACTATCACCCTCACACATACTCACCTATCCCCCTGCATTTGCTCAAGTATCATCCCGGAACTTGCTTACCTGACACGTCCATTCATGCTCACCTATCACCCCCAGACTTGCTCACCTATCACCCCCACACTTGCTCACCCATCACCCCCACACTTGCTCACCAATCAGCCCCACACTTGCTCACCTGTCACCCCCGATCTTGCTCACCTATCACTTCCACACTTGCTCACCTATCACTCCCACACTTGCTCACCTATCAGCCCCACACTTGTTCACCTATCACCTGCACACTTGCTCACCCATCAGCCCTTCACTTGCTCACCAATCAGCCCCACACTTGCTCACCTATCACCCACACACTTGCTCACCTATCAGCCCCACACTTGCTCAACTATCACCCTCACTCATACTCACCTATCCCCCCTGCATTTGCTCAACTATCATCCCTGAACCTGCTCACCTGTCACGTCCACACTTGCTCACCTATCAGCCCCACACTTGCTCACCTATCAGCCCCACATTGCTCACTGATCACCCCCACAGTGGCTCACCTATCGTCCCCGCAATTGCACACGTATCACACAAACACTTGCTCACTTATCAGCCCCACACTTGCCCCACAAGTGTGGGGGTGATAGGTGAGCAAGTGTGGGGCTGATTGGTGAGCAAGTGTGGGGCTCATAGGTGAGCAAGTGGGGCTGAAAGGTGAGCAAGTGCGGGGGTGATAGTTGAGCAAGTGTGGGAGTGATAGGTGAGCAAGATCGGGGGTGATAGGTGAGCAAGTGTGGGGCTGATTGGTGAGCAAGTGTGGACGTGACAGGTGAGCAAGTTCAGGGATGATAGTTGAGCAAATGCAGGGGGGATAGGTGAGTATGTGTGAGGGTGATAGTTGAGCAAGTGTGTGGGCGTTGTAGGTGAGCAAGTGTGGGGCTGATAGGTGAGCAAGTTCGGGAATGATAGGTGAGCAAGTGTGGGGCTGATAAGTGAGCAAGTGTTGGTGTGATAGGTGAGCAAGTGCTGGGATGATGGGTGAGCAAGTTCAGGGGTGACAGGTGAGCAAGTGTGGGGCTTATTGGTGAGCAAGTGTGTGAGTGATAGGTGAGCAAATTCGGAAATGATAGGTGAGCAAGTGTGTGGTGATTGGTGAGCAAGTGTGCAGGTGATAGGTGAGCAAGCGTTGGGCTGGTAGGTGAGCAAGTGTGGGTGTGATAGGTGAGCAAGTATGGGGCTGATTGGTGAGCAAGTGTGGGGTGATAGGTGAGCAAGTGTGGACGTGACAGGTGAGCAAGTACAGGGGTGATAGGTGAGCAAGTGTGGGGCTGATAGGAGAGCAAGTGTGGGGGTGATAGTTGAGCAAGTGTGGGGGTGATAGGTGAGCAAGTGTGGGGGTGATAGGTGAGCAAGTATGGACGTGTCAGGTGAGCAAGTTCAGGGATAATAGTTGAGCAAATGCAGGGGGATAGGTGAGTATGTGTGAGGGTGATAGTTGAGCAAGTGTGTGGGCGTGATAGGTGAGCAAGCGTTGGGCTGGTAGGTGAGCAAGTGTGGGGTTGATAGGTGAGCAAGTGTGGGGGTGATAGGTGAGCAAGTGTGGGGCTGATAGGTGAGCAAGTTCAGTGGTGATAGGTGAGAAAATGCAGGGGTGAAAGGTGAGCAAGTGTGGGGCTGATACGTGAGCAAGTGTGGGGGTGATAGGTGAGCAATTGTGGGGCTGATAGGTGAGCAAGTGTGAACGTGACAGGTGAGCAAGTTCAGGGATGATAGTTGAGCAAATGCAGGGGTGATATGTGAGCAAGTTTGTGGGCGTGATAGGTGAGCAAGTGCGGGGATGATATGTGAGCAAGTGTGAGTGTGATAGGTGAGCAAGTGTGGGGCTGATAGGTGAGCAAGTTCAGGGGTGATAGGTGAGCAAGTGAAGGGCTGATAGGTGAGCAAGTGTGCAGGTGATAGGTGAGCAAGCGTGTGGGGGTGATAAGGGAGCAAGTGTGGGTGTGATAGGTGTGCAAGTGTGGGGCTGATTGGTGTGCAAGTGTGGGGCTGATAGGTGAGCAAGTTCGGGGTGAAAGGTGAGCAAGTGTAGGGTGATTGGTGAGCAAGTGTATGGGTGATAGGTGAGCAAGTGTGGGGCCGATAGTTGAGCAAGTGTGGACGTGACAAGTGAGCAAGTTCAGGGATGATAGTTGAGCAAATGCAGGGGTGATAGGTGAGCAAGTGTGGGGCTGATAGGTGAGCAAGTTCAGGGGTGATAGGTGAGCAAGTGTGGGGTGATTGGTGAGCAAGTGTGCAGGTGATAGGTGACCAAGTGTGGGGCTGAGAGGTGAGCAAGTGTGGGGCCAATAGGTGAGCAAGTGTGGGGGTTATAGGTGAGCAAGTGTGGACGTGACAGGTGAGCAAGTTCAGGGATGATAGGTGAGCAAATGCAGCGGTGATAGGTGAGCAAGTCTGTGGGCCTGATAGGTGAGCAAGTGTGGGGGTGATAGGTGAGCAAATGTGGGGCTGATTGGTGAGCAAGAGTGGGGGTGATAGGTGAGCAAATGTGGGGCTGATAGGTGAGCAAGTGTGGGGGTGATGGGGGAACAAGTGTGGGGCTGATTGGTGAGCAAGTGTGTGGGTGATAGTTGAGCAAGTGTGGCGCTTATAGGTGAGCAAGTGAAGGGCTGATAGGTGGCTAGTGTGCAGGTGATAGGTGAGCAAGTGTGGGGCTGATAGGTGCTCAAGTGCGGGGGTGATAGGTGAGCAAGTGTGTGGGTGACAGGTGAGCAAGTGAAGGGCTGATAGGTGAGCAAGTGTGGGGCTAATTGGTGAGCAAGTGTGTGGGTGATAGTTGAGCAAGTGTGGCGCTTATAGGTGAGCAAGTGAAGGGCTGATAGGTGAGCAAGTGTGCAGGTGATAGATGAGCAAGCGTGGGGCTGGTAGGTGAGCGAGTGTGGGGGTGATAGGTGAGCAAGTGCGGGGATGATAGGTGAGCAAGTTCGGGGGTGTGAGGTGGCAAGTGCGGGGGTGGTAGGTGAGCAAGTGTGGGAGTGATAGGCAAACAAGTGTGGGGCTGATGGGTGAGCAAGTGTGGGGGTGATAGGTGAGCAAGTGAGTGGCTGATAGGTGAGCAAGTGTGGGGCTGATAGTCGAGCAAGTGTGGGGGTTGATAGCTGAGCAAGTGTGGGTGTGATAGGTGAGGAAGTGTGTGGTGATTGGTGAGCAAGCGTTGGGCTGGTAGGTGAGCAAGTGTGGGGGTGATAGGTGAGCAAGTGTGGACGTGACAGGTGAGCAAGATCAGGGATGATAGTTGAGCAAATGCAGGGTGTGAGGGTGATAGTTGAGCAAGTGTGTGGGCGTTATAGGTGAGCAAGTGTGGGACTGATAGGTGAGCAAGTTCGGGGATGATATGTGAGCAAGTGTGGGGGTGATAGATGAGCAAGTGTGTGGCTGATAGGTGAGCAAGCGTGGGGGTGATAGGTGATCAAGTGTGGGGGTGACAGGTGAGCAAACGTGTGGGTGACAGGTGAGCAAGTGTGGGGCTGATAGGTGAGCAAGTTTGGGGGTGATAGGTGAGCAAGTGTGGGGCTGATTGGTGAGCAAGTGTGGACGTGACAGGTGAGCAAGTTCAGGGATGATAGTTGAGCAAATGCAGGGGAGATAGGTGAGTATGTGTTATCCTTCCCGAACTTGCTCAACTATCACGCCCACACACAACTATCACTCCTGCATTTGCTCAACTATCATCCCTGAACTTGCTCACCTGTCACGTCCACACTTGCTCACCTATAACCACCACTCTTGCTCAACTATCACCCCCGAACTTGCTCACCTATCAGCCCCACACTTGCTCACCTATCACACCAACACTTGCTCACCTACCAGCCCAACGCTTGCTCACCAATCACCACAAACTTGCTCACCTATCACCCCTGAACTTGCTCACCTATCAGCCACACACTTGCTCATCTATCACCCCCACACTTGCTCGACTATCATCCCCGCACTTGCTCACCTATCACACCAACACTTGCTCACTTATCAGCCCCACACTTGCTCACCTATAATGCCAACACACTTGCTCACCTATCACTCTTACACATACTCACCTATCCCCCTGCATTTACTCAACTATCATCCCTGAACTTGCTCACCTGACACGTCCACACTTGCTCAACTATCAGCCCCACACTTGCTCACCTATCACCCCCACACTTGCTCACCTATCAGCCCCCCACTTGCTTACCTTTCACTCACACACTTGCTCACCTATCAACCCCACACTTGCTCACCTTTCACTCAGACACTTGCTCACCTATCACCCCCCACACTTGCTCACCTATCAGCCCCACACTTGCTCATCTATCACTCACACACTTGCTCACCAATCAGCCCCACACTTGCTCACCTATCACCCCCACACTTGCTCACCTGTCACACACACATTTGCTCACCTATCACCCCCACACTTGCGCACCTATCACCCCCACACTTGCTCACCTATCACCTGCACACTTGCTCACCTATCAGCCCTTCACTTGCTCACCTATTACCAAACACACTTGCTCACCTATCACCCCTGAACTTGCTCACCTATCACCCTCACACATGCTCACCTATCAGCCCCACTCTTGCTCACCTATCACCCCCGATCTTGTTCACCTATCACCCCCACACTTGCTCACCTATCACCTGCACACTTGCTCACCCATCAGCCCTTCACTTGCTCACCTATCACCCCCACACTTGTTCACCAATCAGCCCCACACTTGCTCACCTATCACCCACACACTTGCGCACCTATCAGCCCCACACTTGCTCACCTATCACCTGCACACTTGCTCACCCATCAGCCCTTCACTTGCTCACCTATCACCCCCACACTTGTTCACCAATCAGCCCCACACTTGCTCACCTATCACCCCCACACTTGCGCACCTATCAGCCCCACACTTGCTCACCTATCACCTGCACACTTGCTCACCCATCAGACCTTCACTTGCTCACCTATCACCCCCACACTTGTTTACCAATCAGCCCCACTCTTGCTCACCTATCACCCACACACTTGCTCACCTATCACCCCTGAACTTGCTCACCTATCAGCCCCACACTTGCTCACCTAACACACCCACACTTGCTCACCTATCAGCCCCACACTTGCTCACCTGTCACGTCCACACTTGCTCACCAATCAGCCCCACACTTGCTCACCTATCACACCCACACTTGCTCACCTACCAGCCCAACGCTTGCTCACCTATCACCTGCACACTTGCTCATCAATCACCACACACTTGCTCACCTATCGTTCCGGAACTTGCTCACCTATCACCCCCACACTTGCTCAGCTATCAACCCCCACACTTGCTCACCAATAAGCCCCACACTTGCTCACCTATCATCCCAGCACTTGCTCACCTATCACACCAACACTTGCTCACTTATCCTCCCCACACTTGCTCACCTATAACGCCCACACACTTGCTCAACTATCACCCTCACACATACTCACCTATCCCCCCTGCATTTGCTCAACTATCATCCCTGAACTTGCTCACCTATCACACCCACACTTGCTCACCTATCAGCCCCACACTTGCTCACCTATCACCCCCGAACTTGCTCACCTATCACCCCCACACTTGCTCACCTATCAGCCCCACACTTGCTCACCTATCACCCCCGATCTTGCTCACCTATCAGCCCCACACTTGCTCACCTATCAGCCCCACACTTGCTCACCTATCACCCCCGATCTTGCTCACCTATCACCCCCACACTTGCTCACCAATCAGCCCCACACTTGCTCACCTATCACCCCCGATCTTGCTCACCTATCAGCCCCACACTTGCTCACCTGTCACCCCTGAACTTGCTCACCTATCATCCCAGCACTTGCTCACCTATCACCTCCACACTTGCTCACCAATCAGCCCCACACTTGCTCACCTATCACTCCCACTCTTGCTCACCTATCACTCCCACACTTGCTCACCCATCAGCCCTTCACTTGCTCACCTATCACCCCCACACTTGCTCACCAATCAGCCCCACACTTGCTCACCTATCACCCACACACTTGCTCACCTATCAGCCCCACACTTGCTCACCTATCACCCCCGATCTTGCTCACCTATCAGCCCCACACTTGCTCACCTAACACACCCACACTTGCTCACCTATCAGCCCCACACTTGCTCACCTATCACCCCCGATCTTGCTCACCTATCACCCCCACACTTGCTCACCTATCACCTGCACACTTGCTCACCCATCAGCCCTTCACTTGCTCACCTATCACCCCCACACTTGCACACCTATCAGCCCCACACTTGCTCACCTAACACACCCACACTTGCTCACCTATCACCCCTGTACTTGCTCACCTGTCACGTCCACACTTGCTCACCTATCACACCCACACTTGCTCACCTACCAGCCCAACGCTTGCTCACCTATCACCTGCACACTTGCTCATCAATCACCACACACTTGCTCACCTATCATTCCGGAACTTGCTCACCTATCACCCCCACACTTGCTCACCAATAAGCCCCACACTTGCTCACCTGTCACCCCTGCACTTGCTCACCTATCATCCCAGCACTTGTTCACCTATTACACCAACACTTGCTCACTTATCCTCCCCACACTTGCTCACCTATAACGCCCACACACTTGCTCAACTATCACCCTCACACATACTCACCTATCCCCCCTGCATTTGCTCACCTATCACACCCACACTTGCTCACCTATCATCCCCGATCTTGCTCACCTATCACCCCCACACTTGCTCACCTATCATCCCCACACTTGCTCACCTATCACCCCCATACTTGCTCACCAATCAGCCCCACACTTGCTCAACTATCACCCTCACTCATACTCACCTATCCCCCCTGCATTTGCTCAACTATCATCCCTGAACTTGCTCACCTGTCACGTCCACACTTGCTCACCTATCAGCCCAACGCTTGCTCACCTATCACCTGCACACTTTTTTAGATTAGATTAGACTTACAGTGTGGAAACAGGCCCTTCAGCCCAACAAGTCCACACCGACCCGCTGAAGCGCAACCCACCCATACCCCTACATTTACCCCTTACCTAACACTACGGGCAATTTAGCATGGTCAATTCACCTGACCCGCACATCTTTGTGACTGTGGGAGGAAACCGGAGCACCTGGAGGAAACCCACGCAGACACGGGGAGAACGTGCAAACTCCACACAGTCAGTCACCTGAGTCGGGAATTGAACCCGGGTCTACAGGCGCTGTGAGGCAGCAGTGCTAACCACTGTGCCACCGTGCCGCCCACTTGCTCACCAATCACCACACACTTGCTCACCTATCATCCCCGATCTTGCTCACCTATCACTCCCACACTTGCTCACCTATCAGCCCCACACTTGCTCACCTATCACCTGCACACTTGCTCACCCATCAGCCGTTCACTTGCTCACCTATCACCCCTGAACTTGCTCACCTATCACTCCCACACTTGCTCACCTATCACCCCCACACTTGCTCACCTATCACACCTGAACTTGCTCACCTATCAGCCCCACACGTGCTCACCTATCACCCCCACACTTGCTCACTTATCAGCCCCACACTTGCTCACCTATCACACCTGAACTTACTCACCTATCAGCCCCACACTTGCTCACCTATCACGCCCACACACTTGCTCACCTATCACCCTCACACATACTCACCTATCACCCCTGCATTTGCTCAACTATCATCCCTGAACTTGCTCACCTATCACCCACACACTTGCTCACCTACCAGCCCAACGCTTGCTCACCTATCACCTGCACACTTGCTCACCTATCACACCCACACTTGCTCACCTATCAGCCCCACCCTTGCTCACCTATCACCCCCACACTTGCTCACCAATCAGCCCCACACTTGTTCACCTATCACACCTGAACTTGCTCACCTATCAGCCCCACACTTGCTCACCTATCAGCCCCACATTGCTCACTGATCACCCCCACAGTGGCTCACCTATCGTCCCCGCAATTGCACACGTATCACACAAACACTTGCTCACTTATCAGCCCCACACTTGCCCCACAAGTGTGGGGGTGATAGGTGAGCAAGTGTGGGGCTGATTGGTGAGCAAGTGTGGGGCTCATAGGTGAGCAAGTGGGGCTGAAAGGTGAGCAAGTGCGGGGGTGATAGTTGAGCAAGTGTGGGAGTGATAGGTGAGCAAGATCGGGGGTGATAGGTGAGCAAGTGTGGGGCTGATTGGTGAGCAAGTGTGGACGTGACAGGTGAGCAAGTTCAGGGATGATAGTTGAGCAAATGCAGGGGGGATAGGTGAGTATGTGTGAGGGTGATAGTTGAGCAAGTGTGTGGGCGTTGTAGGTGAGCAAGTGTGGGGCTGATAGGTGAGCAAGTTCGGGAATGATAGGTGAGCAAGTGTGGGGCTGATAAGTGAGCAAGTGTTGGTGTGATAGGTGAGCAAGTGCTGGGATGATGGGTGAGCAAGTTCAGGGGTGACAGGTGAGCAAGTGTGGGGCTTATTGGTGAGCAAGTGTGGGGGTGATAGGTGAGCAAATTCGGAAATGATAGGTGAGCAAGTGTGTGGTGATTGGTGAGCAAGTGTGCAGGTGATAGGTGAGCAAGCGTTGGGCTGGTAGGTGAGCAAGTGTGGGTGTGATAGGTGAGCAAGTATGGGGCTGATTGGTGAGCAAGTGTGGGGTGATAGGTGAGCAAGTGTGGACGTGACAGGTGAGCAAGTACAGGGGTGATAGGTGAGCAAGTGTGGGGCTGATAGGAGAGCAAGTGTGGGTGTGATAGGTGAGCAAGTGTGGGGGTGATAGTTGAGCAAGTGTGGGGGTGATAGGTGAGCAAGTGTGGGGCTGATTGGTGAGCAAGTGTGGGGGTGATAGGTGAGCAAGTATGGACGTGTCAGGTGAGCAAGTTCAGGGATAATAGTTGAGCAAATGCAGGGGGATAGGTGAGTATGTGTGAGGGTGATAGTTGAGCAAGTGTGTGGGCGTGATAGGTGAGCAAGCGTTGGGCTGGTAGGTGAGCAAGTGTGGGGTTGATAGGTGAGCAAGTGTGGGGGTGATAGGTGAGCAAGTGTGGGGCTGATAGGTGAGCAAGTTCAGTGGTGATAGGTGAGAAAATGCAGGGGTGAAAGGTGAGCAAGTGTGGGGCTGATACGTGAGCAAGTGTGGGGGTGATAGGTGAGCAATTGTGGGGCTGATAGGTGAGCAAGTGTGAACGTGACAGGTGAGCAAGTTCAGGGATGATAGTTGAGCAAATGCAGGGGTGATATGTGAGCAAGTTTGTGGGCGTGATAGGTGAGCAAGTGCGGGGATGATATGTGAGCAAGTGTGAGTGTGATAGGTGAGCAAGTGTGGGGCTGATAGGTGAGCAAGTTCAGGGGTGATAGGTGAGCAAGTGAAGGGCTGATAGGTGAGCAAGTGTGCAGGTGATAGGTGAGCAAGCGTGTGGGGGTGATAAGGGAGCAAGTGTGGGTGTGATAGGTGTGCAAGTGTGGGGCTGATTGGTGTGCAAGTGTGGGGCTGATAGGTGAGCAAGTTCGGGGGTGAAAGGTGAGCAAGTGTAGGGTGATTGGTGAGCAAGTGTATGGGTGATAGGTGAGCAAGTGTGGGGCCGATAGATGAGCAAGTGTGGGGGTGATAGGTGAGCAGGTTCAGGGGTGATAGGTGAGCAAGTGTGGGGGTTATAGGTGAGCAAGTGTGGACGTGACAAGTGAGCAAGTTCAGGGATGATAGTTGAGCAAATGCAGGGGTGATAGGTGAGCAAGTGTGGGGCTGATAGGTGAGCAAGTTCAGGGGTGATAGGTGAGCAAGTGTGGGGTGATTGGTGTGCAAGTGTGCGGGTGATAGGTGAGCAAGTGTGCAGGTGATAGGTGACCAAGTGTGGGGCTGAGAGGTGAGCAAGTGTGGGGCCATTGGTGTGCAAGTGTGCGGGTGATAGGTGAGCAAGTGTGCAGGTGATAGGTGACCAAGTGTGGGGCTGAGAGGTGAGCAAGTGTGGGGCCAATAGGTGAGCAAGTGTGGGGGTTATAGGTGAGCAAGTGTGGACGTGACAGGTGAGCAAGTTCAGGGATGATAGGTGAGCAAATGCAGCGGTGATAGGTGAGCAAGTCTGTGGGCCTGATAGGTGAGCAAGTGTGGGCCTGATAGGTGAGCAAATGTGGGGCTGATTGGTGAGCAAGAGTGGGAGTGATAGGTGAGCAAATGTGGGGCTGATAGGTGAGCAAGTGTGGGGGTGATGGGGGAACAAGTGTGGGGCTGATTGGTGAGCAAGTGTGTGGGTGATAGTTGAGCAAGTGTGGCGCTTATAGGTGAGCAAGTGAAGGGCTGATAGGTGGCTAGTGTGCAGGTGATAGGTGAGCAAGTGTGGGGCTGATAGGTGCTCAAGTGCGGGGGTGATAGGTGAGCAAGTGTGTGGGTGACAGGTGAGCAAGTGAAGGGCTGATAGGTGAGCAAGTGTGGGGCTAATTGGTGAGCAAGTGTGTGGGTGATAGTTGAGCAAGTGTGGCGCTTATAGGTGAGCAAGTGAAGGGCTGATAGGTGAGCAAGTGTGCAGGTGATAGATGAGCAAGCGTGGGGCTGGTAGGTGAGCGAGTGTGGGGGTGATAGGTGAGCAAGTGCGGGGATGATAGGTGAGCAAGTTCGGGGGTGTGAGGTGGCAAGTGCGGGGGTGGTAGGTGAGCAAGTGTGGGAGTGATAGGCAAACAAGTGTGGGGCTGATGGGTGAGCAAGTGTGGGGGTGATAGGTGAGCAAGTGTGAGGCTGATAGGTGAGCAAGTGTGAGGATGATAGTTGAGGAAGTGTGGGGGTGATAGATGTGCAAGTGTGGAAGTGAAACGTGAGCAAGTGTCTGGCTGATAGGTGTGCAAGTGTGGGTTGATAGGTGAGAAAGTGTGGGGGTGATAAGTGAGCAAGTGTGGGGCTGATAGGTGAGCAACTGTGGGGGAGATATGTGTGCAAGTGTGGGTGTGATCGGTGAGCAAGTGTGGAGGTGATACATGAGCAAGTGTGGGGGCGATAGGTGAGAAAGTGTGGGGCTGATAGGTGAGCAATTGGGGTGATACGTGAGCAAGCGTGGGAGTGATAGGTGAGCAGGTGTTGGGGTGATAGTTGAGCAAGCGTGGATGTGATAAGTGTGCAAGTATTTGTGTGATAGGTGAGCAAGTGTGGGGCTGATAGGTGAGCAACTGTGGGGCTGATGGGTGAGCAATTGTGGGGGTGATAGCTGAGCAAGTGTGGAGCTGATAGCTGAGCAAGTGTGGGGCTGATAGGTGAGCAAGTGCGAGGCATAGTTGAGGAAGTTTGGGGGTGATAGGTGAGGAAGTGAGCAGGTGATAGGTGAGCTGGATTTGTCTCAATTTATTATGTATGCAGAAACCAAACGAGAAATGTCTGAGAAAACATAGCAGGTCCAGCAGCATCTGCAGTGTGAAATTAGAATTAATACTCTTCATGGGTGTAAACAGGAGTGTTTTGGATGATTATTAGTTTAACAAAGCTCTCTTAAGATAAAAGATAAGGGCGGACACACCTTAGCTTCTTCCTCCTGTAAATTAATCCCAGATCGAAGTCTACATGTGTGGACATGATAAACATTGTATTCAGGGACAATCAGTTCAGACAAATACATGCATTTTGTTAGCCTCAGGGCAGGGAATTTACCCTTCATGTCCCTGAGAGGATTATCTCTGTCAGATGTCTTGCTGCTAGTCCCTGTTTGTAGTTTATTCTCAAAACTGCAGCTTCATTCATGTATGACATGTAATGTATGAAAACCTCCAGCTATACATACTGTATTAGAAATCTCGGATGCATTTGCAAAGGTGTCATCATCATGTTGTCGTGGTTCAGTTGGTAATAACCTCTGAATCAAGATGGTTGACCTGAACCCCACTTAGCATTTAACCAAAGCTGAGACATCATATTGGGGTGAGGGACTGTTTACCTGCAGAAGGTGCCATCCTTCAAATACTAGGTTTGTCTTGGTGTGAGCAAGAGGAATTGTTCTGGCAACATCTTTCTTTTCAGCAAATCCAAATACCAAGCATGTGATTGTAAAATGATTCCTTTATGAGATACTTTGAATTGGTCAGTTTGGAGATAGAAGTATGAAAACAACATACAGGCTGAATCTTAAACGTGCAAATTCAGTCAAATTTGGTGGAACGGTTCTTGCTCGTGATGCCAAGTGGGTTTTCTCACCATATTTTCCTAATCTCACCACTTTCATCGGTGTTTATGGAGACTGTCCCATCCAATTCCAGCCATCTTACCATACACTAAACTCAAAACAACTCGCCACTCACTGGTGATCCCAGATTGATTAGTCTCCCTGGCACCAGTGTCATATTTAAAAGTCTGTTCAGTGCCTGGGCAAGTACTGTCAGCTCCTGACATTGACCCCAGACATGGCAGACAGGGAGAAATCTGTGCCCCAATTTGTGGGCAGGGTCCCAGAGGTTCTGCACAGCCGGGATGTCCTCTTACCCCAGGACCAGCAGTGGAGATCCTGACACCAGACCTTACCAGCCTGGTCCAAGGTAGTTGCCCATATTGAAGCAGCCTCAGCCATCTGGAGGAATGTCATGCACTGGAAGAAGAAGATCAATATCCTTGTCCACTCCAACAGTGTAAACACCACCATCTTTTCTCTGATGTCTCACACTCACTCCATCTCTGGACTGTACCTACTTCCCAGCAAAGCTCATGCTCTTGCTAATGCATGCAACATTTTTCCCATTCATACCTGCCCACAGTAAACCTCAACAGCATGAACCCTTCACCCCTTCCGCGCTGTCACCTCACTTGCTCGGGAAACTTAACCCCCGGCCGTATCTGCACTAAATAGTAAGGCAATATAGTTGTAATTTAAACCAGATAGCTGTGGCTGACAGGGCAATGCACAAAAGGCAGGGCTGGGATGCTGTGAGCATTAAAGGACAGCTGGACCTAATTCTGGGGAATGAAGCCAGATAGGTGTTTGAGGCGGCAGAAGGGAGAGTATTTTAGTAAAGCCGACCACATCAAAGTTCATTTTTACTTTGCAGGAAAAGGAAAAAGGTAGTCTGTCCAGAGTTTTGGATTGGGGAAGTCAGATTTTATTAAAATAAGGCAGAATCTGGCCAAAGTAGGAACTGGAAACAGTTACGTTTGGGGAAATCTATGTCCGAATAATGCAGGGGTGTTCAAAATAGAACTGGCGAGAGTTCCACTGCTGGATCCACAACAGCAGCGAAAGAGGAGCTTGATACTGATCCCAACTGAATCCCCAAGACAGAATACTCCTGCGTACTGGGGCATTAGAATTGTGGGTTAGAAACACAGCCCTCATTCTTTGCATATCATGGCGTTGGAAAGGTTATTAAGAATGGTCAAAGATTTTTTGAGCTGAACCGCGACCATGAGCTTTGCATAACTGACACTTTTTTCAGAAAAAAACCCATACCTGCAGTGGGAAGCTGCCACCAGACACATTTCCCCCTCCCCTCCTTTGTCATGCTGTTCCATTGCGCAGAAGATACAGAATTTTGAAAACTCATACCAATAGTTTCAAGTACCAATTCTTCTCCACAGTTATCAACCTTACGAATGGGCCTCTCAAATTAGAATTAATTTTTCTTTGCACCTTCCCTGCAGCTGAAACACTATACTCTGCATTCTGTTCTATTATCCTGATGTGCTTATGTAAGATATGATTTGTCAGGATAGCACAAAAACAATACTTTTCACTGTATCTCGGTACATGTGACAATAATAATTCAAATCAAATCTATCAACGTTCCACATTGTGATGCTGGAGGTTGTTAATAGTTTTGATGCTGAAATCAATGCATCACAAAAGCTGTAGTTATTTTGTCCAAGTGGAATCAGAGAGACAGGACCAACAGCAACCTGACTGAGAACACCAAACTACAAATCTACTGAGATTGCATCCTCTGCGCACTCCTCAACAGTGTGGAGGCCTGGACAACATGTGCTAGGCAGGAGAACAGGCCAAACAGTTTCTCTCGGTTCATTGTCTCAGATGCATCTCCAGCATCTCTTGTCCTGGCAGGGTCATGAACTCAGAGATTCTGAGATATATTAATTCTGTCAGCACCTACTCACTGCTTTGTGAATGATATCTGGGCAGGTGTGGTTATGTTCATGGGTGGATGCTGACCACATGACCAAAGATGCTCTGTACAGGGAACTAGCTGCCAGTTCACCTGCGAATAAGATATGAAGATTATGGATATTAGTCCTGACAACTAGGAGACAAGTTGCTCATGGCATGATATCTGGACTCTGTTTAGAAGGGCATTGGAGGAGGTGAGGATAGACAAAAAGATCAACTGACAAAGAGGTATCAGAAGAATTAGAATCCAGTGAATCCTGCACATTGTGTCCTTCTGCTGCAAATATAGCAGAGACTTCCATGCACAGCCACACTAGATGATGATTAACACTGAATTGATTACCAATGGTGCAAACTATTGATTTACATAGAGGTATTAAGATTAAACAACACTCAGAGTGAGGAATGGAATCTGAAGCTAGATGGGTCAGATGTCTGGAGGACTTTGATCCTACTAGACCTGTACTGGAAGCAATTTTGGTTCAGCCACAAACTTAATCACATTCCAATTGAAAGATAACATCTGCATGAAATCAAAAGATTTTTAAGAATTAATTCATGGGATATAGCGTCACTAATGAGATCAGCAAACATTGCAAGTTAAGAGACAACCATATTGCTGTGATCTGGAGTTACATGGAAACCATTCCAGTTAAGGGTGGCTGATTTCCTTCCTTAAAGTGCATTAATGAGTCAGATGGGTTTTACAAATTTCACATGGTCATCATTATGCTAGATTTTTATTCCAGATTTTTATTGAATTTAAATTTCACAGTCATTGACCTATCATTTTAGATTACTAATCCAATGATGTTACCACTGCTACCACCATCTCTCTTTTCCCTTATAGAGTTTTGTAAAATCATGAGAGGCATGAATAGGATAAATAGACAAAACCAGATTTCCCTGGGGTGGAGGAGTCCAGAACTAGAGGGCATAGGTTTAGGGTGAGAGGGGAAAGACATAAAAGAGACCTAAGGGGCAACTTTTTCACGCAGAGGGTGGTACATGCATAGAATGAGCTGCCAGAAGAAGTGGTGGAGGCTGGTACAATTGTAATATTTAAAAGGCCTTTGGATGTATATATGAAAAGAAAGTGTTTGGAGGGATATGGGCAGGGTGCTGACTTGTGGGACTAGATTAGGTTGGGCTATCTAGTCGGCATGGATGAGTTGGATCAAAGATCTGTTTCCGTGCCGTACTCTATGACTCTATGACTCAATATACAGTCTGGCCAAATTGCACAATATCAGTAGGTTGAAGTTTTAGTCATCTCACACACATCAGACACAGTAGACAGGAAAAGAAGGTTTTAATCCAATTGGTCCCAATTAGATTTAGGACCTGGTTCCAGGCTTTAATGTCCATTTCATTTTGACTATACTGTTGACACTGTCAGTTGAAACGTTGAGAGTTCGACTCCTTAAGAGTGATAGATCTCATACATATGTCCAGTGCAAAACTCAACATGCAACATTGTTAGAGGTGCAGAGCATTATATGAGATAACTATGTTCCTGTCCATCTATTCCATAGCCTGACAGCAGTTAGGAATCTTTGAAAGTAAAGGCTCTGGATTACTGTGTTTTACAACTGAGACCGTTTTAGTTCACAAGATGGTGCTATTGCATTTTAACTGCTGAAGGCATTTCCCCATCACTGGGAGCACTTTTGTAGTGTCAAATCTGGTTTTGTTGTAACTAATTGATAAAGAATGATTACTGTATGATTAATTAACAGCTCCATTATCAATGGATTATGTTACTACCAGGATGGTAAAAGTAAAACTCGATCAATCTTGGACAAATGCAGAGAATGCTGGGGAAACTTAGCCTCATCCGTGGAGAGAGAGAAAGAGTTAATGTTTCACGTCTGGTATGACTCTTCTTCAGAGATGTTCTTACCGTCTTTCCTGCCAAATTCAAAGATGTGGGTGTACAAACTCCAAAGTTTCTCTCCTTTTAAGAGTCATAAATTAGTTTACATTGCAATTCCTTACTTTTCAAACACAAAAATGTATTACTTTCAACTTCTCCATATCAAATTCCACTTGTCATGTGTTGGCCTATTTCACCTGTCTGCCCTTGTCCTCCTAAATCTTCATTAGTAACTACAGTGTTGACTATTGTGTCATCAGTAAATTTTTGAAAATATCCCTTTACTCTCAGATCATTAATATATGCCAAAAGAAGCAGTGGACTTGATACCCCACAATGGGGCACGTCATTGCCCTGTAATCCCACAAGCTCCGACTTTATTTCCAGAACAATATCACAATACATGCCATGGCCAGAGGAGGCTAGGCTCACCTGCCTGAGAGAAAATAATGTACTGCCATCAGGGAGCTGGATTCATGGTGTGGTGAGTGTCAGTGCTGCAAGGTTTCTTCATCTTTTTATTGGTGTTTTACTTGTAACTCATTCTCCACATTCTCATGAGCTATGGAAAATACAGTGCTACAGGGACAGGATAGCAGGGATGGGTCTGGGGTTGGGATGCTCTTCGGAGGGTCAGTGTGGACCTGATGGACTGAGTGGCCTGCTTCCACACTGTTGGGATTCTATGACAAGTCAAAGCTGTCCCTCCACTCACTCTGGCCACGCTTCACACAAAATGCTAATGATTCTTCCCTTTCAACACTTTACAATGCTGTAACAAACAAAAATGTCAAGAATTGTCTCATACATAGTAGCACAATTTCAGACTGTTGACCATGTGTTCCACCTGTAGTTTAACATGCTTGCTGATGTTGAAGAATGATTGACTTCATTAGCATGATATTTTCCATTCTTGTACAAAATGTCATGTTAATAATCATGGTCTAATAATAAATGGTTTGCCAAGGACTGATTAACTCAAGGGTTTAATTTATTTGAAACAATGAAACACATTTCAAGTTTGTGAGAAGATTTGTAGCTCGGGTGCTTGTTGTTGTGGTTCAGTTCGCCGAGCTAGGAATTTGTGTTGCAGACGTTTCGTTCCCCTGTCTAGGTGACATCCTCAGTGCTTGGGAGCCTCCTGGGAAGCGCTTCTGTGATGTTTCCTCCAGCATTTATAGTGGTTTGTCTCTGCTGCTTCCAGTTGTCAGTTCCAGCTCCAGTTCCAGTTCCAAAAAAATGGAAGAAGAACACTTATACAATGTATTCGCCAAAAACAGATACCCCTGCAATTTCATCAACAGAGGCCTAAGGGAAAGACAACAGAATGAGGACATGCCACAACCCAAAGGACTAGCCACGTTACCATACATCAAGAACATTTCTGAACTGACAGCCAGACTACTACAACCACTAGGACTCATAGCACACAAACCAACAGCCAATCTCAGACAACAACTCACCAGGACAAAGGGCCCGATACCCAGCATGAGCAAAACCAATGTAATGTACAAAATCCCATGCAAGGACTGCACAAAGCACTACATAGGACAAATAGGAAGACAGCTAACAACCCGCATGCACGAACATTAACTAGCCACGAAACGACACGACCAGCTATCCTTAGTAGCCACACGCGCAGATGACAAGCAACATGAGTTCAACTGGGACAACACTACTATTATAGGACAAGCCAAACAGAGAACAGCCAGGGAGTTCCTAGAGGCATGGCACTCATCCACAAACACATCGACCTGGACCCAATATGCTGGCCACTGCAGCGGACAGCTGGAACTGACAACCGGAAGCGGCAGATTCAAACCACTACAAATGCTGGAGGAAAAATCACAGAAGCGCTTCACAGGAGGCTCCCAAGCACTGAGGATGTCACCTAGACAGGGGACGAAACGTCTGCAACACAAATTCCCAGCTCGGCAAACAGAACCACAACATTTCAAGTAATGAGGCAGATATTACAGCAAACCAACTAATTTCCATGTGTATGTAATTTCATGTGCAGTTTTCAGAACCATAGCAGACTAACTGCCAGGTAGAGTCATAACATTTTATACAGAGCACACAGATTCTTAAATGGGAACTCTCTTAAAGATAAGGTAAACATACAACACTGACAGTATTAAGTCCCTGTGTTAGCTTAAGAAAAAGAGACCACTTTTCCTGAGAATGCAATTTTAAACCAAACAAGAGGCAGCTGATAGACTGGCATCAAATCTATTTCAGACGGTAATCTGAGAAAGGAGTCTCCGCATAATGATTTATTCTGCACACACACAGATGCTAGGACAGGGTCTTGGGTCACCACAGGAATCAGCACCCTGAAAGAAAATCATTTACCAATGAGCATAAATATTGACTTCAAGGTCAGAGGCTACTACAGAGAGCTGATGAGCATCTGGCAAGAAATGCTGGCTCTTATGGGTAGTTGCCAGTGAGTTTGAAGGCAACTTTTTAGATTAGATTACTTACAGTGTGGAAACAGGCCCTTTGACCCAACAAGTCCACACCGATCCGCCCCCACCCAGACCCATTCCCCTACACCTAACACTACGGGCAATTTAGCATGGCCAATTCACCTAACCTGCACATTCTTGGATTGTGGGAGGAAACTGGATCACCCGGAGAAAACCCGCGCAGAGAATGTGCAAACTCCACACAGTCAGTTGCCTGAGGTGGGAATTGAACCCAGGTCTCTGGCGCTGTGAGGCAGCAGTGCTAACCACTGCGCTACTGTGCCACCAATGACTCAGATCATAGAGAATCTGACTACAACATGGGTAGGAACTTCATGCAGACCACAAAAACCAATCTGTCCAACTCGGAATTAGCACGTTCTTGCTGTCCTTTAGTGCTATGACTTACTTTGTGAGTCTTCATGTGGTGATAGAGCTGGACAATTTCTCAGAAGGATCCTAAAGCATATGTAGGACAGCAATTTAGATATTACAATGAGTGGTTTCAATGTTTACATGGCTTGTTTTAGATGTTTACAGTAATGTACCATGGTGGGTCAACACACCTCTATCATCAAATCAGAATCTGTTATACTGAGCTTATAGGTGCCCATTCACTTCAAAGAAGGTTCACTTGATTGAGGTGACAGGTCTGTCCAATGAGACAAGGTCAGGCCTGTAGTCACTGAAGTTTAGAAGAATGAGATGTGAAACATATGAGATACTGAGACAGGTTGACAGGATGGATGCTGAAAGAATGTAGGATGGACTCAAACCAGGGGACACGGATTAAAAATAAGGAGTCTCCCAATTAAGATGAATATCAGGAGAAATATTTTCTCCCAAAGGGATATGAGTCTGTGGAACTCTTTTCTCTGAAGAGTGGCAGAGGAAGGGTTGTTGAATATTTTTAAGGCAAAGGTTAGATGAAGTAACAAGAAAGTCAAAGATTATTGTGGTAAGGCAAGGAAGTGGAGTTGAGGCCTCAATCTGATCAGGTATCATCTTATTAAAAGGTGGAAAAATCCCCAGGGGCTGAATGGCCTATCCATCCTCCTAACTGTAAGTTTTATGTCTTTGATATGGGTGCAGCATTGTTAAAGTATTAAAGCACATCAACTTTGAAAAATGTTCTCCTTTTTAGCAACACAGGTCACAAAAAAGAAATTCAAACTTTGCTTATGTAGTACAGTGTTGACCTCTGTTCATTGCCTTCAGTATATCTGCAAGATTAGTAAGTGTCAGGTGTCAATGAGCAATAGCTAACATTGCACAAGTACTCTCTTAAAACACTCCCCTTATAGAGAGTGAGAAGCTTTAAAGTGAACCACATGAAGAATATTAATCTCGTTTCTCTGTATTCTATTATTATCAACTTCAAATAGTAGGTTTAGCTCAATTATTGACAGGTGAAAATGTCCAAATGTAAGCTGTACTTGAAGTCAGTGGACTGCAATGCATTGCAATTAAAAGGGCAATGCACTTATGTAAATCGGTCTATAGGATTTATGTACACAGGAGTTAAAGTGAACAAGCCTCAAGTAGAACTGTAAATGATTTCACTCATCACAGAGTAGACACTATGAAAAGTGGAAGTAGTACGTGAAACAAGGTTTCAAAAAGGAATTGTATCAGGTTCTGACTGGAAATAGTGTCAGTTTTTGTGTGGATCAGTATAAACTGAGAGACTTGATGCATACGACATTATGGAACATAAAGGGATATTGACTGTTGGGGTTGAGCTGTGTAGCCATGAGGATGGATTATTTTTCTAGCTGGAGTCTTTTTTGATTGATATAATGGAAGACAAAATAACATTCAGAAAAATCTACCATTCAGCCAATGTCACAAAATATTTCCTCAAGAGCAAATAATGGATATCATGCCTTTAATATTCCTGTCTTTAGAGCGGCTTGTTTTCAGATCAGGTTACTTTGTTATTATTTACATTGAAATTTTCTTTCATCTGATTCTCTCCTTACTTAGTGCTTGGGGTAAAAAGTGAGATCTGCAGATGCTGGAGATCAGAGCTGAAAATGTGTTGCTGGTTAAAGCACAGCAGGTTAGGCAGCATCCAAGGAACAGGAAATTCGATGTTTCGGGCCAGAGCCCTTCATCAGGACTTGGGGCCAATTTCAAATTCTTAACTCAGTGTTATATTTATCAGATTCAAACCCAATTAAAAATTCTGCTCACATTATTAACATTTGATAACCTCAGGTTGATCACAGGGCCTTAAAATGAGAAGAATCTATTTAAATGTCAGCTCTAACCATATATTCTGGGTTAATGCTCAAATACAGTCGTAAACATGTGATTCACTAATGAAGACATGACTCATGGAAGTATGGAACTAAAGGAAAATTATTACACAGAAAGAGGCCAGTTGCCCATCATGCCTGTGTCAGCTGAATAAATTAACCATCCATTCTAATTCAGCACCAACTATGTGGGTTACAGTGCTTCAATTATAAATCAGGTCCCTTTCAAATGAATTGAAGATTTTTGTCTCAACCTCAAAACTGAGCAGTTAAATTCAGACAGTCACCAATGGTCCCTCAGATGTTTTATCTGCCATGCAGACCTCCGAGATCCTAAATCTTAAAGGGATTGTGGACACTTACCACCTTCTGGGTGAAAAATAATTTCCTTGTATCCTGTCAAATCCTTTTATAAATCACTTTAATTTTGTGACCTCTAGTAGTTGACTTTTGAGGGAAAGAGAAGTGGATCGTTTTAAAACTTAAATGAATGTAGATATGAGGGCATGAAAGACGATCTGGCTAAAGTGAATTGGCAAAACTAGGTTAAAGGAAAAATCCAACAGAGATGCAACTGCAGACATTTCAGATTACAGACAACACATGCAGTTCAACAAATGAGAAAAGACCCAAGGGACAGAACAATTAGCTGAGGTTAGCTAGCACAGTATCAAATGTAGATAGAAAGCAAAGACATAAGGTAGGCCAGAAGATTGGACAGTCTATACAAAAAAAGCAAAGAATGTGTCTGAAAGGGAAGTTGTGTTTAACCAATCTACTGGAGTTTTTTTCAAGAAGTAGCATGTGGTGTAGATAAAGGGGAGCCTGTGGATATAATGTACTTAGATTTCCAGATGCCACTTGATACCATGCCACATTAAAGGTAATTGCAGAAAATAAAAGCTCATGGTGAACAGAAAACAATTTGACACAGATAGAAGATTAGTTCACAGGAAACAGAGTCGGTAGAATGGGAATTTTGCATGTTGCAAAGTTGTAATGAATGGGGTGCCACTGGGTCTTCAATTACTTACAATTTATATGAATGCCACTAATGGTTCAATATCCTCACCTTCCACCTCAGAAGACTACTCCCACTCTCCCAGCTTGCCAGCCTCAATCACATCCTCTGACTCGCTAGTCATGCAGAGCACAGCATGCTAGGATGATGAGACACATTCTGCCTGAATTATTCCATAAGCCCCCTGCCTGGGACCAAATGAAGCATCAGAACCACATCTTCAGCAGGCCAATCATCTTCTCCATCATGATCCTGGTTAAGGCATGGACTGGATTGTATCTATGTTTGGCCTCAGACAGGGTGTTATGAAATGGAGCCATCAGTCATGGTTGCAGAAAGTAGCCATTGTCTTCCATCCTGTACGGAATCTGACCCCTCAAACACAGCAGGAACATAAAAGTTCTCATGGACATAGGCAGTTGAAAGGAACCTGACTTCTAAGAATTATCATAAATAACTTCCTCATTAATGATATGGAATCCTTTTCTTTTAATGAAAGCAGCTTCATTATGACCTGGGACTCTTTTCTTTCTATTTTATTTTTATATTCATTCACGTGATGTGGGACTTGCTGGATGGGCTGACATTTATTGCCCATCCTTAGCAGCCTTTGAGAAGGCAGTGGTGAACTGCCTTCTTCAACCACTGCTGTCTATGTGATGTTAGAAGATTCACAATGGAGTTAAGGGCTGAGGTCCAGGCGGAAACCAGTGATGCTGTTGAAGCCAACTGCTGGTGTTGCAACATTGACTTTGTGACAGAGAAATGAGATGAATTGGCGTGATCTGGCACAAATGGCTTTGGTAACAGCCTTGATACTTTTATAGCTGGAGGGTTCATGTTGATTGCCACCAGAATAGAATGGCCAAGCTCTCCTTCACATAGCAAGTCCCACTCCAGCAGTTGACATAGTCCTACTCTCCCATCCAACGTTTCTCTATTAAAACGAATAATCTGCTCTTTGAAAAATAAACTATGGCAAATGCTGGAAATCTAAAATAAAAGCAAAATTTTGAATCCTCTCAGCAATTCAGGCAGCATTTGTGGCAAGATGAAGTCAGTTAATACTTCAGGTTGAAGACCTTTGATCAAATCAGACCTCTCACTAAAGGTCATTGAACCAAAGCGTTGGATTGAAATCTCGTAGCTAAGATGCCTTTTTTCTGGACAGCGAGACTATTTTCCAGTTATCCTCAACCTGACTGGGATTGTCTTTGTAATCTTCCAGGATGAGGCCATTAAGAAGCCTACACTGGGATTGCCAACCAGTTAGGGCAGGTGGAGAAGGCAGTGGTTAATTCAGTGTTCATGTGTGTAAGACTGGCAAGCAGCCACCATTGTGTATCCAGTGAAGATTGCTGCCGAGATGAATGGACAAAGGGGTAGGATAAATTAGAGAATCAAAACAGTTGGCAGTAAATGACAGCCGCTTCTTCATAGCTGGCACAATGACATCAGTCTCGGGGAGATTACCATTGAATTGCAAGCCTCTGTGTGCTGATGACCTCAGGTTTGTTAGTTTACATCTTAAACATGCAGATATCGTATTAATTTCATGGCAGTCCCAAACCTTAACCCCTACCTCACTCATGCAATGTAATGTTAAGCTGTATGAGTGAATAAGCTGCAGATACTGTGGGGGCAGTGGGAACTCTGTATGCTGGAGGTAAAATTCCATTGCCCTTGAAAAATGCCTGTTCATAGGGCAGCCCGGCAGCTCAGTGGTTAGCACTGCTACCTGACAGTATCACGAACCTAGGTTCAATTCCACCCTCAGGCGACAGCCTGTGTGGAGTTTGTACATTTTCTCCGTGTCTGCATGGGTTTCTTCTGGGTGTTCCGGTTTCCTCACACAGTCTAAAGACATGCAGGTTAGGTAGATTGGCCATGTTAAATTGCACTGTAGTGTCCAGAGATGAGCAGGCTAGGTGGATTCGCCGTGAGAAATGCAGGGTTACAGGGATAGGGTAGAGGGTTCAGTTTGGGTGGGTAGCTCTTTGGTGTGGATTCAATGGGCCGAATGGTCTACATCCACACTGGAGGGATCCTACAATTGTCTCATCAGCAACTACAATTGACATGTTGTTGCTGAAGTAGCCTTCAGGAAAAGCAAATAGGGAGCAGCAACAGCTTTTAGTTCTTGTACAGTACATTTCTAATTTTCCTCACTATATATCTCCAAACACCTGATAAAATTTAACATCCCCCACCACTCCCACCACCCCTCAACACTCCACCAACTTACATTTATTCCCCTGCCCAGTATTTGATGCCAGAGCTGCCAAGCACTTTCTGCATTATTGCTTTTCTTTCATCATTTCATTCACTCATTTACTATTGCGGAGTTTTTATTGCGCACAAGTTGGCTGCCACAGTTTTCCACGAAAGTGACTGCACTTTGCAAATGTAAATGCTTTGGGCTGTCACAGAGGTAACTTAATGCATCATACAGATGCAAGTTCCTTCCTTTATTCCAAACAAGAGGTGGGCATTGAGCAGCAAATAAGTGAACCAGAGATGGTCTAAAGCAGTGGTCTGAAACATTGCGCCAGAGGGCATAAGGGTGAAAGATCAGCTTCCAATATTGTGGAAGATTTGAAGGGAAGTGCTCATAGGGGAGCAAGGATCAGTCTGTGCAAGATTTTATGGGCGGTGGTCATCCACTCCCAACTGGGGAAGAAGCCCTATCCTGAGAGATGCCGGCCAATCTGGGCATCAGGAGAAATGCTGGGATGCCATCCAGTCCAGGAGATAGCCAGGAGCCTGGTGATCATTAAGCTGTGGGATGAGGCTCCTGGCAGGGCCAGGAGAGGAGGAACTGAAAGGATTGTGACTCAAGGTGTAATGACCTGGAAGGAAGGAGGCAGGCAGAAGGGAAGCAGGCCGGAGAAATGGGCTACTTATTGGAAAAAGCAACCTGTGATGCACCCATCCTTTCCAAGCCAAAGCTCTAGTGGCCTTATCCACCAGATTCCCACCCATTGCTGACCTGCTCCAACAGCTCAAAAATCGCAGTCAGGTGGGATATAGTGCATAGGTGGTTACTAATTTGCCTTAATTGGCATAAGGGCATGCAGCTGAAAATGTGTTGCTGGTTAAAGCACAGCAGGTTTGACAGCATCCAAGGAATAAGAAATTCGACGTTTCGGGCATAAGCCCTTCATCAGGAATGAGGAGAGTGTGCCAAGCAGGCCAAGATAAAAGGTAGGGAGGAGGGACTTGGGGGAGGGGCGATGGAGATGTGATAGGTGGAAGGAGGTCAAGGTGAGGGTGATAGGCCGGAGTGGGGTGGGGGCGGAGAGGTCAGGAAGAAGATTGCAGGTTAGGAGGGCGGTGCTGAGTTGAGGGAACCGACTGAGACAAGGTGGGGGGAGGGGAAATGAGGAAACTGGAGAAATCTGAGTTCATTCCTTGTGGTTGGAGGGTTCCCAGGCGGAAGATGAGGCGCTCCACCTCCAGCCGTCGTGTTGTTATGTTCTACCGGTGGAGGAGTCCAAGGACCTGCATGTCCTCGATGGAGTGGGAGGGAGAGTTAAAGTGTTGAGCCACGGGGTGGTTGGGTTGGTTGGTCCGGGCGTCCCAGAGGTGTTCTCTGAAGCGTTCCGCAAGTAAGCGGCCCGTCTCCCCAGTATAGAGGAGGCCACATCGGGTGCAGCGGATGCAATAGATGATGTGTGTGGAGGTACAGGTGAATTTGTGGTGGATATGGAAGGATCCTTTGGGGCCTTGGAGGGAAGTGAGGGAGGAGGTGTGGGCGCAAGGTTTACATTTCCTGCGGTTGCAGGGGAAGGTGCCGGGAGTGGAGGTTGGGTTGGTGGGGGGTGTGGACCTGACGAGGGAGTCACGAAGGGAGTGGTCTTTGCGGAAAGCTGATAGGGGAGGGGAGGGAAATATATCCTTGGTGGTGGGGTCCGTTTGGAGGTGGCGGAAATGACGGCGGATGATACGCTGTATACGGAGGTTGGTGGGGTGGTAGGTGAGAACCAGTGGGGTTCTGTCTTGGTGGCGGTTGGAGGAGCGGGGCTCAAGGGCGGAGGAGCGGGAAGTGGAGGAGATGCGGTGGAGGGCATCGTCGATCACATCTGGGGGGAATCTGCGGTCCTTGAAGAAGGAGGCCATCTGGTCTGTGCAGTGTTGGAACTGGTCCTCCTGGGAGCAGATGCTGCGGAGACGAACAAATTGGGAATATGGGATGGAGTTTTTACAGAGAGCAGGGTGGGAGGAGGTGTAGTCCAGGTAGCTGTGGGAGTAGTCGGTTTATAGTAGATGTCTGTGTTGAGTCGGTCGCCCGAGATAGAAATGGAAAGGTCTAGGAAGGGGAGGGAGGAGTCTGAGACAGTCCAGGTGAATTTGAGGTCGGGATGGAAGGTGTTAGTAAAGTTGATGAACTGTTCAACCTCCTCGTGGGAGCACGAGGCAGCGCCGATACAGTCGTCGATGTAGCGGAGGAAAAGGTGGGGGGTGGTGCCAGTGTAGTTGCGGAAGATGGACTGTTCCACATATCCTACGAAGAGACAGGCATAGCTGGGGCCCATGCGGGTGCCCATGGCAACTCCTTTAGTTTGGAGGAAGTGAGAGGATTGAAAAGAGAAGTTATTCAGGGTGAGGACCAGTTCAGTCAGTCGAAGGAGGGTGTCAGTGGAAGGGTACTGGTTGGTGCGGCGGGAAAGGAAGAAGCGGAGGGCTTTGAGTCCTTTGTGATGGGGGATGGGGGATGGAGGTGTACAGGGACTGGATGTCCATGCAGGCTGCCAAAGACCTTGCCAACTGCCAATCATGTCATGGTCAGGTTAGTGGATGAGTAGGCAACAGGAGGCAACCATAGGATTTCATGCCCTCACCTCCACTGTCTACAAGAAAACCCACAAGTGACCACCAAATTCTGGCCTTTATAGGAAATACTGGACATATATATTTTTGAATTTATTCCCTATTGTTCATCCCAAATTCTCAGTTAACCACATTGTTGTGGGTCTGGAGTCATATGAAAACCAGACCAGGGTATGATAGCAGTTAATTACAGTTTCCTTCTCTGAAGGATATTAGTGAACCAGATGGGATTTCACAACAACTGGCCAGGGATTCGTGGTCATTATTAGATTCTTCATTCCAAATTTTTATTGAATTCAAATTCCACCATTTGCTGTGGCATGATTCAAACCCAGATCATCAGAATATTAGCTGGATCTCTGGATTAATAGCCAGGTCTTGGTTCTGTACGATCCTAAGCTGTTTTGCCACTTCTCCATCCAGGTTCTTACAATATCATCAGATCAGGTGGAGCTTAATGCAGTATCCAATATGAGCCCTGGGGAACCATTATCTGATATAACATAACCCGCACAGTTAACGTTTACACATTTAAAAATGTAATTACATTTACCATAACTGCATTTCGTTGCAAGTCTCTGGCCTCACACAGTCAGACAGTTTGGAGGTTTCACACAGTATCAAATCTATTCCTTTGGAATTGAAGGGTTGATGAAGCTTTGGGTTTCCAATTTATGTTTAAGAAAAGGAGAGAAAAATAGACCAGTAAACTAAACACAAACTGAAGATTTTACCAACACTTTACAGACTGGAAACACTCACTAGTCCTATTCATCAATTAGACGCTTTCTCTGCATTCACATCATGTTGTCATTCATGACTTCATTCTGTAACTGGTACCAGTGCAGGTAGTCCTTTTGATTTACATCTTTATCCTCTCCCATTCTCCTTTTGTTCTGGAGACTTTAGTTAAAGCACCTTACTTAAGCCTTACTTAAAGCACCCATTCTCCCATTGCTTAGAATTCCCAAGTTGATTCAAATTTCCAGGTATACCATCTCGGCCTCTGTCTTGCTGAGGCAAAGTCTCTCTCAACAATGACTGTGCTCCTCACTAGTTCAGTAGAAAGATGGTTGATGAACATTGGTAAACGTTCAAAAAACTTATTAGTGACTCACAATAAAGATCTATCTCTGTGAGCAAGCAGGGTTCTATAAAGGGGATAATCAAACTCCAAGATTAGCCAAGGAGGGTAAGGATAGTATCAAATTGGAAAAAGAAACCATACAATGTGGTAAAGATTAGTTGTAATCCAGAGGATTGGGAAAGGATTTAAAACCAACAAAACGATTAACTTTGAGGGTAAACCAGCACATAGTGTGTATATTCAGAGCTTCCTTAAATATAAAAGAAGGAAGAAAGAGGCCAAAGTGAACAAAGGCTCCTTAGGCAATGGGGCTGGATATATAATAATGGGGACTTAAAAATGTGTTGCTGGAAAAGTGCAGCAGGTCAGGCAGCATCCAAGGAACAGGAGAATCGACATTTCGGGCATATGCCCTTCTTCAGGAATGATTCCTGAAGAAGGACTTATGCCTGAAACGTCGATTCTCCTGTTCCTTGGACGCTGCCTAACCTGCTGCGTTTTTCCAGCAACACATTTTTAAGCTCTGATCTCCAGCATCTGCAGTCCTCCCTTTCTCCTAAATAATAATGGGGAGCCAGGAAATGGCAGAGGATTTGGAGAAATAATTTGACTCTGTCTGTATGGTAGAAGACTAATAGCATTCCAAAAATTCCAAATAACCAAGGTGACTAAAGGAAGTACAATAACTACTATTCGAGAGGGGAGATCCACAATGGCAGCGACCCAGCTGGTCTGAGTCTGCAGAGCTCTATCCAAGACTCGGGAAGAGTAGGGCGCCCACCTTCACTTCACCTGTTAAAATTACTTAAAATAGTTTTTGCCCAGCACCTTTGGCCATTTTGCATCAAATGTTAACAGTTTGGTGCTTTTTAAAAAATGACGAAAGGCAAATGCTCCCGTAGTTCACAACGGGCAGGGACCCCCTCCCCCCACCCCTGTCCCGCAGTAGCAGAGATGCCCGTGGCCACCTCAGGGGGCATAACAATAGAGGCGAGCCTGATCTTGGAGTTCATTAAACCCCGAGAGAGGATTGATGCGTCTGTCGAGGAGACTTGGTCCAAGTGGGAGTCCAGGTGGCATGACCGAGAGATCGAGAAACTCGAGCAGCGGGTCGGAAGGGCGGAGCAACGGGCTCCGAGAATCGAGGTAGTCAGAAAAATATTCGGTTGCTGGGCCTTCCGAACGGATGGAGGAAGGCCACCTTGTGGATTTCCTGGAGCAATGGCTCCCACACCTGTTGAAAGTGGAGTAGGAGCTGGGCCAGGTATGGGTTGAGTGGGCCCACCGGGCCGCTGTACATAGGCCCGGGTAGGACCAGTGCCCCCGCCCGGTCCTGGTCTGACTTCAACACTACAGGGAACAACAAATGTTTCTGGAGGCCTCCAGAGTCTTGGGGAAGGGTTCCCATGCCATGATGTAGAAGAGCTCCTAAGTAATGTTGTTTGGGACTTTTCTCCAGTTGTCCACAAGAGGAGGGCATTTGATGAGGTGAAGAAGCATCTGAGAGACTTAAATATTCAATATTCCATTTGATATCCAGCATCGCTCTGCTTCAGTCATGGAGGATCCGTATATAACTTTGGGTCACCGGAAAATGTAAAAGAATTCGTGGACGCTCTCAAAAAGACTGCAGGACTTGAACTGTATGGACAACGACTTTATTTTGCACCTCCCTCCCCCCCACTTTGTCTTCCCTTCTTCCTCTCTTCTTTTTTTTTCCCCATCTTCCCTTGGTTGGGGGGAGGCGGGGGAGCGCTCGTTCATTATTCTTTCTTTGGTCTCTTATCTATAGCTCACGGGGTTTATTTGATTATTGGGGGATGTCTCTGAGTGGATTTCTTTTCTTATTTAGCTGCTTAATAGTTGCTGGGATTGTAATTTTGTAATCTTCTGCATTTTTATCTTGCGCTGTTTTGTTAAGTATATCTAGGTGATAATGTAGGGGGGTGGGTGGGTCATGCACTTTTAATTTCTGTTTTATAAGGTACTGGAATTGATTTATTTTATTTTGTAATGCCTGCGCCGAGGGAAGAGCCCTAGCTAGGAGAGGTTATGGTGGGGTTATTGGAAGGTAGTAGCACCCCCTGTGAGCAAGGGGAAAATCGTCCTTTAAATTTATGTTATTTTTATTTAGGAGTAGTTCTCAGTTGTTTTGATTTAACTATTTTAAGGACTTTTTTTTAAAATGTGAATTGTTTTTGGTCTGTATTCAATGTCTTTTGGGTGGGGTTCTTCCTTCTGGGAGGTCTTGAGCTTGCCTGCACGATCATGGCTAGCCATTCGTTTAGGTGGTGCACCTGGAATGTCAAGGGGAGCCACTTGCCAATCAAAAGGAAAAAGATATTATCACATCTTTAAAAAGAAAGGATTGATGTAGCTCTCTTACAGGAGACACATCTACTTGATAAGGAGCACTCAAAGCTGCAACAGAGTGGGTTTGGCCAGGTGTTCTTTTCTTCTTTCAGCTCAAAAAGTAGGGGAGTAGCCATTCTTATTCGGACGAATCTTCCCTTCCAAATGCTAAGCCAGCTAAAAGATGAGTCTGGGCAGTATATATTGATTAAAGCCCTAATATGTAGAGAGGAATATGGGATTTTGAATGTTTATTGCCCTCCGGCACACCCTTTTGAATTTGTAACGGAAGCGTTCCCTAAGTTGATGGCTTTCGGGGTCCACCATACAATTATAGGGGGAGATTTTAATTGTATTATTGACCCAGAGAGGAACAGGATACTTAGGAGATCTGAGGGCATGTCTTTGAGGTCTAGGCAGCTGGCAGATCTGAATAGGGAGTTGGGGCTGGTAGATGTGTGGGGGTGTCTCCATCCCGAGGGTAGAGACCTTACTTTCTATTCCACCCCACACAAGTGCTACACAGAATCAACATTTTTTTTTGTCCCCTCGACCCTCTTGAACTCGATATTGTCCTGTAAAATGGGTATTATAACTATTTCTGACCATGCTGCAGTATATATGGAGGTTAAGATTAGTGATGATGGGATAGGTTCCCAACATTAGTGTATGGACCCTTTTTTTATTGAAGGATAGCAAGTTCGTAAAATACTTTTCACAGGAATTTAAAAACTTCTGGGATATCAACTCAGACATGGCCAGTAACCCCTCGACGACGTGGGAGACTGCAAAGGCATATGCACGAGGCCTGGTCATCTCATATTCTGTGACCCAGAAAAAACAAAAGGGAGAGCAACAGCGTCTGCTCGAGGCTCACCTAAAGGCAGCTGAGACAGCGTTTACTGATAGGCCATCCATTACTAAACTACAGCAGATCACAGCCCTTAGGGCAATCGTGAATACTGCATTTACTCAAACAGCAAAGAAGGAGATATTCTTCGCGAAGCAAAGACTATTCGAATACGGTGATAAGCCTGGCAGGTAACTAGCATATCTTGCCAGAAAGAAAAAGGCTCCTCAAGCCATTACATCTATTAGAGAGAGTACTGGTACCCTGACTTGTAATTGTAAAAAGATCAATGCAGCCTTTAAAAGGTACTATTTTGAATTGTATAAGTCGCAGGACTGTGAGGACAGAACGAGGAAGATGGAGTCTTTCTTTAAAAAGCTGGCCCTCCCGGGCCTAACCTCAGAGCAGGTGTCATTCTTGAATGCCCCCCTGACAACCCATGAAGTACAGGAAGCAGTGAGGCAGCTTCAGAGTGGCAAAGCGACTGGACCAGATGGATTCCAGGCTGAGTTTTATAAACAATTTGTAGGGGAACTGGCCAGTCACTTATAAATATGTATAACTATTCACATAGCCAGGGCTGCCTCCCACCTTTGCTGAGAGAAGCAAATATCTCTCTCATTCTTAAGAAGGGAAAGACCCCAGAAGACTGCTCCTTATATGGACCCATATCCCTGTTAGATGTGGATTTTAAAATTCTCTCAAAATGTTACCATTAAGGCTGGAGAGGGTCTTACCATTCATTATAAAAGAGGACCAGACGCGGTTTATAAAGGGTCGCAGATCAACCAATAACATTAGAAGAGTCTTAAATATGGCACAAGCTTGCCAGTAAGGAGTGATACTGAGTTTAGTTGTCTCCCTTGATGCAGAAAAAGCATTCGATCGGGTAGAATGGCCATACCTTTTTTATGTGTTGAAACGGTTCGGCATTGGAGAGCTCTTTGCTAAATGGGTTTCAGTATTATATAATGGTCCCAAAGCAGCGGTGATCACCAACGGCTTAAGTTTGGATGGCTTTAGTGTCGACAGAGGCTGTCATCAGGGATGTCCTCTCTCACCATTATTATTTACACTGGTGATTGAGCTGCTGGTGGAAGCTATAAGAACTGACCCTAACATAACGGCTCTGAAAGTTGAATCGGGCAAACACAAAATTACTCTCTATTCAGATGATGTCCTTCTTTTCTTAAGTGATCTTTTGACATCTGTGCCCTGCCTAATTCAAGTGGTCAATTTATTTGGTATGTTCTCAGGTTACAAAATCAATTTTGTGTAATCAGAGGCCATGCCATTGAGAGGCCTTGCCAGTATATTCAATTTTCCGGACAGATCCTGCTTTCCCTTTCAGTGGTCACTAGAAGGTTTTCTGTACTTTGGTATTTTCATTACTGCGACATTTGGTCAGCAATAAAATGCCAATAATACACACATATAGAGAAAATAAGACAGGACCTTCAACGCTGAGAAGATCTCCCTATATCTTGGTTAGGTAGACTAGCCTTAGTTAAGATGAATATTTTACCTCGTCTTTTATACCCTATGAGAATGCTCCCTTTGATGCTGCGGAGACAGGCATTGCATAAGCTTTATGGTTGGCTCGGCTCCTTTATTTGGAATCATAGACGGCCCCTTATCAAATTAGAAAAGCTGCAGCTTCCAAAAGTAAGAGGAGGGCTGGACTTTCCGGATTTCAGGAGGTACCAGTTGAGCTCCCTATTATCTTGTGTAGCTGATTGGGTCTCTTCTGACCCATAATCAATCTAGTTAGATATTGATGCTTCCCAAGCAAAATGTCCCCTCATCAATTTACTATTTATGGACAAGATGAGAGTTATTACGGATTATTATAAAAACTCTATTGTATTAAATACAATCAAAGTCTGGAGGATCATGTGACAAGATGAGGGTAACCTGCAAAAAACCTCCCCTTCTGCCCCTATAATGGGAACATTAGGATTCAGCCAGGGCTGACCGATGCTATATTCAAAATCTGGGAGTCCAGAGATATCCCCTGTTTAGGAGACCTACTCAATGAGGAGGTCATGATGTCCTTTGAGCAACTATGCCAGAAGTTTGGGCTGCCCAGCAGGGACCTCTTTTCGTATTTTCAAATATGAGACTTTATACAAAAGAAGATCACATTGATAATCAACCCTTATAAATCGAATAGGGAAAGGAGAGTGCTTTGGCCGATGGGTCTGCCCTCAGTCAGTACTCTCTACCACTTACTATGTAATAAGATGTTGAAGGATATGGAATGGTTATATAAAACCTGGAATCAAGAATTAAGGTTGGAAATCTCCTTAGAAATGTGGGAGGACAGCTGGGAAAATGCCTGCAAGATCTCTATCTGTAACAGAACTCAGGCTACTCAATTGAAGATATTTCACAGGGCTCACATGGCAACTGAACAACTTGAAAAGTTCAAGGCAGGAGCATCTCCGATGTGTTCTAAATGCAAAATCGAAGTTGGTACTCTCACGCATTGTCTGTGGACATGCCATAAGATCTGCAGGTATTGGTACAGAGTAGCGAATGCCTTGACAAAGATTTTGGGTACGGTGATTGGATTGGACCCAATGTCCCTACTCTTGGGCTCCCCAAATTTCCCCTTTTTGGATGTATACGGAAGGAAATTATTCACAATCCTTTCCTTTTGTGCGATGAAAAATATTTTAGTGACTTGGGCATCCGAAGGTCCCCCGGGACTTTCAAACTGGTACAGGATAGTTATGGAATATGTCCCCTTTGACTTCTTTACGAATATGGTGCACCAAAAAACAGAATTATTTTATAGAACATGGCAGCTCTTTTTGAACTATACTGACACAGATATTTCGACCATATTGTCCAGGACCTTTGTTTAGCCGTGGTAATGGTTCTGTCTAGTTCGGGGGCCCCTGGGAGGAGGAATCCTGTATAAATACAGGTTTTGTTGTGACTTGATATTTTGTGTATGTATTTAGTTATTTATTCATCTATTTGTTTATTGTTAGTAATGTATGATGCCTTATTTTATGGTTTGGTTGTTTGTAGAATAGATTAGTAGTTAGTTTTTTAAAAAATCTCATATTGGTGTGCTATTATATTGTAAAGTGGAATATACTAGTTTGTATTATTTTTGTAATTTTGTAAAAAATCTCAAAATTTTCTTTTTCAATAAAATATCTATTAAAAAAACTGTCATTCAAGAAGAAGTCCTAGAGTACTTAATGTGGCTAAAGGCCAATAAATCCCATGAATCTGATGGCTTGCATCTTAGCTTATCAAAGGAAGCAGCTACAGAAACAGTGGATGAACTGGTAGCAAACTTCCAAGAATCTTCATTTCTGGAAAGGTCCCAGAGGATTAGAAAGCAGCCAATGTGACCTTCCTATTCAAAAAAAGGGATGGTTACACAAAACAGGTCAGTTAGCTTAACATTGTCATTTGGAAGATGTTAGACTCTATTATAAAGTATGTAATAATAAAGCATTTTGAAATAGATAGTATAATCAGGCAGAATCAGTGTGGCTTCATGAAGGGGAAATTATGCCCAACAGTTTTACTAGAATTCTTTTAGGAGGTAATAGGCAGGGTTGGGAAAGGGGAACCTGTGGGCATGATACATTTGGATTTCCAAAAGACACTCAATAAGATGCCATACATAATATTTTTTTAATGAGATAATAGCCCATGGTGTTGGAGGTAATAGGTTAGCATGGATAGAGAATTGACGAACTAATAGAAGACAGTGATTTGGCATAAGGAGGCATTCTCAGGATGGCAAATTATAACTAGTGGATTACCAAAGATTCAATTCTGGAGCCTCAATTATTTACAATATATGTTAATGACTTGGATGAGGGAATTGAATGTACTATGATCTAGATTACAGATGTTACAAAGATTTGTGGGAAATCAAGTAAGGAGGATGGCGCAAAAGTGTACAGAGGTAGACAGGCCGCCTACTTGCGGAACGTTTCAGAGAACACCTCTGGGACACCCGCACCAACCAACCCAACCGCCCTGTGGCTGAACACTTTAACTCCCCCTCCCACTCCGCCAAGGACATGCAGGTCCTTGGCCTCCTCCATCGCCAGACCATGGCAACACGATGCCTGGAGGAAGAGCACCTCATCTTCCACCTAGGAATCCTCCAACCACAAGGGTTGAATGCAGATTTCTCCAGCTTCCTCATTTCCCCTCCCTGGACCTTATCTCAGTCCCAACTCTTGGACTCAGCACCGCCTTCTTGACCTGCAATGTTCTTCCCGACCTCTCCGCCCCCACCCCCTCTCCAGCCTATCACCCTCACCTTGACCTCCTTCCACCTATCGCACTCCCAACGCCCCTCCCCCAAGTCCCTCCTCCCTACCTTTTATCTTAGCCTGCTTGGCTCACCTTCCTCATTCCTGAAGAAGGGCTTATGCCCGAAACGTCGATTCTCCTGCTCCTTGGATGCTGCCTGACCTGCTGCGCTTTTCCAGCAACACATTTTTCAGCTCTGATCTCCAGCATCTGCAGTCCTCACTTTCTCCCAGATTAAGTGAGTTGGCAAGAACTTAGCAAATGGAATATTATATGAGATGATGCGCTTTGACAGGAAAAATAGAAGAGCTAAATACTATTTAAATAGGCGAAGACTGTAGATTTGGGGTTTGCATGAATCACAAAAAGCCAGCATCCAAGTTCAGCATACTAGGGAAGGCAATTAGAATATTTGGCTTTATTTCAAGAAGAATGGTGCATGAAAATTAGGTAGTCTTGTTAAAATCATACAAGGTATTAATTTGACTCCACGTAGAATTCTGTGAAGTTTTATCTAAAGAAAGATATCCTGGTGTTGAAGGGATTCTAAATAAGGTTCATTCGGCTTATCCAAGGCATGGAGGAATTTTCTTATGAGAAGAGGTTGAGTGAATTGAGCCTGTACTCACTGGATGAGAGGAAGCCATATTGAAACCTTTGAGATTTGTTATGGTAAATGCTGAAATTGTTTCCCTTTGTTTTGGGGCAAGACAGCATAAACTCAGAGTAAAGGGTCCCCATTTAAGATGCTGACATTTCTGTGGATTTTTCTTTACATCCAATGACTGTAGAGGCTGTTGTTAAGAATGTTTAATGCTGTGATTGACAGATTCTTGATACTTAAGGGGGTCAAGAGCTCTAAGGAAAAGGCAAGAAAGTGGTGTTGAGGATTATCAGATCAGTCACGATCTCATTGAATGGCAGAGCAGACACAACGGTCCAAATTGTTCTTAAATGTTCTTAAAACTGTCTTATTATAAATCACTGGCCATCAGCACATTCCATATCATTCCCTAGCTTCTGCACTTATGGGCAATCAATCATTTCTGTTGCTTCTAAATATTGTCTACTGACCACTAATGGAAAGTCTAGATGAGTCACCTTGGAACAAATATGATCACAATACTCATTCAATGCTCAAGTATTCTTGTCGATGAATATTTCTACCCAATTGAAGAGTGTTCATTACTGACAAGATTACAGTAGAGTCAAGAGTGTAGTGCTGGAAAAGCACAGCCGGTTAGGCAGCATCTGAGGAGCAGAAAAATCTATGCATCGGACAAAAGCCCTCCATCAGGAATAAGGCTGGGACCCTCGGGGTTGGAGAGATAAATGGGGGGGAGGGGGTGTTGTTGGGCTGGCAGGAAGGTAGCTGAGAGTGCGATAGGTGGATAGAGGTGGGGGTAAAAGTGACAAGTTGAAGAGGAGAGAGGAGCAGATAGGTGGGAAGGAAGATGGACAGATGGGACGGGTCATGAAGATGGTGCTGAGCTGGAAGGTTGGAACTGGGGTAAGGGGGGAAGGGGAAATAAGTAAACTGGCAAAATCCCACATTGACGCCATGGGGTTGGAGGGTTCCTAGGTGGATGATGAGGTGTTCTTCCTCTAGGCATTGAGTAGTAAGGGAGCGGCGATGGAGGAGGCCCAGGACCTGCATGTCCTTGGCAGAGTGCGAGGGGGGGGTTGAAATGTTTGGCCATGGGTCGATAGGTTTGATTGATGTGGGTGTCCCGGAGATGTTCTCTAAAGTGCTGTGCGAGAAGGTATCCAATCTCCCCAATGTGAAGGAGAGCGCATTGGGAACAACGGATATAGTAAATGACATGTGTGGAAGTGCAAGTGAAATTTAGATGGATGTGGAAGGCTCCTTTAGGGCCTTGGATAGGGGTGAGGGGGCAGGTGTGGGCGCAGGTTTGGCCATTCCTGCAGTGGCAGGAGAAGGTGCCGGTAGAAGAAGGTGGGTTGTTAGGGGGCGTGGACCTGGCAAGGTAGACAGGGAGGGAATGGTCTTTATGGAAAGCGGACAGGGGTTGGGAAGGAACTATATCTTTGGTGGTGAGGTCCATTTGTAGGTAGCATAAATGGCAGAGGATGATGCAATGTATATGGAGGTTGGTGGGGTGAAAGGTGAGGACCGGGGGTTCTGTTCTTGTTGTAGTTGGAAGGGTGGTGTTCGAGGGCCAAAGTGCAGGATGTGTTTCAAGGGCAGAGGGAGGAAGAATGCCTCATGTTCCGCTTCAGGACATTCCACCCCCATGGATTTCACCAGTTTCCTCATTTACCCTTCCCCCACCTTACCCCAGTTCCTAGCTTCCAGCTCAGCACCATCCGCCTGACCCATCCCATCTGTCCATCTTCCTTCCCAGCAACCCGCTCCACCCTTTCCTCTGACCTATCCCCTTTACCCCACCTCCATCCACCTATTGCACTCTCAGCTATCTTGCCCCCAGCCCCAAACCCCTCCGATCCCCGTGGCTCCCAGCTCATTACTGATGAAGGAACTTTGCCCGAAATGTCGATTTTCCTGCTCCTCGGAATGCTGTCTGAGCAGCTGTGCTTTTCCAGTACCAATCTCTCAACTCTGATCTCCAGCACCTGCAGTCCTCACTTTCGCCTATACGGTTACAGTCAACTTTTATGCAAAGCCGATCGGAAAGTGGAGTAGAGAATTAGTGGGAAGAGAAAGGAAACTCAACGTAACCTTCCCCAAAACTTAAAACTCAATGCTAATTTCCACTGGTTTCTCAAATGCAAGAGGGCAGGCAGCTTTAACTGAGTAAAGCATACTCCTATCGTCAGCTCATTGAGTACCACTGATATAAATAGCTGCGGGGCTGCCTATTTCAAGTCAACGAAGCTGAGTATTTTTAGACTGCACCTGCAGACAAAGCAGTATCAGTAAATACAATCCGGCTCATCTTCAGCCATGAAAGCAATAGCCCACTATACCACTTCCATCAAAATGTGGACTAGAATATTATATTGGCCACAGAAAAAGTAATGGAATTATTGTGGACCTAACCTGTAGAGAGAAATCTACAATTTAAAATTTTTTGAATTTTTAAATAAAAAGCAGTCACTGGCTCCTTGGGATGATCATAGTAACTCAAATTTCAATGATATTACCTGTCAATAGTCTATTTCTCTATTTAAACGTACTGGCTGTCGCTGTTATTTAAAAACTTTTGTGTTCTATACTTTATTTAATGAGTAGCTTGTTAAAGGAAGTTTAGACCCAAAAGAACACATTTTCTCTAACAATCAAATGGAATGCACCAAGTTGTTAGCTTGTCAGTGTTACTGTTTTGATGGCTACAATTTTGCTCATCATTAAGGGTTGAGACTTTAGTTCTCGATGTATTAATCCAAACATTTAACATGCAAATAATACATTTTCTGCTCTGCTGGTATTTTAATGAAGCAGAAATTGTTTCATTGAATTATTGAGAAGTGGAACTGTGTGAAATATTCACACAGAAACTGCTTAACAGTAGTTTCGACTCTTTTTTTTTATTGGACTGCCAGATTGTGAGGAACAATAATTGCATTTTGGAGAAGTGTAAGTTTTAGGACTGAGCAGAAGAGAGCTTAGTCAAATGTACATGCAAATTAGGACAATGTGCTTTTTTTGTCACTGTTAAAAATACTCTTCCATCCATTCATTTTTCATATCAAAGATGACCTTCCAAGGACGAAACCCTGAATCACGCTCCTGTCATATTAAGAATGTTTGAAGACTGTAAAATTTTAAAATCTGTCCTGTATAATTCTTCATAGCTCTCAGTATAGTTCCAAAGCGTGATGCATCTAATTGCTCATATCAAAACAATCACTGTCATCAGACAATTTGAGCTCTATAATGTTCCTACAGACCAAAATGAGATGAATGACCAAAATGCAAGAATTCCTCAGTTGGTATATTGGAATTGTGTCCAGTGGTGGGTCTCCTAGCTGGCACTACTAATTCACCCTTATGCCGCAGTGAAGCTTGCAATGAGATTAGCAAACACAACAGTCAGTCAACACTCGGCTGCTAAAATACTCAGGTGGCCACCTATCAGAAATTGACAGATTGCCCATACCCACGCCTCAAGCTAACATGCATGGGATGCAGGCTGGGAAATCATAGAAGAAAAATTTGATAACCATATAAGAGTGTCAAGCAAATTCAACAGTTGCTCAAAAACTCTCTCGCATTTTATTATTTTATGCATCCAGGCTCCATTGATCAATGTGCATAACAAACAGACTGCCCATTGTCTTTTAGTTGAGGTAATTAACTTTTACCTATCTCAGCAATTATTTTGGATGGTTCTCATTGACAAGTTGTAGTGACATATAAATAGTTATTGCTCCAGGGGAACCATTGTCAGGGAGTCTGTTTACTCATGGAAATGGTTATTGAGTTTCAAAAGGGTCTCTTGTGATTTTTTTTCCTTGAAATTGTACAGTTTAATCTCAGTACCAGCTAGGCCCATTGGTGTAGTCATGCGACTTTTCTGGGAACCATTTTATGGAATTCTGTGTACATTGCAGAGATAGATTAGCTTTCTAAACAGAATACATTATATCATAATTACATAGTCATGACAAAAGTGACATTCATGTAACAAAAAAAGATACATTGACCTGGATTCATTTGGATGAACCACTGAGTGTTCAAGTCAAAAGGTGTGGTGCTGGAAAAGCACAGCAAGTCAGGCAGCATCCGAGGAGCAGGAAACAATGTTTCAGTTTTCACCTTCCACGCAGGAGGCCCAGGGTCGATTTCCAGCCAATGCATGCTGCTCTTTTTGGTCCACTGAGTATTAAAGTCACGAAAATCTTGTGTCATATCAGAATAACTAAACCCTCTTCTTAAAAAAATTCCAAAAGTTATTTGGTAGATGTGTTATTCATGTGTATTATCGTTATCAAATAACACGGCGTCACAATTAACGGATGGCACGGTGGCACAGTGGTTAGCACTGCTACCTCACAGCGTCAGAGACCTGGGTTCAATTCCCGCCTCAGGCAACTGTCTGTGTGGAGTTTGCACGTTCTCCCCGTGTCTGCGTAGGTTCCGTCCGGGTGCTCTGGCTTCTGCCCACAGTCCAAAAATGTGCAGGTTAGGTGAATTGGCCATGCTAAATTGCCCGTAGTGTTAGGCGAAGGGGTAAATGTAGGGAAATGAGTCTGGGTGGGTTGTTGTTCGGAGGGTCAGTGTGGACTTGTTGGGCCGAAGGGCCTGTTTCCACACTGTAAGTAATCTAATCTTAGAAAAAAATTACATGGTCAACGATGTCCCAACTCAATTAATGAACTTTGCTTTGCAGTTGAACAAATCTACAGATTTGGTATACTTAGATCACCTTCTGCTATGCAAACAGCACATCTACAAAGTGGCAATATAGGAAGGCATTTTGTTTTGCCAAATGATGCCTACCCAAACATCCATTGGTTTCCTGTTTACTTGACAACCTCATAAATCAACTTGATATCTTCAGGTCACAGTGTACTGACAGCTGGGCAGATGCAGAAACGTCAATGACCGATAGGAACAGGGGAGCAGTGATGCACACCCATTATTATCAAAGCATTGTGGGTGCATCAAAGTAAAAATAATGAAGCATTCTTGGCCAAAAGCAATCCTATCAACTTGAAGGAAGTTCTACAAAAGTTCTACAAATTAACTTTATCAAAAATTGATCCCTTGGATTAAAGAATATTTTTTGATATATGAAATGAGGTGGGAAATGTTAATTCATTGTTGCATCTGCAGGTTAAATGGCTAACAATTGGCAAGGTAGAGACAGAGTCAGAGTCATATTGCACAGAAATCAGGCCCTTTAGCCCAACTCATCCGTGCCTACTAGATTTCCTCAACTGAACTAGTCCCGTTTGCCTGTGTTTAGTCCGTATCCTTCTGAAACTTTCCAATCCATGTCCAAGTGTCTTTTAAACGTGGCAATTATATTCGCCTCTACCTCTTCTTCTGGCAGTTCATTCCATATACACACCACCTTCCGTGTGAAAAAGTGTTTCTTCTTTTCTCCTTCGTGTTATTATTACATTAAATCCTTTTAATTTGCTTCTCAACGATCCTGCCACTTCTTTAGACAGAGACAGTAAATAAGCTACATGATTCCAGACTTCCACTAATACTAATCAGAGCTAATACAGAAAATGCAAATAATAACCTTGACTAGGAATCTGAAAGGGGATGAAATATGCAAAACACAAAAGGGTTGTTTATGAGGTGCTTCAAGCAACTAATGAGGCAAACTAAATAGATAATCTTATGTTATAAATTTTGGATCATAAACTACAGGTCTTTACATATTTCTTTCAACTTCACTCTGTGGTCAAGTTATTCTTTACATCTATTCCTATTCCGCCTGTAGTGGATGGTCTGCCTGTAATGTTGGACTACTTGTCAGATGACTTTTGAAGATTAATCACTTCAGCCTCAGGACATCACTGTCAGAGGATAATGTCCTAAGCTTGAACATCTTCAACTGCAACAAAACGTTGGAGACATGACCACGCTCAAAACTATCTATCAATCCACACACCATGCTGTCTTGGCACCATGTGGCTGCTCCTTTACTTCCACTGGATCGGAAACCTGGAACTCCCTTCCAAACACCAGTGTCACTGTCCCTAAACAGTAGGTGAAAGGAGGTTGCTCAGCACCACCTTCAGGATGGAGATTAAGCCATGCATACATTCCATTCATGAATAAAGAAAAACTTTAGTCTGAATGAGCTACAGTTCAGACTGGGAGAGCTAAATACAACCACACACATGAACATGTGAAACAGGAGCAGAAGTAAATGCTTCAGCCCATTCTATATGATCATGGCTCAACTGTGCTTCAAGTTCCATACTTGCATTCTTCAATGATAACCATTGATTTCCCAGCTCCCTGTCTCTCTCTCTCTCTCTCTCTCTCTCTCTCTGTCTTAAAAATATTCAATGAGAGTTTCTGAGAGAGTTCCAAAGTCACATAATCTTCTGAGATGGAAAAAAAAATCATTCTTCTGATTTCTGTCTGGAATGAGCAAACCCAATTTTAAAACAGTGCCCTCTAGTTCTGGACTGCCCATCAAGAAGAAAGTTGCATCTTGTCAAGACTATTCAGGGCCAAATCCACTTCATTCAAGTCTCTCTTCTAAACTCATCTGGAAGAAAGCCCAGTCTGTTGAACCTATGGTCAAAAGGAAACCCAATTTGTATGCCTCTTCCCTGGACCCAATGCTATCTCTAATTTTCCTCAATATCCATAGTTTGGCCACCTTTCCCATTCCACTTTTACAGCTGACAGGAATGAACATTTATTCTAGTTCACTCAAGCGCATGTTGAATGCCTTTCCACTGTCATCCCTTTATGTAATGTTCTGCAATCCATCACAGCCTACTACTAATGTAGTTTCCTATCAGTCCAGTCAAATAAAACAAAGAACTGAGACAAAAAAAAACAAAGAACTGAGGATGATGGAAATCTGAAGCAAAAACAGAAATTGCTGGAGAAAGTCAGCAGGTCTGGGAGCATCTGTGGAAAGAAAGCTGAGTTAATGTTTCAAGTCCAGTGACCCTTCTTCAGAACAATCAGAACTGTCTAGAAAACCTCCTTTTATCAACTTTCAATGCATTTATACCCATCCTTAAATAGAGAGATCAAAACTACAGACAGTATTCAAGATATGGTCTCAGCAGTGTTTGATATAACAAATGCATCCTTAATTTTAGGTTCAGTTCCCTTCTACTAAAGGAAGAATCCCATTAACCTTCTTGATAACATACGATGCCTACAGAGTAACACTGTGACTTATACTCCAGAACAGTTAAATCCCTTTGCTCTTCAGAATTCTGCAGTCATTGTCCATTTAAGTCATGAGTGCAGATCCAACACTCAAGATGGTGGTGGAGTAGCAGCACAGTACAGCAAGCTCCTGGTCACTTGCAGCTCATCTGCTCTGTCCACTTTACTTTTATTTCATTCATTTTTTCTCCTTTTCATTCACTACTTTTCTCGTAGTCTAATCTGCTTACTTTCTGTGAAATGCAAGTCCATGGTAAGAGAGGACCCCAACATTGTTGGCAGCCATTGCAGCAGGAACAGGCAGGCCTTATGGCTGGGATGAGAGAGGGAGCTGGCAGACTGAGGTGGCTGGGGCAAGAGAAAGGGAACAGGCAGACTGAGGTGACCGGGATGAGAGAGAGGGAGCAGACAGACCGAGGTGACTGGGGTGAGAGAGGGGGAGCAGGCAGACTGAGGAGGCCGGGGTGAGAGAGAGGGAGCAGGCAGACCGAGGTGACTGGGGTGGGAGTGGGGGAGCAGGAAGACTGAGGTGACTGGGGTGAGAGAGGGGGAGCAGGCAGACTGAGGTGGCCCAGGTGAGAGAGAGAGAGCAGGCAGACCGAGGTGACTGGGGTGAGAGAGAGGGAGCAGGCAGACTGGGGTGACAGGGGTGAGAGAGAGGGAGCAGGCAGACCGAAGTGGCCGGGGAGAGAGAGAGGAAGCAGGCAGACTGGGGTGACAGGGGTGAGAGAGAGAGAGCAGGCAGACCAAGGTGACTGGGGTGAGAGAGAGGGAGCAGGCAGACCAAGGTGACTGGGGTGAGAGAGAGGGAGCAGGCAGACCGAGGTGGCCGGGGAGAGAGAGAGGAAGCAGGCAGACCGGGGAGACTGGGGGGAGAGTGGGGGAGCAGGCAGACCGAGGTGGCCAGGGTGAGAGAGAGAGAGGGAGCAGGCAGACCGAGTAGACTGGGGTGAGAGTGGAGGAGCAGGCAGACTGGGGTGGCCGGAGTGAGAGAGGGGGAGCAGTCAAACCGAGGTGGCCGGGGAGAGAGAGAGAGAGCAGGCAGACCAATGTGACTGGGGTGAGAGAGAGGAAGCAGGCAGACTGAGGTGACCAGGGTGAGAAAGAGGGAGCAGGCAGATCGAGGCAGCAGTGGTGGTGAGGCCATGCCCTTGTCAGGAGTGTGAGCCCAGCATGGCCAGGCACTTATAGACTGTGATGTTGAACTATTAACTGTGTTTCTTTTTTTTATACCTTTTAGTAAGAAGGACTATAAGGTTTAACTTCTTGCTTTCTTTATTTTTCTGTATTTTACCAAATTTCTGTGCCACTTATAAATTTTTCACTGCACTCCTGCAAGTGAATACATTTGACAATAAAAACCAATTGCAATTCTAATGTTGTTTTGTTAGAAAACAGGACGACTATAATGAGAACTGAGGCGGTGCAGGCTCGAAGGGCTGAATGGCCTACTCCTGCACCTATTGTCTATTGTCTATTGAATTCGAGGGGTGTCCAATATTTAGGAATGCCAGGCAAAAAGAAAAAGGCAGTATATTGCTGGTTAAAGAAGAACTTAACATGATATGAGGAAGGATATTAGCTGTGACAATGTGAAATCTGTATTGGCAGAGCTGAGAAAAAGCAAGGGATAGAAACATTACTGGGGATTGTATATAAACCCCTAAATTGTATGGGCGAGGTTGGCAATGATACTCAAGTCGAGATGCACGCAATAAAGGAACATTTGTAATCATGAAGGACTTTAATCTGTGTATCCATTGGAGAAAATCAAATTACTATCAATACCATAAAGGAAGACCTGCTGGGGGTGTACAAGATGGTCTGCTGGACCAATGCGTTGAGGAACAAACTAGAGAACAGGCCGTTGTAGAGTGGGCATCACATAATGAGAAAGGAATAATTGGCAATCTAGTTGTGTGAGATCCCTTGGAGATGAGTGTCCATAGCATAATAGAATTAGTTTAGGCCACAGCTAAAGTACAGTTCTTGAATCCACATTATAGGAGGGACATGAATATACTGGAGAGGGTACAGATATTTAGCTGGATGTTGCCTGAGCTGCTGTGTTTTAGTTAAGAAGGAAGTTGGTCAGACTGATATTGTTTTCCTTGAAGCAGAAGAGACTGAGGGGAGACGTGATTGAAATGGAGAAAATTATCCAAGGCACAGACAGTGTTGGTAGGGGCGGACCAATGACCAGGGACCAGAGATTTGAGGTAAAGGAGTAGGGATTGAGAAGGGATGTGAGGAAAGGTGTTTTCACCCAGAAGGTGATGGGAATCTGGAATTCAATGTTTGTTGGGGTGGTAGAGGCAGAAACACTCAGAACATTGAAATACCAAGGCATACAAGACTATGGGTCAAATGCTGGACGTGGGATTAGAGTGTTTAGTTGGTTATTTTTGACTGGTGAGCCTAAAGGGCCTTTTTTGTGCTAATACCTCTCTCTGACTCTATGACTCTAATTCCTCATCAAATGGAGTGACGTAGTTTGTTCTCTAACTGGGGTTCTGCAACTAAACAGGAAAAACGATCATGGTAGTAGGATGCGATGGATTTCAGATCATCACAAAAAGGGATGACAATGGAAAGGCAATAGCAAGCATTCAACAAGTCTATGAGTGAACTAAAAGAGTTGTTCATTCCTGTCTGGTGCAAAAGTGAAATGGGAAAGGTGTCTGAACCATGGGTATCAAGGGAACTTAGAGATAGTATTAGATCCAGGGAAGAGGGATACAAATTGATCAGAATGAAACAACAGACCTGAGGAATTCAAGCTGTTTAGAATTCAGCACCGCTTTCCGAGAATTCAGCAAAGGAGGACAAAGGGATTAAGGAAGGGAAAATAGAGTATGAGAGTAAGCAAGTGGGAAACATAAAAACTGACTGTAAATGTTTCTATCGGTATGTGAAGAGAAAAAGCTTGGTGAAGATCAGTGTAGGTCCCTTACAATCAGAGACAGAGGAAGTTATAATGGAGAACAAAGAAATGGCTGACCAACTAATTATATACTTTGGTTCTGTGTTTGCAACAGAAGTTACAAATAACTTCCCAGAAATGTTGGAGAATAAAGGGTTTAGTGAGAGCCAGGTATTGAAAATAGTCAGCAATAGTAGAGGAATTTGATGGGAAAATTGATGGGATTGAAGATTGAAAAATCCCCAGATCCTGGTGATCTACACTCCACTTAAGGAAGTGTTCCTAGAATAATGGATGCATTGGTGATCGTCTTCCAAGACTCTATTGACTCGGGAACAGTTTGTACGAATTGGAGGGTAGCTAATATCACCCTTGTACTTAAAAATGGTTAGAAAAAAACTGGGAATTATAGACCAGTCAGCCTGATGCCAGTGGGGTAAGATACTAGAGCCCATTAAAAATGAATGAAAAGTAGTGGCAGGATTGGACAATTCCTGATGAAGGGCTTATGCCAGAAACGTCGATTCTCCTGCTCCTTGGTGCTGCCTGGTCAGCTGTGCTTTTCCAGCATCACACTTTCGACTCTGATCTCCAGCGTCTGCAGTCCTCACTTTCTCCAAGCAGGATTGGACAAATCAACATGGATTTACGAAAGGGAAATCATACTTGACAAATCTACTTGACTTCTTCAAGAATAAAATTTAGAGTTAATAAAGGGAGCCAGCAGATCTAATTTGTTTAGATTTTCAGAAGGCTTTCAACAAAATCCCTCCTAAGAGATTAATGTGTAAAATTAAAGTGCCTGGGAATGTGGCTAGTATATTGATGTGGATAGAAAATTGGTTAGCAGACTGGAAACAAAGAGAAGGAATAAATGGTTCCTTTACTGAATGACGGGCAGTGACTAGTGTTAGAACCGCATCTATTTACAATTAATATTAATCATTTAATTGGAGTAACTAAATGCAATATCTCCAGATTTCCAGATGACACAAAGCCAGGAGGGAGGGTGAGTGCAGGAAAAAACAGAGATGCTCTAGTGTGATTTGGACAAGTTGAATATGTGGGCAAATCTATGGCAAATGTGAATAAATGTGAGGTTATCTAATTTGGTAGCAAAACCAGGAAGGCTGATTATTATCTGAATTGTTATAAATTGAGAGTAAGGAATGCAACAAGACCTGGGTGTCTTCGAACAAGTTGCTGAAGGTAAACAAGCAGGTGTAGTAGGCATAAAGAAAGCAAATGGTACCTTCATGGTGAGACAATTGCACAAGGCCTTAGTGAATCTACACACACAATATTATGTGCATTTTGGATCTCCTTATTGAAGGATTTTCTTGCTCTAGACTGACTGCAATAAAGGTTTATGAAACTGATCTCTGGCTGGATGGGTGGGGGAAGGTGGGGGGCGGGGGGGAGTTGGGGAGTGGGATTTGGGTGCTGATGCACAAAGAGAGGTTGAACTACTTAGTATTAAGTTCACTGGTGTCTGAAGAATGAGAAAGGATCTCATTAAAACCTATTAAATTCTAACCAGATGAGACACAGTAGACTCAGGAAGGATGGCAGGGAAGGCCAGAACCAGAATCAGTCGAAGGACATGGATTGAGCCATTTAGGAACAAGAAGAGGAGAAATTTCTTCATCCAGAGAGATGGTGAGCCTGTGAAATTTGCTGCCACAGAAAGCAGTGGAGGCCAAACCATTGTGTGATTTCAGGAAGGTGCTGGATACTGCACTTGGGACTCAAGGGATTAAAGGATATGGAGGAAAATCAGGAAGAGCCTACTGAGTTGGATGATCAGCCATGATCATAACAAATGGCAGAGCAGGTATTTACAGGCTGAATGGCCTACTCCTGCTCTGATTGTTTTATTTTCTGCTTCATTCTTCCTGCCAAAGTGAACAAACTCAAATTTCCAACTTTATATGTCATCTGACAGAAATTTGCTGACTCATTCAACCTATCTATATCTGTTTGCAACTTCCTTATTTCTTTTCCACAGCTAACTTTCCCTATCTATTTTGGTGACATCTATAAATTTAACTATTATTTTGTTGCTCTCATCATCTAACTCACTGATGTAAAGTGTAAAAAGTTGACATCTTAACACAGACCATTGTAGAGGTGTACGGTGCATATGAAACAATGTCATTTCTTAAGAGGCATTGAGTCCAGACAGCTTGTCGCCATTAGTTATGGGCAGCACGGTGTCTCAGTGGTTAGCATTGCTGCCTCACAGCACCAGGGACCCAGGTTCAATTCTCACCTCAGGCAACTGTCTGTGTGGACTTTGCACATTCTCCCCATATCTATTTCCTCCCACAATCCAACGATATGCAGGTCAGGTGAACTGACCATAGTGTTAGATGCATTAGTTGGGGTGAATATAGGGGAATGGGTCTGGGTGGGTTACTCTTCTGAGGGTCAGTGTGGACTTGTTGGGCCAAAGGACCTGTTTCCATACTATAGGGAATCTAATCTACTCAGCACAATTGACTAGAAACTTCTTTATGCTACTTTCTGTTTTGTGCCAGCCAGCCGATCATCTATTAATGCAAATATGTTACCTCTACAGCATGAACTTTTATTTACCACAATGTCATTTAATGTCATACCCTCCTGGAAAGCCTAGTATAATACATCTATAAGCTCCCCTTTACCAACAATGCATGTTACTGTTTCAAAAACCTCCAATAAGTTTGTTAAATTCGACTTCTCTTTGAGAAAACCATACTGACTTGACCTGATTACCTTGAGAGTCTCTAATTGCATCCTCAATGATTGGTACAAAATTAAGTCAATCATTAAAAAAGCTGCAATTCTTGATTATATTCCTGTTAGGGTGAAAGAAAAGGCTGGTAGATATAGAGAATTCTGGATGACTAAAGAAATTGAGGGTTTAGTTAAGAAAAAGAAGGAAGCATATGTAAGGTATAGACAGGATAGATCGAGTGATTCCTTAGAAAAGTATAAAGACAGTAGGAGTATATTTAAGAGGAAAATTAGGAAGGCAAAAAGTGGACATGAGATAGCTTTGGCAAATAGAGTTAAGGAGAATCCAAAGGGTTTTTACAAATACATTAAGGACAACAGGGTAACTAGGGACAGAATAGGCCCCCTCAAAGATCAGCAAGACGGACTTTGTTTGGAGTCACAGGAGATGGGGGCAATACTGAACGAGTACTTTGCATCAGTGTTTACTGTGGAAAAGAACATGGAATATATAGAATGTAGGGAAAATGTCCATATTACAGAGGAGGAAGGGCTGGATGTCTTGAAATGAATATAAGTGAATAAATCCCTAGGACCTGATCAGGTGTACCCTAAAACTCTATGGGAAGCTAGGGAAGTGATTGCTGAGCCCCTTGCTGAGATACAGAGGAACTTCAATTATCTGAATGATATGGGCAGGCAGTATTTGGTTTGGATTATTGATTATTCGGTTAATTTATTCAATGCCTCTCCTCTAGGGCTTGGAGTTTCCTGAAGTGTCCTCTTTCCTCGCTCTGTCTGTGTTGGTCCCTCTCTCTGGCTCAGGGATTATTTCTGAACAGACACACACTTGTGTATAAGGGACCTGCAGCATTGCTGGAGCCTCTCGCACCACCATCACCATATCCTCCCCTCCCCCATCAGTTCAATGAGATTGACACAGCAAGCACTTGCTAAGCCCACTTCCCATTCAGGAGACTAGGCAGCAGCACACCGTACGCGAGCCTGTGCCCACCCCCGTCTGCTCCTGTCCCCGGCAGACCCCTCAACCCCGTCCATTCCTGCCCCCCACCCCCACACTGGTCCGCCCCACCCTCCCACCATGGTGGTGGGCAAGTTGTTGGAGGGAATCCTGAGGGACAGAATGTACATGTCTTGGAAAGGCAAGGACTGATTAGGATAGTCAACATGGATTTGTGTGTGGGAAATCCTGTCTCACAAACTTGATTGAGTTTTTTGAAGAAGCAACAACAAGGATTGATGAGGGCAGAGTGGTAAACATGATCTATATGGACTTCAGTAAGGCGTTCGACAAGGGTCCCCGTGGGAGACTGATTAGCAAGGTTAGATCTCAAGCAATACAGGGAGAACTAGCCATTTGGATACAGAACTGGCTCAAAGGTAGAAGACAGAGGGTGGTGATGGAGGGATGTTTTTCAGACTGGAGGCCTGTGACCAGTGGAGTGTCACAAAGATCGGTGTTGGGTCCACTCCTTTTTGTCATTTATATAAATGATTATGTGAGCATAAGAGGCATACTTTGTAAGTTTGGAGGTATAGTGGACAGCAAAGAAGGTTACCTCAGATTACAATGGGATCTTGATCAGATGAGCCAATGGGCTGAGGAGTAGCAATTAGAGTTTAACTTAGATAAATGAGGGGTGCTGCATTTTGGGAAAGCAAATCTTAGCAGGACATATACACCCAATGGTAAGGTCCTAGGAGTGTTACTGAACAAAGAGACCTTGAAATGCAGGTTCATAGTGCCTTGAAAGTAAAGTCACAGGTTAGATAGGATAGTGAAGAAGGCGTTTGGCATGCTTCCCTTTATTGGTCAGATTTTTGAGTACGGATTTGCGGCTGTACAGGACATTGGTTAGGCCACTTTTGGAATATTGCATGCAATTCTGGTTGCCTTTCTATCGGAAAAATGTTGTGAAACTTGAAAGGGTTCAGAAAAAATTTGCAAAGATGTTGCCAGGGTTGGAGGATTTGAGCTACAGGGAGAGGCTGAACAGGCTGGGACTGTTTTCCTGGAGCGTCGGAGGCTGAAAGGTGACCTTACAGAGGTTTTTAAAATCATGTGGGACATGGATAGCAAAAATAGGCAAGGTCTTTTCCCTGGGGTGGGGGAGTCCAAAACTAGAGGCCATAGATTTAGGGTGAGAGGGGAAAGATATAAAAGAGACCTAAGGGGCAACATTTTCATGCAGAGGATGGTACATGTATGGAATGAGCTGCCAGAAGAAGTGGTGGAGGCCTTTACATTTGCAACATTAAAGAGGCATCTGGATGGGTATATGACGTGGAAGGGTTTGGAGGGATATGGGCCGGGTGCTGGCAGATGGGACTAGATTAGATTGGGATACCTGGTTGGCATGGACGAGTTGGACTGAAGGTTCTGTTTTCATGCTGTACATCTGCATGATTCTATGATTCAATATGCTGTAGATATTCATCGGTGTTCCTTCAACAGCATCTTCCAAACCCGTGTCCACTGCCATTCAAATGACAAGGACAGCATATGGGAATAATACCACCTGCAAGTCCCATGCAAGGTACTCATAATCCTAGATCATTGTTCTTTCAGTATCACTGGGTCAAAAACCCATAACTCTCTCCTCTATGGTACTGTGAGAGTACCTCCACCAAATGATCTGCAGCAGTTCAAGAAGGCAACTCACCACCACCTTTTCAAGTGCAACTAGGGATGTGAAGAGATCTGTAGCCATGATGATTTCTTTTAACCCACAGCATGAGAGGGAGACAAAGAGACTTCATAGTAAGTAATGGAGTTTTGTTTACATTGGGTGTATTTTATACAACAACACGACGGCTGGAGGAGGAGCGCCTCATCTTCCGCCTGGGAACCCTCCAACCACAAGGTATGAATTCAGATTTCTCCAGTTTCCTCATTTCCCCTCCCCCCACCTTGTCTCAGTCGGTTCCCTCAACTCAGCACCGCCCTCCTAACCTGCAATCCTCTTCCTGACCTCTCCGCCCCCACCCCACTCCGGCCTATCACCCTCACCTTGACCTCCTTCCACCTATCCCACCTCCATCGCCCCTCCCCCTAGTCCCTCCTCCCTACCTTTTATCTTAGCCTGCTTGGCTCTCTCTCTCTTATTCCTGATGAAGGGCTTATGCTCGAAACATCGAATTCTCTATTCCTGAGATGCTGCCTGGCCTGCTGTGCTTTGACCAGCAACACATTTGCAGCTGTGATCTCCAGCATCTGCAGACCTCATTTTTTACTTGTGTATTTTACATGTACAGAGTTAACAGTTGTGCATTAGACTTCAGGAAGAAGATTCTGGAATGCAATTTTGTTTTGTCTTGGTGGAAACACCTACAACTTCAAGAAAGCCCTTTTGCTTTCAAGTTTACTAGCATCTTGGCAGAAGCTAGATGTGTAAGACAATTGCTCCTGAAGTAAGTAGATACTTTAAAAGTGTTAAGAAATTGGTTACCTCAACTTAAAGTGTTTAATTTGAAAGTTCTCAACTAGATGTATTTGGTTGAAACCCTGAAGATGTTACTTGAAGGAAGGAAATTATAAGCTCAGTTCCGTGAAGACTCCAGAACAATGCTGTCATGTTCTTAGGACTGGAAATTGAAGCCATTGTTAAAATAAGCTTAATTCAGGTGACAGAGAAGGGAATGCTCTCCCATTTGAGTACAGTAAGTATTGTACTTTACCCTCTGCTTCAAAATCTTCAAGATGGTGTTATATGTAAATAGTTTATTCTATTTTAGTTTTCATCTCTTGTGTGTAGTAAGCTTCTGTTTCATTGTTCAAACTAAATATATGCTCTTTCGTGGGAGAAAGTGGGGACTGCAGATGCTGGAGATCCGAAATGTCAATTCAGATTTTTCCTGAAGCGTTGATTCTCCTGCTCCTCGGATGCTGCCTGACCTGCTGTGCTTTTCCAGCACCACACTCTTGACCCATGCACTTTTTCAAGCTTATATTTCTGTGAAGACAGCCTTGTTGAGACAAAAACTAAATAAAATATAATCCACGGAGCCAGATTTCAGTCTTGGATCTGATTTGTCCAATAATACCAGTTAATAATACCATTAACTAAGAACATAACAATAGCCGATTGATTTGGACGGCGGTTATACAATAAGTAATGTCTGAGAAGCTCTGCTATAGTCAGTACTTGCTGTCACTGTTTGTAATATGAGCATGATGCCAAGATCAAGCTTTGCTGTGGCAAAGCCTCCCCCATCGTCAAAGTGCCTGCTAGCACTCATTATCAGCACCTGCCCATGAACAGCAGACACTTGGGAGAGAGCCCAGAGGTCTACGTAACATCATTGAGGAGTTCACATCACAGGAGAGGCTTGAACTGGCATAATAAAATTATGAAACTAGAATTTTACAGGAAACTCAAAGCAAAAATTTGTACACAAATCGGCAACCAATGTTTTTCACTACAATCACATTTTATAGTGACCTTGAGGAAAGAAATATTTAAATATATTAATGCATTGTACAAGATCTGTGTGCTGTTTTGTCATGCAAATATCCATCAAGCAGATTTCTCAAAGGGAATGACACACAGCTGCTCCCAGGCATATGAAATGAATCCCTCAGCCGATCCATACCAAGATCCTAACACTGCATCAGCTGAGCAACACAGTATGTTTCCTTTGATCAGATACTGAACCGAGGAATGCTTTGCATAATATTAGCCTGGGAGGCAATCTTGTGCAGTCTTAAGAGCACAGTTTGAGTCGGCTGTGAGAGATTAAGAAAGGTTCACAAAAGTGCTGTTGTCCATAGTGAAAAGTGGTTATGTTGGAAACTGCCAGGGTAGTGGCACTGTGCCATGAACTGGTTAGGAGTGTCTGCCTCCCAAGTAGGGCTGTGGAGTCTTATCATGTGGATTCACATCTGTGACTTTTTCGTTATGGTTTACGCTGCTGCATACTGCCACTAATGAATAAGAAGGCTTTTTTTTGTCCCCTTTGTCTTGTTTGGAATCAAAATTGGGCCTGGAGGTAAAATTACTTCTTCAATGGCTGTTGCTCGTAATGCTCCAGTTATGAGTGATTCGTTCTTCATTTTCCCCTCCTATTCTTCTTGAAGCATCTTCACACAAAAGCATTGAGTTCCACGGATAACTTCATGCAGGCTTAACAATCTGTATATGGCCTATAGGTTAAACAGGGAGAAAGTGAGGTCTGCAGATGCTGGAGATCAGAGCTGAAAATGTGTTGCTGGAAAAGCGCAGCAGGTCAGGCAGCATCCAAGGAACAGGAAATTCGACGTTTCGGGCATAAGCCCTTCATCAGGAAGGGCTATAGGTTAAACAGCCTAGCCCCAGTCATGTGCTACCAGGATTCACATGCAGTGGATAGTGATGACCAGAGAATTCCAGCTGATTTTCACTTTCTAACTGATGTTTGCTGAGCTTGGTTACCTTGGCTAAGTTGCTGGGACATTTTGGTTGGGTTGGACGGACTGGAGAGGATGGATATGTTGGAGCTAAAAAGGTTAATTGAATGATAGTACTGTTGTTCACAATCATTCAGTCAAAATCCTGGAACTACCTCCCTCACAGCATTGTGGGTATCTCTCCACAAAATGGACTACAGCAGCCTCAAAATACAGCTCACCACCACCTTCTTATAAGCTTATTAGGGATGAGCAATAAATGCTGACTCAGTTGGTGATGCCCAAATTCCAATAAAAAGTAAAATTAAAATGTTCCTATTAGTAGAGGTGTTTTTAACAAAACAAACACAGGTTTGAGGCTAGAGAAAACAAATGAACCAGAGGCAACATTAACAAATGTTTTCACACAAATTATGATAATCTGGAATGGACTGGCTGAAGGCTTTGGAGGAGATTCAGTAATGACAATTCTAACAGGTTAACGAGGTCAATTCCCAGAATGGCGGGACTATCGTGCGTTGGAAGATTGGAGTGTTTGGGCTTGTAAACACTTGAGTTTAGAAAGATGAGAGGGGATCTGATTGAGACACATAAGATTATTAAAGGATTAGACACTCTGGAGGCAGAAAGTATGTTTCCCTGATGGGTGAGTCCAGAACCAGAGGACACAGTTTAAAAATAAGGAGTAGGCCATTTAGAACAGAGTTGAGGAGAAACTTCTTCACCCAGAGATTGGTGGATATATGAAATGCTCTGTCCCAGAAGGCAGTGGATGCCAGGTCTCTGGATAATTTCAAGAAAGAGAAGGATAGAGCTCTTAAAGATAATGGAATCAAGGGTAATGGGGATAAGGCAGGAACAGGATACTGAGTGTGGATGATCAGCCATGATCATAATGAATGGTGGTGCTGGCTTGAAGGGCCGAGTGGTCTACTCCTGCACCTATTGTCTATTATCTTTAAAAAGTGAATTAGATGAATAAAATTTAAATAGTTCTATGGCTATGACAAATGTGGAGGCAAGTTGGATTAATTTGATAGCTTGACCAAAAGACTATAAAATATCTTGAACCTTGGCAATGATAGGCTAAATTATCTCTTTCTATGCTGCACCATTCTAAGATTATAGGGTTCTATATTTCTAGGTGGTTTATTGAACTACCTACTGGGGAGAACTAGTTGTAGCTTTATTGCGCAACAAATCTGGGCATAAAAATATAGAAATTGTTTTAAAGCCATGAAGATTATCAGGATGATAATAAGGATTGGAAACCAAGGAATGGTCTGTAGCCTAGGAGAAGGACTAATAAAGATTTTTAAACATGCTGTCATGTCAGAGATGTTAAAAGAAGACATCATTGGCCTGAACAGGTGAAAGTGACAGATTGAATGGCAATATTTTGAAGTCTAGGAAATTTGCCCTCATGTCCTGGTCAATATTTATCCACCAATCAGAGTCACAGAAAACAACTCATCTCATTATTATCTAGAATGGACCATTCCACAACTGCCATTTGTGGGAACTTGCTGAGTACATGTTGATTGCCATGTTTTCTACATGACAATGGTGACCATTGTTCAGAAATGGTTTAGTTGCTTGAGACTTCCAATGGCCATGAAAAGTGCTATATAAGTGCCGGGATTTGTTTTCTTTCATTAAATTTTGATAGATTGCAAAGTATAAAAGTAAGAGTTTATGCCTGAGTGGGAAGGTTTGTAACCCAAAGGGCTACAATTTTTTAAGTATTAGCTTGTCCTAGACATTACCACACTCACCTTGAAATTTGAAAATTAAGCATAGCTCCAGTTTATGAATATGACCGACAATTCAATGTACTTATAGAAGAGTACTGCAATCGTGAGTGGGCAGATGTGACATTAAAGCCAATTAGTTTTTGTCCATTCATGGAATGTGGGTAAGGCTGGTGAGGCCAGCATTTATTGCTCATCAGTAGATTCCCTTTGAGAAGATGTTAGTGAAGGTGCTCCAGGATATTAACCCAGCGGTAGTGAATTAACAGCGATGTATTTCCAAATCAGGATGGTGAGTGGCTTGGAAAGGAACTTGCAGGTGGTGACATTCCCATGTATCTGCTGCCCAGTTTGCTGTAATTTGGCCCAGTTTCTACAGCACACAGACACTGTTACTTTAAGACAGTTATATGACATTACAACAGTGACATTCCTGAATATAAGTATCCGCCTCATCTGTGGTTGTTTTGTGCAGTGAAGTCATCAGATAGGTATGCACTATACTGCAACATCAATAAGAACAGAACTCAAACTATATGTGGAAATGTACAATATAATAGCCTTGTAAATAGTTCGTGCTGTTCTGCTGTTTGCACCAAGAGGAACCTGACTCGCTGGGGAATATGTAATATATATTTAATAAATCACAAAATGGCATCATGGTTCATCTTCTCTGAGGGACATCATTTTTTTGAAGAAAAGCTTTGTTTTTCCAATATTCCTCTCACAGTTAACAGCATTAAAGAAAACAGCTTGGCTGTTCATTCATCTCATTTCCTGTGGGGCCTTGTCTCAGGAAAATTTGGCAGCTACATTTAACTACTGTAATGGTAACTGCATTTGTAGGTTAGTTAACTGTGTGGGAAGTGCTATGAGACATCCTGAAGAATAAATTGCTATGCAAATGCAAATTCCTCAACGTCATAATGCTGCAGAAAGGAGTAACATGTCATTTTGCAGAAAAAGGGAATCTTGCATTTGTACAGCAGAATTCACAATCTAAGAACATGCTTCACAATCAATTCAAAAAGTAGCCATGATTGTAATGTAGGAAACTCAGCAATGTACATGGCAAGATGCTGCAAACACCACTGGGACAAAGTAAAGGCCTTCTGTTTTTAGTGATGTGTTGAAAGATAAATAAGAGGACAATGGACAGATTTCTTTTGCAATCTTTTAAAACAGTACCATAGACAATCCTTTGAAGACAAGTGGAATTGACTGACATCATTGTCTTTCTTTGGATTTCTTCAGTTCAGAGATCTGAAATCAATCTCTTTTAGTTGAATTCAAGAGCCCTTTTCATTGAATTACTTCATAAATCTCTGTCTCTATGCCATACAGGGTTTGGTGATGCTAAGATTAGTCTTAGTTTATCAAATCAAGACATAAAACAAATTAAATTCAGTGTGAAGCTCTCCTTATCTGTTTCTATTGAGGACACCCAGAATGGTTGCATTCTATGTTTGGTGTAGATTAATGTCCTTTCTTCATTGCTTCATCAAGTTCTATTAAAGTTCATACATTATCAAAACTCCCTTTACACAGCCATGTTGGGTATCTCATAGATCAGTTAAAGTACAGATTGGAGGATAAAAAAAGATAAAATTTGCATCTATGTATCATTATTCATATACTTAGGAAGCCCCAAGTAAAGCAAAGTCAATGTGTTACTCTCTGAAATGTAGTTAATGTTGTCCATACCACCCCATCAAGGACACACTAAACTCACAGACAATGGGCTAAGTGAAGACTGACATTAATACCAGCTCCAAAGTGTGTTGGAACTTCAGCTGCAATAGGGTTCCATCTTTATCTCACACACAAGCTGTGTTTATAAGAAAAATTGTATTGTAGACAAACGTGGCAATCAATTTGCACACAGCAAGAATTACCAATCAGAAGGCTAGATAAATAACCCATTACCTGTTTAGAATAGGTTGGTTAGTTGGTTGAGGGGCAAATGTTGAAAGAGGCGTTAGGGGAGCTTCCTTGCTGTTCTTCAAGCAGATCAGTCAGAGCATTAGTTTCTCTTTTTCAAAGGACAGCACCTTCAACAATGCAACCCATTATAGAATCATAGAATCAAAAATCATAGAATCACAAAGTGATGCTCATAATTGTACTTGCGTTAACACTGCTTTTTTAAAGGCAGAATCTTCCCAGGTGTCCCCCATTGATCTAAAAACAGTCTTTTACAAGATATTTAAAATCTCTTACCAAATCGCAACCGTTGGGGAGTACTCACACCAGAATCTCTTTCTCTAACACCTTGATAGGTTTAAGCTAACTGTGCCTTCACTCCTACACTGAAACTTCTGACAGCATGTCCAGTTTTACTATATTCTTCCCTTCTCAGGAACACTGCTCTTCATTTCCATTCAAGAGCTAAATGGAACTACTGAAAAGAAAGTATAACTGAAACAAACATCTCCCTGTCTGAACTCTTGGTTGCTTTCCTTAGGCTTAAAAGAAATCTCACAGTACAGAAATTTCTAACAGAAACCTATAGGTACAATCGTCTACCTTGCTAGATTGTAAAATCATGACATAAACAAAACCCATTTACTTGTCAAAGTGTCCCTCACAAACTGTTTAATTAATAAGTCACCATGGCTACAAGAATACTCAAAGGTTCATTGTTAACTTCAGACATACAGAAAACCCATAAGTTACTAACTCAAAATTCAAAATCTAAGCTTAAAATAAATGGCATTAAAATATACATAAAATCAGACAGTTTATATCACAGTAGTCAAGACATTATTCATTGTGGAATGCTGAACAAACTGAAAATGGCACTCATCATGTCAGCACTGACCACTGTGTTGCTAAATCATTGAATAATAAGAGATTTCAAGATGCAATTCACCTCAAAGATCTCATCTACCTGCACCCTGAGTATAGCTTGTTTCTACTTTAATCTAAGTTGATGATAGAACATCATGTGGATGCATAGCCTCCTTCCGCTGTTGGCATTGATGTTTAGCAAACCTCACATCCATTCACAAGTCATTGAGTATCCTAATTCATCTCTGGTCAGTTCATAGATTCATGTAGTAGCTTTCTTGTGTTTTCATTATCCTTATATCCCTAATGTAACATGGACATTATATCTGGGTGCACTGTTTTTGGTATCAGGGCTTGTTTACCTTGAAAATGACTTGTTGTCACAAGTCATTTTCAAGGTAAACAAGCACACATGATACACCACGTTCATCTCTTTGTGGCCAAAATGAACAAATCTTCTCAGGTACTTCATTCATACTGTTACACCATCCCAGGATAATGAGCTTTCTCAACTCTTGAGGTCGCTTATTTTCAGCAGTCTCTGATTGTGAGGGTTCACATTGTCACTGAACACGGCACGGTGGGTGGCACGGTGGCACAGTGGTTAGCACTGCTGCCTCACAGCGCCTGAGACCCGGGTTCAATTCCCGACTCAGGCGACTGACTGTGTGGAGTTTGCACGTTCTCCCCGTGTCTGCGTGGGTTTCCTCCGGGTGCTCCGGTTTCCTCCCACAGTCCAAAGATGTGTGGGTCAGGTGAATTGGCCATGCTAAATTGCCCGTAGTGTTAGGTAAGGGGTAAACGTAGGGGTATGGGTGGGTTTCGCTTCAGCGGGTCGGTGTGGACTTGTTGGGCCGAAGGGCCTGTTTCCACACTGTAAGTCTAATCTAATCTAAACTTGGAGAATATCTTCAACTTTGTAGTTTGAAGCATCAACGCATAGATATTAGTGTGGGTTGGGTAATCTGCTCAAATGTCAGATGTAACCAGCCTAGTACTAGCTTTCTATCTCATTTCACTTAATATTCTTATACATTGACAAGCCAATGTTGCAAACATGGCTGTGCACTTATTAACGGTTTATGGCAGATCATTTGTAATTAATTATAATCTATTTCATCCTGATGAAATGTTTATATTTCACTTTAAATTTATACTCTTAAGCGAGATCGTTGACGGATTTGATTGCATTTTATGGTGGTCTGTTCAGACACAGTTTGAATCTCATGAATCGTGACAATATTAAGACCCATGCATACCAATAGTCCTGGCACAACTGAGCCATAGGTACCTTTCAGTAAGGAGAATTGGGAAATCCAACATGAGCTTGTTTCCGAACACTAATGTGTGATTTTTCTCATGTATGGAATTGGTGATCCATTACATCATGGTCTTGGAAGAACTAAACAGCATGATACAAACCTCCATCAGTTCATGGCACTGGCAAAGGTAAAGGTATAGTATACAAGCTTGTTTCTGACTGTAAAAATGTCAAATTAACAAGAACCAAATCAATTTCTTCAATTCACTCTACTCATCAACCAGTATTAAACCTGATCCTGATCAAAATGTACAGACCATGCCTAAACCACAAGTCAACAGTGACTTGCAAAGGAATTTTTGTTTCTTTAAATTTTATCCCCGCATATTCCTAATTTTATAAACAAGTTATCTCCTTTTTTGAGACTACGTCTGCAAAAACACCCATCAGACACCTGTGTATTTTTCAATCTTTCAAAAATGCTCCTCCAGTAATAATCCAGGAGGCATGTATTTCAATATTATGATCCTTCTAAGCACAATACATTGGAAGTAAATGAATCTCTAAAAAGTCATGGAGTATGCTTAACAAGCTTATTGCATTTGGTTCTACAATAGCTCAAGCAAATGACTCCAACATTGAAAGAGAGATTCTTGCTCTCATTTTCAGCATATGATTGTTTCAAATGTATTTGTTCAGCAAGCATTTCAGTGTCCATACCATTAGATAGATCTGCTATGAACCTCTCCCAAATATACCTCCATTGCTCCAAAATTGGAAAAATCCAAGGCTATGACTTCTAAGTACAATATAAGCTAAGTTTTCAGATGACCATCTCTAATGCTCTTAGCTGACTTTTAAATGTCATTAAAAGCAAAGATATTCTTTTAGACCTACAGACAGATACTGTTGGCATGAACTGAAAGGTCATCTTAACACCAATCTCAAATACTATGGCCGCAGCCAAGCAGAGCAGATTCAGCAAGTTACGTCAGATGAGGATGAGCTGCGACAACTCAAAACAGGAAAAGTACCAGGAGCAGATCAAACAGATCCCCCAAGTTTGTACATTCTTTTTTGTCATTCCGATCTGAACTAGTACTCTCCAAGAATGTAACCTTCAAAGGCAAACAAGTCATAATGCTGCAATTTCTATGTCACAACATGCTAAACCATATAAATTGAAATGTTCAGACCCTCAGTGGGGTTCCCCAAATTATTACAATTCCAGATGAGATATTCTAAATTGTTGAACTCCTAGGTGAGAAGTGATAACTGGCTCCCCTTCTATATTTGCCCCACTCCTCGGTTGGTTGCAACAAGGTTAATTTAAAAATTGATTCTCTTATCTCACAGATCCAAATGAACACTTATGTTTTAAAAAGAGCAAATTTAACCAGGCTTTCTTGAGCTAACAAATTGTGGGTTTATAAACTATTAAATGTCGGAAGTAATAACATGCAAACATTAAAAATAACAGGCAAGTTGAAAAATAATAAACATCAAAAAGGCAGACATACTGATCAGTCTGTAAATTATTCAAAAAAATCAGATAGTTGAACGTTATGGCTGTTGCAGTGGAAATTACTGCTAGCATTGACATTGGTAGTTGAAGTCAATTTCAAGATTTTTAGTTTTGCAGGTTAATTGAGATTCTGTGGTTCTCATTAATTTTGACCATGACTGATTTCCAGTATTCAGAGAAAGACAGAGCCATTATGATGTCCTACTTCCTTTTATCCACCTTCCTAGCTATCTGGCTTTTAGCAATCAGAGTTAAAGTATCTTTTTACCTGCAACACAAGGATGATTAGGGGATAATGTTTTGACTGTGATCTTTGCAACACACTAACATTCAATTCCAGGTTAATACACATGTGTACCTTAGCTTCTTGCATGAGAATTTCAATCTGACAAGCACACTACAACAGAGTTGAAACTACTTTTTTAACCCTGTCTCTGAATTCTTCAGAGCAAGAAACATGTAATCCACAGGTGGTACCTTGCTACTAAGCAGGGAGTCATCAGTTCTTTGTTATGCTTTTGGTCAAAATAAATCATAGCACAATCTGTTCTTACTTATTTCACATCGAAGGGTTGTTAATGGAAGTTCCTTTTGTACCTTAGATGTGATTCTCTCTTTCAAGGTTGCCACTCAGTTTATATCGACAGCCTATTCTGACTGTATTAGCCCTCTTTTAAAAACACATTATGGAATTACAACACAGGGACACAGAACACGGGAGCAGAAGTAGACCATTCAGCCCTTCAAACCTGTTCCTCCATTCATTACGAACATCTAACTCAGTAGCCTGTTCCCACTGTCCCCCATATGGTTTGATCTGTATATCAAATTCCTTCTTGAAATCATAAAAAGCTTCAACCTTGAATGGTTTCTGTAACAGAGAATTCCGCAAGCTTACCACTCTCTGAGTGAAGAAATTTCTCCTCATCAGAGTCCTAAATGGTTTATCCAATATCCTTACATGCTGACTTCTGGTTCTGGACTCCCTCACTAGTAGGAACATCCTTCCTATATGTACTCTGTCTAGACAGAGTCATAGAGTCATAGAGATGTACAGCATGAAAGCAGACCCTTCAGTCCAACCCGTCCATGCCGACCAGATATCCCAACCCAATTTAGTCCCACCTGCCATCACCCTTCCTATTCATATACCCAGGTAAAAACAATGACTGCAGATGCTGGAAACCAGAGTCTAGATTAGAGTGGTGCTGGAATAGCACAGCAGTTCAGGCAGTATCCGTGGAGCAGTAAAATCGACGCTTTGAGCAAAAGCCCTTCATCAGGCCTCTATTCATATATCCATCCAAATGCCTCTTAAATGTTGCGACTGTTCCAGCCTCCACCACTCCCTCTGGCAGCTCATTCAATAATGTACCACCCTCTGTGTGAAAACGTTGCCACTTAGGTCTCTTTTATATCTTTCCCCTCTCACCCTAAACCTATGCCCTCTAGTTCCTATCCATGTCCCTCATGATTTTGTAAGCCTCTATAAGGTCACCCCTCAATCTCCAACACTCCAGGGAAAACAGCCCCAGCCTATTCAGCCTCTCCCTGTAGCTCAAATCATCCAACCCTGGCAACATCCTTGTAAACCTTTTCTGAACCCTTTCAAGTTTCACAACAACTTTCCGATAAGAAGGAGACCAGAATTGCACTCAATATTCCAACAGTGGCCTAACCAATGTCGTGAACAGCCGCAACATGACCTCCCAACTCCTGTACTCAATACTCTGACCAATAAAAGAAAGCATACCAAACACCTTCTTCACGATCCTATCTACCTGCGACTCCACTTTCAAGGAACTAAGAACCTGCACTCCAAAGTCTCTTTGTTCAGCAACACTCCCTAGGACCTCACCATTAAGTGTATAAGTCCTGCTACGATTTGTTTTCCCAAAATGTAGCATCTCGCATTTATCTGAATTAAACTCCATCTGCCACTTCACAGCACATTGGCCCATCTGGTCCAGATCCTGTTGTAATCTGAGGTAACCATCTTCGCTGTCCACTATACCTCCAATGTTGGTGTCATCTTCAAACTTACTAATTGTACCTCTTATGCTCGCATCCAAATCATTTACGTAAATGACACTAAGTAGAGGACCCAGCACCAATTCTTGTGGCACTCAACTGGTCACAGGCCTCCAGTCTGAAAAACAACCCTCCACCACCACCCTCTGTATCCAAATGGCTAGTTCTCCCTGTATTCTCTGTGAGATCTAACCTTGCTAACCAGTTTCCCATGGGGAATCTTGTCGAATACCTTACTGAAGTTCACATAGATCATATCTACCGCTCTACCCTCATCAATCCTCTTTGTTACTTCTTCAAAAAACTCAATCAAGTTTGTGAGACATGATTTCCCATGCACAAAGCCATGTTAACTATCCCTAATCAATCCTTGCCTTTCCAAATACACGCACATCCTGTCCCTCAGGATTCCCTCCAACAACTTGCCCACCATCAACATCAGGCTCACTGGTCTATAGTTCCCTGGCTTGTCCTTACCACCCTTCTTAAACAGTAGCACCACGTTTGCCAACCTCCAGTCTTCTGGCACCTCACCTGTGACTATCGATAATACAAATATCTCAGCAAGAGGTCCAGCAATCACTTCTCTAGCTTCCCACAGAGCTCTAGGTACACCTGATCAGGTCCTGGGGATTTATCCACCTTTACCCATTTCAAGACATCCAGCACTTCTTCCTCTGTAATTTGGACATTCTACAATGTTTCACCATCTATTTCCCTACAGTCTATATCTTACCTATCCTTTTCCACAGTAAATACTGATGCAAAATACTCATTTAGTATCTCTCCCATTTTCTGTGGCTCCACACAAAGGCTGCCTTGCTGATCTTTGAGGGGCCGTATTCTCTCCCTAGTTACACTTTTGTCCTTAATGTATTTGTAAAAACCCTTTGGGTTCTCCTTAATTCTATTTGCCAAAGCTATCTCATGTCCCCATTTTGCCCTCCTGATTTTCCTCTTAAGTATACTCCTACTGCCTTTATACTCTTCTAAGGATTCACTTGATCTATCCTGTCTGTAGCTAATATATGCTTCCTTCTTTTTCTTAACCAAACGCTCAATTTCTTTAGTCATCCAGCATTCCCTATACCTACCAGCCTTTCCTCTCACCCTAACAGGAATATACTTTCTCTGGATTCTCGTTATCTCATTCCTGAAGACTTCCCATTTTTCAGCTGTCCCTTTACCTGCAAATATCTGTCCCAATCAGCTTTTCAAAGTTGTTGCCTTATACCGTCAAAATTAACCTTTCTCTAATGTAGAACTTCAACGTTTAGATCTGGTCTATCTTTTTCCATCACTATTTTAAATCTAATAGAATTATGGTCACTGGCCCCAAAGTGCTTCCCCACTGACACCTCAGTCACCAGCCTTATTTCCCAAGAGTAGGTCAAATTTTGCACCTTCTCTAGTAGGTACATCCACATACTGAATCAGAAAAATTTCTTGTACACATTTAACAAATTCCTCTCCTTCTAAATCCTTAACACTATGGCAGTCCCAGCCAATGTTTAGAAAGTTAAAATCCCTACCATAACTACCCTATTATTCTTACAGATAGTTGGTACAATTCACTGGTTCCTATTTATCTACAACACAAACTACTTCTTCAAAGAACACTAATAAAATAGTTTGAAATGCTTTTCTTTTGTCCCTAAACATGTTGGCTCTACCTAATTGCCTTCAACTTATCCAAGTGCCTTGTTACAATGTCTGTAAATACCAACTTCTAACACTTTCCTTATGATAGATGTTGAGCTAACTGTCCTTTTCCTACTTTCTGCCTCTCTCCAATTTCCCAAAAAATAGCAGCTCCATTAGCTATTTCCCAATTTAAAGGAACATTCCCTGAATCTAATGAATTTGGAAAATTATAAGCAATGCATCAACTATCTCGCTAGCTACTTCTTTTAACACCCTAGAATGAAATCCATAATAAAAAAAATCTCCTTGAAGAGTTTCTGAACATGTTAAAAGATAACTGCAAATTGTTTTGCTGTCTTTAAATACCATTTTTATATTTTGTATTATATTGTTGACATATTTTAACACATTATCAGATCTGGCCTGCAAAAATAAATTGATCCTTATATTGAACTCAATTTGTAAGTGCATGCATTATAGTACTTGCCATTCTAGTAATTACTGCACCATCTTGAAAGCCTTGGCATTTTATTGAAAGCCTTATACCTATGAATGAATACAATACTCTAGATGGGGCCTAACCAATATAGGTTTAGCATAATATCCTCATATTTGTTGTCTCATTCCAGAGCCAAGCAAGCACCTACTTTTTTTCACTGAGCTATGAAGATTAAATCACCAATGGCTTATAGCATGAAACAAGGCCATTCAGCCTGTTGCATTTCTGCTAGCTCACTGGAAGAGCTACTCAGTTGTCATGAATTCCTTGCAGCCTCACCACTCCCTCTCCCTATCACTGAACAAACTCACTCCCATTGTCCTTGCTGTGTCTCTATGTGAAGCTTGGATATAGCTTTACAGCATTTGCAACCTGCTTTCATTGGAGAGCTCTGTCGGCAAATGCAAGAAGTAATATGGGCACAACAGGTTTGCCAGCTTGGTTCCAAATCTGGGAATTTGGGGATGCTAGAACTGGCCTCAGTGCTCTTGTGTGAAAAAGACACAGGCCAACCTGCTCTGAATCACCACCTCCAGGGACATCTGATATAAAATCTGTGTGAAGCATGTCTTTGGTGTTCCCATGGTCAAGTATCATATACTGTCACTCACTGTTAATGTTTAAGGCATGAATAATGACTCACTAGACAAGCTACCAGCGCTGGAGGAATATTAGATGACTCTACTTGCTCCTAATAAAATACAACGCCATTAACTGAGGACAAAAGGCGAACAATATCAAATAGCAAAATTCCACCTTGGTTCCCCAGTAGAAAGGTGTTGATAGCACAGCCAGCTTATCAAGGCCACAATTTAGTTTGTGCAATAGGGCTATCTTGTCCCTTTACATCGATTGGAGAACCAATGGGAGAACTATGTTGATTGTCTTCATCAGGCTTGACATCATTTAAATGCAATCAAGCATTTACCAAAGACCCGATCAGATAAAAATCCAGCACTTGAGAGCTGCCAGCCAGTCAGGTGTCTAATGTCTGCAGTACCACCAGGAGTCATGGCTTCTGCTGGCAATCTTCTGGGGCCTTTACCACTGATCATCACTGGGTGTCCAGAGTTAGGTAAATGGAGCAGGAAAGGGATCACACTGAGGGCATTGGTGGGACCAGGGGAGTGGAGTGTCAGATCTGAGGCCAACAAGCCTTCCTGATGCTGGATGACTTGATCGTGGACTGAGTTCCTGTGGAATGCCCACCAGATAGGTCTCTGGCAAACCCAACAGAGTTTCTTTGGGTCGCTTTTGGGAGACGTTTGAAACACATGCACGCCCTGAAAGCCTTGAGCTACAATTACAAATACATCAATTAGGAGCAGGAGTAGGTAATTTGCCCCCTCAAACCTGCTCTCCCTTTTGGCAATAACATTGCTGATCAGGTTGTTCAACAAGCAGAGCTCACTCCTAGAAAGGAATAAAAAATACACAATCCAATCCACTCCTTTTGTTTGTGTCATCAACAAATCATATATCTCAATCTCTTCATCTTATTCATGAGACTTAGTTCCCTCTATGAAATCCTATTTGGCTTTGGGGTAATTGCATTTAAATTACTCATTAATGAGTCTAATTGACATGTTACGAATTTTGGGTGGGATTTCCATGTCAAATATTTCTTCTTCAACCACATGAGAGACACCTCTCCACCTCAAAAATTGGATGGGTACTCAGTGCTGCCTGCTTTTCCTGCCATCCTGTCCATTTAACGCCAGCAAATTCCATCCCGTCATTTAGTTGAATGCAGAAGGTTGCGTGTTCAAATCACGTCATGCTCACTTAAAAATCTCCTTCTCTCCCCACCTACGTTCGGGACACCACCCACGCCCTCCACCTCCTCCAGCTCCCCACCTACGTTCGGGACACCACCCACGCCCTCCACCTCCTCCAGCTCCCCACCTACGTTCGGGACACCACCCGCGCCCTCCACCTCCTCCAGCTCCCCACCTATGTTCGGGACACCACCCACGCCCTCCACCTCCTCCAGCTCCCCACCTACGTTCGGGACACCACCCACGCCCTCCACCTCCTCCAGCTCCCCACCTACGTTCGGGACACCACCCACGCCCTCCACCTCCTCCAGGATTTTCGCTTCCCCGGTCCCCAACGCCTTATTTTCACGATGGACATCCAGTCCCTGTACACCTCCATCCCCCATCACGAAGGACTCAAAGCCCTCCGCTCCTTCCTTACCCGCCGCACCAACCAGTACCCTTCCACTGACACCCTCCTTCGACTGACTGAACTGGTCCTTACCCTGAATAACTTCTCTTTTCAATCCTCCCACTTCCTCCAAACTAAAGGAGTTGCCATGGGCACCCGCATGGGCCCCAGCTATGCCTGTCTCTTCGTAGGATATGTGGAACAGTCCATCTTCCGCAACTACACTGGCACCACCCCCCCACCTTTTCCTCCGCTACATCGATGACTGTATTGGCGCTGCCTCGTGCTCCCACGAGGAGGTTGAACAGTTCATCAACTTTACTAACACCTTCCATCCCGACCTCAAATTCACCTGGACTGTCTCAGACTCCTCCCTCCCCTTCCTAGACCTTTCCATTTCTATCTCAGGCAACCAACTCAACACAGACATCTACTATAAACCGACTGACTCCCACAGCTATCTGGACTACACCTCCTCCCACCCTGCCCCCTGTAAAAACTCCATCCCATATTCCCAATTCCTTCGTCTCCGCCGCATCTGCTCCCAGGAGGACCAGTTCCAACACCGCACAGCCCAGATGGCCTCCTTCTTCAAGGACCGCAGATTCCTCCCAAACGTGGTCGACGATGCCCTCCACTGCATCTCCTCCACTTCCCGCTCCTCCGCCCTTGAGCCTCGCCCCTCCAACCGCCACCAAGACAGAACCCCACTGGTTCTCACCTACCACCCCACCAACCTCCGTATACAGCATATCATCCGCCGTCATTTCCGCCACCTCCAAACGGACCCCACCACCAGGGATATATTTCCCTCCCCTCCCCTATCAGCGTTCCGCAAAGACCACTCCCTTCGTGACTCCCTCGTCAGGTCCACACCCCCCACCAACCCAACCTCCACTCCCGGCACCTTCCCCTGCAACCACAGGAAATGTAAAACTTGCGCCCACACCTCCTCCCTCACATCCCTCCAAGGCCCCAAGGGATCCTTCCATATCCGCCACAAGTTCACCTGTACCTCCACATACATCATCTATTGCATCCGCTGCACCCGATGTGGCCTCCTCTACATTGGGGAGACGGGCCGCTTACTTGCGGAACGCTTCAGAGAACACCTCAGGGACGCCCGGACCAACCAACCCAACCACCCCGTGGCTCAACACTTTAACTCTCCCTCCCACTCCATCGAGGACATGCAGGTCCTTGGACTCCTCCACTGGCAAAACATAACAACACGACAGTTGGAGGAAGAACGCCTCATCTTCCGCCTGGGAACCCTCCAACCACAAGGGATGAACTCGGATTTCTCCAGTTTCCTCATTTCCCCTCCCCCCACTTGTCTCCGTCGGTTCCCTCAACTCAGCACCGCCCTCCTAACCTGCAATCTTCTTCCTGACCTCTCCGTCCCCACCCCACTCCGGCCTATCACCCTCACCTTGACCTCCTTCCAACTATCACATCTCCATCGCCCCTCCCCCAAGTCCCTCCTCCCTACCTTTTATCTTAACCTGCCTGCCACCCTCTCCTCATTCCTGATGAAGGGCTTATGCCCGAAACGTCGAATTTCCTATTCCTTGGATGCTGCCTGACCTGCTGCACTTTAACCAGCAACACATTTTCAACTGCATACAGTTCACACAGGGATCTGTCCTGGGACAGTGATAGCTCCTTTAAGCAGTAGGGTTTTGAGAACTAATGAGGTGCTGCAATGTATGGTGTATTTTCTATCGGAGATTTATCATTGCAGCCCTATCTGCCCTGATGCCTTGGCGTTCAAAATTCCGTGAGTTGTGTTGAAAATGGGAGTTTTGTCCAATCAACCCCCCACCTTTTCCTCCGCTACCTCGATGACTGTATCGGCGCTGCCTCGTGCTCCCACGAGGAGGTTGAACAGTTCATCAACTTTACTAACACCTTCCATCCCGACCTCAAATTCACCTGGACTGTCTCAGACTCCTCCCTCCCCTTCCTAGACCTTTCCATTTCTATCTCGGGCGACCGACTCAACACAGACATCTATTATAAACCGACTGACTCCCACAGCTACCTGGACTACACCTCCTCCCACCCTGCCCCCTGTAAAAACGCCATCCCATATTCCCAATTCCTTCGTCTCCGCCGCATCTGCTCCCAGGAGGACCAATTCCAACACCGCACAGCCCAGATGGCCTCCTTCTTCAAGGACCGCAGATTCCCCCCAGACGTGATCGACGATGCCCTCCACCGCATCTCCTCCACTTCCCGCTCCTCCGCCCTTGAGCCCCGCTCCTCCAACCGCCACCAAGACAGAACCCCACTGGTTCTCACCTACCACCCCACCAACCTGCGCATACAACGTATTATCCGCCGCCATTTCCGCCACCTCCAAACGGACCCCACCACCAAGGATATATTTCCCTCCCCTCCCCTATCAGCGTTCCGCAAGGACCACTCCCTTCGTGACTCCCTTGTCAGATCCACACCCCCCACCAACCCAACCTCCACCCCCGGCACCTTCCCCTGCAACCGCAGGAAATGTAAAACTTGCGCCCACACCTCCACACTCACTTCCCTCCAAGGCCCCAAGGGATCCTTCCATATCCGTCACAAGTTCACCTGTACCTCCACACACATCATCTATTGCATCCGCTGCACCCGATGTGGCCTCCTCTATATTGGTGAGACAGGCCGCTTACTTGCGGAACGCTTCAGAGAACACCTCTGGGCCGCCCGAACCAACCAACCCAATCACCCCGTGGCTCAACACTTTAACTCCCCCTCCCACTCCACCGAGGACATGCAGGTCCTTGGACTCCTCCACCGGCAGAACACAACTACACGACGGCTGGAGGAGGAGCGCCTCATCTTCCGCCTGGGAACCCTCCAACCACAAGGTATGAATTCAGATTTCTCCAGCTTCCTCATTTCCCCTCCCCCCACCTTGTCTCAGTCGGTTCCCTCAACTCAGCACCGCCCTCCTAACCTGCAATCCTCTTCCTGACCTCTCCGCCCCCACCCCACTCCGGCCTATCACCCTCACCTTGACCTCCTTCCACCTATCCCACCTCCATCGCCCCTCCCCCTAGTCCCTCCTCCCTACCTTTTATCTCAGCCGGCTTGGCTCTCTCTCTCTTATTCCTGATGAAGGGCTTATGCTCGAAACGTCGAATTCTCTATTCCTGAGATGCTGCCTAACCTGCTGTGCTTTGACCAGCAACACATTTGCAGCTGTGATCTCCAGCATCTGCAGACCTCATTTTTTACCCAATCAATATTTAGCCCTGAACCATAGTCGCTGAAATAGATTATTGCTGGTTTGTGGGAGACTGCTGTTTGCTACCTTACTACCCCTTTTCCTGCATTACAACAGGCTGCATTTCAAACAATTCTTCAATCGCTAGGAGACATGCTGAGGTCAAGAAGGGCGCTATTTAAATGCATGTGTTTCCTTTACACTGGGGGAGGGTCTGTCTGAGAATATTTCCTGCCATCAGCAAAAGCTGCAATCTGTTGTGCGCCTGGAACTGCTCTCGACCAGAGTCTGTTTTATTGAAAAAGAAAATCCTCCGAATCAGCAAAGAGAGACAGGGCGCAGCGCACGGGATGTGAGCTGAATTAATGATCACTCGGCTATCTGCCTGAATGACTTCAAGCAAGTCAGATTCCCCAGTTACTTAGCAGCAGAAATGTCACAGTTCTTCCAGCAGATAGTTACCATGGCAACTGTGACATCATCACAGACATAGTGATGCATGAAAATCTGAGTGACTCGGACTCGTTGCTAGGATGTAAACTTGGACAAGTCACTGGGCACTCTGTCAAGTGAACGACATCCACTGAACACTCTGTACTTTCATTGTGGTGTTTCTCAGTGGGAGGGCCGCCTGTCATGTGGGCTCCGCGCTCTCTGAGCCGGCACCAGTCCCACTCACACTCATTTCTTGAACGTCAGAGGATTGTAATAGCAGCTGCGCTGGAACGGAAGGTTTTGTTTTTTTTTGCCATCCCCCCTCCCCAAAAAAGGGAAAGCTGTCTGTCAAACCTTATTTCCCTGTAAGCAACAACCTCTTTGCAAAAAGAGCAGGGCAATATTCTCGAAGAGCTGTTTTTGATCGAGGGATGGAGTTAGGAGAAACTTGAGCGATGAGTTCTGCTCCCTGTGTTGAACTGGGGTTTGGGAGAACATAGTGTCCATATGGCCTGAGGTGGTGCAGTAAAGTTTGGTTCATTGGGACAATTTTATTTTGGAGTTGAAATAAATTGATAGAGTTAGATCTCCACTAAAACTGATGTGAGCTCTGTAGAAACGAACTGCTACCTGGCACAACATCCCCTATGAATTAAGGTTCCTATAACCATCCCTTTATTATTGTCTCAATTTGGCGTGGAATCAATGAACATTATGCTTCCCATATAAACTTAGTGCTGTACTACATACTGTTGTAATGTGGGTCCTGTAATTACAAACAACGCTGTCATCTACACAGTGGCAGTGCAACAGTTTTTAAGTATTAAGATGGTATTGTCACAGCGTTCTGACCGGATCAAACTGGCTCAGTTGCAAGCTAGTGGGCAGACCAGTTTTCCACTTGGCTAGACCCCAGGTAGGTACAACATATCACAGGTGTCCTCTGCCTCACCCACAATTTTTGACCCAGGACATTTTCACGGGCCACTCCTTCTCCTAACCACAACATCAGTGTTTTGCATTCAAACAGTGGGTCAGATGTAAAAGTGCAGCATTAGGTTTCAAAGACTTACAACTGAACTGAGAACTATGGGATTCAGAGGCAGCTGAAGCTACAAACCAAAGGTCAAACTTTATGTGGGAAGAGCTAAAGTACTTATTTAGTTACAGCCACTGTAGAGGTTCAGTATGTTCTAAGAATACCCCACCACCACCACTGGGTTTACATCTCAGAGGCAGAAATGCTCACTTCTGCCTCAAATTTATATTTTCAAGGAAGTTCCAGCCACTACACACATCCCATTACTCACAAATTCCAAGTCAATGTAGTAAGGTAGTGGTTTAATGTTACAGCTCTCTGATCATGTCTTCAGTTTCCTGAACCCTGAAATGGAGCTTGTCCTCATGTTCAGTCAAGAGGCACATTTTCCTTGACTTCATGTGTCAGGATTCAATGAACTGTTCAGCACCACAGCAATTTTAACTTCTGGTGCACTTCAAGTTTTAATAGCTCTCTACCTGTGATGCCTGTATCATCGGCTGTCAAATTGTCCTAAGCTCTGCAATCTCCTCCCTCATCCATTCCACTTCTGAACCTCTGTTTAGTCCATTAAGTGACTCTCTAAGACACTTCTTAAAGCTGAGTGCTTTGAGGAAGAGTTTAGTCATCTCTCTAATACTTCCATCTCAAATTCTGTTTGATAAGACACTTATGAATCACATTGAGACCTTTTTCTAAGGTAACAACACTACATAAATACCAAATATTGTACTTGTTGACTAGGCTAAAATGTAAAAGGGACCAAAATATCAGATATTATAGTGAATCACCCAGCATGCCTCTGCACCATGCAGAACTCGAAGGAATCCTGCTCTGTCATTGGCTGTACTGAGTTCATTCCTCTCAGTTACTGGAGCAGCCAACATGCTACACTTGGCTTCAGCACTGCTGGGGAAGACTAAGGTATCAGCTTCCAGTAACTCATCCAAAAAAAGAAATGGACAAGAATTAAATGTTATGCCAACAGTCAGAGGACACTGAACATTTGGCTCACAACAACTACCACTTGGCTGAACTAAGGGAAGGAGGCCAGTCACTAGGGAATGGTATTGTCCAGTCAGAAGCACTTAACCAGAGCAACTGGGTAAAGGGGATAAATAGGAGGTTCAGTAGGCACTTGAGTGACTTGATAAAAATGAATGAATCCTTTGGAGTGATTGAATTGAAACATTGGAATGGTAGACAACAAATACTGTACTTCCAAATATATTTGGCTTATTACTTAAAGATTTTCATGCCCATGTTGATGAAACTGAAAGCTAAAACCTATTAAGTGGCTCCATGATACCAAAAGCCAGTCATTTTGAGTGTGAAAGATGCCAAAACAGTAACAAAATTTACAAAATTGGTGACCTAATGGTAATTTTCAGTGAAAACATCATTCAGAAGTCCAGATTATGGAGGGCCATAGAGTCATAGAGATATACAGCACGGAAACAGACCCTTCAGTCCAACTCATCCGTGCCAACTAGATATCCTCAATTATCCTAATCCCATTTGTCAGCACTTGACCCATATCCCTCTTACTTAAATACCCATCCAGATGCTTTTTAAATGTTGTAATTGTACCAGCCTCCACCATTTTCTCTGTAGCTCATTACATGCACCAGCCACCCTCTGAGTGAAAACATTTCCCCTTCATGGGCTCTAATCCTACCTCAGAGGATAGTGCAATTTAAATTCATTATGTATTCAGTCACTGAATTGCTTTACCATCAATCGCTGCAGAAACCCAACAAGTTCATTGGATAATGTCCTTTAGGGGTTTGGCATTGTGGGCTATGGTGACTTATCTGGTAGTATTGGGCACAAAGTCAAGCAAGGCCCATTTTGATATCAGGAGCAACTCAAGCCATCTTTTACACTTTTCTTTGTGATACAATGACATTCTTGCTGGGGGTAGCAAGTTGCCAATTGGCAGTAGTTATTGCTTGTTCATCACCTTATTGACTACACAACTTGATTCATTAATATTCAGCCTGGTATCTTATCAAACTCTCCAAACAAGCGAGACCTCACGAAATACAGACTTGAAAATCAGAGCACACTTGCTCCAAACAATCTCCATGTTATCTACTACCACACATTAACCTAGAAAACAATCTACAAGCACCAGCTACATACAGCCCTCCTCCATACATATTGGCATGCAGCATTCAGCAATCCCTCATAACCATCCAAGTATTTCCTCAGTACACTGACAGTGTGATTTGGAAGGACTAACTTGCATTGCGGGGTGCACCCTGAAATAGCATTGAAAGGCTGTACTAAGGCTGTACACACTGGACTAAGCTGAATCTCAGGGCCACTTACTTAGTGCCTACCTGCAAGACCATAACTATCATGCCTTATCTTGCCTTGCCAATGAGCAGCTTGCTTTCCTGCTTCAGCAGTCTAAGAGTGCACAATGAAGCAGCACATGGCACGCAGAACAATCTCATCTGCTCCACGTACCAGCACAACCAGCACACTGCATATGTAGCCAGCAAGCAACCATATCTCAATGACTGAGGGAAGTAGCCCTCACTGACGTCCATGGGGACATGCATTAGTTGAGGTCCAGTCAAGAGCAGCCTACCATAGTATTCTAGGAAATGGTCAGACATATGGTCAGGACTTTAATGGTCAGGGGTCTGTGTCTTTGTAAAAGGCCATGATCAGTCCTTTGTCTTTATAGTGACTAGTCCAGAGGGTAAGGCTGAAACAGCTGCACAGGTATATAGAAAGCAGTCCAGGGATCTACACATGACTTATCCAGGGCAGTGTTTGGTCAAGAGGCTGAGCCACAGTCAGTCTATTGGGTCTGTCCACAGAAAGTAAGAGAAAGGTGGGGAATGTTTGGGGGTGTGGGGGGTTGGTGGGCGTGGTGCTGTAAAGGGCAGCCATTGCTATGGGGCTGAGCCTTGGCAGGTTACCTTTCAGCACTGGGCTTTCAAGCTCTGGTGAAGGGCACAGCACCATTGTGAAAGGTGGGGGGTGGAAATGGCAGGAACTACAAGGTCGGGGGTACTCTAATTGCTGATAAGGATGTAATGCTAGAAGTTGGTGCTCATGGTCAGCTGCCCTATGGCTCCAAGGGGGAAGCAATGTGTGACCAATGTTCCCTCCGCTTCAAAGATGAGCCTCCAAATATTAAGCACACACACTCGCACACGCTCAGTCTTCCCTATTATAGGCTGTCTTCTCTTAGAAGATCAGAATAGGGTGACCATTAAAGTCCTGACCAGATGTCTGACTGTGGCCCATTTCCTAGAATACTATGGTAGGCTGCTCTTGCCTGGATGAATGGATAAGGCACAATTATTGGCATTGGTGCATATGAGAAAAAGGTGGTGATGTGTTTCAAGGCACTGAGGGAAGAGCAGGGAGTTCATTCAGGATTGGTGGTATGAGAGGTTCAGGGGACATGAGAAAATGTTGCATGCATTAGTCAGGTTGACAGAACCTGAGCCCTGGTGGAAGGTGGGTGTCGTAGCTGATACGCAGTGAATGTACAAACATACAAAAAAGAATACTCAGCCCTTTGATCCTGCTCCACCATTTAACAAGATTGTGACTGATCCTGAGGCAACAGAGAGAGGAATGTGGCACTTACCCTAGCAAAGAAGGTTATTGATCAGCTTGCAGCATTGCTAGCTACTTGTCTGCAGTTTAGAGGGCACTGATGTGGTTGATATCTCAGACCAGGCTGGCAGAGTCTGGTGGTGTGGTCTACACTACTGATCCTCTGGAAAGAATCCAGCTCTCTTCTCGTGATTTCCATCCTCTAAGACTTCCTAGTGCCTGCAGAGAATCATTGTAATGTCTAACCTTTCTCTGACATGTTTTTACTTCATCCTTGACAAGGGCCACTTTGAAATGCCAATGCTCATCCAAATGCACAGTAGCCTTTAAGAGGATGGCATAGATTCAAGGGAGATTGGCCGTTGGGTAGATATCCATTGGGTGGCGAGTTGCTCTGCAAATGATGTGATAAGATTGAGTGGTCATTGTAAGTGAAATGTGTCATAAAGGCATGGTTGGTAATTAATAAGGTGAGGTTGGTAAGCTCTGATGAGAGAACTTGCTAGGCCTCGTGGCAAATAAAAGCCTCTTAAAAACTTAACTTGGAACTAGCCAAAAAAACGTAAGCTTCAGTCAATTCATATCTTTTAGGGAAGTAAATCTGCCATAAATATCTGGCACTCCATGCCTACAGCAATGTGATTGACTCTTCGCAGCTCTCTGAGATGGTCTAACAAGCCACTCAGTTTAAGGGAATTTGAATGGGGTAACAAATGCTAGACTTTCCAGTGATTAACAAAATAAAATGAAAACAAATCGATGTACAAGCAGTAATAGAATTCAAAAACAAATTTCTTCAACAGCTAGTGCCTTAGTCATTCAAATTGTTTGTCAATAATGATGATAAGAATAGGGCTGTGGATGACCATAAATGGTTGATGAATGATTTGTGCTTACAATTTCTCATTCAATACATCAGTAATTTCACACAAGCATTCAAGCATCTTTAATATAAAAAATCATCCCACCCTCTCTCATACAGAAATCAAATAAAGGAAACAGAAGAGTGAGTGGTGAGTTATGATCAGAAATATAAGGAGAGATGGCCATAAGCTAAACTGCTGGAATTGATTGCTTTCAACCATCTTGACTCAGAGAACAGTTTTATTCCCCATGATATACTTTCCTCTATTACCAGTATCCTGCTTTATGCTCTCCCAGTCAAATGGCTTTCTGCACAATGGTGCCTTGGTCAGTTAGCTCCTCCATACTGCACTTCTCACTCCCATTCAAATAAACAGAAAGAACCAGCCCTTACCTGCCTCACACTAATACTCACACTCACACCCTCCTTTCCATGACCAGCAACCAATGATGAGGCTGAAGGTTATACAAACAACAATGGGGTTGAAGGTTATACAAACATTGAAGTTAAAGGTTATGTAAACAGTGGTATTGAAACTGCAAGCAATGGTAGGGTGAAGTAATGGAGGGCAGACTGCATTTCATTCACAAGATAGTGAAGATAAGTTACCCTGCTTTTGGCAAAGTCCTTGGAGGGATTAAAATTTTCCAAAATCAGCTGATCAGATTAATTGCCACTTGCAATTCAAGTAAAGATAAACCATTGTTATCTTAAAGACCTAACAATGAGTAACCCGGAGTAAGCCTTTTGGAAAGAATATTGTGTTGCAATACAGTTGACTGCCACTAGATGTCTGTGTTATGCTATGTCAACAAAGGAGGCCATGATTTGGAGGAACTGTTGTTGGACTGAGGTGGACAAAGTTAAAAATCACACAACATCAGATTATAGTCCAACGAGTTTGTTTGGAGGTATTAACTTTTGAAGTTAAAAATCACACAACACCAGGTTATAGTCCAACAGGTTTAATTGGAAGCACACTAGCTTTCGAAGCGACGCTCCTTCATCAGGTGATAGTGGAGGGCTCAATCCTAACACACAGCTGTGATGAAGGAACGTCGTTCTGAAAGCTAGTGTGCTTCCAATTAAACCTGTTGGACTATAACCTGGTGTTGTGTGATTTTTAACTTTGTACACCCCAGTCCAAAAGCGGCATCTCCAAATCTTAACTTTTGAAGCACTGCTTTCTTCAACAGGTCATCAGAAACAGTGCTCCGAAAGCTAGTGCCTCCAAATAAACCTGTTGGACTATGACCTGGTGTTGTGTGTTTTTTAACAAATGAAGTGACATCTGGCAGCAAAAGATTTTACAATATTTAGGTGTAAGCTTGGAAATATTTGAGCAGCAGTCCAGAATTCATTGAATATTATGCCTTCCAAATTTGCTTCTGTTTAACAGACCTCTCTAATTGCTATTTTAAAGGCAATTCCTGTGCCACAAGCAACTTATCTAACATTAAGTTATTTACATTCATGATGAAGAAATGTAGAAAGCTATGAGCAACACTATCTTTTTCCAAAAAGTGAGGAAACTACACACCAGTGAGCCTGATATCAGTGGAGGGTAAATTATTGAAGGAGATTCTGAGGAACAGGATTTACATTGGAAAGGCAAAGACCAACTTAAGAAATAGTCAACATGGCTTTGTGCATGGGAAATCATGTCTGATTAACCTGACTGAGTTTTTTGAAGAGGTGACAAAAGGATTGATGAAGACAGAGTGGTAAATGTTGTCTATGTGGACTTCACCAAGGCATTTGACAAGATTCTGCATGATAGACTCATTGGCAAGGTTAGGTCACATGGAGTCCAAAGGGAGCTAGCCAATTGATGCAAAATTCGCTTTAAGGTAGGAGGCAGAGAGTGGTGTTGGAGTGTTGCTTTTCACACTGGAGGCCTCTGACCAGCAGTGTGCCACAAGGATCGGTGCTGGGTCCACTGCTTTTTGTCATTTAAACAAATAATTTGGATGTGAATATGTAAGGTATGATTAGTAAGTTTGTGGGTGATATCAAAATTATTGATGTAATGAGCAGTGAAGAAGGTTATCTCAGGGGACAATAGGATCTTGATCAGATGGGCCAATGGCCCAAGGAGTGGCAGATGGAGTTTAGATAAACGTGAGATGTTGTATTTCGGTAAAGCAAACCAAGGCAGGTCTTACACAGTTAATGGTAGGGCACTGGGGAGTGTTGCTAAACAAAGAGACCTAAAAGTGCAGGTACATACTTGCTTGAAAGTGGACTTGCAAGTATACAGAATGGTGAAGAAGGCATTGACGTGCTTGCCTTCATTGTTCAGTGCACTGAGTGTAGGAACTGGGATGACACGTAGCGGCTGTACAGAACAGGTGAAGCCACCTTTAGAATACTGCGTTCAATTCTGGTATTCCTGCTATAGGAAAGATGTTGTTAAACTTAAAAGGGTTCAAAAAAGATTTTCAAGACCTAACCTGGAATTGGAGGGTTTTAGCTAAAGGGAGAGTTTGAAAGAACTGGGGCTATTTTCCTGGGGTGGCAGAAGCTTGCGGGGTGACCTTATAAAATCATGAGTGGCATGAATAAGCTGAATAGTCAAGGACTTTTTTCCAATGGTGGGGGTGTCCAAAACTAGAAAGCATAGATTTAAGTTCACAGGGGAAAGATTTTAAAAGGACCTAAGGGATTACGTTTGCATGCAGAGGGTGGTGTATGTATGGAACAAGCTGTTAGAGATGGAGGCTGGTACAATTACACCATTAAAAAGGCATCTGGATGGGTAGATGAATAGGATGGGTTTAGAAGGATATGAACCAAATGCTGGCAAATGGGACTAGGTCAGACTGGGATGTCTGGTTGGTGTGGACGAGTTGGACTGAAGCATGTTTCCATGCTGTCTAACACTACAACTCTAGACAATTTGCAACACTATTTTTATTCATGACAGTAACAACCACTTTAAGCAGAATTTTTGAGTGGGAGGCAAAGAACTGGATGAAAATGACCGAAAAATAATTTTCTCTGAGTTATTACGTAGAAACAGTTGCAAGGTTACGAAGATTTTAGTTCAGAAAAGCACACAACTTATTGTTAATTACTTTATAATATTGTCTAGCTTGAATATGAACGTTTAGTCAGCAAAACATTGGCAGTCAGCTCGCAACACAACTGGTTCAGCCTGAGGAGGTGTCTACCAGAGGCAGCATGCTCGGCTGGAATTTGAGAGTTGAGGAACAAATGTAGTGTTTATCATCATGACATGACTCTGATTCAATGGAGAATGCTTCAGGTTCCTGGCAGCAGTCATGATTTTCTCATTCAGTGCCAATGGTCTGGTGCTTCTATTCCTGCCAGACTGTATAGGCTGGTCACTTGCCAAAAGCTGACCTGGCTCATGTCTCCTGTCAGGAAACCAAGTACAGCCCCAGATATGCCATACTGAGGAGAATCGTGTCATTGGTAAAAAAAAAATCAGTAAATAAGCGTCACGATTTCAGGATTTCCTCAGTTGCTTCATAAACGGCCTTCATTCTATCTTAAGGTCAGTGGGCACATTTAATTATAATTGCAGACTTCTCAGCACCTTCTCATGATTCCCCAGATACAGAAACAGGCAGTCTCCACATGTGGCATGACCTGCATAATGTCCAGTACTGGGCTGGTAAGCAACAAATAACATTCACACCACACAAATGCCACAGAATGATGATCTCCAACGTAGTTGTTTTCCCTTGATATTCTCTACAACATCCAATCCTGCACTATCAACAGCCTGGGGCTTTGTCATTGACCAGAATCTGAACTGGACCAGCCGTATAAATACCATAACTACAAGGGCAGAACAGAGGCTGGGAATTCTGCAGTGAGTTAAGAAACACTATGGTGCAGAAAGAGGCCTTTTGGCCCATTGAATCTGTACTGACCCTCTGCAGTGCATCCCACTCTCACCTAAATCCCTACTCTGTCTTCATAACCCCACCAATCTACCTAGCCTGCACATCCCTGGACACTATGAGGCAATTTGCATTGCCAATCCACCTAACCTGTACATCTTTGGACACTGGGAAGAAATTGGAGCACCTGAAGGAAATCCACGCAGACCCAGGGAGAAAGTGTAAACTCCACACAGACATTCAGCTGAAGCTGGAATCAAACCCAGTTCCCTGACCCTGTGAAGCTACAGTTGAGCTCTCCAAATCCTGATATGGCTCAAGTCAGAAGTGTGATGGAATATTCTCCAATTGCCTGGATGGGTGCAGCTGCAACAATACTGAAGAAGCTCGACACCATGCAGGACACAACAGCCTGCTTAACTGACACTTCATCCACCATCTTCAACATTCACTCCCTTCATTAATGATGCACTGTTACCACTTATAAGATGCTCTGCAGCAAAACACCACGGCTCCTTAGAAAGCATATTCTAAACCTGTAAATTGTACCACCTAGAAAGATAAGAGCAGCAGGCATGTGAGAGCACCATGCCTGAAAGGCATAAACGATCCTGAATATATCACCATTCTTTCATTGTTGCTGGGCCTAAACCCCTGAAATCCCTTCCAAGCAGCTCTGTGGGTGAACATCCCTCTTCATTTGGTCGCAAAAAGCATTTATCAAATGACTGTTGGAAGCAAAATACATTGCATCTATAGGTTCACTATTTTGCCCTACTGATCACACCCTCAAAAATTCTAATAAAATTATCAAAAGGACTTCATTTCATTAAACCATGTTGACTTGTTCTAATCATATAGTGCTTCTTAAGAGCATTGTTAAGACTCCCATAATAAGAGATTCCACCACTTTTCTAGATACTGAAAATGATGACAGATAAAGAGAATCTTAGAAAATCAAATGCAGTGTGTTCACAATCTCTACAGTTATCTTCATTAGGTACCCTAGGATGTAAACTATCAAGTCCTGAAGATTTGTATTTTAGTCCTTAACATACCTCTACTGATACCAATTATTTTCATGTTCTCATCAAAATAATTTCCAATATGTACCTTCTATTGTAATGACAAATAGATGTTTCTTTATTGTTTGCCATTGCCTCTTTTACCATGACTAATTTCTCCTATCTTTGTTCTAAGAGGCCAACATTTACTTTGGCTATTCTCTTCCTTTCTATATACTTGCAAAGCTCTTACATTCTATTTTTACATTCCCAGTTCATTTACTCTCTCATTTTGTTCCTTTTTTGTTTTCCTTTAATGTTTTTCTTTTAAAACACTCAAAGTTAATCTAATACTATTCTTCATCTGCTTAGTAAGCCACAGATGAACCTTTCTCATTGTTTTTGATTTTCAGTTACATATATTTTTCATTGGATGTTTTGATTAGTTTCTTTAAGTGTTTCCTATCCCTTATTTAGCTCCATACACATTTAGACTACTAATCCAACCAGCCTTAGTCAGCTCTCATACCTGTGTAATTGGCTTAGTTTAAGTTAAGATTCTTGTTAAAGAGGAGTAGCATCACAAATTACCAGTGCACCTGGCAGCCAGTAGCATAAGAGAGCACAACATCCATGAATGTTTCATGTGAACCATTCATACATTCCCCGAGATGCAATCTTTCCCACAATCTATCGCCACCATTTTTATTACCAACCTCCCAGTCCATTCCTTCAATCCAGCCATATGGGTCTTGCCTATACTTTATTCAAAGTGTTAACAACAGAAATTCAGAATGAAGAGTATATATTTACTTACTAAATTCCATTTGTTTTTAATACTTAACAAAAACAACTAAGAATAGCCCATGTAAAATGGGCTTCCTGTCTGATGTGTTCATTTATCTACCCACTTCTCCTATGAAAACTATCCACAGTGGCTACAGGAAGTATGCTCAGCTCCAATTGAGGACAATTCAATGACCATGACAAGAGCTCTCTGAGTCTCTAGAACCTGACTGTAGGTTACTCCATTTCAGTGCAGGCAAGGGAGGACAGGTTTAGCTGGCTTTGTAACACTAATGATGAGGATTGAGTCTTAAGTATGCAGTTTTCCTAAGATATTTCTCCAAGGGAACTAATATACTTTAACATGAGCATATAAAATAGGACCAAAAGTAGACCATTCAGCCCTTTGAGCCTTTTCCAGCATTTATTAATATCATGGATTATCTAATTGTGCCCTCAACTCTATTTGCATTACTATGTCTCAAAAATATTCATGTCTCTGAAGATCCACAGAATCTTGAATTTTTGAGAGAATAAAAATTCTTTTCACTTTTCCTGGGACAAATCTCAGTTTGTGTGTGGTCTGTGAGTCACTATATAAAAACTTCTCTGTTAATATCTTCTAAGTTGCACATGCTATCATTCTCTGAGCTGGTACTTGCTGAAGTGGTGTTAAGTCATCAGGAAGACTGGCCTCCTATTTCTGAAGGGGCAGAGATATGCCCACATTTGCAGCCCCTGAAATAAACATGAGAGATGTTTGTGGCTAAGGGAGAACAGACTAAGTGGCTGGAGAAAGAGAAAGGGGAGTTAGAAATAAGGGGATAAAAAATAGGGGATAAAGGTGTGAGGAAACCTGCAACATAGCAATGCCTTTCCCCTATTGGTCAGCACACTTTTCTCCATGGGGAAGCAGTTGTGCGGGTGGTCTCCGGGTCTTCCAATGTTCCCTCCTAGCACAAGCTGGACATGACTTAGTTCAAAGAAAAAGTGAGTTTGCATGTGATATGGGGAGATTGGTTAGCTTAGGTGGCTGGACAGTTGGTTTGCAATGCAATGATGTCAACAACATGAATTTAATTTCTATACTGGCTTATGTTACCCGAAGGACTGTCCTTCTCAATCTCTCCCCTTGTCTGAACCATGATGACCACTAGGTAAAACCACCACCAGTCATTTTTTTCTATAGAGACAGTAGCCCTATAGAACTATGATGACTTGGGAATATTAAACGTACTTAGAGAATATGCCTATTGTAGATCGTAAAACTGTACAGCATGGAAACAGACCTTCGATCCAACTCGTCCATGTTGACCAGATATCCTAAATTGGTCCAGTCTCATTTGCCGGCATTTGGCCCATAGCACTCTAAACCCTTCTTATTCATACACCCATCCAGATGCCTTTTAAATGTTGTAATTGTACCAGCCTCCAATGCCTCCTCTGGCAGCTCATTCCATATGTATGCCATCCTCTGTATGAAAATGTTGTCCTTTAGAAACCTTTGAAATCTTTCCCCCCTCACCTTTAACCCATGACCTCTAATTCCCCTACTCTGAGAAAAAGGCCTTGGCTATTCACCTTATCCATGCCGCTCATGATGTTATAAACCTCTATCAGGTCACCGCTTAATCCTTCAACGCTCCAGGGAAAATAGTTCCAGGCTATTCAGCCTTTCCCTATAGCTCAAACCTTCCAACTCCAGCAACATCATTGTAAATGTTTTCTGAACCCTTTCAAGTTTAACAACAACTTTTCTAGAGCAGGGAAGACCGGAATTGATCGCAGTATTCCAGAAGTGGCCTAACCGATGTCTTGTATGGCTGCAACATGACATCACAACTCCTAATGCACTGATCAGTGAAGGCAAGCATATCAAATGTCTTTTCACAATCCTGTGTACCTGCGACTCCACCTTCAAGGAACTATGAACCTGAACCCCAATGTCTCTTTGATTGGCAACACCCCCCAGGATCCTACCATTAAGTGTATAAGCCCTTCCCTGATTTGGAAAATGCAACACCTTCCATTTACTAATTTAAACTTTATCTGTCACTCCTTGGACCAGAGGAGTGGCAGATGAACTTGTACTCTGAGATAATGTTCTTCACTGTCCTGTGCAGCACTAAGTTTGATGGTGTCTGAAACTTACTAACCATTCTTCTTGTTTTCACATTCAAATCTTTTATATAAATGACAAAAAGCAGTGGACTCAGCACTGCTCAAAGTTAAGGAATGAATCGTGCAAAGGTCATAAACTTATGAGCCTTCCTGAGGAGCAGCCCACCCCGGTGATTATTGGTATTTTACTCAGTCATGATTTAAATACATTGTAGATGTTCTTTTAGCAGATGCTTTCCAATGGCTGAGTATCAAGAACTTTGTCAGAAATACAGAGACCAATAGAAATATCCCACAGCCATGATCAATCAAATCAGCTAATTCAATGCAGACTTGTTGGCCCTGAGCGCTCCTTAGTATGTCCTTTATAGTCATGGGATAATCTATCCACATGAGTCATTAAGTTTTATAATGTGAACACTACTTATGATATTATATTAAAAGTTATAATTTTCATGCCGCCTATTAACCAACAATGTAACTTTTCCATTGCATTGTCAATCACATCACTGCCTGAACATCAAATTATCCCACACGGAGACTAGGCCTTTTTAAACATGTTCCTACAGTTAGATTCTGGCGTGCTTGTGATCTCTGGAATATTACCAAATATTACCAAGGCAAAAAAAAAGAGTCTGTAGGCTATAAGGTATAAAGCTCCTTTGTATTGTAACTCACAGTTAGAAATTTTGAATAGATGATTATATCTTATTAAACATTTCATTTTATACAGCAACTTCTCCGTTTCTTATACTGTTGGGGGTTGCTAGTTTCCAATGTGAAAGCAAGGACTGAGGAAAAAAATAAGGCTATATATATTGCAGTTTTCACAACCACAGGATCTTCCAAAGTGCCTACAGGCAGTGAAGTATTTCTCGAAGTACAGTCACAATTCGAACATAGGAAATGAAACAGCTATTTCCTCATATCATGCTTCCATGAACAGAGCTGTGAGAATGGATAAATAATCTGTTTTTGGTGATGTTGGCTGATGAACAAATATTGGCCAGGTCACCAACTACCCTTCTTTTCTTCCAAATGATGTTGTGCAATATTTGACGTCAACCCAAGGGGAAAATGGGATCTCAGTTTAAGAGTTAATCAAAAAGACAGCAGCCCCAATAATGTGGCACGGTGGCTCAGTGATTAGCACTGCTGCCAGGTACCCGGGTTCGATCGCACCCTTGGGTGACTGTCTGTGTGAAGTTTGTACATTCTCCCTGTGTCTGTGTGGGTTTCCTCCCACAGTCCGAAGATGTGCAGGTTAGGTAGATTGGCCATGTCCAGCTGCTCATAGTATCCAGAGCTGTACATATTAGGTGGATTAGCCATGCAAGATGCAGGTTTTTGGGGATAGGGTGGGGGGAGTTGGGGTTGGGGTGTCTGGATGGGACGCTCTTCAGAGGGTTGATGTGGACTCAATGGACTGAGTGGCCTGCTCCCACACTATAGGGTTTCTATGAACAGTGCAGCATTTCCATATTACTGGGCTGGAGTATCAGCCTGGATTTTTGTGCTTAATAGTCTGTAGAGGTGAATTTCTAAGTCACAGATGAGATTGTCTCAGTTGTTGGCAATGACATTAGACAACTGAGGAGGATGTCACAAGTCTGCTTAATCGTTGCCACAGATAACACTTACAGCAGAGACAGATGTCACAGCCCCATGGTAAGCCAGCAAGGTAATGAGTGTAAAATTGTATTTCTCCAAGACTCCCACTTCTCATTTTAAAAGAAAAAGTTGCATGCAGAATAATTTGCATTTAAAAGTTACCCGACATACATGGCCATAAATAACGTTATCATTCGTTAACAAGACAGTTTGGTATCTCAAGTCAATTCTATTTTTGTCAGTCTCTGCAAATGTATTGCATTCTACAGGGAGAATCTTATAAGGGTGAGTGACCTGAGTAATGGTGAGATTTCTGGAAGAATGGGTGAGATACTGTATGAAACCTTTTATAACATTGGGAGCAGCTCACATGTTTTATGTATTTGTAAGATGCCAGTTAAAGGGAATTATAGCTTGTTAAACACCTCACCAGTGCCCCAACCTCTCCTATTAATATTCTGCTTCTGATCATACTAAATGCATCCAACAAGCTAGATGTTGAGAATTCTCATCATGGACATCAGAACAGGTACTTGGTGACTTAATCTTGCTGCTAGCTTTGAGGAAGCTTTATGTTACTCAGCCCAAAACAAAACCCCATAATCGACAGCCATTAGCTGTCAACAGCTGTACCTACCTACCATCCTGAGACCTCTTCAGGCCTGAAAGGCTGCTGTGAGGACAGTTTACACTCAGGAATATGGACCAGCTCACAGATTGGACCAACATGTATCTCAGGGCTGCACATTTTCTTTCACTGCACTCACTTATTCACCTGCATGTTCATGGCATCCCTGCCTTGCCTCATCAATCAATATATGCACATAACCAATTGCCTCGCTGATCCTTGGTCAAGGGGGATTAACTCTTGTCATGTAGCAGTGTGCCATGTCAATCTCACACCTCTCAGTAAATAGAAAAGCATGGATGAGAAAGAGATCACATGGAGGGATATTTGTCCATGGACTGGTACAACCTGGCTTCAAGGAGTTGGGTAAGAGGGGAGCAGAGGTGAAAGACAGGCAGGAGCAGGCTCACATAGAGTTGGGACCTGGGAAGACATTGCAGACAATAGTGAGAGTGACAGAGCGTGAATCTTAGTGGGAGATGGGTGAGGTAGCTGAGATACTGTGAATGAGAGATAGCAGACCAAAGAGTGCGGCACTTACCCCTGATGGGGCGGAAAATGTCGTTGATCTTCTAATGCCACTGCTGGCGTTCCTCTGGACCGTGATATCCCTCTGACACAGTGGTTATCTTGGACCAGGCTGCCAGAGTCTGGTACCATGGCCATTTCTGACAATCCTCAGGGAGGGGAACATACCTCTTTCACACTGACTCATCCATTCGGACTTCCAAGTCCCTATCGGAGAATCATGGTGCCATCTCCACTTTCTCCGACAAGTTAAGAATCTATCCATCAATGAGGAGGGCAGCTTCAGAAAGTGCTTATTTAGGGCCTTTAAATTTGGCATTGGTGTCAAACTGTCATTGGACATTCGGGGGATTGACGAGTCGTTCCAGGGATGTTGCATGGTAAGTTTGGGTGAGATTCAAACATGACAGATGCCATGGGGTGAGGTGTGTAGTTAATAAGGCATTCTTGGTAAGAATCGATGAAAAATCTGAAGAAGGGTCACTGGACTCGAAACACTAATACTGTTTTCTCTACTTAGATGCTGCCAGCCCTGCTGAGTTTCTCCACCAATTTCTGATTCTGTGTGATGAGAAACCTTGCTAGGCCTTATGGGGAAGAATTCAATGGATCTCACACACACAAAAAAAAAAGATTCAACCATAGGCTTTAATTTTGCAGGTGTCTTCATGCAGTAGCTATTCCTCTTGTACCTGTTCATCTTAAGGCACCAAAGGTGGAGTGTTGTTCTCATGGTAAGTGCTGTTGCTGATCTCTTGCTGTTACTAAGAAGCAGTGGTCATTCTGTAGACCATGACATGATCGCTTCCTGATCTACTGCCTATAGTGAAGGCACAATTTTCCCAGATTTATGTTGATGTCTGTTCTCGTGATATATCTGAATATTCACCATGTACGGTGCTCCATACGGGACCTAGGCTTCCACCTGGCCTGGTTTTTATTGAGGTCAGAAGTCACTCAACACCAGGCCTTGTGGGAAGGTTCCAACAGGTTTATTTGAAATCATAAGCTTTTGGAGTGCTGCACCTTCGTCAGGGCTTCAAATAAACCTGGTGTTGTGTGACTTCTGACCTTGTCCACCCAGTCCAATGCCAACACCTCCACATTGTGGCTTTTATTGCAATCATAGAATATTTGCACTCTATTCAGCTCAGGCAATTTCTCAGCAGTTTTATTAAAGTGAAATTTTGTTTTCTATTGTTTCATCTTGACTTGTCATTCACACCTCTTGCTACTTTATTTTTATTGAGAAGGTCAGTAATGTGTTTTACTATTATAAAAGCTGCAGTGTGGCGTTAGCCTTTGGATTGGACTATGTTCCATGCTTTCAATAGGTGCATTTCATTACTCAAGAAATGCCTTGTATAAGTCTGTGCTGGATATGCTCAATTCTTCATGATCCCTTTGTTGATTTTTATTGTCACCTCAGCCTTTCCATTTGAGTAGAAATAGTATATGCATGTGATGATGTATAGTATTGAATTTCCAAATACTTGATGAATCAGCTGAATTCTTCACTTGTGACTTGAAGACAATTGTCACTTATCAAAAAGTTTGAAATTCCATCCGGATTGATTCAACAACAAGATACCAGAATAGTGGTCAGTGTTGAGAAGACAATCAGTTCTAAATAGATGGAGGAGGTCTACTGCAAGCTTCAAGTGGCTCTTTAGCTTGCTTCATATGGTATTTGATGTGATCCTTAATCTCATTGTTCAAATTTTGGCCAGTAGAGCACTTTCCTTGCCTTCCTCAGACTAGAATAAGCTGCACGATGGCTTGGATGTGTACACTTTTACATCTCTTTCCTGGTCGCTTTATATCTCCTTAGGAATGATGATCATCTCTCCTTTCTGCAAGGTATCATCTTGGGTAATCACTTCATCTCTGTATGCCCAACACTCTCTTGTACCTCTAAGTGCATGTTCTTTGAAAAGTCATCCTATCATCACTATTTCTGTAGCACTTGAAATTTACATTGTGTGTCATTTACATGATTTGAGCAAAACATGTCGCTTTCAGATTCAGTGTCTCAAATGAGTTCATGACCTCCAGACCTGTTGAGTTATTATTACGTTTTATTGAATCGAAGAGATTTCACACACTGCCTTAACATCCTCAACTTTCTTCAAAGGGAGTGGAGCACTTGACAGCACATTAGCAATGTAGACCTGCTTCCATGGTATGCATGTCACAACCAGACGATATCACGCAAACAAAATAAATACCTTTGCAGTTGTTTTGAAGCAGGTAGAAACAGTTGAGGAAGGTGCTTTGATTCGTTTATAGTATGACTGTCACTTTGTCTCTCCCAGACAGGTAATCATAGATCTGTACAGATTGGAAACAGACTGTTTGGTCCATCTCATCTATGCTGGCCAGATATCGTCAATCAATCTAGTTGCCAGCATTTGGCCCATATCCCTGTAAACCATTCCTATTCATGTATCCATCCAGATGTCTTTTAAATGTTGCAATTATACCACCCTCCACCACTTCCTCTTGCAGCACAATCCATACTTGCACTACCCTCTGTATGGAAAGGTTACCCCTTAGGTCCCTTTTAAATCTTTGCCCTCTCACCTTAAACCTAAGCCCTCTAGTTTTGGACACCCCTATTCTGGCAAAAAGACTTCGACAATTCACCCTATTCATGCCCCTCATGATTTTATAAACTTTATAAGATCACCCTTCAACCTCTAACGCTCCAGAGAAAACAGACTCGGCCTGTTCTGCCTGTCCCTGCAACTCAAACCCTCCAACTCAGGCAACAGCCTTGTAAATCTTTTCAGCACCCTTTCAGATTCAACAACAAATTTCCTACAGCCGGGAGCCCAGAATTGTGCGCAAGATTCCAAAAGTCGCCTAACCAATGTAGAGCTGTAACATAACATTCCAGCTCCTATTTTCAATGCACTGACCAATAAAGGCAAGTGTACCAAATGTCTTCTTCACTTCACTTCAAGGAACTATAAACCTGCACCCAAAGGTCTTTTTCTTCAGCAACACTCTTTAGGACCCTACCATTGAGTGTCTAAGTCCTATGCAGATTTGCCTTACCAAAATACAACAACTCACATTTATCTAAATTAAACTCCATCTGCCAATCCTTAGCCCCAACTGATCAAATCCTGTTGCATTCTGAGATAACTTTCTTTACTGTCCACAGCACCACCAGTTTTGGTGTCATCTGCAAACTTCCTAACCATTCGCCCTATATTCAAATCCAATTTATTTGTTAAAATGCTGACACAAATATCTGCAAAGCCTAAGGAGCCAATATCTATGTGATATTTCACATTTACTTGATGTTCCCCTTCAGGAGCAATTTTTCCAAAAGTCAGAAATTACACATCACCTTTAGACTTGACGTTGCCACCCTGTTTTATGGTGTAGATTGTGTAAGTCGTCAGAGCTCCCATTTCACCAGTAGACATTTTTAAAGGCTTATTTTGATTCTTTCTAGCTCATCCCTTGCTTAGAAACTGATTCAGTTGGAGCTGTGACAATATAAACTTCAGAGCTTTAACAACTTTATGGATTGAAAGAATCAGCAAGAACTGTTTCTGGAATAAAGTGTTTTCTGAGAATGAAAAGGACAAGGAGAAACTGCTATCAAGGAATTAAAAACAACATGCTTATTAACCATCTCTGGAGAAAAGGAGTCAAAGCAATATAAACAAGCTGTTTCCAGGGAGAGAGGAGGTAACGCTGCTTGATAAGTTGTTGCCTCTTGACAAGTGGACAATTAAGAATGCCTGCAGAGGTAATGCCTGCCTGAAGCAAATGTGCTAACTGCAGGACAGGCTGCTTCAGACAGCTAATACCAAACAGAGGAACTGCACCTGATAAGGCAAGTTACAGACTTGAGTTCTCCAAACTTGCAGTCATTGTTGGAATGAAAGGATATAAAGAATCATCAATAATGTCACATCAAACTTGAAAGAGAGAAAACAATACAAGGATACAACACCTCAATAATTCAGCAGCAGAACTTTGAAGAACAACACTGCACAAAGGTCATACCTTGGACTCATCCAGAGACAGATACTGTTGGTGGAGTTATGGCTAAATGCCACCATAAATTGGGTAATAGTCAAGTTAAGTTGTGAGGCTTAATTTGCTTACTTCAGGGATCTTATTTTGGTTGTTATACTTAGTAGAGTTTAAACTTGATTATCTGTGAGATTTCTTAATAAGTAGCCCAGTTAAAGGTAACTTGTGATGATTTACCCAGATCAGAGCTGTGTCTTCCTCATGCTGGACATGTTTAATTTTCTTTTGATGTCCTGCGTAAAATTTATACCCTGCCTTCCAGCATTGAACATTTTGCTGCAAATGTTTCTTACTTTTTTCCAATATGTTACTGTCATTACTGAACTGAATTGAATAATTTATTATCACTTGTATTTTACAGTGAATAATATAGTAAAATACAATGAAAAGCTTCAACCATCACCACAATCTATTGCCATTTTAAATATTTTAAGAATAAAAAAAACTGAAAGAGAGTCTATCTTCATTCCCCCTCCATGAGTCCTGACCTGAGCCAGCTCACCAACAACACCAATGCCTTCACTCCTCCTCTCTGCTTCACCAACACTTGTGTTACAACCACCAATTGTGCCACCATTTTGAGAGAGTCTGGAATGTCCCTCAGCATAATGCAATGCCTCATCTGTTCTTCCAGAGTGCACTGTAGCTGATTATTCACAAACATAACCCTTTTGCACATGTTGATAGCTTTCTCAAACATGAGTTTATCTTCTTTCAGCAAAAGAACTCTCACAATCGGACCTGGTATATCCAGGACAATCATTTCTCTCATGATATTACCTTTCACTTGCCAAAGTTTACAGAATTAAGCTAGATGTGTCACTTAAGTCACAAACTGGTCAATAATCTCTTTCTCCCTTTGAGCTTTAATGTTGTACATTTACCAGACACAGATAATGCTAAAATCAGATTCAGGAGTTTTAGATCTAAATTGCAATATAGCTTGAAGAATCTTTTCCCCAGCACCAATAACAGGACCTCAATGGTTCAAGTTTTTTTGTAACTATGTTATTGTTTTGTCAGCAAAAATGGAAAGACTCCAATTTTGTCTCATATCTCCTTTCATTTCCAGTACAGCAGGGAATTGAAAATATGCATCCAGTGATTCAAACAGGCCTATTTTTCTTTACTTCTTCCTTGCTGTTTCTTTCAGTAGACATACAAGAGATAGGGGCATCCTGAGTTCAGGACTTAAACACTTAATGGTAAGGTCCTAGGGAGTGTTGCTGAACAGAGAGACCTTGCTGTGCAGGTTCATAGCTCCTTGAAAGTGGAGTCGCAGGTAGATAGGATAGTGAAGAAGGTGTTTGGTATGCTTTCCTTTATTGGTCAGAGTAGTGATACAGGAGTTGGGAGGTCATGTTGCGGCTATACAGGACATTGGTTAGGCCACTGTTGGAATATTGCATGCAATTCTAGTCTCCTTCCTATTGGAAAGATGTTGTGAAACTTGAAAGGGTTCAGAAAAGATTTACAAGGCTGTTTCCAGAGTTGGAGAATTTGAGCTATAGGGAGAGGCTGAACAGGCTGGGGCTGTTTTCCCTGGAGTGTCGAAGGCTGAGGGGTGACCTTATAGAGGCTTACAAAATTATGAGGGGTATGGATAGGGCAAATAGGCAAAGTCTTTTCCCTGGGGTCAGGGAGTCCAGAACTAGAAGGCATAGGTTTAGGGTGAGAGGGAAAAGATATAAAAAAGACCTACAGGGCAACTTTTTCACACAGAGGGTGGTACATTTATGGAATGAGTTGCCAGACGAAGTGGTGGAGGCTGGTACAATTGTAACATTTAAGAGGCATTTGGATGGGTATATGAATTGGAAGGGTTTGGAGGGATAAGGATGCTGGCAGGTGTGACTAGATTGTATTGGGATAGCTGGTTGGCATGGACGGGTTGGAGCAAAGGGTCTGTTTCCATGCTGTAAATCTCTATGACTCTATGACTCAATGAGTAGAGGAGCCTCAGCTTTTGACCTTATCCAACAGGTGTGAGATTCTTGCTCCCTGTGTGGATGAGAAAAAGGAATGTGGGGACAATTAACAAACTGACCATGGCACCATGGTGCAAAAGGCCATTCAAGATGGGATAACAAAAGGACAAGTTGTAGTTATAGGGAATTCCATAATTAAGGGAGCATATAATGTCATTTGCAAGCTGGATTGGGAGTCTGGTAGAGTGTGTTGCCTGCCTGGTGCCTGGGTGCAGGAGATCTCTCACCGCCTTGAGAGGATACTGGAGTGGGAGGGGGATGATCTGGTTGTTGTGGTCCATGTTGGGACTGACAACATAGGCAAGGGTTGGATGGAGGACCAGTTTGGCAATTATCGAGCACTAGGAATGAAATTAAGGAACAGGTTCTCCAGAGTCATAATCTCTGGATTACTGCCCGAGCTACATGCAAATTGGCTTAGGGACAAGAAAATTAGGGAAGTAAACACATAGCTAAGGGACTGGTGTGGGAAACAAGGACTTCCATTTCATGGGGCATTGGCATCAGTTTTGGAACCAGTGGGATCTGCACTGATGGGACAGTCTCCACCTGAACCGATCTGGAACCAGTGTTCTTGTGAAAAGGATCAATAGGATGGTCACTCAGACTTTAAACTTGTGAGTCAGTGGAGGGGAAGGAAAAGGGAAAGCAAAAGAAAGTATGGTGAGAAATGAAAAGTAAGCAGCAGGTTAGCATGTATGCGGGAGGGTTTAAGTTCAAGGCAGACTATGAAAGAAGTAAAAATGAAAGATACATCAGGAGATATTAGAGAAGCTGTGAATCATGACAGTAAAAAAGCTAGCATAAAGGCACTTTACCTGAATGCTCATAGCATTCATAACAAGGTTGATGAGTTAATGGCACAAATCATCATGAACGAATATGATTTGGTACCTGTCACGGAGATATGGTTGCAGAATGGTCATGACTGGGAATGAAATATCCAGGGGTACCAGACTATTCAGAAGGACAGACAGGAATGCAAGGGAGGTGGTATAGCTCTGATATTCAAGAATGACACCAGGGTGGGGCTGAGAGATGATACAGGTTCTATGGAGCATGAGGTCAAATCCGTTTGGGTGGAAATTAGGAATTCCAAGAAGAAAAAGTCACTGATAGGCGTAGTCTACAGGCTGCCAAATAATAACATCACATTGGGATGGGCAATAAACAAGGAAATAACTAATGTCTGCAATAATGGTACAGCTATTACCATGGGGAATTTTAATCTGCATGTAGATTGGTCAAACCAGCTCGGTCAGGGTAGCCTTGAGGAGGAGTTCGTTGAGTGTATCTGTGATAGTTTTCTTGAAACCAACAAGGGAGCAATATATTCTAGATCTGGTCCTGCGTAATGAGACAGAAATAACTAATGACCTCATAGTTAGGGATCCTCTTGAAATAAGTGATCACAGTATGGTTGAATTTAAAATACAGCTGGATAGCATGAAGATAAAATCCAATACCAGGGTCCTGTGCTTGAATAAGGGGGACTATGACAGAATGAGGGAGGACCTGCCTAAAGTAGACTGGAAACAGAGACTTTATGGTGCAACAGTTGATGAACAGTGGAGGACTTCAAACACATGTTTCAAAGGGCTCAGCAAAAGTGTATTCTGATGAGAAGGAAGGACTGTAAGAGGAAGGGTAATCTGCCATGGGTGTCAAAGGAAATAAGGCAGGCTATCAAAGTGAAAGAGAAGGCATACAAAGTGGCCAAAAACAGCAGGAAGATTGGGCACGCTAAAGGTCAACAGAAAGTCACAAAAAGAGCTATAAAGAAAAGTAAGATAGAGTATGACAGAAAACTAGCATAGAATATAAAGACAGATAGTAAAAGTTTCTATTAATACATAAAATGAAGAGTGGCTAAAGTAAATGTGGTCCTTTAGAGGATGAGAAGGGACGGTTAGCTATGGGAGATGATGAAATGGCTGAGGCATTGAACAGATACTTTGCATTAGTCTTAATAGTGGCGAATACTGATAACATGCCAGTAAGTGACAAAGAGATGAAGGTAGGTGAGGACCTGGAAACAATTATTATTACAGGAGAGTTAGTGTTGGGTAAGCTAACGGCACTGAGGATAGATAAGTCTCTTGGCCCTGATGAAATGCATCCCAGGGTACTAAAAGAGATGGCAAAAGAAAACGTAGGTGGACTGGTGATAATTTTCCAAAATTCGCTAAACTCTGGGGCAGTCCTAGCAGATGTGGTGCCACTATTTAAAAAGGGAAGTAGACAAAAGTTGAGGAATTATAGACCAGTGAGCTTAATCTATGTAGTGGGAAAGATGCTTGAGTATTATCAAGGAAGAAATAGCAGGGCATCATGAAATAAATTGTCCCATTGTACAGATGTGGTATGGGTTCATGAAGGGCAGGTCATGCTTCACAAATCTTTTGGAATTCTATGAAGACATTTCCAGCAAGGTGGACAACAGGGACCCAGTGGATGTGGTGTACCTAGATTTCCAAACGGCCTTTGACAAGGTGCTGCACAGAAGGCTGCTGCATAAGATAAGGAAGCATGGTGTTCGGGGTAAAGTATTAACTTAGGTAAGAGGATTGGTTGACTGACAGAAAGCAAAGAGTGGGGATAAAGGGACTGATAATCAGTGACTAATGGTGTGCCTCAGGGATCAGTGTTGGGACCACAATTATTTACAATTTATATAGATGATTTGGAGTTGTGCACTACGTGTATGATGTCAAAATTTGCTGATGATGCTAAGATGAGTGGCAGAGCAAAGTGTGCAGAGGACTGTGAAACTTTGCAGAGGAACATTGAGTGAGTGGACAAAGGTCTGTCAGATGGAATACCATGTTAGTAAATATGAAGTCATACATTTGGGTAGGAGTAATAGTAAAATAGATTAATACTTGAATGGTAAAACATTGCAGCATGCTGATTTGCAGAGGGACCTAGGTGTCCTTGTGCATGAATCGCAGAAGGTTGTCTGCAGGTACACCAAGTAATTAGGAAAGCAAATGGAATTTTGTCTGTCATTGCTAGAGGGGTTGTGTTTAAAAGCAGGGAGGTAACGTTACAGCTGTACAAGGTACTGGTGAAGCCACACTTGGAGTACTGTGTGCAGATTTGGTCTCCGTGCTTAAGAAAGGATGTACTGGCACTGGAGGGGGTGCAGAGGAGGTTCACTAGGTTGATCCCGGAGTTAAGGGGTTTTGTCTTTTGAGGAAAGGCTGAGTAGATTGGGATTATATTTATTAGAATTCAGAAGAATTGGGGGGGGGGGAGGGGATCTTATACAAACATTTAAAAATATGAAGGGAATTGATAAAATGGAAATAGATAGGATGTTTCCACTGGTGGGTGAGACTAGGACAAGAGGGCATGGCCTCAAGATTAGAAAAAGCAGGTTTAGAACTGAACTGAGAAGGAACTTCTTCACCCAGAGGGTGTTAATCTGTGGAATCCCTTGACCAGAGAAGCAGTTGATGCTACTTCAGTAATCGCCTTTAAAGCTAAGATAGATTCTTTTTGAAAAATAAAGAAATTAAGGGATATGTTGAAAATATCGGATAAATGGAGCTGAGTCCTCGAAAAGATCAACCATGATCTTATTGAGTGGTAGAGGAAGCTCAAAGGAGCCTACTCCTGCTCCTAGTTCTTATGTTCTTACAGCTCTGAAAATCCACCCATACTCTGTCACTGTGTTACAACTGATGCCTGTTAATGACTGCTACAGACCGCACACAAAGACACATACAACAGAAGTAGAGGTCACATGACTAGTTATTCAGCCAGTTCATTCAGGGTGCAATTGCATTTCTCCAAACAGATGTCATGGGTGATGAAAGCATCTAATGACACTCAGACATATTTTACTCAAGCACACTATGAAATAACTTCACCATGATTTATCAGAACTGCTTGTAAGTTTGCCAATGTACTTTAGTGTGGAGATGCCGGTATTGGACTAGGGTGGACAAACATAAGAATCATGCAACACCAGGTTATTGTCCAGCAGGTTTATTTGAAAGTACAATAGTATCCTGCAGGGGATACATTCCAAGATGTACTGGGGAAACCCGAAACCGCAGATAGGAGCAAACCCATTCATTTAAATGGGACATTTACCTTCTGGCAGCCCCCTGGTCCCTGGTTCTGGAACGTTCTCTGTAATATGTTCGGTTCGTGGGTTACGGAAACCGCGCACGGATACGGAGGTCGGCCTGTATAAGCTCTCGGACCACTGCTCCTTCATCAGAAGCTGGTGGAGCAGGATTTATAGTAAATTCTGTGTCCTGTAATCCTGCCCCACCAGCTACCTGATGAAGGAGCAGCACTCCAATAGCTTATACTTTCAAATATAACCTGATGTTGAAAGTACTTTGGGTCGGCTCAGCCTTGAAACTGTTTGTAAACAATAGCAATAATTTACATAGTGTCTCTAACTCAGTAAATTATCCCAAGACGCTTCATGGGAAAATTATAAAACAAAACATGACATTAAGTCACATAAGAAATTCAGCCAGATCTCCAAAAGTTTGGTTAGACATAGATTATGAGGAACATCTTAAATGAGGTGAAAGAATCAAAGACTAAGAAATTTAAGGAGAGATCTCAGAGATTAGTTCCTCAGCATAATAAGATACAGCTGTCAACAGTAGAATAATAAAAATCGGGTTGCTCTAGAGGCCACAATTAAAGTAGTACGACTAATAAGCCAAGAACATTTATTTATCTTTCAAAATATAATAGAAATGCGAAAATACCTTTTATGAGTTTGTCCAATGTTTTTGCCTTGGTCACTTTCCTTGAAGGATTTCAGAAATAATAACTTAGCAGGAGAAGAATATGAGGATTGGAAGCTTAGGAAGCTGCAATGAAGAAGGGCTAGTGGCTCAAGGACGAATGGTGTTGCTGGATATCAGAGGTGGGAATAATAATTGGGAGATTGGTTTGTAGCAAACCTGCAGAGAATTTAAGGATAATATACTTTCAGTGATGGGAGATTTGTGAGGATGTAAGGAAGCATGTGGCTGTGAGATGGAAAGAACAAAAAGAGAGGTTGAGAAAAGATAGACAGGAGACAAAAAAAAAGACGGCCAAAATGATAAGCACATTGGATCAGACTGAAGTAAACGTGGCAGACAAAATTTGTTTAGATCATTTTTGGAATTTTTGTGACTTGCAAATGCTAGAAGGAAATTTCAGGAAGTGTATAGAAAGGAACCTAAGGACATATCTACAAATTTCAGTATTTGAAAACTTTTCAGGGTAAATCAGTTTAAGTCTTTTCTAAATTTTGTTAGGCTTGGAGAGTTTCTGGAAATAAATTGTAACTGACTGCAGAACTGAGGGATCCATAAAATTGTCCATATGCATGCTGAATATGAGATGTTTCAGGTACCACTTAAAAATCTGAAATCTATTTATACTGTCCAATTATATTATACCTTTCCTGGTACACTCATAATTCTAATATTATTTGAATAAACTATCTCTCCCTGACTCGGCATTTGTGACATTACAGTTGCTCAGTTTGTCTGTCTGTCTCTCACTTCTCTTGCTCTCTCTTTCTCACTATATATACAACATATATTATTTATCACATACGTACATGTTGATGTTGAATAGAAAAGTTCTCCTTTACATTCTTCTCTTGCTCCTCACTTGCTTTTATCTATAACTTGAACCCCTTAATGTTGGGATCATTCAACTATTCTATGTAAAACAAGTCATCATTTCCAAGTAGTGTAATGACATTGGATGCATTTCAAAAGGCTGATTCACTAGGTTCTGATTCACTAGGGGCTGAGTCACTAGGGGCTGATTCCTGGGTTGGAAGTGTTGATTTATCAAAAATGACTAAACAGATTAGGCCTTCATTCATTAGAGTTTAGAAGAATGAAGTGGGATATTATTGAAACTGACAAGATTCTGAGGAGGCTTGACGGGGTAAGTGTTGAAGTGCTCTTTCCACTAGTGGGAAAATCTGGATCTATGGAACATAGCTACATCATAAGAGTACACTCATTTAAAACAGATGAGAAGGAATTACTTCACACAGAGGGTAGTGAATGTAAACTCAAAGACTCAGAGATTTACAGCACAAGACAGGGTCATTTGGCCCATCATGTCCATGCCAGTCAACAAAGATCTGACAGCACTAATCCCATTTTCTAGTTTTGGGTCCATAGTGGCAACACAAAGGAAGATCTAAGTGGTACTTTATGTTACACATTCAACCACCCTTTCAGACAGTGAGTTCTAGACTTCAACAACATCTAAGTGAAAATATTTCTCTCCAATTCTCTTTGTAGCCTTTTACGTCCTATTCTAAGTCTATGCCACCTGATTATTGCCTCCTCTATGAATGAGAAAAGTGCTTTCCTATCCACCCCATCTTTGCCCCCCACATACCTCAATCAGATCCCCTGTCAAGCTCCACAACTCCAAAGAAAGCAACCTCAGCCTATGAGTGAATATCTGGAATTCTCTAACCCGGAAAGTGTGGAGGCAGGATCACCATTTGAAATGGAGGTGGGTGGATTTCTGAAATGATCAGGGAGTTGAGGGCTATGGGGAGCTGGCATAAAACAGAAATGGAGGCCTGAGACAGACAGACCATGATCTAGAAGAAAGGTAGGCAAGCTTGATGGGCCAAATGGCCTCCTCCTGTTCCCATTTGTTATCTTTTTGTGACTAGATAATAAGTATCTGCCGGTGATTTAAAATAAAACAGGCGGTGGAATCTACTTGTTTAAGTTAGTATCCTTCTTTGCTCTTCATTTTCTTTTTCCCAAAGGTCAACCCTCAACTTTGCGTGCTTGATTTTCCTCAGTCTTACTGCAATAAAGGGTTTATTTTCTGAAATTTACCTTGAAAGCGATTGATTATTGACCACAGTGTTACATTTGGATTGCTCTATTTAACCCAACACTGGAACTGGAAGCATATGTTTCCTAGTGTTTATTTTGGAATGGTCCATTTGACATAATTTCTTTAATTGGAGGGGTGTGTTTATCTTAGTGATGGAATTGAAAGGATCTGTTTAACTCAATGTTGTTATTTGAAGGGTCCGTTTGCTACCAGCTTGCAATTGGATAAGTTACTTTCTCCATTGCCACAATTTTTAGGATGTTGCTCATGTCCATAATACTGCATAAATCATATGAAATTTGTCATATTCCCAGTTTCACACCAAGAGAATGGTTCAGCATACCCTTTGGAAGTTTTCAGGTCCAGTGATAGTTTTTGGAACCCAGGTGAGAAATGGAACAAGACTATTTGCCAGAAGAAGGCCTTTCCTTTTTTTTAACAACAGTTCTGCAGCTACAATATGTCTCCTTAATGCTCCTTCCAGAAAGGATGTAAATGAAGCGAGCAGGACCTAATCTGCTGCTTGTTCATAGTTGCACTGAGGATGTAATTGTCGGACATTTTAGAATGATCTCTTTGAATAGCTCATATTCTATGATGTCCACCTGGCTGACCACGTTACGATCATTACAATGTGACTTAAGATAAAGTAGAGCTTTGAATATCCTCAAGCATAAATAGAGTAAAATATGGGAGACCAACTAGGAATACATTGGAAATGGCATGCTCAGAGGGCTGGAAAGGCATATACATGAGAGTCAGCAGCAGGTGAAATGAGTCTATGTTAAGTCAGGCAATGGTAACGTGGTAAAAGCTTTTAGTAATGGAGCAAAAATGAACTCAGAAGCTCAACTCAAGATCAAATGTGTTACTAAATCAGAAATAGACTGGCTTAATCTCATACTGTAGCTATTGAAGAGAGACTGAAACAGGGTCAAAATCAATAGCTTCAATCTGGCCAGTATTTAATTTGAAGTGATCTCTGCTCATCCAGTATGCTGTATAAGCAATCTGATAAATTAGCAACTGTGGAGGAGTCAAGGGAGATGGCGGTGATGTAGAGCTGAGTGCTGTGTTAAGATATTAATGGATATTAGCCAAAGGCAGATGTATGAAGTCAGGCTACAGAGCAGGCATGATCTCATTAAATAGCGGAACAGGCTGGATGGCTGAATGGCTGACTCCTGTCCCTATGTTGCATGTCTTGGAGGGGAACATGTAGGTGGTAGTGTTCCCATACATCTGCACTTGTCCTTCAAGGTGGTAGAGTTCATAAGATGTGTCAGTGGAGTCTTGGCAGATGGAACACAGTGCTGTTGCAGTCCATAGTGAATATTGCAGGTGGTGGGTGAAATGTCAATCAAATGAGATGATTGGTCCTGCATGTTATGCTTCCTGAATGATGAGTGGGAATTGTACCACCTTGGCAAGTGAGTTGTGTTCTATCACGTTTCTGACTTGCGTCTTTCATTGGAGAATAAGGAGGTGAGTTAGTTGTTGCAGTCTTCCTAGCCTCTGACCTTCTCTTCTCTATGTATATGGCTAATTGCCAGGTATATGCCTCTTACATAAGATCAAGTACTGTATCTGAAATACCTGTATGTCAGTGGGGCTGAAGTTAATTGGGAAGCTGAGCTAATTTCAGAGAGTTGTGCAATTAATGAGGCAAAAATACATGTAAATGTGGTTCTCAATACCTGATGGCGAGAAGGTCAACTTACATTTGTGGAGGGGAGTTCTTGAGGTACAGTGGAGTGTCACAACCTCTGACCCAGGAGGCCTGGGTTCAAGTCCCATCTACTCCTGATGTGTGTAATAACATCTCTGAACAGGTTAATGAGAGTTTATCTACCTTTGAGAAGGGTGGACTTAATTGCTAAAGTTTGCCTTAACAGTGGTAATCTGATTTTGGACTCCAATCCAATTAAATTCTCCCCTCTTCTGGGAGCAGACAGTCATGCCCTAAAAGTCAACCGTTTGAAATAGAGGCACATGTAGGACAGATTTGTGTGATTAATCTACCTTTAGTCTGAACAATTTCTTCAGCACCATTTCTCTTGAATAAACTCCATCCTCTATGATCATCTCTGGTGCTGTGCAATCTGTATATCCTGTTGCTTTTTAAAAACTGAGGCAATTTAATTCTATAAATCTTTGACTGTTCTCACTCCCACTACACGTTTGCTTTGATTATCTCTTTATGGGTCTGCCCTATTGTGTAAGGCAATGGTTCTGAAGGGATTAATGTCCATATTACTTTGGCACCTGATGTCTTATAGTTTGTGTGTGAGACAAAGCATGCTCCAAAGCTTTCAAAGAGAGCAGACGTATCAGTACAAACTCTCTGATGTAGCAGTAATATTGCCTAATCGAACATAGTAATAGTGATTGCTGTCATGCAATAAAAGTAAATTAATTATATCAGATTCCTGATGAAGGGCTTATGCCCGAAACGTCCAAATGCCTGACCTGCTGCGCTTTTCCAGCAACACATTTTCAGCTCTAAATTAATTATAGTCCTGCTCTCTTGTTAGAGAGAGACAATTGGTGGTGGTTTAACCTGACAGGACCAAGCCTCAGGCAAGGGGGGGAGGTTGAGAAGAAGGGACCTTCATTGTAACCAGAGCCTGTACAGGATTTGAACCCTCCCACTTGGCATCACCTTGATTTGAAAGTCAGCCATTTAGCCAGTCGAGCTAACCATCACCCACTATCATACAATAAAACTGCTAGTTATCGAAGAACAGCACCACTTCTATAAATACTCAATCGTGTATTATCTACCTTTTTTTAATTTCAAAAGTATACTTTATTCATAAGAAGTCTTTGTACATATACATTGTCACAAAAGCAGTTCGGTTCTATACAGTTGCATATCAAGTAAATAAACAAAACGTTGGACTTTGACTCTATGCAAAGGAAGAAAGACTTTACTTACACATACAATATTAAAAGTTACATATATTTGAAGCACTAGGAGGGTCCAGTAACTGAATGGACCCCCATTTACCTTGAGCAGGTAGACCTCAGACAGTGGTCTTTCCCCACTGCGCCGTAGTGGCAGCTGTCCCAAGCTTTAGTACGTTCCTCAGCACGTAGTCTGGACTTTGGAATGTTCCAGTCTGCAACACTCAGTCAGGGTTAACCCCTTGTTATGGTGTATTATCCACCACAGCTCACTAGGTAGGTCCAAGACAAAGGATAGGCGGCAGCAAATGTTTTCAACGACCCTCCCCACCATATGCTTGGTAGAGGTGACAAATATGACAAGGTGGTCACTTAGGAGAATACTATATGTCCATCTTGACTAACCTCTTGTTGACAAGCAGAGCATATGTTTCTCCTGATTTTGTTTAATTGATTTTTCTTTTAAAATTGCAACCTCTCTTTCTGCATATTTTATATATTCTGTATATTTGGTTTGAGCTTCCCGCTTGATTATTTTCCTATGAATGCTAAATACTTTACATAAGTATCATATGTGGAATCCTGGATTTTAATCCTTTGTTTCTGAATGGAATATAATTTATTGGAACCCTTTCCATTTCCAATGTAAATATTTTGAATTTCTAATCTACGATTCCGATTGGGCTATATCTTCAGACTCAGTGAGAAGCACAAAGGACATATGCTGGTTGTACTACCTTTGTAATCTTAGCACAGATCTCCTGAAGTCACAATGTATCACTGACTGTGCTGTTTTCTCAAGAGAGAAATATTAACCTGTGGTAGACACAATGGCTCCAAAAGCTCATTGGCCACAATCCAGCAGTAGTCCCAGGATCATATTTACTGTTGTTCCAAAGTGTTAAAAGTTTTTGGAGTGCACAGGGTTAATTGGAGGCACCTTATTTGACATTCAGCCCACTTCATAAGCGAGCCAATAATTAGTAATTATTGCATATTTAGCATTTCCTTCCCTGTACATTCCAGTGGGACAAACTTGCATTGTTATAAACATTGTCATGCCTCATTTCAGCTCACGTATAGGCCTTTAAACCTACATCAGGTCACTTTGAGGTCAGACACTGGGGAACTTGAATCTTTAGACAATTTTATGTAACTAATGAACAAAGTTAAAGCATCTTTAAAATTCCAAGCCAAGATGCTGGCCTATATTTAGGAACTCCTGCTGTGCCTAATGAAAATGTGATGGGAGTGTCCGGGAAGGTCTCCTTAATTTTGTAGTCAGCATAAATTACTGTCCCCCTAAGGCGACAAAGTAAACATTCAGCAAATGCATTCAAATCTCACCTGCTTTTCATGCAGTATATTGCTGGGTGTTTAGCAATTCCGCAGTTTTAAATTCTTTGTTTTCAAATCCCTCCAAGTAAGTAATTTGGGTGGGGGAATGTTTTATTGCGGATTGGTGGTGGGTGGGAGAGGGGACCAGACGTTTCAGAGGCAAGGGCAAGGGAATGAATCATAGCAGGAATTCCCCTCCCTTTCCCAATGTCCAGTCCCTGGGTCAGGGTCTGATCACCTTGAGCAAGGAACCATCCTCACTGCATTCCCATCCCAAATGGTGACAAGTGGCCCACGCAGTTACGCTCAGGCATAATGGGGAACAGGCCCATGCGCCATCTGTAATGGCAGGGTGAAGTTCTTCCGCGGTCATAAAGTGGAGGTGGGCCAGAAAAGGTTGAACATGGGTCTTCCTGCTCTGTACTTTATTTAATTGAGTCTGGAAAGCAGCAGGGTGTCACCCCTCTTTTAATTACATGCCCTTCCTGTCTCCGAGATCGCCACTACTAGTGACAATAGCAAATTCTGCCTGCTGGCATTGCTATTGAATGTTAATTAAGAAGAAGCAGTCGTCATGGCTCCAGTAATTTAGGTTCTTACAGGGATCCTGTGTGAGTTCCAAAATGCCTTTTATCACTTTTGTTTAGAGTATTACACAATAAGTGTGACAGACAAGGCATGTTACACAGAAGTGTAGACTACTTTAAAATCTATAAATGCATTACAAGCTTTAAGTTCAGCACAAACATTCTGTAAATATTAGTTTTTTTTCTTGCACACTTTCCCTGTCACAGTTTGTTAATCATATCCTTGTTGTGGTCAAACAGTGTGCCTTCCTTCTTGCAATGAACACCACCATTGAAGATCTGGTAGATAAAAATAGTTTTTTTGAAACTAAATGAATTACTCAGCACTGAAGGGGTTGAGAACAAGTTGCCTGTGTTTGTTTTCAAGGTCAGTCATTGAAGTGGATTCTTCTTTATTCACTGTGTCCAATTTTTTGATTTGGGTGTAGTTTGTAGCCTTTCTGGTGACGTTACCACAAATTGTTTGGCCGTAAAGTACAGAAAAACAACATCCTATGGAAAATACCATATTCCAGTCAGACTTAAAGCTTTGACAGAAACACATTCTTATTTATTCTCAGCAAAGGTGTTGAATCGCTGATTGGATTTTATCAATGACTGCATCATGTTTGATCAATGTCCTGGAGTTTTGGACCAAGTACAAACATCTCTATGTTCATGGCTTTCATAATTTTAAGGACTTTTATCAGGCCACCCCTCAGCCTTCTCTTTCTTGTAGAAAATGCTTCAACTTATTTTCAGTTCACTTCTGTTGCCACCTTTGCAATTTTTGCATTTTATTCTTTCCTTTGACTCCTCTTTTTCTCTTCTGCTTTCTTTACTTTGCACAGATTTGGGACTGCTGAAGCAGGCTTCTGTAAAAAAACAGCACGGAGATGATAAAGGGCAGATGTCCTTGTTAAGATGAAAAAAATGAAAAGCTGGTGCATACTACATGTTGCTCAGGGCTTTTTCAAGCATTCCACATAGTCACCTGCTTTCTAAATGAAAGAGCTTCCTTTTATGGTCAGATTGTGTATTATCAGCATGGGATTGCACCCATCATATTGGATTGTAGAAATCCCACGATGAGCATTGAAAATTTACTTTAAAAACAGAAATGTTTTCAATTTTTTTAAAAAGCCCATTCCGAAATCAAACTTTCAGCTCCAAAATGGGCAGAAACCCATTTCACAGTGTTGAACTTAAAAAATCTGTTTCAGGGTTATCAATTTCATTGATTTTCTCAATTCCCAGCATCTAACTTACATACACAGGATATAAACCACAGAAATAGACCACTTATCCAAATATCCAAAGAGTTCTGAAGAAGATACAATAGGGGCATTTAAGGGATGTTTAGATAAGTGCATGAATATGCAAGGAATGGAGGGATATGGACCAAGGGTGGGCAGACAAAACTAGTTTACTTTGGTGTTATGTTCAGCGCAACATCATTCCTGTTCTTTACTGTTCTATGTTCTCAGAGTCATTGGCCTCAAAGTATTAATCCTGTTTCCATTTCCACAGATACTGCTAGACATGCTGAGTTTCTCAAACACCATTTTTTTTAAATTTCAGATTTCTAATATCTGCAGTATTTTGCTTTTCTTTTCTGTGACAATGCTGGCACTCCACATCCCTCATCAGTGTCAACCATGGCTCAATTAGAGTCATAGGCTCATAGAGTCATAGAGATGTACAGCACGGAAACAGACCTTCAGTCCTACTCATCCATGCTGACCACATATCTCAACCCAATCTAGTCCCACCTGCCAGCACCTGGCCCATATCCCTCCAAACCCGTCCAATTCATATACTCATCCAGACGCCTTTTAAATGCTGCAATTGTACCAGCCTCCACCACATCCTCTGGCTGCTCTTTCCATACACGTACCACCCTCTGTATGAAAAAGTTGCCCCTTAGGTCTCTTTTATATATTTCCCTTCTCACCCTAAACCTATGCCCTCTAGTTCTGGACTCCCCGACCCCAGGGAAAAGAACTTTGTCTATTTATCCTCTCCATGCCCCTCATGATTTTATAAGCCTCCAAAAGGTCACCCCTCAGCCTCCGACACTCCAGGGAAAACAGCCCCAGCCTTTTCAACTTCTCCCGATAACTCAAATCCGCCAACCCTGGCAACATCCTTATAAATCTTTTTTGAACCCTTTCGAGTTTCACAACATCTTTCCCATAGAAAGGAGACCAGAATTGCCACAACATGACCTCCCAACTCCTGTACTCAATACTCTGACCAATAAAAGAAAGCATACCAAATGCCTTCTTCACTATCCTATCTACCTGTGACTCCACTTTCAAGGAGCTATGAACCTGCACTCCAAGGTGTCTTTGTTCAGCAACACTCCCCAGGACCTTACCATTAAGTCCTGCTAAGATTTGCTTTCCCAAAATGCAGCACCTCACATTTATCTAAATTAAATTCCATCTGCCACTTCTCAGCCCATTGGCCCATCTTTTCAAGATCCCATTGTAATCTGAGTTAACCTTCTTCACTATCCACTATACCTCCAATTTTGGTGTCATCTGCAGACTTACTAACTATACCTCTTATGCTTACATCCAAATCATTTATATAAATGATGAAAAGCAATGGACCCAGCTCTGATCCTTGTGGAACTCCACTGGACACAAGCCTCCAGTCTGAAAAACAACACTTCACCACCACCCTCTGTCTTCTACCTTTGAGCCAGTTCTGAATCCAAGTGGCTAGTTCTTCCTGCACTCCATGAGATCTAACCTTGCTAACCAGTCTTCCATGGGGAACCTTGTCGAACACCTGACTGAAAGATGAGAGATTTAACAAACATTCGGGTCTTTTTCAATATATAATTTCAGTTACATCACACTGGAAACTTTTGCTATAAATACTGTGTCTTACAATCTTATTCTCCACAATCGCCTGATGAAGGAGCAGCGCTCTGAAAGTTAGTGCTTCCAAATAAACCTGTTGGACTATAACCTGGTGTTGTGTGTTTTTTAACTATATTTCACAAAGGTCCTGTCTGCTTGTTCAATTGATGTAAATGAACTGGAACACTCAGATTTAGCTGTTTTGCAAACTTGCTGCTGTGTTTCCCACATTAAAGCACTGAATAATTTTCAAAAGTGTTTCATTGATTGTAAAGCACTATGAGACATTCACTGACTAAAGTAAAAGCGTTATTTAAATGCAAGTCTTTGTTTTTTGATTCTCCCTTTCTATCCACTTCAGTTCAGCATCTGTTGTGGAAAAAATATAGAGAACCACCAGGAGACACAGTGACTTCTTCAAGAAGTAGATTTTCTATTTTCAAACAAAAAACCGTGACACTGAGAAAGCAGATTCTCGAATGCCCATGAACCTCAGGGCCCATGGATTTTTTTTTTATCGTGTTCCTGTTAGCTTATCAGCATGTCCAACTATATTAATCAAAGTACCTCACACTAGCTACACAATAAACCAGTGATTTTAGTTCCCATTATCTCTTTAGTTATACGTTCTACTTAATGTTATTCTAATGTCACACTTAGATATTCATTGCAAACTCTACTACTGTGATCTTTCCATTCCAGACTAACCTGTTATGATAGATATTTAGCTATTCCATCTATTACAATAGTCTCCTGTCTCAAGCTGACTCTATTAACTATTAATTAGACATTTTAATGTCATTTCCCAAATATTTTTTTGTCCCCAATCCTGTCACTTAACAGAGAAACTTGCTTTATTACTTGTGTTATCTCATCTCGCCATAGTGACCTTTCAACCTTAACCTTATTCTGCTAATTGGTGTAAGAGCATTCCACTATTCTTATCCCATCTTGCCTTCCATAGACCACAGATTGCCAGTGGTCTTCATGCTTTAACCCTTCCCATGCTTTCATGTTCTTTATTTTCCATACATCACAGGATAACTTATTGTCTTTACTCTCAAGTACTCATCAGATTTTCTGTTGAAAGTACCTAACCTATTTGACTGAACCAGTTCCACAATCCAACCACTCTCTGAGTAAAGCATTTTTTTCTTATTTCCCTATTAAATTATTAGCAATTGCCCTTGTATTTGCAGCCTCTCGATTTGGATTTTTCCACAAGTGGAAGCACTTATGAAAGGGAAATTGTGATTGTCAAGTTCATTGGAGTTCTTTGAGGACATGAGGGAGAATAGATGAGGGAAAACCAGCTGAAATGGCATCTTTGGATTTTCAGAACATTTTTGATACAGTTGAACATAAGGATGCAGCATGTAAAAGCAAATATCTGTCTGGCTGTAAATACAAAATTGAACGTGCAGAACCTTACCATCCTTAGCACTACACACTGCTTTATAATCCAACATGTAAAGTGAACACGCTAAATTGCCTGTAGCATTCAGAGAAGTGTAGGTGAAGTGCATTAGTCA